>NC_059218.1:38319186-38965436 GCF_020615455.1 Coregonus clupeaformis
ACAAGGTAGGGGGAGTATACAGAAGATAGCCCTATTTGGTAAAATACCAAGTCTACATTATGGCAAGAACATCTCAAATAAGCAAAGAGAAACGACAGTCCGTCATTACTTTGAGACATGAAGGTCAGTCAATCCGGAAAATTTCGAGAACTTTGAAAGTTTCTTCAAGTGCAGTCGCAAAAACCATCAAGCGCTATGATGAAACTGGCTCTCATGAGGACCAACACAGGAATGGAAGACCCAGAGTTACCTCTGCTGCAGAGGATACGTTCATTAGAGTTACCAGCCTCAGAAATTGCAGCTCAAATAAATGCTTCACAGAGTTCAAGTCACAGACACATCTCAACATCAACTGTTCAGAGGGGACTGTGTGAATCAGGTCTTCATGGTCAAACTGCTTGGGCCAAGAAACATGAGCAATGGACATTAAACTGGCAGAAATGTGTCCTTTGGTCTTGAGTCCAAATTTGAGATTTTTGATTCCAACCGCCGTGTCTTTGTGAGACGTGGTGTGGGGGAACGGATGATCTCTGCATGTGTAGTTCCCACCGTAAAGCATGGAGGAGGAGGTGTTATGGTGTGGGGGTGCTTTGCTGGTGACACTGTCTGTGATTTATTTAGAATTCAAGGCACACTTAACCAGCATGGCTACCACAGCATTCTGCAGCGATACGCAATCCCATCTGGTTTGGCATTAGTGTGTCACGACACCCTCCGAAGCTGCCTCATCTCCTTGTTCGGGCAGGCTTCAGCGTTCGTCGTCACCGCCCTTCTAGCAAATGCCTCTCCTCTTTTCATCATTTGTTTTGTCATGTTTTTCACACACTCCTGGTACATATTCCCTTATCAGTCCCTGTATAATTATTCCCTCTGCTCCCCCTTGTCTTTGTGTGTTATTGTTCCATGTGGAGGTGTCGCTAGCTCGTGTTGAGCATTATGTTACTTTTATTGTCGGGATATTCACCCATGTGTTTTGTTTTCCCAGTATGCATTTAAGTCACACTGTATTTGGTTTACGCATTGCTGCGGACTGCTGTATTAGCCAAATACACCATATTCTTTGATTCACACCTCCTGTGTCTGGCTCCGTCCTACTCACCTTGTTACAGAATAACACACCCAAACAGCATGGAGTCAGCAGGAGTGGGGAATATGCCTGGAGTCATTGAGCAGGTCTGGGAGCATTCCACCATGTTAGCCAGCTTGGGCGAAGCGATGGATCGGGTTCTCCAGGCCATCCAGCGCCTGGAGAAGAGAGGATCCAACCCTGCGGGACCAGCTGAGCGACCGGATCCAGCCATCCACACACCAGCAACCAGGGGTATTCACCTGTCTCTACCGAAGGAATACGACCGGACAGCTACCCGCTGCCAGGGTTTCCTCCTGCAGCTGGACCTCTACTTCAACACCATCAGCCCTGCTCCATCGGATCGGGAGAAGGTGTCCGCCCTCTTCTCCTGCCTCTCGGGGAAAGCCCTGGAGTGGGCCAACGCAGTCTGGAGTGAAGGAGGAGACGCGTTAAACAGCTACGGAAAGTTCACTCGCCTCTTCCGTGCAGTCTTTGATCATCCCCCCGAAGGAAGAGAGGCGGGCAAGCGTCTGTTCCGTCTGAGGCAGGGGATGAGGACCGCGCAATACTTTGCCCTGGAGTTTAGAACCCTAGCGGCTGGGTCTGGGTGGAATGAGCTGTCCCTCATCGGCCATTTCTGATGCAGCCTGCGTGAGGATGTCCGAAGGGAGCTAGCCCGCCGGGATACCACTCTGACCTTCGACCAACTGGTGGACATGGCCATCCGGTTGGACAACCTGCTGGCTTCGAGAGGACGTCCTGGAAGGGGCCTGCCCGTTACACCCCGGCTCACGTTCCAATGGAGCTGGTGGTGCAGCGTTCCGGGAGAACGGAGGACGACAGATCCAGTGTCACTCTTGTGGCAGAATAGGACATTCTGCTGCACGACATCGTCAGAGTTCTTCTGGTTCTGGAGGCGGCAGGCAGGGCACTCTCGTGTCACCCCAGGTAGCACAAATCTACACTCGTTCAGAGCCCTCTGCTGCGCATTTAACCATCCATGTCATCTTCCCTGATTACACGGTAGTTCCCCAGTGTAAGGCGCTGGTAGATTCAGGCGCAGCTGGGATCTTTATGGACAGGTCTTTAGCTCTTAGTCCCTCCGCCCCTCTGAATATTGAGGGGGCCCCGGCGTACTCCGTCCGTTCCATCCTGGATTCGAGGTGTCGGGCCTTCAGTACCTCGTGGAGTGGGAGGCGTACGGTCCGAAGCAGCGGTACTGGGTCCCAGTGAAGGATGTCCTCGATCCCTCCCTGTTGCGGGATTTCCACCGTCGCCATCCGGATCGCCCTGCTCCGCGTCCTCCTGGCCGTCCCCGGGGCCGGTGTTGGAGCTGCACGTCAAGGGGGGGGGGGGTACTGTCACGACTCCTTCCGAAGCTGTCTCATCTCCTTGTTCGGGCAGGCTTCGGCGTTCATCGTCACCGGCCTTCTAGCCAATACCGTTCCTCTTTTCATCATTACATTTGTTTTGTCATGTTTTTCACACACACCTGGTACATATCCCCTCATCAGTCTCTGTATAATTATTCCCTCTGCTCCCCCATGTATTTGTGTGTTATTGTTCCATGTGGAGGTGTCGCTAGCTCGTGTTGAGCATTATGTTACTTTTATCGCCGGGATATTCACCCTTGTGATTTGTTTTCCCAGTACGCATTTAAGTCACACTGTATTTGGTTTACGCATTGCTGCGGACTGCTGTATTAGCCAAATACACCATATTCTTTGATTCACACCTCCTGCGCCTGGCTCCGTCCTACTCACCTTGTTACATAGTGGGACTATCATTTGTTTTTCAAGAGGACAATGACCCAACACACCTCCAGGCTGTGTAAGGGCTATTTTACCAAGAAGGAGAGTGATGGAGTGCTGAATCAGATGACCTGGCCTCCACAATCCCCTGACCTCAACCCAATTGAGATGGTTTCGGATGAGTCAGAAGGCAGAGTGAAGGAAAAGCAGCCAACAAGTGCTAAGCATATGTGGGAACTCCTTCAAGACTGTTGGAAAAGCATTCCAGTTGAAGCTGGTTGAGAGAATGCCAAGAGTGTGCAAAGCTGTCATCAAGGCAAAGGGTGGCTATTTGAAGAATCTCAAATATAACATATATTTTGATTTGTTTAACACTTTTTTTGGTTACTACATGAGTCCATATGTGTTATTTCATAGTTTTGATGTCTTCACTATTATTCTACAATGTAGAACATTTTAAAAATAAAGAAAAATCCTTGAATGAGTAGGTGTGTCCAAACTTTTGACTGGCACTGTATATACACTACCGTTCAAAAGTTTGGGGTCACTTAGAAATGTCCTTGTTTTCAAAAGAAAAGCAATTTTTTTGTCCATAAAAATAACATCAAATTGATCAGAAATACAGTGTAGACATTGTTAATGTTGTAAATGTCTATTGTAGCTGGAAACGGCTGATCTTTAATGGAATATCTACATAGGCGTACAGAGGCCCATTATCAGCAACCATCAGTCCTGTGTTCCAATGGCACGTTATTTTTTTTAACCTTTATTTAACTAGGCAAGTCAGTTAAGAACAAATTCTTATTTACAATGACAGCCTACACCGGCCAAACCCAGACGACGCTGAGCCAAATTGTGCGTTCCCTATGGGACTCCCAATCACGGCCGGTTGTGATACAGCCTGGAATCGAACCAGGGGGTCTGTGGTGACGCCTCAAGCACTGAGCACTGAGATGCAGTGCCTTAGACCGCTGCGCTAATTGATCATTAGAAAACCCTTTTGCAATTATGTTAGCACAGCTGAAAACTGTTGTGCTGATTAAAGAAGCAATAAAACTGGCCTTCTTGAGACTAGTTGAGTATCTGGAGCGTCAGCAATTGTGGGTTCGATTACCAGCTCAAAATGGCCAGAAACAAATAACTTTCTTCTGAAACTCGTCAGTCTATTCTTGTTCTGAGAAATGAAGGCTATTCCATGCGAGAAATTGCCAAGAAACTGAAGATCTCGTACAACGCTGTGTACTACTCCCTTCATAGAACAGCGCAAACGGGCTTTAACCAGAATAGAAAGAGGAGTGGGAGGCCCCGGTGCACAACTGAGCAAGAGGACAAATACATTAGAGTGTCTAGTTTGAGAAACAGACGCCTCACAGGTCCTCAACTGGCAGCTTCATTAAATAGTACCCGCAAAACACCAGTCTCAACGTCAACAGTGAAGAGGCGACTCCGAGATGCTGACCTTCTAGGCAAAGTTGCAAAGAAAAAGCCATATCTCAGACTGCCCATCTTAATCTTTTATTTTTATTGGCCAGTCTGAAATATGGCTTTTTCTTTGCAACTTTGCCTAGAAGGTCAGCATCCCGGAGTCGCCTTTTCTAAGTGACCCCAAACTTTTGAACTGTAGTGTATATATATAATTACAATTTTTTTGTTCAAATGCGTAATTGCAGTAGAAATGTAGGCCTATTGTAGTAGAAGTTATGCTTTAAGAAGGGCCTATGCCTATCACTATTGATATTCAAGAGACATTAGTTGTGCTGGCATAGTGGCTGTGGTAGTGTGTGAAAAGTTCATCTCAAGATTCATAATTTCACTACAAATTGATAACCTATCATGTTAGCTTCACCACTAACATCCACAAAACGGTAGTCTATACCAGGGTTTCCCAAACTCGGTCTATACTGCCTAGGATGTTTGGACTTCAATTGGATTCACAACTGAAGACTAATAATATTGACTGTGGTGGTCTACATCTGTGCTCACTGGCCATATGTTCTGGGATTCATTAGACTGTCCTCAGTGTAGTTTTACAGAGTTGTGTCTATAACTTTTTTAAAGGGAGTTGCCCAAAACAGCAGACAGCACTAAGTCTCTGTAGGTCTCAATCCATTATCTTTAAGACCTTTCACAACTCTGCCCCAAATCTATTAGGCAACTGCATCTGTAGTGATCGAGGCCCAAAGGATCTGCTGATGATTGGTATACCTTTTACTGGTAACTTTATTAGATCTATGAGATTAGTCAAGTTTTTAATTGTGAAACACAGAAGCAAAACAGATAATGATGCTAAATTCTGCAGCAGAAGCACCATAGTTTGGGGGTAGTTTGTGGGCCTGTCTAGAAAACCCACCAATAGGTAAACAGATTGAACACAGGTGTACCAGTATACCATTTATCCCATCCTTACATACTCTAAGGAATGCAACTAATAATCATTTTACTAGACATACCGGTATGGTCAGATATATGGAACAGACTCAATTGCATACGACTAATATACAGACTCTCTGTATGTGGACACCCCTTTAAATTAGTGGATTCGGCTATTTCAGCCACATCCGTTGCTGACAGGTGTGTAAAATCGAGCACACAGCCATGCAATCTCCATAGACAAACAATGGCAGTAGAATGGCCTTCCTGAAGAGCTCAGTGACTTTCAACGTGGCACCATCATAGGATACCACGGTCAACTGTAAGTGCTGTTATTCTGAAGTGGAAACATCTAGGAGCAACAACGGCTCAGCCGCGAAGTGGTAAGCCACACAAGCTCACAGAACGGGATCGCCGAGTGCTGAAGCGCGTAAAGTGCGTAAAAATCATCTGTCTTCAGTTGCAACACTCACTACCGAGTTCCAAACTGCATCTGGAAGCAACATCAGCACAACAACTGTTTGCGGGAGCTTCATGAAATGGGTTTGGCGGCAAATCTGGGTTTGGCGGATGCCAGGAGAACGCTACCTGCCCGAATGCATAATGTCAACTGTAAAGTTTGGTGGAGGAGGAATAATGGTCTGGGGCTGTTTTTCATGGTTCGGGCTAGGCCCCTTAGTTCCAGTGAAGGGAAATCTTAACGCTACAGCATACAAAGACATTCTAGACGATTCTGTGTTTCCAACTTTGTGGCAACAGTTTGGGGAAGGCCCTTTCCTGTTTCAGCATGACAATGCCCCCGTACACAAAGCGAGGTCCATACAGAAATGGCTTGTCGAGATTGGTGTGGAAGAAATTGACTGGCCTGCACAGGGCTCACAGAAATGGTTTGTCAAGATCGGTGTGGAAGAACTTGACTGGTCTGCACAGGGCTCACAGAAATGGTTTGTCGAGTTCAGTATGGAAGAACTTGACTGGCCTGCACAGAGCCCTGACCTCAACCCCATCGAACACCTTTGGGATGAATTGGAACGCAGACTGCGAGCTAGGCCCAACATCAGTGCCCGACCTCACTAATGCTCTTGTGGCTGAATGGAAGCAAGTCCCCGCAGCAATTTGCCAACATCTAGTGTACTCCTGAGTGGCGCAGTGATCTAAGGCACTGCATCGCAGTGCTAACTGTGCCACTAGAGATCCTGGTTCGAATCCAGGCTCTGTCGCCGCCGGCCGCGACCGGGAGACTCATGGGCGGCGCACAAGTCGTCCAGGGTAGGGGAGGGAATGGCCGGCAGGGATGTAGCTCAGTTGATAGAGCATGGCGTTTGCAACGCCAGGGTTGTGGGTTTGATTCCCACGGGGGGCCAGTATAAAAAAAATATGTATTCACTAACTGTAAGTCGCTCTGGATAATAGCGTCTGCTAAATGACTAAAATGTAAACATGTAGTGGAAAGCCTTTCCAGAAGAGTGGAGGCTGTTATAGCAGCAATGGGGGGACCAACTCCATATTAATGCCCATGATTTTGGAATGAGATGTTCGACGAGCCGGTGTACACACACTTTTGGTCATGTAGTGTATAACAAGTACTCTTGTACCTGACAACAGGGCCGGATTACCGAACGGGCACGCAGGGCACGTGCCCCCGATAGCAAAATGTGTAGAATTGCAGGAAATTAGCTTGAAAACAAAAAATATATATTCTCAGCCTCATAGCAAAATGTGTAGAATAGCAAGAAATTAGCTTTAAAACTGCAAAATGTTCTCTCAGCCTCATGGCAAAACAAAAGCATGAGATGAGATATAAAACAACATATTTATTTATCTGCCCCATGGCAAAAGAAAGTGTAGAATTGCAGGAAATTTGCTTTCAAACTGCAACAAGGGGGGAGAAATGGTGGGGCGGTTGGGAGAAATGGGGGTGGGTTGCATCCTCCTGTCAGTAGCCTAACTAATGACCAATGTCGGTGGGTCAGAGAACTGGGTAGGACGGAAGATGGCGGAAACTGAGGTTTGTTTGAAACTGCTAGTGAGTCGAGTGAAGCTAATAGTACAGAAAGTGAGAATGAGTGGATTACAGTGGCGAAGAAAAAGGGAAACGAGAAGTAAAGCTATGTTGAAAAATAGGTCTGAGTCAGGGTTTTGGATCAATGCTACTTGGGAAATCCGTTTAATGTCTCCAGGAAAATCTGGAATGTGTTGGAGGAAAGTGTGGAGTCGGTGAGATTCACAAGAAGTGGTCTTATTTTGATTTTTTGTGTGTCTGCGGAACAGAAGAAGCTTGTTTTAAGACTCAAAAAGATATCGGAGTGGAATGTTTCCTGCATGGATTTTTGTAGCGAGGCGCCTATCAAGAGGGTTATTTCTGGGGTGGCGCAATAAATAAAGGCAGAGGATATACCTGAAGACATCGATGGAGTGGTTGGTGCACGTCGACTGACCTGTATGGTGGAAGGAGAAAGTAAATTCACTTCATCCATGCTACTGTTCATTGATGAAGAGTCTCTCCCTTCTCATATAAAGTTAGGATTCACGAGATACCCTGTAAGAGCTTTTGTGCACAAGCCCCTTCCGTGTCATAAATTTAGAAGATTTGATCATGTGTCAAGTGAATGCAGAAGGAAAGAATATCGAATGCCAGATAAAGGGAAGTGCTGCAACTGTGGAGGTGCGCCTGAATTCTTGGAGTGCCCTGTTAGGGTGAAGGAGAATGAGGTGGCAAGGGTAAGGAGTGTCCAGCGTGTCTCCTATCTGGAGGCGGTAAGAAGATTGGAAGGAACGAGTGGCGGGGAATAAGCAATGTTAGTAGAGCCACCATGACCAGTGAAGGTTTCTCATCAACCGAGGGATAATGAAATGCTACATGTTAAAAAGGTGGACTTTGTATTATTTATTGCAATGGTCATAAACTGTACAGCACAAGCAGAGAAGAAGTCTAAGAAAATGTGAATGCTGCTGAACGTTTTTGGGGTCTTCGTGATTTCACAGCCGAGGCCGTGCAAGAAATCCTGTAGGTGAATGTACCCCCATCAGATGCCCCTGAGCTTGTTTAGGGATGTATTTTGGAGTGGACTGTGATTTAATAAGTGTGATGGGTTTTATTTTGTATGACGTCGTTATCCCCCTTTCCGGAAATGTTTTTGTTGTTGTTTCTTATTGAATACCCCGTCCAGCTGGTGGCGGTAATGGATCATTAACATTGGATGCAAACCGCCGTTAAACCCCATCGAAAAAGAAGACCAACGTCGGTCCTGGTCCTGGGCCCTTTGTCATTACTGCCCAGAGTTTTTTTCTTTTTCTGGTCAGCTCACGTGGCCAGGAAAAACTCTTGGTATTTTCTGTTTTTCAGTAGGCTAACTAGCTAGATCACACAAATCTAAATTTTGCCAAGTTTTCATCCAGCGCAGGGATTGGCAGGAACCGGAACTGGAAGGCTGGCTAGCTAATCTTTCAGTCGATGTCATTCAAATACACTAGCTAGCTAGATAAGGTCGCACTCTTGTCAGAATGGCTTATAATCTAGTAAGGCATTTCAGCATGGTTTTCCAATTAAATGTCCAAAGAGAAGCTATTATGTTTTCGGGTGAGTACTAGCTAAAAGTGTTTAATTAATGTCGCAATTATTGAACGGTGAGTTATTGCAGACTTCCATTAAAAAAAGTATACTTACAGGGGGTGTGTCGCTAACTCTACACCACAGCAGGAAAACACAGTGAGTGAACTAGTTAGCTAATATTAGTTTACTGTAACTAATAACTAAATCCATAACGAAAACGTTGTAGGCTACTGGCTAGCTAAGTAGACAGATTTTCAAACAAATGTTCTTTGTACGAAATCATTGCTTCAAAAACCAAGTCGGTTAGCGTTAGCTACGTTAACGTTAGTTAGATAACAGCTAACGTTAACTAACCAACAAACGCTAGCCCAGCCCAAGCAAGGCCAGCGAGCCCAGCTAGTTAGCTACAGTATTTGGCTAATTTGATCAAATGCATGGCTTGGCTACATCGTCTTTAGCTGCACAACCCTAACTAGATAGCTAACTAGGTAGTTACTGGAAAGTACCTTGTTAATGCAAACCTGGAGCTAACTCGCCAACAGTTATTCATCAGTTGTCAGTATTAGCTAACTAACTGAGGGTTAGTTAGCTAGCCAGCTAACTAATACCTACATATGTCAGAACAGAGCATGATTGGTCAGAGGTATCGAACAAGAAACAAATCAAAATTGGAGCCACAAACAAAACCGTTGTAAATACACCCCTGCACCACCACATGGCTATCAGTGTAATCGAATGAAATCATGTATTGCATGGTTGGGAAAACGTTGTAATGTTTCTGTTTGACAGGAGTGAGACATAAGTCTACAGTGCAGTATGCGACACGCCCAGACCGGCCGAAACTGGCTTATAGAAAAGTGGAGGGGAAGAGCCCAGGGGTAGTGTTCTTGCCAGGGTTTGCCTCAAACATGGGTGGGAAGAAAGCAGAAGCCCTTGAGGAGTTCTGCCAGTCACTAGGCCACTCTTACCTAAGGTAAGTTAGCTATAGTATTTTCAGTGATTAAAAAAACAAAACATTAGAGCTGTCGTGTATGTATAGGTGTGTGTATGTATAAGTGTGTGTGTGTGTGTATATATATATATATATATATATATATACTACCAGTCAAAAGTTTGGACACCTACTCATTCAAGGGTTTTTCTTTATTTTTACGATTTTCTACTTTGTAGAATAATAGTGAAGACATCAAAACTATGAAATAACACATATGGAATCATGTAGTAACGATAAGTGTTAAACAAATCAAAATATATTTTATATTTGAGATTCTTCAAATAGCCACCCTTTGCCTTGATGACAGCTTTGCACACTCTTGGCATTCTCTCAGCCAGCTTTATGAGGTAGTCACCTGGAATGCATTTCAATTAACAGGTGTGTCTTCTTAAAAGTTAATTTGTGGAATTTCTTTTGTTCTTAATGCGTTTGAGCCAATCAGTTGTATTGTGACAAGGTAGGGGGGGGGTATACAGATGATAGCCCTATTTGGTAAAATACCAAGTCCATATTATGGCAAGAACAGCTCAAATAAGCAAAGCGAAACAACAGTGCATCATTACTTTAAGACATGGCGGTCAGCCAATACGGAACATTTCAAGAACTTTGAACGTTTCTTCAAGCGCAGTCGCAAAAACCATCAAGCGCTATGATGAAACTGGCTCTCATGAGGACCGCCACAGGAATGGACCCAACACACCTCCAGGCTTTGTAATGGCTATTTTACCAAGAAGGAGAGTGATGGAGTGCTGCATCAGATGACCTGGCCTCCACAGTCCTCCGACCCCAACCCAATTGAGATGGATTGGGATGAGTCAGACCGCAGAGTGAAGGAAAAGCAGCCAACAAGTGCTCAGCATATGTGGGAACTCCTTCAAAACTGTTGGAAAAGCATTCCAGGTGAAGCTGGTTGAGAGAATGCCAAGAGTGTGCAAAGCTGTCATCAAGGCAAAGGGTGGCTATTTGAAGAATCTCTGTCTCAAATATAAAATATATATTTACAGTTTAGTCATTTAGCAGACGCTCTTATCCAGATCGACTTACAGTTAGTGAGTGCATACGTTTTCATACATATATTTTTTTATATATATATTTTTATGTTGGTTCGTAGTTTTGATGCCTTCATTATTATTCTACAATGTAAAAATAAAAACCCTTGAATGAGTAGGTGTGTCCAAACTTTTGACCGGTACTGTACATACGTACAGTGCTATGAAAAAGTATTTGCCCCCTTTCTAATTTTCTCTACTTTTGCATATTTGTGATACTGAATGTTATCAGATCTTCAACCAAAACCTAATATTAGATAAAGGGAACATAAGTTAACAAATAACACAACAATTACATATTTATTTCATTTATTTCATAAACAAAGTTATGCAACACCCAATTCCCCTGTGTGAAAAAGTAATTGCCCCCTTACACTCAATAACTGGTTGTGCCTCCTTTAGCTGCAATGACTCCAACCAAATGCTTCCTGTAGTTGTTGATCAGTCTCTCACGTCGCTGTGGAGGAATTTTGGCCCACTCTTCCATGCAGAACTGCTTTAACTCAGTGACGTGTGGGTTTTCAAGCATGAACTGCTCGTTTCAAGTCCTGCCACAACATCTCAATTGGGATTAGGTCTGGACTTTGACTAGGCCATTCCAAAACTTCCAATTTGTTGCTTTTTAGCAATTATCATGTTGACTTGATTTGTCCAAAAAGTTGACTCAAGTTTGCCAAAAAGCACCTGGATGATCATCAAGACTCTTGGAAGAACGTTCTATGGACAGATGATTCAAAAGTATAACTTTTTGGACGACATAGTTCCAGTAATGCCTGGCGAAAACCAAACTCTGCATTCCACAGTAAGAACATCATACGAAAGGTCAAGCGTGGTGGTGGTGTGATGGTTTGGGGATGCTTTGCTGCCTCAGGACCTGGACGACTTGCCTTAATAGAAGGAACCATGAATTCTGCTCTTTATCAGAGAATTCTACAGGAGAATGTCAGACCATCTGTCTGTGAGTTGAAGCTGAAGCGCAGCTGGGTCATGCAGCAAGACAATGATCCAAAACACACAATCAAGTCTACATGAAAATTGCTAAAAAGCAACAAATTGGAAGTTTTGGAATGGCCTAGTCAAAGTCCAGACCTAATCCCAATTGAGATGTTGTGGCAGGACTTGAAACGAGCAGTTCATGCTTGAAAACCCACACGTCACTGAGTTAAAGCAGTTCTGCATGGAAGAGTGGGCCAAAATTCCTCCACAGCGACGTGAGAGACTGATCAACAACTACAGGAAGCATTTGGTTGGAGTCATTGCAGCTAAAGGTGGCACAACCAGTTATTGAGTGTAAGAGGGCAATTACTTTTTCACACAGGGGAATTGGGTGTTGCATAACTTTGTTTATGAAAGAAATTAAATGTAATTGTTGTGTTATTTGTCCACTTATGTTCCCTTTATCTAATACACTACTCAAAAAAATAATGTAATGTAACTCCAAGTCAATCACACTTCTGTGAAATCAAACTGTCCACTTAGGAAGCAACTGGAATAGACAACAGGTGGAAATTATAGGCAATTAGCAAGACACCCCCAATAAAGGACTGGTTTTGCAGGTGGTGACCACAGACCACTTCTCAGTTCCTATGTGTCCTGGCTGATGTTTTGGTCACTTTTGAATGCTGGCGGTGCTTTCACTCTAGTGGTAGCATGAGACGGAGTCTACAACCCACACAAGTGGCTCAGGTAGTGCAGCTCATCCAGGATGGCACATCAATGCGAGCTGTGGCAAGAAGGTTTGCTGTGTCTGTCAGTGTAGTGTCCAGAGCATGGAGGCGCTACCAGGAGACAGGCCAGTACATCAGGAGACGTGGAGGAGGCCGTAGGAGGGCAACAACCCAGCAGCAGGACTGCTACCTCCGCCTTTGTGCAAGGAGGAGCAGGAGGAGCACTGCCAGAGCCCTGCAAAATGACCTCCAGCAGGCCACAAATGTGCATGTGTCTGCTCAAACGGTCAGAAACAGACTTCATGAGGGTGGTATGAGGGCCCGACGTCCACAGGTGGGGGTTGTGCTTACAGCCCAACACCGTGCAGGACGTTTGGCATTTTCCAGAGAACACCAAGATTGGCAAATTCGCCACTGGTGCCCTGTGCTCTTCACAGATGAAAGCAGGTTCACATTGAGCACGTGACAGAGTCTGGAGACGCCGTGGAGAACGTTCTGCTGCCTGCAACATCCTCCAGCATGACCGGTTTGGCGGTGGGTCAGTCATGGTGTGGGGTGGCATTTCTTTGGGGGGCCGCACAGCCCTCCATGTGCTCGCCAGAGGTAGCCTGACTGCCATTAGGTACCGAGATGAGATCCTCAGACCCCTTGTGAGACCATATGCTGGTGCGGTTGGCCCTGGGTTCCTCCTAATGCAAGACAATGCTAGACCTCATGTGGCTGGAGTGTGTCAGCAGTTCCTGCAAGAGGAAGGCATTGATGCTATGGACTGGCCCGCCCGTTCCCCAGACCTGAATCCAATTCAGCACATCTGGGACATCATGTCTCGCTCCATCCACCAACGCCACGTTGCACCACAGACTGTCCAGGAGTTGGCGGATGCTTTAGTCCAGGTCTGGGAGGAGATCCCTCAGGAGACCATCCGCCACCTCATCAGGAGCATTCCCAGGCGTTGTAGGGAGGTCATACAGGCACGTGGAGGCCACACTCACTACTGAGCCTCATTTTGACTTGTTTTAAGGACATTACATCAAAGTTGGATCAGCCTGTAGTGTGGTTTTCCACTTTAATTTTGAGGGTGACTCCAAATCCAGACCTCCATGGGTTGATCAATTTGATTTCCATTGATACTTTTTGTGTGATTTTGTTGTCAGCACATTCAACTATGTAAAGAAAAAAGTATTTAATAAGATTATTTCATTCATTCAGATCTAGGATGTGTTATTTTAGTGTTCGCATAATTTTTTTGAGCAGTGTATTAGGTTTTGGTTGAAGATCTGATAACATTCAGTATCACAAATATGAAAAAGTAGAGAAAATTAGAAAGGGGGCAAATACTTTTTCATAGCACTGTACATTCCAGTATGTCAGTCCTTCAATTAGTCAGGAAAACCAATCGTTGCCGATGTATGTGGTCTTTCCCAGGTTTGACTATACAGGCTGTGGGTCGTCTGAAGGTGAAATGGTAGACGGCACTGTTGGCACTTGGAAGAAGGATGTTCTATATGTATTGGACGAGCTTGTGGAGGGGCCACAAGTAAGTAGTTCCTCTCCGTCTCTATGATGAGACTCATTCTAATCAGCCAGTGTAATCCAAAGTATTGTTAGCTGAAATGGACCTGCACAGACTCATGTATAATTGAGTGATCATGCCCGAGAAGCCGGTGTTTGGAGGATATACAGTTGAAGTCGGAAGTTTACATACACCTTAGCCAAATACATTTAAACTCAGTTTTTCACTATTCCTGACATTTAATCCTAGTAAAAATGCCCTGTTCTAGGTCCGTTAGGATCACCACTTTATTTTAAGAATGTGAAATGTCAGAATAATAGTAGAGAGAATTATTTCTTTCAGCTTTTATTTCTTTCATCACATTCCCAGTGGCTCAGAAGTTTACATACACAATTAGTATTTGGTAGCATTACCTTTAAATTGTTTAACTTGGGTCAAACGTTTCAGGTAGCCTTCCACAAGCTTCCCACAATAAGGTAGGTGAATTTTGGCCCATTCCTCCTGACAGAGCTGGTGTAACTGAGTCAGGTTTGTAGGCCTCCTTGCTCGCACACGCTTTTTCAGTTCTGCCCACAAACTTTCTATAGGATTGAGGTAAGGGCTTTGTGATGGCCACTCCAATACCTTGACTTTGTTGTCCTTAAGCCATTTTGCCACAATTTTGGAAGTATGCTTGGGGTCATTGTCCATTTGGAAGACCCATTTGCGACCAAGCTTTAACTTCCTGACTGATGTCTTGAGATGTTGCTTCAATATATCCACATCATTTTCCTTCCTCATGATGCCATCTATTTTGTGAAGTGCACCAGTCCCTCCTGCAGCAAAGCACCCCCACAGCATGATGCTGCCACCCCGTGCTTCACGGTTGGGATGGTGTTCTTCGGCTTGCAAGCTCTCCCCTTTTTCCTCCAAACATAACGATGGTCATTATGGCCAAACAGTTCTATTTTTGTTTCATCAGACCAGAGGACATTTCTCCAAAAAGTACGATATTTGTTCCTATGTGCAGTTGCAAACCGTAGTCTGGCTTTTTTATGGCGGTTTTGGAGCAGTGACTTCTTCCTTGCTGAGCGGCCTTTCAGGTTATGTCGATATAGGACTCGTTTTACTGTGTATATAGATACTTTTGTACCTGTTTCCTCCAGCATCTTCACAAGGTCCTTTGCTGTTGTTCTGGGATTGATTTGCACTTTTTGCACCAAAGTACGTTCATCTCTAGGAGACAGAACGCGTCTCCTTCCTGAGCGGTATGACGGCTGCGTGGTCCCATGGTGTTTATACTTGCGTACTATTGTTTGTACAGATTAACTTGGTACCTTTAGGCGTTTGGAAATTGCTCCCGAGGATGAACCAGACTTGTGGAGGTCTACAATTATTTTTCCCTGATTTCTTTTGATTTGCCATGATGTCAAACAAAGAGGCACTGAGTTTGAAGGCAGGCCTTGAAATATATCCTCAGGTACACCTCCAATTGACTCAAATTATGTCAATTAGCCTATCAGAAGCTTCTAAAACCATGACATCATTTCCTGGAATTTTCCAAGCTGTTTAAAGGCACAGTCAACTTAGTGTATGTAAACTTCTGACCCACTGGAATTGGGATACAGTGAAATAATCTGTCTGTAAACAATTGTTGGAAAAATGACTTGTGTCATGCACAAAGTAGATGTCCTAACCGACTTGCCAAAACTATAGTTTGTTAACAAGAAATGTGTGGAGTGGTTGAAAAACAAGTTTTAATGACTCCAACCTAAGTGTATGTAAACTTCTGACTTCAACTGTATTGGCACAGGTGTTGTTAGGCCCGAGACGAAGTCACATTTATATAACGGGTTACCAACATATTCACATAATGATGGACATATTTTCATTAAAAACGTTATTTTGATGAATTTATTCATACTATTTCGTCCTTCCGCAAGATATAGTCCTGACACAAATCTAGGGTTGCTAGAGACGCGACCCAGTCATTCAGTATTTTTGTTCTGTATCTATGGACGCGACCCAGACGTTTGTTCTAAATGTTCCATTGCCATGCTGGCTGGCAACGTTCTTATCTCTTGCTTGCTAGCTAGCCAACTACGGCTAAGTTAGTCACGTCAAAAAGTGCAGCCAGAATAACAGCAAAGTAGCTGCATTTGCATTTATTTAAGCTGTTTTCTAATAACATTTATTTGGATACATCCATAACAATGAGCTAATGAGGCGCTCTTTCGCCTGGTATAGAGAATGTGCTCACTGGTCAGGACACTATTGTTCAGAGGAGCTAGCCAACAACACAGCTACAGGAACACAATCACTTCAAACTGAAGCTGGAAAGACTGCAAATTAGCTTCGTTTCGTTTTACCTTTTTTCAATTTACTTTTTTTTGTATAATATATCCATAAAAATGATGCCAGCTGATTCATGATTTTGACTGGCTGAGAAACGCTGCCTGTCTCGTCCCGACTCCCGACACGTTCATTACTATGGGACAGCAGGAGATCGAATTTGAATATTGAAGCAATGTTGCAAATGTCGGAGAGACGGCAAGGTTTATACAAATCTCCGCTGTTGAAAACGAAATGTTTGTCTAAAAGAAATTAGATAATGTCTAGATGCTTTTTATAGTGGAGATCAAGTTTATAAGTTGCCTGGCTGGGCTGATGAGACAGTGGATTGCGCAGTCAGATGGAACAGAGTAAATAGGCATTTTAACGTCAAAGATTCAGCAGGTGGCAACTTGTGGATAGACACCGGCTGGAATGTGGTTTTAACCAATCAGCATTCAGGATTAGACCCACCCGTTGTATAATAGTGTATAACCATTCGGGATGGTAGTTGATCTGCAACACCAGAACAATTGTTACTGATTTCAGTGTGAATTGACCACTGAGTTAATAATAATCCTCTGGGGGATATTAGGGTTAAAATACCTTGACTTAAAATACCTCTGGCATGCGTAATTGACACGAGATATCAGTGCTGTTATTATAAGATCATTTCTGATCTTGCTAATTGTTCTGGTGTTGCAGATTCTGGTTGGCTCCAGTATGGGCGGCTGGCTGATGTGCCTGGCAGCCATAGCTCGTCCAGAAAGAACTGCGGCCATGGTTGGCATCTCTACAGCAGCGGACCACTTTGTAACTGTCTACAATACGCTTCCTATTGAGGTGAGTCAGCGTTCAGAATAAACCATCTTGAGTGTTCAATAACCTTAACAGGTTCTGTACAGAACAATGCACTTTTCCCCTAATGACAGACGCTTGATTAAATGAGTCATCAATACACTGAAGGTGGTTCAAAGGAAAGGGACATGCAGTTAATCTTGAAATTGCACGAACAAAATTTGGATGGAAGTACAGTTGAAATATATTTCCTAAGCACATTTTTTAAACGGCTGCCATCTTAGATAATGTCTTCACCCCAAACATAAAATGATATATAATTTTGTCTAAATACTGCCTGCTGTCATTGTAGGCGAGGAAGGAGATTGAAGAGAAGGGGCAGTGGGTGGTTCCTACCAAACACAACGCGGAGGGCTCCATCACGTTCACCACAGAGTTCCTGAAGGAGGCAGAGCAGCACCGTGTTCTGCAGTGCCCCATTCCAGTGACCTGCCCTGTGAGGCTCATCCATGGGATGAAGGACCAGGATGTGCCCTGGCACATCTCCATGCAGGTAGCTGAGCGTGTGCTCAGCAATGACGTTGACGTCATCTTGCGCAAGCATGGCCAGCACCGCATGACAGAAAAGGAGGACATCAAGCTCATAGTCTACACCATCGATGATCTCATAGACAAGCTGACCACATTGGTTTGAGTGGCCAAATCAGGTCAATGCTGTGGGTGATGCCTACCACCCAGACCCCAACTTTTCCGCACTCAGGCTGTTCGGTTCCCGATGCGTTTCAAAATCGAGGTGCTATTGAACTAAACACACACTGTGAAGAAAAGGAACATTTTCTCCCGGCTCTCTCCATGCCTTTTTATTTGGATTTGTATTTACCGGTGCCATGACACTTTGTTCTCACGACTACCAAACTTCTTGGGCCTTCTGTGAACAGTTTTGATTTATTCCCACAATGTGGTCTGACGGTGATTCCGTTAAACCGTCAATGAGTAGGGCTCACTCCTATTACAGTAGCCCATCAGGTACAGATGCATTACGTCCATTTGCAACCCAAAATTGATTTTATCCACTGTCAATTTTATTCAAACAAAAACAAGTGTAATGTGTAGATGTGCCTTTATATTTACGCATGTGCACTTAAAGACCAGTAGGAGGCAGCAAATATCAGTACAGTATTTTAGGCACTTTGTGTTATTATGGATCCCCATTAGCTGCTGCAAGGCAGCAGCTACTCTTCCTGGGGTCCAGCAAAATTAAGGCAGTTATACAATGTCAGTTATACTATGGCAGTTATACTATGTAACATGTCTCCAGCAGGATAAATAGGTGGGGGGGTTGTCTGTGGAACGATCAGTAGAAAAATGACTTTATTCAACTGTAATGTTTGATTCTTATTCAACTGTAATGTTTGATTCTAATGCTGGTGTCCATGCGTTGCCCATTTCTTATGCTGTCCGTATTTGCTGTTTGGTTCCATTGCTGACAGAACATACAGTATCAGTCAAAGGTTTTTTACTATTTTCTACATTGTAGAATAATAGTGAAGACATCAAAACTATGAAATAACACATGGAATGATGTAGTAACCAAAAAAGTGTTCAACAAATCAAAATATATTTGAGATTCTTCAAATAGCCACCCTTTGCCTTGATGACAGCTTTGCACATTCTTGGCATTCTCTCAACCAGCTTCATGGTGTAGTCACCTGAAATGCATTTCAATTAACAGGTGTGCCTTCTTAAAAGTTAATTTGTGGAATGTGTTTCCATAATGCGTTTGAACCAATCAGTTGTGTTGTGACAAGGAAGAGGGGGTATACAGAAGATAGCCCTATTTGGTAAAAGACCAAGTCCATATTATGTAAAGAACAGCTCAAATAAGCAAAGAGAAACGACAGTCCATCATCACTTTAAGACATGAAGGTCAGTCAATACGGAACATTTCATTAACTTTTAAAGTTTCTTCAAGTGCAGTCGCTAAAACCATCAAGCGCTATGATGAAACTGGATCTCATGAGGACCGCCACAGGAATGGAAGACCCACAGTTACCTCTGCTGCAGAGGATAAGTTCATTAGAGTTAACTGCACCTCAGATTGCAGCCCAAATAAATGCTTCACAGAGTTCAAGTAACAGGCACATCTTAACATCAACTGTTCAGAGGAGACTGCGTGAATCAGGCCTTCATGGTTGAATTGCTGCAAAGAAACCACTACTAAAGGACACCAATAAGAAGAAGAGATTTCCTTGGGCCAAGAAACACTTTGGACATTAGACCGTTGGAAATCTGTCCTTTGGTCTGAGTCAAAATGTGAGATTTTTGGTTCCAACCGCCGTGTCTTTGTGAGACACAGAGTAGGTGAATGGGTTATCTCTGCATGTGTGGTTCCCAGCGTGAAGCATGGAGGAGGTGGTGTGGGGGTGCTATGCTGGTGACACTGTCAGTGATTTATTTAGAATTCGAGGCACACTTAACCAGCATGGCGACCACAGCATTCTGCAGTGACACGCCATTCCATCTGGTTTGGGCTTAGTGGGACTATGATTTGTTTTTCCAACAGGACAATGACCCAACACACCTCCAGGCTGTGTAAGGGCTATTTGACCAAGAAGGAGAGTGATGGAGTGCTGTATAAGATGACCTGGCCTCCACAATCACCCGACCTCAACCCAATTGAGATGGTTTGGGATGAGTTGCACCGCAGAGTGAAGGAAAAGCAGCCAACATGTGCTCAGCATATGTGGGAACTCCGTCAAGACTGTTGGAAAAGCATTCCTCATGAAGCTGGTTGAGAGAATGCCAAGAGTGTGCAAAGCTGTCATCAAGGAAAGGGGTGGCTACTTGAAGAATCTAAAATATATTTTGATTTGTTTAACACATTGTTGGTTACTACATGATTCCATATGTTATTTCATAGTTTTGATGTCTTCACTATTATTCTACAATGTAGAAAATAGTAAAAATAAAGAAAAATCCTTGAATGAGTAGGTGTCCAAACTTTTGACTGGTACTGTATCAATTTTAGTATTTATTTGTCCATGCCATTTTAATTTTGGTCAGAACAGAATATTGACTGCATGAAAACTCATGTAGAACTGTGCATTGTGTGTATATATTAAAATGTATTGTAATGTTGTTGTCTTAGTGTAAAATATGATATATTATTGTGAGTGATTTTAGTGCAATCCAGAATGAGAACTTTTAATGTAGATTCAACTGTCACTCTGGGTGACTTTTCAATGTTGGCCCAGTTCATGTTGGTTTTGTTGCTAGTATGTCCCATTCCAAAATGACACAGATTTCAAATAATGATTGAACAGTAGAATGAGATGGCCTGGTTTGAGTGACGGTCCTAAGAAGCACAAGTTATTAGGTGAAAAACATTGCAGTGTAGGCAACCCATGTTTCAATTTTCCAGTTTTAGTATAGTATAGTCAACATTCCGATTTTTACTGGTTAGAAAGCCATGTGTGGCTAGGCTACTATGTCATACAGTGATGATAAGCTGTCATTAGTGTAATATGATCCCAGATATAGTGGTTAGGACTCGATGTCGTTGGTTTCCAACATACACTACATGTCCGAAAGTATGTGGACACCTGCTCGTCGAACATCTCATTCCAAAATCATGGGCATTAATGTGGAGTTGGTTCCCTCCTTTGCTGGTTTAACAGCCTCCACTCTTCTGGGAAGGCTTTCCACTAATGTTGAAACATTGCTGCATGGAATGTCAGCCACAAGCATTAGTGAGGTCGGACACTGATATTGGGCATTTAGGCCTGGCTCGCAGTTGGCGTTCCAATTCATCCCAAAGGTGTTCGATGGGGTTAAGGTCAGGGCTCTGTGCAGGCCAGTCAAGTTCTTCCACACCGATCTCGACAAACCATTTCTGTATGGACCTCACTTTGTGCACGGGGGCATTGTTATGCTGAAACAGGAAAGGGCCTTCCACAAAGTTGGAAGCACAGAATCGTCTAGAATGTCTTTGTATGCTGTAGCGTTAAGATTTCCCTTCACTGGACCTAAGGGGCCTAGCCCGACCTATGAAAGACGGCCCCAGACCATTATTCCTCCACCAAACTGTACAGTTGGCAATGTGCATTAGGGCAGGTAGCGTTCTCCTGGCATCTGCCAAACCCAGGTTCGTCAGCCGGACTGCCAGATAGTGAAGCGTGATTAATCACTCCAGAGAACGCGTTTCCACTGCTCCAGTCCAATGGCGGCGAGCTTTACACCACTCCAGCCGACACTTGGCATTGCACATGGTGATCTTAGGCTTGTGTGCGGCTGCTCGGCCATGGAAACCCATTTCATGAAGCTGCCGACGAACAGTTATTTTGCTTCCAGAGGCAGTTTGGAACTCGGTAGTGAGTGAGGACAGACGATTTTTAGCCGCTACACCAGGGGTGTCAAACTCATTTTAGCTCAGGGGCCACATGGAGGAAAATCTATTCCCAAGTGGGCCGGACCGGAAAAATCATGGTATATATAACTTAAAAACAACAACTTCAGATTGTTTTCTTTGTTTTAATACGATCAACATACAACATAAAGCTGGAGCCTGAGGACAATGTGTCCAAAATAGTACAAGCACAACATCACTATTAATCATAAAACACGTCAAGTTTATTTGAAAATTCTAAAGAAAAAGAACACACAATGCCTCAGTGATTAACAGAACTGTTTCACAGATCACAGAACTATATCAGGGTGTCATTTCTCAGGCAGAAATGTAGATAAAAAGAATGAAATCCTGTTCCCCAAACAAGTGCAAGAACCACAGAGTCAAGAATAGGTTAAATATACAAATAAAATAAAATCAATTAAAAACAATAGCACATCAACATAAAAACATATAAAGCTGGAGCCTGAGGACAGTGTGTCCAAAAGCACAACATCACTATTAATCATAAAACACCTCAAGTTATTTGAAATTCTGAGGACAAAGAACACACAAACACACAATGCCTCAGTGATTCACAGAAGTATATCACAGATCACAGAACTATATCAGGGTGTCTCATGCAGCACTTTAAGTGGGGTTGCATAGTTTATTTGACTCCTGATACCTGCCATCTTTTAGCTTTCACCAGCGCATCAATATCAGGTGTCACATCCTGAGTGGCAGCCAACTTCAGGATGTGATTCAAGTGCTTGTGCGTGAGCCTTGAGCGCAGCTTTGTTTTATTTATGCTCATTACAGAGAGAACTTGCTCACAAAGATATGTGGTTCCAAACATGCACAACAGTTTTGCAGAGAGGGCTGTCAAGTTGGGGTAACCTGGCAAGAGATTCTGATAAAATGTGTCCAAGCCAGCTGCGGCAAATTTGCCCTTCAAATCCGAGTCACACTGCAAGTCTATTATTTCAAGTTGGATGCTGACGGGCAGATCAGAGGGATTCACGGTGAATGGCGAGCAAAAAACGTTGAAGTCTTTCTCCAGTTCACCAAAAATCTGAAAGCGTTGCTCAAACACCCGTAACAGTCCCGTTATTTATCTTTGAACCGCTTCATGTCTGCCACATGTTGGGTCGCGCACACATTTTTCAGACAGGGGAAGTGAGCTGCATCACCACCGGCAAGTTGCGACTCCCACAATGACAGCTTCAACTTGAAAGAACGTATGCTGTCATAATACTGCGTGACAACTTTGTTGCGCCCTTGCAGCTGTTTGTTCAAGTTATTCAGGTGCTCTGTAACATCCACCATAAATGCAAGGTCCTGCATCCATTCTGCGGAATGAAATTCTAACACTGGTTTGCCCTTTTCTTCCATGAACTGTTCAATTTCTTCTCGTAAATCAAAGAAACGCCTCAGCACAGCACCTCGGCTTAACCATCTTACCTCAGTGTGGTATGGCAGGCCATAGATGTGGTCTTTCTCTCTGAGAAGGCTGTCAAACTGACGGTGATTCAGGCTTCTGGATCGGATGAAATTAACAGTTTGGATGACCACCTTCATGAAGTTATCCATCTTTAATGACTTGCAACACAAAGCCTCCTGGTGCAAAATACAGTGAAAAGACAAAAAATCACGTCCTCCATTTGCAGATTGCACTTTCTCTCTGAACTTTGTCACAACGCCTGCTTTTTTTCCCGATCATTGAGGGCGCACCATCTGTAGCCAGGCTGACAGCGCGGGACCAGTCCACTCCGACCCTGTCCAGCGCGCCCGACGAGTGCGGTAAAAATATCAGCTGCTGTTGTTGTATCTGTCATCGGCACCAACTCCACGAACTCCTCGGTGACGGTCAATGTGTCATCAACTCCGCGGATGAAAATGGCCAGTTGTGCAACATCTGTAATGTCCGTGCTTTCATCAATTGCAACCGAAAACGCAATAAATGACTTTACTTTTGCTTCAACTGGCTGTCCAAATCCACTGAAAGATCGGAAATCCTGTCTGCAACTGTGTTTCTTGTCAGGCTGATATTTGCAAAAGCCTGCCGCTTTTCAGGGCACACAATCTCCGCTGCCTTCATCATGCATGTTTTTACAAATTCACCCTCACTAAATGGTTTTGAAGCCACTGCGATTTCATTAGCAATGAGGTAGCTAGCTTTCACTGCAGCGTCACTGATGTCTCGGCTGTGAGTAAACACAGACTGCTGTTTCTTCAGACCCGCCAACAGTTCATTCACCTTCTCTCTGCTCCGCTGTCCTTGAAAGTTGTCATATTTGTCGGCATGAAGACTCACATAGTGGCGACGAAGTTTATATTCTTTCAGCACTGCAACATGCTGTGAACACACCAAACATACAGCTTTCCCATTCAATTCCGTGAATAAATAGGAGGATGACCATTTTTCTTGGAACACTCTGCACTCTGTGTCCACTTTTCTCTTTTTTGACAGAGACATATTGGGGCAATGAGGGTGCCAAAGCACATAATGTTAAAAGTAGAAGCCGTAATAAATATTGTGGGCAAAACAAAGTAGCTCATTGGCTGCACGTGCTTGACCTACTTGCTCTGCCCCGGTATAAACAGTTTGCTTGCTTAACACAATTGCTATTGCGCCATCCAGTGGACGCAATTGGAACAGCAGTTTATTTTATTGAAAAATTGCAGCGCATTTTTATACTTTACAAAATCATCTCGCGGGCCGGATTAAACCCGTTTGACACCCCTGCGCTACACGCTTCAGCACTCGGCGGTCCCGTTCTGTAAACTTGTGTGGCCTACCAATTCGCAGCTGAGCTGTTGTTGCTCCTAGACATATCCACTTCACAATAACAGCACTTGCAGTTGACCGGGGAAGGTCTAGCAGGGCAGAATTTTGACGAACTGACTTGTTGGAAAGCTGGCATCCTATGACGGTGCCACGTTGAAAGTCACTGAGCTCTTCAGTAAGGCCATTCTACTGCCAATGTTTGTCTGTGGAGATTGCATAGCTGTGTGCTCGATTTTTATACACATGTCCGCAACAGATGTGGCTGAAATAGCCGAATCCACACATTTGAAGGGGTGTCCACATACGTGTATGTATATGTGTGTGTATATACAGTGGGGAGAACAAGTATTTGATACACTGCCGATTTTGCAGGTTTTCCTACTTACAAAGCATGTAGAGGTCTGTAATTTTTATCATAGGTACACTTCAACTGTGAGAGACGGAATCTATAACAAAAATCCAGAAAATGACATTGTATGATTTTTAAGTAATTAATTTTCATTTTATTGCATGACCATAAGTATTTGATACATCAGAAAAGCAGAACTTAATATTTGGTATAGAAACCTTTGTTTGCAATTACAGAGATCATATGTTTCCTGTAGGTCTTGACCAGGTTTGCACACACTGCAGCGGGTATTTTGGCCCACTCCTCCATACAGACCTTCTCCAGATCATTCAGGTTTCGGGGCTGTCGCTGGGCAACACGGTCTTTCAGCTCCCTCCAAAGATGTTCTATTGGGTTCAGGTCTGGAGACTGGCTAGACCACTCCAGGACCTTGAGATGCTTCTTACGGAGCCACTCCTTAGTTGCCCTGGCTGTGTGTTTCGGGTCGTTGTCATGCTGGAAGACCAAGCCACGACCCATCTTCAATGATCTTACTGAGGGAAGGAGGTTGTTGGCCAAGATCTCGCGATACATGGCCCCATCCATCCTCCCCTCAATACGGTGCAGTCGTCCTGTCCCCTTTGCAGAAAAGCATCCCCAAAGAATGATGTTTCCACCTCCATGCTTCACGGTTGGGATGGTGTTCTTGGGGTTGTACTCATCCTTCTTCTTCCTCCAAACACGGCGAGTGGAGTTTAGACCAAAAAGCTCTATTTTTGTCTCATCAGACCACATAACCTTCTCCCATTCCTCCTCTGGATCATCCAGATGGTCTTTGGCAAACTTCAGACGGGCCTGGACATGCGCTGGCTTGAGCAGGGGGACCTTGCGTGCGCTGCAGGATTTTAATCTATGACGGCGTAGTGTGTTACTAATGGTTTTCTTTGAGGCTGTGGTCCCAGCTCTCTTCAGGTCATTGACCAGGTCCTGCCGTGTAGTTCTGGGCTGATCCCTCACCTTCCTCATGATCATTTATGCCCCACGATCATTGATGCCCCACGAGGTGAGATCTTGCATGGAGCCCCAGACAGAGGGTGATTGACCGTCATCTTGAACTTCTTCCATTTTCTAATAATTGCGCCAACAGTTGTTGCCTTCTCACCAAGCTGCTTGCCTATTGTCCTGTAGCCCATCCCAGCCTTGTGCAGGTCTACAATTTTATCCCTGATGTCCTTACACAGCTCTCTGGTCTTGGCCATTGTGGAGAGGTTGGAGTCTGTTTGATTGAGTGTGTGGACAGGTGTCTTTTATACAGGTAATGAGTTCAAACAGGTGCAGTTAATACAGGTAATGAGTGGAGAACAGGAGGGCTTCTTAAAGAAAAACTAACAGGTCTGTGAGAGCCGGAATTCTTACTGGTTGGTAGGTGATCAAATACTTATGTCATGCAATAAAATGTAAATTAATTACTTAAAAATCATACAATGTGATTTTCTGGATTTTTGTTTTAGATTCCGTCTCTCACAGTTGAAGTGTACCTATGATAAAACGTACAGACCTCTACATGCTTTGTAAGTAGGAAAACATGCAAAATCAGCAGTGTATCAAATACTTGTTCTCCCCACTGTATGTGTATATGTGTATATATATATATATATATATATATGTGTGTGTGTGTGTGTGTGTGTGTGTGTGTGTGTGTGTGTGTGTACAGTGAGGGGAAAAAAGTATTTGATCCCTTGCGGATTTTGTGCGTTTGCCCACTGACAAAGAAATGATCAGTCTATAATTTTAATGGTAGGTTTATTTGAACAGTGAGAGACAGAATCCAGAAAAACACATGTCAAAAATGTTATACATTGATTTGCATTTTAATGAGGGAAATAAGGATTTGACCCCCTCTTAATCAGAAAGATTTCTGGCTCCCAGGTGTCTTTTTTTTATACAGGTAACGAGCTGAGATTAGGAGCACACTCTTAAAGGGAGGCTCCTTATCTCAGTTTGTTACCTGTATAAAAGACACCTGTCCACAGAAGCAATCAATCAGATTCCAAACTCTCCACCGTGGCCAAGACCAACGGGCTCTCCAAGGATGTCAGGGACAAGATTGTAGACCTACACAAGGCTGGAATGGGCTACAAGACCATCGCCAAGCAGCTTGGTGAGAAGGTGACAACAGTTGGTGCGATTATTCGCAAATGGAAGAAACACAAAAGAACTGTCAGTCTCCCTCGGCCTGGGGCTCCATGCAAGATCTCACCTCGTGGAGTTGCAATGATCATGAGAACGTTGAGGAATCAGCCCAGAACTACACGGGAGGAACTTGTCAATGATTTCAAGGCAGCTGGGACCATAGTCACTAAGAAAACAATTGGTAACACACTACGCCGTGAAGGACTGAAATCCTGCAGCGCCCGCAAGGTCCTCCTGCTCAAGAATGCACATATACATGCCCGTCTGAAGTTTTCCTATGAACATCTGAATGATTCAGAGGAGAACTGGGTGAAAGTGTTGTGGTCAGATGAGACCAAATGGAGCTCTTTGGCATCAACTCAACTCGCCGTGTTTGGAGGAGGAGGAATGCTGCCTATGACCCCAAGAACACCATCAACACTGTCAAACATGGAGGTGGAAACATTATGCTTTGGGGGTGTTTTTCTGCTAAAGGGACAGGGCAACTTCACCGCATCAAAGGGACGATGGACGGGGCCATGTACCGTTAAATCTTGGGTGAGAACCTCCTTCCCTCAGCCAGGGCATTGAAAATGGGTCGTGGATGGGTATTCCAGCATGACAATGACCCAAAACACACGGCCAAGGCAACAAAGGAGTGGCTCAAGAAGAAGCACATTAAGGTCCTGGAGTGGCCTAGCCAGTCTCCAGACCTTAATCCCATAGAAAATCTGTGGAGGGAGCTGAAGGTTCGAGTTGCCAAACGTCAGCCTCGAAACCTTAATGACTTGGAGAAGATCTGCAAAGAGGAGTGGGACAAAATCCCTCCTGAGATATGTGCAAACCTGGTTACCAACTACAAGGAACGTCTGACCTCTGTGATTGCCAACAAGGGTTTTGCCACAAGTGCTAAGTCATGTTTTGCAGAGGGGTCAAATACTTACTTCCCTCATTAAAATGCAAATCAATGTAACATTTTTGACATGCGTTTTTCTGGATTTTTTGGTTGTTATTCTGTCTCTCACTGTTCAAATAAACCTACCAATAAAATTATAGACTGATCATTTCTTTGTCAGTGGGCAAATGTACAAAATCAGCAGGGGATCAAATACTTTTTTCCCTCACTGTATATACATATGTAAGTGTGTGTGTGTGTGTGTGTGTGTGTGTGTGTGTGTGTGTGTGTGTGTGTGTGTGTGTGTATATATATATTTATATGTGAATCCAAAAATTAGACTTTTATTATCTAATAACGAAAGCCGAGCAGTTCCATGGAACGGCTGTCTTCCTTTGGCTTAGAGCTCCCTTTATACACACATGCACAATCATGTTACATAGCATATACAGTTACCCCCCTTAGGGCAAACGATTAACTTATTTTAGTGCCATTCTACCCTTATCTTTCAATGTCCAGATGTCACATGTGGCTTACTCCAAAAGGCCATGGGCGCTTTTCCATATGAGGCCTCTTCCCTAATCTCATTATATTGGTGGCAGACCCTTTCTTAAAAACAATACACATACATACATTAATGCATGTTTACACACTGTATTGGCTATATTCCTTATTTGAGCATGCATCTGGATTACAAAATGTAAATCATGTTTACTATATTTTACCTTTGACATTTCCCAACATTTTGCCTTAATGATACATAATTTATTACCATATAATCCCCCCTTTGGGACATTCCAACAATGTCCCAACAATACAAAGATTTACTTTAAAAGGAATGTAAGCCTGTGCATTTACTTATTCTTAGCCTTGCCATATGTGGTTACTTTTTATATACATATATTTAAACCGATATATATTCCTCATTGTTTGACCCATCCTGATGAGAACCCAGAGCCCAGTCAGGTATTCGATACAAGTCTGGAAGGTTTTCCTCTAAATTAACCTCCAAATTGTTCTATTGAGCTTTGTAACCATTGCTCCCCTTTTTTGTTTTGTTGTAGCATTTCCAATATACGTGGTAGTATCCTAACACATCAAAATACACTGCTCAAAAAAATAAAGGGAACACTTAAACAACACAATGTAACTCCAAGTCAATCACACTTCTGTGAAATCAAACTGTCCACTTAGCAAGCAACACTGATTGACAATAAATTTCACATGCTGTTGTGCAAATGGAATAGACAACAGGTGGAAATTATAGTCAATTAGCAAGACACCCCCAATAAAGAAGTGGTTCTACAGGTGGTGACCACATACCACTTCTCAGTTCCTATGCTTCCTGGCTGATGTTTTGGTCACTTTTGAATGCTGGCGGTGCTTTCACTCTAGTGGTAGCATGAGACGGAGTCTAAAAACCCACACAAGTGGCTCAGGTAGTGCAGCTCATCCAGGATGGCACATCAATGCGAGCTGTGGCAAGAAGGTTTGCTGTGTCTGTCAGCATAGTGTCCAGAGCATGGAGGCGCTACCAGGAGACAGGGCCAGTACATCAGGAGACGTGGAGGAGGCCGTAGGAGGGCAACAACCCAGCAGCAGGACCGCTACCTCCGCCTTTGTGCAAGGAGGAGCAGGAGGAGCACTGCCAGAGCCCTGCAAAATGACCTCCAGCAGGCCACAAATGTGCATGTGTCTGCTCAAACGGTCAGAAACAGACTCCATGAGGGTGGTATGAGGGCCCAACGTCCACAGGTGGGGGTTGTGCTTACAGCCCAACACCGTGCAGGACGTTTGGCATTTGCCAGAGAACACCAAGATTGGCAAATTCGCCACTGGCGCCCTGTGCTCTTCACATATGAAAGCAGGTTCACACTGAGCACGTGACAGACGTGACAGAGTCTGGAGATGCCGTGGAGAACGTTCTGCTGCCTGCAACATCCTCCAGCATGACCGGTTTGGCGGTGGGTCAGTCATGATGTGGGGTGGCATTTATTTGGGGGGCCGCACAGCCCTCCATGTGCTCGCCAGAGGTAGCCTGACTGCCATTAGGTACCGAGATGAGATCCTCAGACCCCTTGTGAGACCATATGCTGGTGCGGTTGGGCCTGGGTTCCTTCTAATGCAAGACAATGCTAGACCTCATGTGGCTGGAGTGTGTCAGAAGTTCCTGCAAGAGGAAGGCATTGATGCTATGGACTGGCCCGCCCGTTCCCCAGACCTGAATCCAATTCAGCACATCTGGGACAGTTGGCGGATGCTTTAGTCCAGGTCTGGGAGGAGATCCCTCAGGAGACCATCCGCCACCTCATCAGGAGCATGCCCAGGCGTTGTAGGGAGGTCATACAGGCACGTGGAAGCCACACACACTACTGAGCCTCATTTTGACTTGTTTTAAGAACATTACATCAAAGTTGGATCAGCCTGTAGTGTGGTTTTCCACTTTAATTTTGAGGGTGACTCCAAATCCAGACCTCCATGGGTTGATAAATTTGATTTCCATTGATAATTTTTGTGATTTTGTTGTGAGCACATTCAACTATGTAAAGAAAAAAGTATTTAATAAGATTATTTCATTCATTCAGATCTAGGATGTGTTGATTAAGTGTTCCCTTTATTTTTTTGAGCAGTGTATATAAGAAATAAATGCAACTTTGTTTTAACCATAACATCTAGAACATGTTAAGAATAGTGTCAACATCTTTAGCTTACATAACCTTTTTTACCCATATCACTATTATTATAATAATCAAAATATTCTATGAATATCTAATCCATAAATTGCAATGTCAACATCATTAGTTATTAACATATTAATAACTTATTCAAATCAATCAGTCACCTTATAATTCATAGTCATTATCAGATTAATTACCCAAAACAAATTTAGAATGACAATTCTTAGTTATTCACTTTGGTTCCATCATTCAAAGTTAAATCTCTCACCTTGGCACATATTGACACTGGCAGAATGTATATTTATACTATCATAATTATAGCATTAACTTCCTCATAACGAGAATTACAACAGATCAGTATCTTAATGCATTCCTAGTCTAAATTACTATAAATGTAGCAGTGTATAATACCTCCTTATTCAACACACTACCTCAACTAACACTCCCTTCTACCGGCACTCAATCTTCTGGCGTCTTCATTATGTTCTTCAGATAGCTTCATAGTTCATCTTGGATTGCCCATGGCAATGTCCCCATTCCAATGTCACACCTGAACCACCTCACCTCTACCCCCATTCTGTTTTGTCCATTTGCCAACCAGTATACCCAAACTACGAAGAACGTTGCACTGGCATAGACCTCTCTCTTCCTGCTCACTCCACATGGACTCCTGTCACATTCTTGAGAGAAAAGGCACAAAAGAGAAGGCAATTGATTGCTTTGATTTGATGCTGGATTCAGGTCTCCTGGCAGAGGTGGTGTCGGACAGGGACGTCTTCAACGCCTTTGTTGTTCCTCTTCAGCCGGGTAGAAGGTTTTTGGTTTTTATTGAGGTTTACACCGCTCTGGACCTAATTATTTATACTATGCATTACAACACCATCCGTAGGAACATCTTGAATGTCTGGAATCTCTCGGCGGTCTGGAAGGTCTTGGAAGTCTCGGTGGTCTCCTAGTCATCAGTTCCCTCACTCTGGTACAATGGTTTAGATGATACCCGATCGCGCTCCCCTCTATCCGTACCGCTGTTGGTGTAACCTGGACGAAGATGTATGGTCACTTTAGCTGTTAACCTTCCCCATCACTAGGGTCTCCGGAACAGCCAGAGTCCCTCTCAATCTATCGACATCGGTCTGCGAAGAGTGTCCTTCTATCAGCCTACCCATAGGGAAGCTCAGAGTTACTGCTGCAAAGACACAAGCACAGACACACACAAAAGACAACAATGCTACCCAATGGCTGAGGTTGGAACACTCCTATAGTGGGAAACATGGATCTAAGTATCTGTCTCCCCCACTTTTACCATCATTGAGGTAGCCAACAACACCTGGTACAGGCCCCTCCACATAGGGTCTTTCCAGCTCTTTCTTCTGTAGTCTTTTGCCATCACATAGTCTCCAGGGCACAGAAAATACTCAGATTATCCTACTCAGTTGGGCAGAGTTATCTTCACCCATGAAAATAAAATGTTAAGAGCATTGTTAGGTTAGGTGAGACACAGTATGCTACTTAGTCAGCCAACAATTGTGCAAGTTATCCCACTTAAAAAGATGAGAGAGAGGCCTGTAATTTTCATCATAGGTACACGTCAACTATGACAGACAAAATGAGAATTATTTTTCCAGAAAATCACATTGTAGGATTTTTTATGAATTTATTTGCAAATTATGGTGGAAAATAAGTATTTGGTCAATAACAAAAGTTTCTCAATACTTTGTTATATACCCTTTGTTGGCAATGACACAGGTCAAACGTTTTCTGTAAGTCTTCACAAGGTTTTCACACACTGTTGCTGGTATTTTGGCCCATTCCTCCATGCAGATCTCCTCTAGAGCAGTGATGTTTTGGGGCTGTCGCTAGGCAACACGGACTTTCAACTCCCTCCAAAGATTTTCTATGGGGTTGAGATCTGGAGACTGGCTAGGCCACTCCAGGACCTTGAAATGCTTCTTACGAAGCCACTCCTTCGTTGCCCGGGCGGTGTGTTTGGGATCATTGTCATGCTGAAAGACCCAGCCACGTTTCATCTTCAATGCCCTTGCTGATGGAAGGAGGTTTTCACTCAAAATCTCACAATACATGGCCCCATTCATTCTTTCCTTTACACGGATCAGTCGTCCTGGTCCCTTTGCAGAAAAACAGCCCCAAAGCATGATGTTTCCACCCCCATGCTTCACAGTAGGTATGGTGTTCTTTGGATGCAACTCAGCATTCTTTGTCCTCCAAACACTGACGAGTTGAGTTTTTACCAAAAAGTTATATTTTGGTTTCATCTGACCATATGACATTCTCCCAATCCTCTTCTGGATCATCCAAATGCACTCTAGCAAACTTCAGACGGGCCTGGACATGTACTGGCTTAAGCAGGGGGACACGTCTGGCACTGCAGGATTTGAGTCCCTGGCGGCGTAGTGTGTTACTGATGGTAGGCTTTGTTACTTTGATCCCAGCTCTCTGCAGGTCATTCACTAGGGCCCCCCGTGTGGTTCTGGGATTTTTGCTCACCGTTCTTGTGATCATTTTGACCCCACGGGGTGAGATCTTGCGTGGAGCCCCAGATCGAGGGAGATTATCAGTGGTCTTGTATGTCTTCCATTTCCTAATAATTGCTCCCACAGTTGATTTCTTCAAACCAAGCTGCTTACCTATTGCAGATTCAGTCTTCCCAGCCTGGTGCAGGTCTACAATTTTGTTTCTGGTTTTCCTTTGACAGCTCTTTGGTCTTGGCCGTAGTGGAGTTTGGAGTGTGACTGTTTGAGGTTGTGGACAGGTGTCTTTTATACTGATAACAAGTTCAAACAGGTGCCATTAATACAGGTAACGAGTGGAGGACAGAGGAGCCTCTTAAAGAAGAAGTTACAGGTCTGTGAGACCCAGAAATCTTGCCTGTTTGTAGGTGACCAAATACTTATTTTCCACCATAATTTGCAAATAAATTCATTAAAAATCCTACAATGTGATTTTCTGGGAAAAAAACTCTCAATTTGTCTGTCATAGTTGACGTGTACCTATGATGAAAATTACAGGCCTCTCATCTTTTTAAGTGGGAGAACTTGCACAATTGGTGGCTGACTAAATACTTTTTTTCCCCACTGTATGTCCTCTCATCCGTCAAGAGAAGCCTTGAGATTATGAAGCACACCTGCTTCCAGCTTGTTGTAGTCCACTTATCTCATAGACAGACCTCCTCTACACCATGCCTCCTATCACAAAAACAAAAAAGATTTAACCTAACCCATAACACATTATTACTACTGCTCATATCCTTAATACACCTTGCATATTTCCCCACAAAACCATTATAAAACATTAAAAACCTCTGTAAGCCCAACTTCCCCCCTTGGACACATGCATCACATCGTGATTCATGTGTTCAAAAAACAAAACAACAAGAATATTGCCTATCAAACCAAAAATAATAACTAAACTTAAAATGACAACCCTTGAGCATATCTTTACTTAACTGTATCCCATATCACTATTCAAGGAATACCTCTCCTTCAGGACTAACTCTCTCACTTCATCCTTGTCCTGTTTGGACTAATTTATATATAGGATTTTTCCAAATTATATACTTCTTTTACAATTCCTTATTATATCTAACCCCCTAATTCAGCATGCCTCTAGAATTTACAGTGCAGGTGATCAGGTCACACTATAAAGCCAGGACAGAATTCAGAGGTCATTGAAATCATTCAATGAATTGTTTCATCCAATAGTATACTACTCTTAACAACCATCAAGACATTTAATAAATGTTGTATCCCGAGTGTACAGTAAGTCCTTAGTACAGCTCTTTTCAAAATAAATCACACATATTTACTTATCCCTCAGTAAATAAAAACCCAAATGACATGTGTATGCCCCTTTAAGATATTTCACTTCCACCCCGTCAAACCCAAAATAGAAATAAAAATCCTATACAGAATAACATTTCATACTAAGTAGTTTGTTTGTGGTTATTCGAACACCATATAGTAAAACAATAAACAAACAAAAAATGGCCAGGCCTTATTTCTTTTGGTAGCTCCCTATGACAACCTAAAAATAAAACTACTTAAATGTACTAACTAGTTCCACCCTAGCCTACAGACTTTTTTAACATCCCAATGAGATATAAAGAAAAATGTTCCAGGAAGAGAAAGTATACATGTCGTTAACATATAATCAACAATCCAAAGATAGTAATTACACACAAAACATCATACATATATCCCCAGTCCTATCTCATCAACAATCATTACCCCAGCATCGATTTAAAATTGTTTGATACGTCGTGTCCTACTTTACCCCTAACATAATATTATAGGGGACTCCCATCAATCCTGAAAAAATAAAAAACTCCCACTTAGAAGACACTAGATAATAACACGTTTTAAGTTAACTACACCTTCCACTATAAACCTATAACCCCTTTTTAGTAATTTAAACATCGCAAACTGTTGCATTGATGTTTTTTTAAAATATAAATCTATTGTTTCATAATCCAAAACCCATAAAAATATGTCTACTTAATCCATCAGGCCAACAGCAACGTTATCTGAAGTAATGAACCATCGTCATAACTCACCACTGTTTAACCAAACTATATAATGTCATAATAAAATGATCAATTATCAAATATCGTTCCTTATTCAACTATCGAGACGTTCTTCATTAGTAAATCGTCTCCACAAAGCAATACTACCTAATAACATATTCTCATTCTCCTAAATATAAATAATTACTTACAGTGCCCTCCACTATTATTGGCACCCCTGTTTAAGATGTGGTCGAGGACTTCCAAAAATTCGCCTTTTTTTTTTAACAACATAGAACCCAAATGCAAAAAAATAGAAAAATCCAACCTTTTTGTCACGAGTTACAAAGCCAGAACCCAGAAGCAGACCAGGACAAGGTAAGTTGAAACGAAGGTGAGTGTTTATTTACAAATTCAAGAGTGATGCTGAATAATCCAGGGAACAGAGCGGGCGGCGTTGATTAGTTGTTGGGGGTGCAGTGGTTGATCCAATCATGGCTCGGCAGCCGCCGACCACCAGGCAGAGGTTGGATGAAGGTTCCGGACGAGTGACTGCAGATGGAACAAAACGGAGGTAAGTAAACAACAAACCAACAAGGTGCAAAACAACAAAACTAACGCTAGAAGCTCTAAGACTGATACTCTGGTAAACCTACTGTTCATGGCTAACGATCCGGCAGGGAATGGATGTTAGGCCAGAGCCTAAGAAGGGTGATGATCAGGACCAGGTGTGCAGATTGCTGATGGGATGCAGGTGCGGAAATCAAGAGAGCTCCCCGGAGCGTTCCAGAGCCCTCGGGAAACTGGAGATCACGAGCAGAAAAACTAGTCCACAGACAGGACCCGACTCAGACTGCCGGGATCGTTACAGTACCCCCCCCTCCGACGAACGCCACCGGGCGGACTCCCCGGAGCGCCAGGATGGAGGCGGTAGAAGTCACGGATGAGGTCAGCATCTAGGATCTGTCGCCGCGGAATCCAACTCCTCTCTTCAGGACCATACCCCTCCCAGTCCACGAGATACTGGAAACCCCGGCCCCGCCGTCTGGAATCCATGATGCGTCGCACCGTGTAGGCAGGACCACCTCCGATCATCCGAGGAGGAGGAGGAGGAGGCGGAGGAGGCAACAGAGGACTGAGGAAAACAGGCTTGAGGCAGGAGACATGAAAGGTGGGATGGACTCTGAGCGTCCTCGGGAGTTTGAGTCGAACTGCCACCGGATTGATCACCTTCTCCACCACAAACGGACCAATGAACTTCGGTAACAACTTCCCTAGACTCAGTCCGTAAAGGAAGATCCCGTGTGGCCAACCAGACCCTATCTCCGATGGTGTAGGTGGGAGCGGGGATCCGGCGACGATTCGCCTGGAGCTGATACCGGTCCGAAACTCTAAGGAGTGCCTTTCTGGCCCGATGCCAGGTCCGGTGGCAACGACGAATATGGGCCTGAACAGAAGGCACTGAGAGCTCCTTCTCCTGAGAAGGGAACAAGGGAGGTTGGTAGCCATACAGGCACTGGAAGGGAGACATCCCAGTGGCAGATGTAGGGAGAGTATTGTGGGCATACTCAACCCAAGGCAACTGAGAGACCCAGGAGGTGGGGTTGGAAGAGGCCAGGCAGCGTAGCGTGGATTCCATCTTCTGGTTGGCTCTCTCCGCCTGACCATTAGATTGGGGGTGAAAACCAGATGTGAGACTGACTGTAGCTCCAATGGCCAAACAGAAGGACTTCCAGACAGCAGAGGTAAACTGAGGGCCACGGTCGGAAAGCGATATCACTGGGCAACCCGTGGACCCTGAAAACCTCCCTAACCAGGATCTCGGACGTCTCCGAGGCCGAGGGAAGCTTGGCAATTGGCACAAAGTGGGCGAACTTGCTGAATCTGTCCACGATAGTCAGAACGACCGTGTTCCCCTCAGAAGCGGGCAACCCAGTGACAAAGTCCAGGGCCAGATGCGACCATGGTCGCCGGGGAATAGGAAGGGGGTGAAGTAGTCCAGAGCTGGGCCGATTGGTACTCTTATTCTGCGCACACACTGGACAGGCAGCAACATAACCCCGAGTATCCTCGGCCATGGCAGGCCACCAAAAACGTCTGCGAAGAAACGCCATCGTCCGAGCCACGCCAGGGTGACAAGCCATCTTGCTGGCGTGGGACCATTTGAGGACCGCAGGACGAACCGACTCAGGCACAAACAACCGACCGGGTGGACCGTTACCGGGACCGGGCTGCGTCCGAAGAGCCGCCATCACCTCCTCCTCAATCTTCCACCTAACAGCTCCCACGACGCAGTTCCGGGGAGAATTGTCTCGGTCTTGGACCCACTCTCCTCCGTCTTGGAGAACATCCGAGACAAGGCGTCCGCCTTGCCGTTCTTAGATCCAGGTCGGAACGTCAGGGAAAAATTGAATCGTCCGAAAAACAACGACCACCTGGCCTGACGGGAGTTGAGACGTCTAGCCGATTGCACGTAAGCAAGATTCTTGTGGTCAGTCCAGACAATAAACGGCTGCTCCGCCTCCAACCAGTGGCGCCACTCCTCCAAGGCCAGTTTCACCGCGAGAAGCTCCCGGTTACCCACATCGTAATTCCTCTCCGCAGGCGAAAGGCGACGAGAGTAGTAGGCGCAGGGATGGAGTTTACTGTCCGTGGAGCATCGCTGCGACAGGATGGCGCCAACTCCCACATCAGACGCGTCCACTTCAACGACGAACTGACGGGCCGTGTCCGGTTGAGAGAGAATCGGTGCGTTGGTGAATCGCCTCTTCAAATCCAGAAACGCTCGATCCGCCTCCGGATTCCACTTGAAGCTCCTGATACTGGAAGTCAAGGCCGTTAACGGAGCGGCCACACGGCTGTAATCCCGGATGAATCTGCGGTAGAAATTCGCAAACCCCAAAAATCTCTGGAGCTGCAATCTCGTACCGGGCTGGGCCCATTCCAGAACCGCTCTAACCTTCTCCTGGTCCATCCTAATCTCTCCCCTGGAGATGATGTACCCGAGAAAGGATGTCGTGTGGGCGTGAAACTCGCACTTCTCGGCCTTCACGAACAGGCGATTCTCCAACAATCGCTGCAGAACCTGCCGGACATGCTGGACGTGGTCGGAAGGTTCCTTCGAGAAGATCAGAATGTCATCCAGGTAAACAAACACAAAGAGACCGATCATATCTCTCAGGACGTCGTTCACCATACTCTGGAATACCGCTGGAGCATTGGTCAGTCCAAACGGCATCACCTGATACTCGAAGTGACCCATCGGTGTATTGAAACCCGTCAACCACTCGTCTCCCTCTCTGATCCGGACCATGTGATACGCATTGCGTAGGTCTAGCTTGGTGAACACCGTAGCACCCTGTAAGGAGTCGAAGGCAGAACTCATCAAGGGCAGGGGATACTTGTTCTTGACCGTGATGTCATTCAACCCCCGATAATCAATACACGGTCGAAGAGAGCCATCCTTCTTACCCACAAAGAAGAATCCTGCCCCCAGGGGTGATGACGAGGGACGAACGAGACCAGCAGCTAGGGACTCCTTGATGTAGGTCTCCAAAGCCTCACGTTCAGGGCGGGAGATACTGTATAACCTTCCCTTGGGGTAGACAGCTCCAGGGAACAGGTTGATGGCACAATCATATGGTCGGTGGGGAGGGAGTGACAGAGCCTTCTGCTTACTGAACACTTCCCCCAAATCGTGATATGTCTCGGGAACCAGGGACAAATCTGGGGGTTTAGCCTCAATCACCTGACTGGGAACCGAATGGGGACAGGCAGTCTTGAGACAGTTAGCATGACAATCAAGGCTCCAACTCGTTACCTTGCCCGTCACCCAATCGAACGTGGGATTGTGTTCCTTCAGCCAGGGGTATCCAAGGACCAGAGGAACATGGGAAGACGGCAGAATGAAGAATGAAATCATCTCAGAATGATTCCCCGACAACAGCATCTTAACCGGTTCAGTCCTCATCGTGATACGTGCCAGACTACTGCCGTTCAGAGTGGTCGCTTCAATGGCTTCCGGCAATTGCTCCTTGGAAAGCCCCAGCTGTTCCACCAACTCGGCATCAAGAAAGCTTCCATCGGCACCTGAATCGATAAAGCGTTAATCGCTAAGCTCTGATTCCTGTTCACAAGGGTAGCCGGAAACGGGGTCTGACAGAGGTACTGAGAGGTTGAAACTGGCTCGCTAAAAGTCCTCCCAACTTTAGCGAGCCGGGCAGTTTGACGACCGCCGGGAACAAGTGGAGATGTAATGTCCCGAGCTACCACAGTAGAGGCAGCAGTTGGTCTTACGTCTATGTTGACGCTCCTCCTTGGTTAACCCGTGCCGCCCCACTTGCATGGGTTCAGAATCGGGAGAGGGACCTCTCCACTAATCCTTTGTGGTGGAGAATGATCGACGTGTTCTGGTCCACCACCCGACCCGACTGGGAACTGAGAAGCTGATCGATTGGACGGACCCCATTGCTTCTCCCTCCTTCGCTCTCGGACTCGATTATCCACCCGAATAGACAAGGCTACCAAGCTGTCCAGGTCACTAGGCTCCGGATAGGAGATCAACTCATCCTTGAGCTGCTCCGACAGACCCTGGTAAAAGGCCGCTTGCAGAGACTCCTCATTCCACCCACTCTCCACAGCCAACGTCTTGAACTCGATCACGAAGTCGGCCACGCTGCGAGTTCCTTGGTGAAGCGAAAACAGGCGCCTAGCTGCGTCCCTCCCTCGGACGGAATGGTCGAAGAGCTTCCTCATCTCGGCCGTGAACCCCTGGTATGAAGCCATGCAGGGGTCTTGTCGTTCCCAAACGGCTGAAGCCCACTCCAGCGCTCGACCACGCAGCAACTCAATCACAAAGGCTATCCTAGCCTTGTCTGTGGCATAAGAGTAGGGCTGTAGATCGAACACTAACCCACACTGCATAAGGAAAGAACGGCATCTTCCCAGCTCCCCCTCATATTTATCCGGCGTCGGAACCTTGGGCTCACGGAAGGACACAGCTCCAGACGCGGCAGGCGAGATGGGTGAAACCGGTAGTGGATCCTCCACCGGAAACTTGCGCTGGTTCTGGACCTCCGTCAGACCGGTAGAAAGGTTCCGAACTGACAACGCTATCTCCTGTAGTGCCGTGCTATGTTGTCCCAACATCTTCTCCTGATGGGAAATGGCATGGCGAACAGAGTCCAGGTCCGCTGGGTTCATTACTGGCCGGATCGTTCTGTCACGAGTTACAAAGCCAGAACCCAGAAGCAGACCAGGACAAGGTAAGTTGAAACGAAGGTGAGTGTTTATTTACAAATTCAAGAGTGATGCTGAATAATCCAGGGAACAGAGCGGGCGGCGTTGATTAGTTGTTGGGGGTGCAGTGGTTGATCCAATCATGGCTCGGCAGCCGCCGACCACCAGGCAGAGGTTGGATGAAGGTTCCGGACGAGTGACTGCAGATGGAACAAAACGGAGGTAAGTAAACAACAAACCAACAAGGTGCAAAACAACAAAACTAACGCTAGAAGCTCTAAGACTGATACTCTGGTAAACCTACTGTTCATGGCTAACGATCCGGCAGGGAATGGATGTTAGGCCAGAGCCTAAGAAGGGTGATGATCAGGACCAGGTGTGCAGATTGCTGATGGGATGCAGGTGCGGAAATCAAGAGAGCTCCCCGGAGCGTTCCAGAGCCCTCGGGAAACTGGAGATCACGAGCAGAAAAACTAGTCCACAGACAGGACCCGACTCAGACTGCCGGGATCGTTACACTTTTATTTAAGTACATTACTTTGGTGGTAAAAAAAAAATCACACATTTAGAAAAAAAAAAACTTGAAATCATGTGTCCCACAATTATTGGCACCCCTAACAATTCCGCTGAAAATTTTAATTGATTTTTTTAAAAATATATTTTTCTGTAGTTGCTAAAGTTGGTCAGGGTATCTAGGAACTTTTAATTAGTAATTCATGACTTCCTGTTTCCCTGGGGTATAAATATGACGTGACACAGAGGCCTAATTCTCTTACCCATTTGTCAACATGGCAAAGACAAGAGAACACACCATTCAAGTAAGGCAGATTGGTGTCGACCTTCATAAGTCAGGCAATGGCTACAAGAAAATAGCCACTCGCCTTAACTTGCCCGTATCTACAGTCAGAGGAATCATTAAGAAGTTTAAAACAACTGGAACAGTGACAAACAAGCTGGAAGAGGTCCCAAGTTTATCTTGCCACAACGCACAGTGAGGAGGATGGTAAGAGAAGTAAAAAAAAGTCCTAAGCTCACTGTCACAGAATTGCATCAAAGAGTGGCATCTTGGGGTCACAAAGTCTCCAAAACAACCATCAGACTCTCTCTACATGCCAACAAGCTATTTGGGAGGCATGCAAGGAAAAAGCCTTTTCTCACTAACACTCACAAACGTAAACGTCTGGAGTTTGCTAAGCGGCACTGGGACTTCAACTGGGATCGTGTGCTTTGGTCAGATGAGACTAAGATTGAGGTTTTGGCAACGAACACTCTAAGTGGGTCTGGTGTAAAACAAAAGATGAGTATGCCGAAAAGCACCTCATGCCCACCGTGAAGTATGGTGGAGGATCTGTGATGCTGTGGGCCTGTTTCTCTTCCAAAGGCCCTGGGAACCTTGTTAGGGTGCATGGCATTATGAACGCTTTGAACTACCAGGACATTTTAAATAAAAACCTGATGGCCTCTGCCAGAAAGCTGAAGATGGGTCTTTCAGCAGGATAATGATCCAAAACATGTGGCAAAATCTACACAAAAATGGTTCAGCAGTCACAAACTCAAGGTCCTCCCATGGCCATCTCAGTCCCCAGACCTCAACCCAATCGAAAACCTGTGGGGCGAGCTAAAGAGGAGAGTGCATAAGAGAGGACCCAGGACACTGGATGATCTAGAAAGATTGTGCAAAGAAGAATGGTCAAAGATCCCTCTCTCTGTGTTCTCCAATCTTGTGAAATGTTATAGGAGGAGATTAAGTGCTGTCTTGTTGGCAAAAGGGGGTTGTACAAAGTATTAACATCAGGGGTGCCAATAATTGTGGGACACATGATTTCAAGTTTTTTTTTTTCTAAATGTGTGAATTTTTTTTTTTTACACCAAAGTAATGTACTTAAATAAAAGGTTGGATTTTTCTCTTTTTTTGCATTTGGGTTCTATGTTGTTTAAAAAAAAAAAGGAGAATTTTTGGAAGTCCTCGACCACATCTTAAACAGGGGTGCCAATAATTGTGGAGGGCACTGTATATTAAACAATCCCATTCAACATCAAGTCAACCTGTCTCATCACCCAATTAACTTACTTATTTTTTAAACCCTCTACAATATCTATCATACTCTACCGCTAATTTTCCTCATAACGGTACCTCAACAGATGAGAAATTAATTTAAAGCTATAGTCAAAACATCCATTCACGTATGTCGTGTTTTGTAATATTTGTTTTGTGTCCAGAACTCTGGATCTTGTTGTTCATGTCTGTTCTCTTATGTTTAGATAAGAACTGTACACATGTCTTTCATACCTATACACCATTCTTGTGTGTGTTCAATAAAAAATATTTGAACAGAAAACATCCATTCACCGATATGCAATTTTCATTACTATGTTATCCTATCCGACATGGATTGGTAGAACAACATCTTTCCTATAATGTTATCAATGAAACCAGTAATTCACGTCAATAGCATCAATGTAAAAGATTTGCTTTCTGTCCCTTACTGGATTCGAACCAGGGACCCTCTGCACACATCGACAACACTCACCATCGAAGCACCGCCACCCGTCGCTCCACAAAAGCCACAGCCCCCGCAAAGCAACTACTTCTAGTTCATAGAGCAAGTGACATCACCCAACGAAAAACCGCACTAGCTCTCACCGCTAACTAGCTAGCAATTTCCAGCCGATAATATTCAACCTCCTACGACTTCCTACAAAATACGCGATCCTTGTACACCTAACGTAACCCATAATGTCCCTTATAGCGCTCTCACATTTCAGCAAGCCCCAATGGTTAACACCCGCAGACAAAAATGGAAATTCTTCCATTTTTACTAGCAGACCTAATAAAACACACTTTCAAACAGCGTTCTGCATTTACCTCTATCATAGGGTTTAAAAAACGAACTTAACAACATTAACCATCCTAAATTGCCGTAGTAACGTCATGTTTGGTTCAGTTTATCTATTACCATATAAGACATTCACTTCTCCATGCGTCGTAAACTATATCCTATTTCTCTTGTAATCAACTAAAATCATAGCCACGCAATTAAACCATCACTCCGCCATTATCAGAATGAATGAGATCTATTCGACTATCCTTTCTAAGTAAGCTACAAGTAGCACCAAACACTTGCTGTAGTTTACCATCATATATTGAAATCATCCATTTATCACGATCCAATTTATTTATAGACATATTCCACCATTGTCACTCGTTTAATCTAGCAAAACCTTATTCAATGCCCAAAAAAAGTACTACCACGCACTCTTCTCTCCATACCCGTTAAGATTTTTACATGTTAGTCATTTAGCTGATGCTCTTATCCCAAGCGACCCACAATTAGTGAGCTCATACATTTTTATACTAGCCCCCCTTGGGAATCGAACACGCAACCCTGGCGTTGCAAGCACCATGCTCTACCAACGGAGCTACAGAGGACCACAGATGAGCGTATAGTGCCTTTTTCTGATAATGTTATAATTATAGCCTATTGCATTACTTTAGTTTAAAATATACGTTTGTTTATTCAACAAATCTAGAACCCACTATAAATTGGTGCTATTCACTCAGCATAATAGCCAAAGCTCCTTGCATCCCCTGGTTCATGTAACGAAAATACATTATCATTCTAGAATTCACCAACTATTCGCATACATCACTGGTGTCACGCAAACTATAGAATAAAGTAATAACAATTAGAATTTGTCAAATAAATGTTTTCCATCCAACTATTCAAACTTGCTTCAAATATCTCTTTCAGCTCGATACAGTCAAGCAAGTACGACTCTCCTTTACCCGGAAACTAGTTCATGGCATTAGTAAAGTCTATTCACATCCCAACAATAACTAATAATATATTTATATTCATATTATTAAAAGACCTTACTTTCATTCCAGTCTACCTAAACAATTCAAATTATGGCCATAACTCTATCGCAATTGCCAGTCCGCTATTCAAATGTATGTAACTGTCCTTTCTGATTAGACTATAGTCACTCCTCCTTCTTTCCCGTTGAATAAGTGAGTCCTTCAGTCTGAAAAGACGCAGGCTGCTAAATCATCCAGTCTTATCCTGACTGTTCCGTCAATCTAAACAACCCACAACCATAGTTGAACTATACTTTAAAAAACCTAGACTAATCAGCGATGCAGAATCTATGCTTTATTGAAATGACAAGTTAATCCTCCTTTATTCCAATTATAATGGTCAGTAGTTTTAGTATCTGGATAAAATTCATTATATTCTAATATATTCACATCTACCAAACCATTAATGTTTCTAATTATTCTTTATTGCCACAAATCAATTAATCACAATCTAGTCTCAGCGGAACGAACAACAAATTACCCAAATCCTTCCCCTCAGTCATAGAATCCTCCCAGAATCATATAGGCTGGTCACTATTCACTGATCTTACAAAATTATACGACAGGCATTGTTGTACGAAACTCCAAGATATCATTTACAAGAAAAGCTTATTATTCCAACGTATATATATAATTATCATACACACCTCTATATCTCATCATTCAAACTTCAGAGTGCGACTCATTTACACCATTTATACCACTCTCATTCCATAGTTATACAATGTTGTTCTCAAACGCGCTTAATTACTATTGTATAACCTACAGGAATATTTTATTCTATCAAAGGGCCCAAATTTGGAATGTTAACCATATCACAGTTATTTTACTGTAGTCAATTTATCATAATACTACATCACCTATAAAGTTTCCAAATATAATGTCAGAAACATACCCTAAAAGATTGATCAAAATACAATGCAAAGACGTCATATGATCACACCGGTACACGTGACCTGTTCCTCCAACAGGATTTATTCTACCCCTCCTGGTATCGTGAATTTTCTACACTCAGTTGGTCAATGAATATCCAAGCACCATTTATTCTTCTCTTTCCTAATGTGAGATTGGGCACGCCCTTTCTCCATCAGACAGAAGCTTCAAACGACCTCAAATATAGTTCCTTTCCTTACAGAAAGGCTATTACTTGCAGGATTTGTTATTATACTCACTCACACAGATGAGGAGCCACTTGTGCCCAAATGAATCAGACAGTTGAATGACTCACAGTAGCCCAAGCAAACCACTCATCCACATGATCAGACCTACTCTATCTAACACATTCTCTATACTTTGAAGCCCTAGTGACTGTTTAACCTGTTCACCTACTCAGAATGACTGGTGTTAACTCCAATTTATGTCACCTACTCAGGATGACCTATTTTTTTACCTGATCGACCCTTTCTGATTCACTTCCCCGACACAAGAAAGACGATTTTATATAGGATTTCTATCTATTGCCCCCTAGGTGATACACTTCCTCAACACACCTGGACTTCTACCTATCTTACGCTTTCCTAAGCGACCTGTAAATTCGGCCCTCTTTCTCTGATAGACTTCCACGACAGAGAGAAAGAGCGTTATTGCACAGGATTTCGCATACCTAAGCAGTCCTCAAGACGATTCACTTCCACTACACGTCTAGAGCGGTATCTGTAGGTCTTTTTAACATGTTATTGTCTGATCGCTCAACCAGATGGACAGCCGCCCGTGTCGAAATGACCCAGACAGAGCGATCAGCAAGATGAATCAAATGAATTGACTGAATCGAACAGACGCATCTGATGAGCCGCCGAGTGACCCCGATGATTGAATGCACAAATTGAGCAATTGAATCAAACAGATCGATCAGACTGTCCAGATGAGCAACCTGAATGAGACAGATGAATCATCCAACTTGACCACAACCAATCAAATCACAATGGATTAAACAGAATGACCAACAGGACGAACAAATGAATCATATGATTTGAACAAATGGTTCAGACGAACAACAGAGTGACATCGACATGTATTCTTAAATCCAAAAGCTCCCAGTCTCTAATTTTCTGGTTCTTAAATTTGGAGAGACCTACTTGGTATTTCTGCTGCTGAGGCCGGGCCCCGGATCGAACCATACAACTTTATACTATATAAGTAAGAACTTGGCTTACCTATTAAAAGCGGCCGCTTTTGTTTGTATGGTCCGTCCAAGCCGTTTCATAACTGCAGATGTACACCGTCTCTGGCCCCTGTTATCAACTCCTGGCAAAGCTCGCCAAATATGTCGTAGAAATATTTGACTCAAAAGTAGTCAACTTAAAGATATTTCTCAAGAAACTGGAGCCTGTGAATCCAAAAATTAGACTTTTATTATCTAATAACGAAAGCCGAGCAGTTCCATGGAACGGCTGTCTCCCTTTGGCTTAGAGCTCCCTTTATACACACATGCATAATCATGTTACATAGCATATACAGTCACTCCCCTTAGGGCAAACGATTAACTTATTTTAGTGCCATTCTACCCTTATCTTTCAATGTCCAGATGTCACATGTGGCTTACTCCAAAAGGCCATGGGCGCTTTTCCATATGAGGCCTCTTCCCTAATCTCATTATATTGGTAGCAGACCCTTTCTTAAAAACAATACACATACATACATTAATGCATGTTTACACACTGTATTGGCTATATTCCTTATTTGAGCATGCATCTGGATTACAAAATGTCAATCATGTTTACTATATTTTACCTTTGACATTTCCCAACATTTTGCCTTTATGATACATAATTTATTACCATATAAGCTGCTCTGACAACTGACGCTTAAAGTTAGTGAGGGAAATAAGAGTCTCCAGCTTCAGAGATTTTTGCAGTTCGTTCCAGTCATTGGCAGCAGAGAACTGGAAGGAATGGTGGCCAAAGGAGGTGTTGGCTTTGGGGATGACCAGTGAGATATACCTGCTGGAGCGCAGACTACGGGTGGGTGTTGCTATGGTGACTTCTTGACTGATGTCTTGAGATGTTGCTTCAATATATCCACAAAATTTTCCTTCCTCATGATGCCATCTATTTTGTGAAGTGCACCAGTCCCTCCTGCAGCAAAGCACCCCCACAGCATGATGCTGCCTGTCCTTCATGGTTGGGATGGTGTTCTTCGGCTTGCAAACGACCCCTATTTCCTCCAAATATAACGATGGTCATTATGGCCAAACGGTTCTATTTTTGTTTCATCAGATCAGAGGACGTTTCTCAAAAAAGTACGATATTTGTGCCCATGTGCAGTTGTAAACCGTAGTCTGGTTTTTTATGGCGGTTTTGGAGCAGTGGCTTCTTCCTTGCTGAGCGGCCTTTCAGGTTATGTCGACATAGGACTCGTTTTACTGTGAATATAGATACTTTTGTACCTGTTTCCTCCAGCATCTTCACAAGGTCCTTTGCTGTTGTTCTGGGATTGATTTGCACCAAAGTACGTTAATCTCTAGGAGACAGAACGCGTCTCCTTCCTGAGCGGTATGATGGCTGCGTGGTCCCATGGTGTTTATACTTGTACTATTGTTTGTACAGATGAACGTGGTACCTTCAGGCGTTTGGAAATTGCTCCCAAGGATGAACCAGACTTGTGGAGGTCTACAATTTTTTTTTCTGAGGTCTTGGCTGATTTCTTTTGATTTTCCCATGATGTCAAGCAAAGAGGCACTGAGTTTGAAGGTATGCCTTGAAATACATCCACAGGTACACCTCCAATTGACTCAAATGATGTCAATTAGCCTATCAGAAGCTTCTAAAGCCATGACATCATTTTCTGGAATTTTCCAAGCTGTTTAAAGGCACAGTCAACTTAGTGCATGTAAACTTCTGACCCACTGGAATTGGGATACACTGAATTATAAGTGAAATAATCTGTAAACAATTGTTTGAAAAATGACTTGTGTCATGCACAAAGTAACGTCCTAACCGACTTGCCAAAAAGATAGTTTGTTAACAAGAAATTTGTGGAGTGGTTGAAAAACGCGTTTTAATGACTCCAACCTAAGTGTATTTAAACTTCCGACTTCAACTGTATATATATCACAACCTCTATCCGGAATGTTTCATCTTGTGAACTAAGTTTGTTTTCGACCTGTTCCATATCACAGTTAAATTTTTCTAGGTAATAGTACTATGTTGCAGAATTGATGGGTTAGCTCCCTTTATAGTGATCCTAACAATACAATATGAAGCTGACGCCGATAAGCAAAGTAACAAAACTTATGGATTAACAACAGGGTGGGCCTAACGCATTGTTTTGCACATTTTCACTTTGTTTATTTCTCTCATACTGTACATCTGGGCTCCCGAGTGGCGCAGTGGTCTAAGGCACTGCATCTCAGCACTGCATAGACCCCCCCCTGTTCGATTCCAGGCTGTATCACAACCGGCCGTGATTGGGAGTCCCATAGGGCAGCGCACAATTATCCCAGTGTTGTCCAGGTTTTGCCGGTGTAGGCCGTCATTGTAAATAAGAATTTGTTCTTAACTGACTTGCCTAGTTAAATAAAGGTTAAATAAAATATCTGATAGGCCTCTTTTCTTTATTTTTTTATTTTTTATAAATGAGCCGTCTCCAAACATGTATGAAGTGTCCTGTTTCTGTTATATATTACTGCTTTCATTAATAAAAGCTCAATGTTGACAAATTGAAGACTGAGACTTGTCCTTTACAGGAAAGAAACCTAAATATTTGGTAAGTCAGAGTGGAAACAAAGTTTCTGTACAGGGTCTCTGTCACAAGAATTTCTATCTCTAATTAATCAAACTTAATGCTCTGAATAATTCCCAGAGGGTGTAAATTCTCTGGTTTAATCATGAATTAAACAAAGGTCCGTAACCAGCAAGAATTATCTGTATTTTTATTCATGGAGAGCTCTGGCGCCAAAAAATACATACACAGCCTTTATACCCCCTGACACACAAAGGCACTTTGTTCCGCCCACCTTTAAACAGCTCCTCAGTCCCCTTCACCCTGGAATGCTTTCTCAGCAGTTTCTAACTCCTCCCCCTCTGTTAGTGGGTTGACACTACATTATAACTCTTAACACCGTTCACACATTTATACTGTATTTGGGGTGAAATCCTTTAGTCATTATTAAAATACAAAATGAATCTATCAGTCTCTGTGATCCTCAGTGCTGGACTTGTTTTTAAGAGCTTGTGAGCACCAGCCCAGCCAGATGAGTTTGTGTGAAAGGCCTATTTCTAACAGGTTGCTACCTTGCAAGCTTGCTGGTATTCATTCCTCAGGGCTTTCTGCATTCCCTGTGAAAGAGAGTTTTGTTCCCTTCACATCCATTTGTGAGATTCCAACCCAGAGCCTCTCTTACATGCCACAGAGCAACAGTTCACGTCTCCAGCTTCAGGTAAATCTAACTTATTTCTGCTACGTTTTACAGAACTCCCTTAAATACCTTTAACAGGTTGATGGTTGAAGGCTATGAGAGGTTGCAGCAGTGGTATATTTTTCCAGATGCATAATCAAACTGTCTAATTTAATAAGGGTTGTGTGGCAACACAGGCATGTTTTGTTAGTGGCCTATATTTACAAAAAAAATTGTTTTGGTCGTTTACACAACTGGATTAAGATCATTTTTTTCAGGTCAGAAGCAATCTCAATAACATTTATTTTAGAAATTACTAAACAGAAATGTGCAATACCAATATTTTTTTACAGGGGTTTTTGCTGCTTTATTTGTGAAGGAAGAGGAAGCTAAGTGATTCATCAGACTGATGAGATCATCAGGATACTGGGATCCCAGCCAGAACCAGTGGTCTTACACTGTTCAAGAATAGGTGCCTCCACAACTACCATTGTATTGTGTGTATGGATTTTGTATTGCCTTTGACCAGTCCAGGCTTTCTACCTGTGTAAACATGTACTTGTGTTTGTTTGCATTGCCATGATATATTGCTCTTTATGAACTGGGTGGTTCGAGCCCTGAATGCTGATTGGCTGACATCCATGGTATATCAGACTGTATACCACTTGTATGACAAAACATTTATTTTTACTGCTCTAATTACGTTGGTAACCAGTTAGCAATAAGGCACCTCTGGGGTTTGTGGTATATGGCCAATATACCACTGCTAAAGGCTGTTACCAGGCACTCGGCGTTGCGTGGTGCATAAGAACATCCCTTAGCCGTGGTACATTAGCCATATACCACACCCCCTCGTGCCTTATTGCTTAACTACCTAAGGCCAATGAGTACTGGACACAACTCCGAACAGATGCCCAGTATTACATGGATATGGGACACCTGACGTTCGACCACTCTACAGTCGCCCATAACCGCAATGACACCCAAAACATGTCCTATTTAGAACACGGCTTACACATGCATATAATGTGTAACTCTGCTGTTGGCATGCGTTTTGAAATAGTGAGATTGCATTTATCTGTCTTCCAGTGAAAACAACAGGCTCTTTATGGAGATGCTGGGGAATGCTCGTGCTCACCTTGACAGGTAGACAGTGACAGATGGTCAGTAGAGGTGGTGTGGAGATGCTGAGCAGCCACAGTGTCTTAGACAGTAGCATCAGCACCTCAGTGGGGGTGGATGAATACAATCACTGCGATAAGTGTGCTTTCTCTACAGCGCTGTCCTTGATGTAAGAGTGTATAGCTTGCAGAATGCATTTACTGTATGTAGCCTATTATCCTGTTTATTCTGTCAAAATAAACATTTAAAAAGGAAAATGCACATTACAGTTTTTTCGTATATTTAGTTTCTCCATAGACGTTTTTCATATAGCGTAAGCTGCTGTATTTGTGTGAGGTATATGAATATAAACTATTTTATAGGAATTATAAACGTGGTTTCGTCGAGATTAAGGCAAATATGCCTTGATTCGAATGGCTTTTGAATCAAACAGTATCCTCCTCACCTTGACACCCCCCCCCAATTTTTTTTTTTTTTAATAAATACAAATAATAATAATCTTCATTTATAATAAATAAATACAAAAACAGCACTTACACTTGATCCCCCCCATCCCCCACCTCTTCTGGCTCTGACTCCACTGATAGCTACGTTATTGAGGGAAATTTTTACTTTCTATGCCTGTGATATGTGGTTGTCCCACCTAGCTATCTTAAGATGAATGCACTAACTGTAAGTCGCTCTGGATAAGAGCGTCTGCTAAATAATTTAAATGTAAAACAGATCAATGTATTGATCAACATAGAGAAAGCACACACATATCAACCATGGTAGTAAAATTAACTGGGAGTAAAATTGACTGGTGAAGATTATATACAAATCATTGATGGCCTACATTAATGAAATAATTGTAATGAACTCCCAGTAAATTATTGAAGGGTAATGTAGTCCTAAAACCATTCCTGGACATTATCACTGGATGTTGTGACGTTTCCCCCGTTAGGCCATGAATTCATCGCTTACATCCCCTGTCAGAGGCGCGAAGGCGCTGAGGCATCACTTCACTCGCGTGGCACTGAAAGCTGTGGCGAGTCCGAGAACGGCTGCTTAGTAGGGATGCTGAGCTTGGTACCGCACCCCTCAAAGATGTCCGTCCAGTTTGAACAGCATGTGACTGCAGAGCAGGGCTAACGACCAGGAACTGAACGAAGCGGACCATACATTCATTTAAAATTAGTAAGTAAACGAATGAAATGGGAAAATAATGTGCTGAGCCGAATGACATTCCGAATGGGCCTAGATGTGTTGCGCATGCTATAATAAATGAATTTATGTTGCATGCGCTTGCACTCGCAATATTTTCCCTTGGCGGGAGTGTATCCAGACTGTTTTGCCTAAGTTATTTCTATAGCTCGAAGGTCCGAGATGGACTTTTATTTTTGGGGGGTTCCATTTGCCTTTTTCTTTAGCCTATATATGCAAGTGCGTTATGGCGTTTCATAAATCCTGCCTTGCATATGCTGTCCAGTGGCGAGTGACACCGCGCGCATCACGGGAACACTACGTATATTACATTTATATCATATTTTCCTTGAATTTGTTTTCGAGAGAAGTATCACTCACACGGTTAAATTATACATTTCTCAATGTGAAGCTAGAGGTGTACGAATATGAAGAAAATTGCTGAACTTCACAGCTACGTTATCTGCGTCTCCTTGAAGTCATAGGCTCACGCATGCCCGCATCTAGCTATATATAGCCTACATATGACATCGGAAATGAAAGCGCAGGGCGGGATTATGTGCGAGCTGCATAGAGTGCATTATTTATGAATGCAAAGAATAAACAGAGAGCAGTGAAATGTACACAGGCAGCCCAATTCTGATATTTTGCCCAATTGTTGGCAAAGGAGCTGATCTGATTGGTCAAAAGACCAATTAGTGGGAAAAAAGATCAGAATTAGTCGCCTGTGTAAACACAGCCATAGTGTATGGTTCCAGCAGCATAGGCCAACACATCTGACACATCCTCAAACTAGATGGCAGTTCAAATGTTTTACAGAAGGGGTTGGCGATATTTATCTGTTGAATTGAACCCTTTCCTTGCAGTCACTGTTGGAAGGGCTATAACTCCGGCAGCCATGGCTAACAGAGGACCCAGCTACGGACTAAGTAGGGAGGTTCAGGAGAAGATAGACCAGAAGTATACTCTGGACCTGGAGGCCAGACTGGTGGACTGGATCATCTTGCAGGTTGGGGGGAACATAGAGCGACCAGAGCCTGGGAGACTAAACTTCCAGAGCTGGCTCAAAGATGGAACGGTGAGTCTCTGACCCAAACTCTGGTTGACATAGGGCAGCAGGTAGCCTAGGGAGGAAGGCACTTAGCCCTAATTGCTCCTGTAAGTGGCTCTGGATAAGAGCGTCTGCTAAATGACTAACATTTTTACATAACCTCATGCCTTTACTGTATTCTAAACCTAACTCTTAAAGATGCAGTCCGGGATCTTATGCACAACAAATTTGTTACATATTGTACTAATTCGCAACATATCATACCAACTGGGGGGTGGGGGGAATTAACATATCATACGAAATGGATGACATAGTACACAATTGAATGATGTGGTACACAAAAAACGGGGACCCGTTTTGGCTCGTGAGCACCACTTTCAAAACTACTGACTGAAATTATACAAAAATTCTGGAGCATCACTTTAAAACACACATAAACAGATAATCGCAGTGCTAGCTGTGCCACTAGAGATCCTGGTTCGAATCCAGGCTCTGTCGTAGCCGGCCGCGACCGGGAGACCCATGGGGCGGCGCACAATTGGCCCAGCGTCGTCCAGGGTAGGGGAGGGAATGGCCGGCAGGGATGTAGCTCAGTTGGTAGAGCATGGTGTTTGCAACGCCAGGGTTGTGGGTTCGATTCCCACGGGGGGCCATTATGAAAAAATAAATAAAATAATAATGTATGCACTCACTAACTGTAAGTCGCTCTGGATAAGAGCGTCTGCTAAATGACTAAAATGTAAATGTAATAATCTCAGACTCTAATCCACCATGGTCATAATGTGCCATATTTGATAGCCTTAGGCATTATGGGGTTTCTCCTACAAGCAACCAACCACGGCCACCCCTGATGAGGCTGGGTGGGTGTAGGCCAGTTGTATCCTGTCATTACAATATTAAATCTCTCATTGCAGATTCTTTGTAGGCTCATTAACAGCCTCTATCCCACTGGTCAAGAGCCCATAAAGAAGATCCCAGAGACAAAAATGGTCTTCAAGCAGATGGAGAAGATCTCCCAGTTCCTGCATGCAGCTGAAGCTTATGGGCTGATCACCGGGGACCTTTTCCAGACTGTGGACCTGTGGGAAGGTACAGCTCTCCTAATACAGTAGTGATTCCACTCCAGCATAAACTCACATGCAGCAACCTGTTAGTTGTTATGATAGATAACTTCAGGTATGTAAATATATGGGTTCAATATAATATAACTTCCTGGCAGATCATACATTTTCTTCTACAAAAACAAATTTGTATTATACCCAATGAGGACCTACTAAAGCCAAATATGGTATTGAAATATCTGTCTGGTATTTGGTGTGACTACAGGGAAGGATATGGCTGCCGTGCAAAGGACCTTGTCGGCTCTAGGCAGTATGGCGCTCACAAAGGATGATGGTCAATATCGTGGTGAACCTGATTGGTTTCATAAGTAAGGAACTAATCATCTGTTTGTAATGAGTTCTACAAAACAGCAAAGATACTTTGTCAATTTCTTTATTACATACCACTCTAAAATTAGCTATTTACAATAAGTTGCATGACCTAACCCCCACCACCTCTCTCATCTGTTTGTTTATGCTTCCATGTTATTACTGTCTGACATACATTTTAATCTCTCTTGTACAAACATCCACCACAGCAGGTAATTGACCAGTTTTGTCTCTCCTGTGCTTTCAGGAAAGCTCAGGGAAACCGGCGGGAGTTTTCTGAGGAGCAGCTGCGTCAAGGCCGTAGTCTGATTGGCATGCAGATGGGCGGCAACTCAGGGGCTTCTCAGTCTGGCATGACAGGGTACGGCATGCCACGCCAGATAATGTAAAAATGTCACGTCTCCCCTAAATGGATGCAAAGTTTCTCTCTCATTAGCGCAGGGGCAGCGTGAAGTTTCCCGGATGATCTCTCTATAGGGGCCCTAGATGTCACTTCATACTGAAAATCTCACTGCGCTCTAACCGAGTATTATAGACATCCTTCAATAAACCTTTGTATGAGCTCAGTGGCTCTACGGCTGCGTTTACACAGTCAGCCCAATTCTGATATTTTTCCCCCCACTAATTGGTATTTTGACCAATCACATCAGATCTTTTTCAGAGGTGATCTGATTGGTCAAAAGACCAAATAGTGAAAAAAATATCAGAATTGGGCTGCCTGTGTGAATGCAGCCTTCACTCAAGTTACATGGTCATGTGTGTCATTTCTATCAGTGTGGATGGATGTTCTCTGTGCATCAGACTGGTGTTCAAGGTTTCTGTCAACACAGTTGTGACATGACAGCATGGAACTGTGCCATTGTCCAAGAAGACATTTTTTTTGTTATTTACAAAAGTCATTGTAATGATAGTCTCAATAGTATTACCTTACAGTATTCTTTATTTAGGTATTTACAGCACGACTCGTCTTATTTACTAGTGTGGAATGTGAACGCTATACGGCAATTTTGTTTCACAAAACTTTGTTGCATGCTAATGTTCAGTATCGAATGTTTAGTCATATTTATACCTACATTATTTTTCTGGTTTAATGTATTACTTAATGTACACAGATGTATGAGTACTGTGTGAAATGTATAATGTTATGGAATATATTTACTGAACTTTCCCCCGATTGGTTTGTATCATTTAAAAGTATCTAGGCCTGTATGGATTAAATCCTTCATGCTGGTTTGGACTGAACAATCTCCCCCATTTGTCCTTTCCTCAAGCGAATTGCTGCTCCTTGCGACAGGGTAGGTGAATCTTAGCCAGCTCTGCTGTCACAGTCAAGCACCAGATGGCTCTCTGGGTTATGGCAAATTCTGGGTGTAGTTCCAGCCAATCCTGTGCACATGTCCTAGTCATTGATGACAGTTAACCATTGAAAAACATTAACAACCATAGGCCTGTCAAATAAGGTTCAGAGTAAATGTTAGCCATAACAGAGGTGACACATTTAATTCCAGAAGTCAAAGAATACATCAAGCAAACATTTTTGTTTATTCAATAAGAGGAAACTATATCCAGGTACTATTATTAACCACATAATGGGACTACATTTCATAATAGGCTGCATTAATTCATTTCAAATGGATAACATAATGTTGTCAACAGTAACAGAAAATTCTGGAATGTTAAAAACAAACTGGACAGAAACGTTTATACTAAAACGGCTAATCTTCCTCTGGGAAGACTACAGGTGGACAGCAACCCTCTCAATCAGCTAAGGGCTGTTTATCTTCATCCATCTTTTTCTGAAAAAAAGAAAATCAGTGGGATATTGAAATGGAATATTAACTCATAACCAAGAACACCTGCTAAAATAGATCCCCTAAAAAGTCTCATATCTTTCCATTTGGTCGAGATTCCACTAGCATAGGTAAAACTAGCTTAAATCAATAAGGTTTCCCTATGACGGTGATTAATATTCAAGATATTTATTGTTAAGAATTAACATTTGACAGTGAACCCAGAGGAATGTTGAACGTATTCTGGCCTCCAAGGTCAACTACATTTTCTTACCAATACACCACAAAGTAAGGATTCATAAGAATGACTTGTTACAGTTGAGAATTACCTTCAGGTTTAGGTAATGTACCTCACTGCTACAGTGGACTGATTTGGCTGTTTTCTCATTGGTGTAGAAGATGTTGCACAGCTTGCAGAAGAATCCGGTCCTTGGCACCAGATAGTCTAACCCTACAAATAAAAAGGACAGAAAAACTCCACTTGTTTTTGTCCTTACTGATATCTCCATCACCCCTGATAATAAAAAAAAGACAGCCAAACTGAAACAGAAGTCAGTTTCTCTCTTACCAACAGGGTTGTCATGTTGATAAGGACCCAGAGGTTCCTGCTGCTTCTTCTCCTCCTCCTCTGGGACAGCTTCCACACCACTGGTCTCCTCACCCTCAGGGTCCACACAGACCCCCTCACTATCAGACACAGGGCACTGGACATCCTGGTCACACAAACACAATCATGTCTATCACTCATTTGTTCTACTAAGCCTGAGATTGAGAGACCAACACCAACAAATATCTTTACTCTTCTGTGTGAAGAGTATTAACTGATTACTAACCGGGTAACTGTAAAAGTATTGTTCACAGAAATGCCTAAATACATAAATATTCAGCCAGCATTTCACTAAACAAGGCAATCGCTCACCTCATTTAAATTAGGGAAACAAAATTATAGCAAATAACCTTCTCTTTCACCACTGGAGAGTGGCTTTTGGCTGACTGGCCATTAGTCTCATCTCCATGGCGATCTCTTGTTCTTCTGTTGTTTTGACTGGCCAACCACAGCTCATACTTGACTGGAGGCTTCCTGTATCCGGACAGTAGAATTCAATGTCAACCCAGTACTATAACTCACACAGTCCAGTTGAACCATACAACACAATATTATTTTATCTGAGATTACTTCATTCTTCCAATTGATATCAATCAACTGCACCAGCAGTGGACGTTGGCTGGATAGGATATCAGCAAAATTAAACTTTATGTAACGAATTTCCATCATCTACTCTGCTGCACACTCCCACTGCATAATCTTAGGGGTTATTGAAAATTATTTACCAGGATATAAGTGAGTCTCCCTTTTTGCACAAACTGACCCTTATCAGGGTGCCGTAAAATCGGGGAGGACGTTGGAAGCACTTCTTCACCATTTTCTGAGCGGCTTCCACACTCTCAAACTGGATATAACACTGGAAAGGTAAAAAACAATGTGAGTCCTTTATCAATAGAAAAACACATGAACTCCTCCTTAACAAATGGGCTGGTGAAACGTTACCTTTCTGTGAACCCAGTTCAAATGATAGCCAGTGATTTTCCCAAAAGGTTGGGCAAGCCTTAACAGAGAGACGTCCGAGTACTTCTGGCGTGGAAGCAAACAAATGTAGATGGATCTCCCACTGGGACTCTACATTGACAGAAACAAAGTCACACATTACACATAATACTCATCATTGTGTTACAAATATTGACTATATGCTAGGTGTGTAGTTTAGCTTATTACAATTAATTCATCAAATGCATAACGTGCAGAGCATAGGTACTACACCAAACCAACCTCCAACTTTTTCTGTGAATAGCACATTCTAATATCGACATGTTTCCCCAACAACTGTCCTTTGCCTTTGTAGAATTTCACCATCTTATGTGCTTCATCGGTAGTATCAAGCTCTAACCATGCCTGCAAATTTAGAGAAAGCACAACGTCATACAAACTACGACAACATTATTATTTCCATCCCATAAACAAACTAGATAACTGATCCCCAAATAACATATCGGCAAGTAACATAATAATGAACCTACCTCCTGTCTGAAAAAGGATATGGTATGGTTTACAACTTTCACGTTTGCTCGCTCTGCCAGTTTCACGATGGCCACCTCTACGTCTCTATAGCCCTTTCTGATTGGGCTAATATGGACAACTCTTCCATCCTGTAGAAAACAGTTTTACTGAGCAACCTACTAGCAATAATGTTGGATAAAACAACTTCTACACTTTTGACACATTCCAACTTCACGTTTCTAAATTAACCATGTAGTTGTATATTTGGAGGAATACCAACCCATGAAGAATCCTTTGACTCTGCAAATAAAAAGAAAAGTAATTTGTATAAATTATGATCTGCAGATTATCTTTAATTTGTTATCCGCACAGGCTGAACAACAGTAAAAAATTATGTCCTTTGCTGCCAAGTAAGAATGTTTTTCATCATTCATTGCTTACCGAGTGACACGTCCCCTTCAGTATCGTTGTCAAGTTCATCCAATGTCACAAAATCATCCATATTATCAGGGAAATCCATGTCATCCATGTCGTCCTGTTGGAATAAGTACAGAACATCAATAAGTTAAAGAATTAAGAATGTTTCAAGATCCAAAGGGCTGCAACAGAATCACATCGAATCTCATGACAAATATTTGTGAGGTTGCAATGGGAAACTGTCAAAAGCTGCTCAAACACTGAACATATAAGTATGCAAAACTGTTTTCAATGGTCTTGAACTATGATGAAGATCCATGTCTCTTAAAGCTAGGACATGAATCCTGTGGCTGCACTATAACAAAATGATAGACAGCTTAAATCGTATTTAAAAAAAATTTGGTCAGTCCAGGATCAAACCAGTTAAGGCTGAACAGCTAGGCTGAACATCTACTGATCCATAGATCTAAAATGTCTGACTGATTTCCGAGTGCTTAAACGCTGTGCCACTTGAACTCAGTCTTACTATGGGAGCTTTCATAGGTAAACACCTGTTCTGGATTACTACTGACAGGCTAGGTTTTCTAGAGCTTGTACAGAGATTATTCTATCACCTTTGATATTCAACCATGGAAAGAGACACCCTTCGAAGCTGATCTCCATCATTTAACTGATGGAATGAATAAACCCTGAGCATGTCATTAAGCCTACATAGAGTTAAGCAGGGCGGCAGGTAGCTTAGTGTGTAAGAGTGTTGTGCCAGTAACCGAAAGGTCGCTGGTTCTAATCCCCGAGCCGACTAGGTGAAAAATCTGTCGATGTGCCCTTGAGCAAGGCACTTAACCTTAATTGCTCCTGTAAGTCGCTCTGGATAAGAGCGTCTGCTAAATGACTAAAAATGTTAAGCCATGTCATTAAGCCCACATAGAGATAAACCATGTCATTAAGCCTAGATACATTGCATGTTATGCTACCAAGCAAACTCAGTATTCCAACAATCCATGACTGAAACCGGGCATTGGCGACATGAGTCAGAAAACATCTTGACTGTTTGTCTGCGTTGACGAGGTTCAATCTGAGCTTCAATCACAAGTGTCAGATCGATTTTATTTGCCACTGAAACCATTTCAGTAGTTCTAGGCATAAGATGGCCACATCTGTTTCAACTGCTCAATGGAGGATCTCAACCAAACTACATTCTCGGGAATGCTCCCAGAACTTCAACCAAGCTGCTTTAAGAACCCATTGCTGGGAACCAACATCTTGTTTACTTGACAAAAACTTATTTTCAATTCTGCAAACAATATGCCTTTGTTGGTTCAGGTCACAAATATGAATGACAAGAATTCCTTACACCATGTTCATGAAAGCTCTCCTGTTCCATCACGTCCTCCACTGAGACGTCAGCATCACACAGAGCTGGATCATCGGCAGCCTTTAGGTCAGAATCCTCCAAGGTATCGTCTGCCAACAATTCTGTGCTTTCGGGTTCCCCCTTATCTTTTGAATCAGCCACCAGAGGGGCACTTTTGGAAGGAGCAGAGTCGTTAGTATCAACACCAGCTCCAACCTTATCTAACAAGCTTTGTTCATCTTCCACATGGACGCCCTCTTTCTCTGGATCTTTGTTTTCCAAATCAATGTCCTCCCCTTTTCTCTCATTCTTGACCACCTCCTCCTTGATCTCCTCCTTGTCCTTGATCTCCTGCTTTACCTCTTCTTTAACCTCCTCTGAGGAGCTTTGTTGACCTTCTCCTTGTTCCACCACTTTCTCATCAGGTTGTTTGCCTGTACTTGGTCCCTCTTCGTTTGTGGAGTTTGAGGTCTTGCTGGTCTCCTCGCTCTTCTGTCTGCTGCTTTGGCTTTTACTGGAATCTGCTCTTCTGGATGTGGTGGAGTCTGGACTTTCTCTACAAGGCAAAAACCATTGAGGTAAACTTCCCTGACACAAACTTCCCGACGAGTCCTACAGGAAAATTGGTCTGGCCGCCATAGCCCCAGGTGGACTCTTACTTACCTCAGGCGCTTCAGTGATGATGACAAGCTGACTTTGACACTCTTTCCATTGATCTTGAGGGGGTTGGAGTGGTAGTACTTCACCATAATGTCAGCATCCTTCCAATCTACCATTTCAATCAGGGCCTGCAGATGGATAAGGAAGAATTTGTAAGAGAAAGCTAGAGGTGGTGGTGAATAATGGAGGTTTTGGTGTTGATTGATCTACTCCAGTCATACAATTCCATGCTATTCTGAATTTAAAATAGATACACAGCATTGTTCAATTGTTTTAATAATGTTTTTCTATTTGAAATAGAGATATTTGAAGATTTGATTGATTACACTTCAATTCCATATTGCTCGAACCTTACCTGATCACTTGAAAATGATGAATGTCGCACATCCCCAAACATTTTGGCGAGCTCTAGAATCTCTGGTTCTCTTTCCTTCCCAGGAGGTACGCGGGAAAAACAAACCACTGTATTACTAACTTGTTTGTTGGGGCGTTTTCCTGGTGGTTCATCCGACCTTGGCGTCTAAAGGAAAAAACAAGCTCATACTGGGATCCTCTGTGATTAATACAGAATCTCAAACTTTTAAGAGGCAGGTGTACTTACATAAATACTGCACACTACAGGTGACAGGTACAGAGTCAAACCATTTCCCTTCACAAAAGCTTTGCTTTCACTGAAGTGATCCACCATATTGACTGCCTCTTTGTGCGAACCCAACTCCACAAAGCCCTGTAACAAAAAACAACAGTGAATCATCCAATAGACATTAAACTACACATTTAAAAAAATGAGAGAGAACGTAAAGAGATGAGTGTTTAAACCTGAGTTTCTTATCAATTTGTGTAACTTACCTTGCAGGGGAACACCAGATGTTTTACAACTGTGCCGAATGGCTTAGCCAAAGTCACCAAGTCTTCAACAGCAACAGAGCCACGGGGATATTTAGCGACCACCACCTTTGTGCCAGCCTGTTGCAAAACATAAAATCACACATTTAAGTATGTAGATTTAAGCAAATAAACTCCATCATAAGAAGTGAATGAAAAATGCTCTATTTATAAGACAACACAATGACACAAATGGGGCAATACCTTGGGCTTCAAATGGTGTCTTTCTGGTGCAGACCAGACTTCACCTAAAGATGAGAACATGAAATGAGATTTAATTTTCAAGTTGTTTGCCACTGGGCCTTATTTGGTCTGGATCAAACTTGACATTATGACGGGACGTGAGGTTATCACCTCCTACGCGGTCTGAGCTATGTTGTCTCTTGTAAGGCATAGCAGGACGTGGCACTCTTCTGGGCGGTGAATTAGCATCTCTACTTGGGATGGAAATTGGTCTGGAAGATAAACAGTGCTAAGTAAGAAGAGGAACGGCTAATTGTTTTACATCATGACATGCTTGTTTTCAACATAAAGCTTTATTTCATGACCCTCACATTTTCCTCCCCTTGACATCTTGTTTTTCCCAATCTGGATATCTGTAAAAAAAAAAAAGTAAAAAAAAAAATTATACAAAATTTACAAAAATAAAAGATTAAAATAAACAAATATGAATAAAACCAGGTAATAGGAAATACCTCTGCTGATTGATTTTGTGACCTGCATCAGTTCATTTTCTAAATGTTTTACTTTGCATAGAAACACTTACAGATGCAAGAGTTCTCGACAGCCCTCTGCATGGCGTAATCCATTGAGATGATCCTTCCATTGCTGTGAAAAAAGCAAACTCATATTAAGCAAAAATGAATGTCATTATGAAAGGTTGAGTATTCTGATTAACAGGATATACTTGTAGATACACACTCCAACAGCAAGAGTATTGAAATATAACAAAGATTATTACCTTAGTAGAATTCAACATGCAGAAGCATAGAGAGCATGTGTGTGGGTAAATATTGGGCACAACTCCTTGAAAATCTTCCACTTGATAGGAAGAAGGTTGGCTGTCTGATGTTTTTTCCGTCGAGGGCCTAGTGTGATGGGAATCTCTCCTTGCCTCGGCCCGCTCTGGTTGCACCTCCACTTTCCTATTGTCAGTGTCACTATGGCTGCTTGACCGGCGACGGACTGCAGGGGGACTGTCCTGTTTGCTGCAGTCTTTAACATCTGCATCCTCTTCCTGCCCGTCTCTCTTCGGGGAGGGCTCTCCCTGCTCCTCTCGCTTGGCTCGCTTGGCCTTCAGTTGCATTATCAGATAAGGCAGTGTCTCCACACTGATCTCGTTCTCTGGAATCTTGGCCAGAGCATCCACATCTTCTGGAGAGAGCCCCAGAGTGGCATATAAATTCATAGCGCTCAACGCTCCATCACCAGATCCTTTGCGTGCAGAGCTTTGACCCTCACTGCCCTCCATCCTCAAATTTCCAGGGCACAGAGAAGTTTATTCTGAAATGGGGCGAAAGTTTATGTTCAGTAATTTCAACAGATGGCTAAAGTAATGAGTGTAACGACTGTGGGCGGAGTGTACCTCCGACTACATCAAGTCACTGTCAGTCGATACGAGGAAACCGGTTGCATTTTACGAAAGTTTTAATAAAAAGTATGGATTTCAGTAGCAGACTAAACTACACGATTTAAGATGGAGTTGAGCGGTGACTAGTGTGGGCGGACTGGAGCTATGACGTCACACAAAATGTTTTTTTAAAGAAAAAAACAAGTTGACAATGTCCTGTGTAAATGTGGGCTATTCTTTCGGTGCTGAAATAAGTCGTTTTTAGGGCCAGGACGATAAAAATATTGCGATATCGTGGCAATGAAACAAAAGACGAAGCAGATTTAACTTATTTAGGAAAAATGCCATAATGTTGCAAACAAACATGTTGTCATCCAGTCACATGTATTTATTTTCCAAGCTATTGCACACAATAATTTACATACAGCAGGTTTTTTAAGGACCAACGAGTTTGGTCTGCTTCGTGTTATCATTTTTGCCATGGGAAAAAATATTGCAATACTGGTATAATCCCGGCTGAAGTCGTTTTTGATAAAAACGTCATTTTTATGTGACGTCATAGCTCCAGTACGCCCACACTAGTTGCCACTTAACTCCATCATAAATCTTGGAGTTGAGTAGGCTGGGATTTCAGGTAGTCATGGGAAAAAAACGGTTCATTACTTAGAGCTTCATTATTTGTTCACAATGCACATTAGTGACATCAGCTGGTCAGCAATAAATAGCAGCGTGAGATTATCAGATAGAGGTATTTTTTTCCTCCGTTGTTTTCATTATAACACTGTGGCGCAGCAGTAACTGGTTGGCTTTAGTAGTGTATAATCAGTTGGAATACCAGGTTTGCATCATGCTTCCCTTTTTTGCCTCCAAGTTGACTCTTTTTGAAAAACAGAATTATTTAGGATGCTTAAGACAGAAGCTTATACTATAATAAATAAAACAAATTATTTGAACAAGTGCAGAAATAACCATTTTCTAAATAGTGTGCCTTCAACCAGATTCGGCCTCCTCATACCCTCACGTCCCTGAATGTTCCATAGCCCCTCCTCTACCTGCTAAACTACCTGTCAGGTAAAGGTTTATGCACAAAATCCTAACTATATTTGTAAGTACGGTGTCCAGTAGAGGTCGGTGTTTGAAAGCAACTTGGAATCTAATAAAACACCGGAACCAGGGCGAAATCAGTGGGATCTAGCATTTTGTAACACATGGTTTGAAAAAGCACGTGATCAAACGAAGCTTCGGACGCCATTGATGACGTACTTCTGATAAAGTGATACACGCATTGGCACACTACTTCGCGATTTCGACGCATGCCTCGCCCTCGGAGCTCCGGTATCAAACGTAACGTCACTAGGCAAGGGGTTAATAGTTACATGTGTACAAGTAGCGACTGACAGCGACTCGATGTAATCGGAGGTTCAGTCCGACCAAAGTAGTCTCCGTTCAACTCCACATTGATGTGACGTACATCGTGGGGTTGAGAAAAGGCTCGGGTAAAAAGTGTAGGCCGTACAGATGAAAGTCTCCTTAGCACTGACTGAATGCCTACCATCTTCAATTAATTCCATAGTTAGCTTGATAGTCTTCATTTGCTATGATGTTCCTTACTGAAAAAATAAGACGTTTCCCAGAATATTGTTGCACGGTAGCTAACGTTAGCTAGCTACATTCTCAATGGTGGAGAGGCCTTCAGCACAAGCGCTTTGTTTTTAACGTTAACTACGCATCTTTAACTCTGCGAAACGAAGCTTAATATCGTCTTAACCCCCTGATGAAAAAAGATAAGCTATCAACCAAGCGCCATGTTTATTAGCTATAATGTTACTGTATTGTAAGCTATTAGCTCGCGCTGCTTTTACCAAGCTTAGCTAGCTGCACGCAGGACTGGGTAATGCTGCCTAGCGGCCCGCTAGCTAGCATGCAAGAAGTAGCTTACCAAAGCTTTCTAGAAAATTAAGCAAGATATCACATTTTCGGTCTGAATGTTTAAGCATGAAGTTCAACTATTACATTCAATTCAAATTGTGATTGCTGTAAAACATACCTTTAAAGAAGTCCCCTTTCAGGTATTTGGTAAAATGTGGTAGCTAGCTACAGCACAGTTTCAGTCCTATACCGTTTCAGTCTGGCTAACCGTTTTTTTTTTTTACACACCAAGCGTGCGGGACGGTAAGCAAACGTTTTCATTGGTCGGTTTAGGATGTATGTCAACTGAGAACTTCCGCTCTATCGTTTGGTAGGCAGAGTGGAATATTTGATCAGAAATCAAACTCACTACACTATTCAGATAACACAGACAAATTATTATTATTACCTTCATTCAGGATGCACACACACTTGCTCAACCTGGACTCAGGGCTAGACGTAACATAGTAAACGGAAGTCCGGAACACTCCAATTAGTATGATATGTTACGTTTCATATGCTACAGTATGCATTAAATTGTGGGTGTCCATCATCCATTTCGTATGATATGTTACGAATTTCAATTTGTTGTGGCTAATGTGTGCTAGGTGGCTAAAGCAAATGTTAGCTAGGTGGCTAACGTTAGCTAGGCTAGGGGTTAAGATTAGGATTAAGGTTAGGAGTTAGGTTAAAAGTTAGGGGAAGGGTTAGCTAACATGGTAAGTATACTGAACAAAAATATAAACTTAACATGCAACAATTTCAAAGAATTTACTAAGTTACAGTTCATATAAGGAAATCAGTCAATTGAAATAAATTAATTAGATATACATCTATTGGTCACAGATAGCTTTAAAAAATAAAAAGTAGGGTCATGGATCAGAAAACCAGTCAGTATCTGGTGTGACCACCATTTCCCTCATGCAGCGTGACACATCTCTTTCGCATAGAGTTGATCAGGCTGTTGATTGTGGCCTATGGAATGTTGTCCCACTCCTCTTTGAGGGCTGTGTGAAGTTGCTGGATATTGGTGGAAACTGGAACACGCTGTCGTACACGTCAATCCAGAGCATCTCAAACGTGCTCAATGGGTGAAATGTCTGGTGAGTATGCAGGCCATGGAAGAACTGGGACATTTTCAGCTTTGAGGAATTGTGTACAGATCCTTGTGACATGGGGTCATGCATTATCATGCTAAAACATTAAGGTGATGGCGGCGGATGAATGGCACAATGGGCTTCAGGATCTCGTCACGGTATCTCTGTGCATTCAAATTGCCATCAATAAAATTATATTGTGTTTGTTGTCCGTAGCTTATGCCTGCCCATACAATAACCCCACCGCCACCATGGGGCACTCTGTTCACAACGTTGACATCAGCAAACCGCTCGTCCACACGATACCATACACATGGTCTACGGTTGTGAGGCCTGTTGGTTGTACTGCCAAATTCTCTAAAACGATGTTGGAGGTGGCTTATGGTAGAGAAATAAACATTAAATTCTCTGACAACAGCTCTGGTGGACATTCCTGCGGTCAGCATGCCCATTGCACGCTCCCTCAAAACTTGAGACATCTGTGGCATTGTGTTGTGTGACAAAACTGCACATTTTAGTGGCCTTTTATTGTCCCCAGCACAAGGTGCACCTGTGTAATGATCATGCTGTTTAATCAGCTTCTTGATATGCCACACCTGTCAGGTGGATGGATTATCTTGGCAAAGCAGAAATGCTCACTAACAAGGATGTAAACAAATTTGTGCACAAAATTTGAGAGAAATAAGCTTTTTGTGTGTATGGAAAATTTCAGGGATCTTTTATTTCAGCTCATGAATCATGGGACCCTCACTTTACATGTTGCGTTTATATTTTTGTTCAGTGTAGTTGTAAAGTAGCTAAAAAGTAGGAAATAGTTGCTAATTAGCTAAAATGCTAAAGTTGTCCATGATGAGATTCAAACACACAACCTTTGGGTTGCTAGACGTTCGCGTTATATACCCACCCATCCACCCTACTTTCGTTTTTTGCCTTAAGTAACCTTCTGTCTTATGTAACTATACCAAACATAACATATCATACTAATTTGAGTGTCCCGGATGTACATTTACTATGTTACGTCAAGTCTATGAGACCAGGCTGACTTGTGAGACAGACCACTAATTTAAGTCACTTCATGTTTTTCTGCAGCAAACACATTTCGTGTGCCATTCCACTTCTGACACCAATGTGACAAAGTCCAGGTATTTCTGACTAGGACTGAACTGACAATCCAGTATACACAAGGTGGACATCTAATCACTCTCGATAGAGAATCAGCTCTCTTTGTGATTATACTGTAGGACTAATGAATTACTACTATTGTTAAAAGGGTAGCAATAAATTAGCCAACTGACCTTTCAATATAGTATAGCCTACGGAGACCAACAAAAAGTAAACATTTGAATTTTTATTACATATACAGAAGTCGGAAGTTTACATACACCTTAGCCAAATACATTTAAACTCAATTTTTCACAATTCCTGACATTTAATCCTTGTAAAAATTCCCTATCTTAGGTCAGTTAGGATCACCACTTTATTTTAAGAATGTGAAATGTCAGAATAATAGTAGAGAGAATGATTTCTTTCAGCTTTTATTTATTTCATCACATTCCCAGTGGGTCAGAAGTTTACATACACTCAATTTGTATTTGGTTGCATTGCTTTTATATTGTTTAACTTAGGTCAAATGTTTCGGTTAGCCTTCCACAAGCTTCCCACAATAAGTCTGGTGAATTTTGGCCCATTCCTCCTGACAGAGCTGGTGTAACTGAGTCAGGTTTGTAGGCCTCCTTGCTCGCACACGCTTTTTCAGTTCTGCCCACAAATGTTCTATAGGATTGAGGTCAGGGCTTTGTGATGGCCACTTCAAAACCTTGACTTTGTTGTCCTTAAGCCATTTTGCCACAACTTTGGAAGTATGCTTGGGGTCATTGTCCATTTGGAAGACCCATTTGCGACCAAGCTTTAACTTCCTGACTGATATCTTGAGATGTTGCTTCAATATATCCACATAATTTTCCATCCTCATGATGCCATCGATTTTGTGAAATGCACCAGTCCCTCCTGCAGCAAAGCACCCCCACAGCATGATGCTGCCACCCCTGTGCTTCACGGTTGGGATGGTGTTCTTCGGCTTGCAAGTGACGCCCTTTTTCCTCCAAACATAACGATGGTCATTATGGCCAAACAGTTCTATTTTTGTTTCATCAGACCAGAGGACATTTCTCCAAAAAGTACGATCTTTGTCCCCAAGTCCTAACCGACTTGCCAAAACTATCGTTTGTTAACAAGAAATTTGTGGAGTGGTTGAAAAACAAGTTTTAATGACTCCAACCTAAGTGCATGTAAACTTCTGACTTCAACTGTAATAATGTATAAAATACAACAGATACATCAAAACCTACGGCACCTTTCCCCCTTAAATTGGTAATGTATTTTGATGGACAGATAGTTGGAGAGACAGGAACGATAGAGAGGAGTGTCAGGAAGATGGTGAGTTAGATTCGAACCCTTGCCAACAGTGGTATATGTATGAGGAAGGCAGCATCACTAGCAGCAGCACTAACTCCAAGACCACCCGCTGGCCACATCATAAAAAACACTTTTATTGTGATACTCACGACAGAATAAAAAAACGGGTATTTTCAGTGTACTGTAGACTACAATATATATATATATATATTTGTAAAAGTTTGTTCATGTTGGTTACATTACTGGCCTCTTGTTACATGATTTAAGTAAAAGTTTATTTAAAATTCATCACGACAAGTGGTTTTATGTAAAGCTCAATCCACATGATTTTCTGTTTAAAACAAAGTGTCAGGGCAACACCTTCAAATATAAAATTGTTCACATGATAACCTGAGCTGGTTTATGCAAACTATGCACCTTGTTGTTAAAATTCAAGGGGTATATATTTCAAGAGTTAAAATGAGTGATTAGCAGTAGGGTATGTTATGGAATGCCCCTTTCAAATCAAAACAGCTTTATATGGTAATATCAATGTATTGATGTTTCCCTTCTTTTGAAATCTTTTATTCCAATTCCAGGTCAGATATCAGGGCCACAGGAATCCTCATCCGTCACAAAGTTTTATCCCATATTTGTGTTAAGACTTTGGATGTTGACCTGATTGTGTGCATTTTCCAGCCTTTGCTTTTGCACACTGTGATGAACTCCATAACAGAAGTAGATCAATAACCCTGTGAAGAAATACAATGTCACTAATAATTTTCATACAATGGCATGACATCATTTATTTTTAAATGTCATTGAATGCATTGTTGAAGAAGTCAATTCAACATCTATTCCACGTTGGTTGAACTTAATTTAATTGAAATGACGTGGAAATAACGTTGATTCAACCAGTGTGTGCCCAGTGGGTTCCTAGGTTCCTTACCCACTGCCATCCAAACAGCATAGCGAATCCATGTGTCTCCTCCCAACTGAACCATCAGATAGACATTGACAAATGTACTCACAATAGGAAGTGCTGGTATAAAAGGAACCTGCAGCGATAACAAACAAAATGGGTCAAAATTGCAGAGAATCTAAGTTAAGCTTTGACGCAATGGTGTCATACCACTGTACTGTAGATCAAGAGTCAACTGAAATGTTACCATAAAAGCAGCTTTTGTTGTATTCTGAGGCTGTCTCCAGATGATGAAAACAGTGAGGACCAGCATCAAAAGGATCACAGAGACGATTAAAATGCTCCACCACTCCTGGTTCATCAGGGAATCCACAGCCTTGGTCAGGACAACGCTCAGAATAATTGCTAAAAGGACTGGGGGGATAAAGCAAATGTGTCAGACCTCTAAGACAGTATGAGACTGGATATAAAAGGAAACAGGATATAAAGAAAATCACTCACTGATAAAGACTGTGAACATGGATACATTTTTAGAGGTTTGAGCATTGGGCTGAGAAGGAGGGTTTAGGGCCTCTATCATCGAAAATGATTCAGATGTATTATCACTGGACTCCTCACCGAGATCTGGTTGGTACCTAAACGCATACACAGTAACCAGATAAAATGCATACATGCTTTGGTGTTAAATCATATTGTGTAAAATGTCTCCGTTCAGATCAATCAAGCATACCTCAATATGAGAATACATATTGCTACAAGAGTGTAGGCAAAGAGTGTTCCAATTGACATCATGTCCACAAGTGCCTTCAGGTCAAATAATAGAGCCATGATTGCTGCAAAAACAAAAAGTTGATAACATAGTACATTGTGAATACCAACCAAACAAGGAACAGCATCTGCATTTTAAAATGTCAATACATAGTTCGATGACCTAGGCTTGATGATATTGTGCTGCTCAGCAGCTTTACCTGCCACAACACCAGAAGATAGAGTGGCTACCACAGGACTTTGTCGAGAACTCATGTTACTGAGTGGCTTGAAGAGCAGCCCGTCCCTGGCCATCGCAAAAAGGACCCGGGGCATGGGAAACATGGATCCTAGAAGACTGCAAAACCAACACACCATTTACAATCCACCACTTAAACTTTACAAATGACAATACAGGGGACAACTTCTGTAATTATATATAATACCATATTTACAATCCACCACATAAACTTTACAAATGACACTACGGGGGACAACTTCTGTAATTATATATAATACCATACCATACCTTGTTGAAAGTGCACAGAGGGAGCCTACAGCCACAGCGTACTTTGCAGGGCCCCAGCCGATGTATGTAAAGGCCACAGGTAATGGGCTATTGACGCTGAGCATGCAATAGGGCATCATGAGGGTCAGGGCTGCCGACACGCCAAAGTAAGCCAGGAAACAGATCAGCAGGGATGCTACGATGCCCAGAGGGATGGACTTCTGAGGGTTCTGCACCTCCTCCCCTGGGATATTACACATACAGATGTTATACATACAGATGAGACAATGGCATCATTGATTCTACTATTGATCATTCTAAAATGCCCAAGGTTTTCAGCACAATTATACAACAGTTACCTGTTGTGGCTATGCAGTCAAATCCAACAAAGGCGTAAAAACAGGTTGCAGCTCCTGCCAATGTTCCCTCAACACCAAAGGGGAAGAAGCCACCAACACCATAATTTGTTGTTTCATTTAGTGCCGATGTGAAGTTTCTGAAGGGGAATGACACACTTCATGTTATTTGAATTTCAATTTACTGTAATTCATTAGAACACTTACATCGTATTTCATAATAGTGCTGGGATTAAGAGTAAAAAAACTTCATACCCATTTGTTGTTATGTTCAGGATAGTGTCCTCACTAATGTACCAGTTGTTAATGTCACCTTTGATGAAGCCAGCGATGATAACAAACCCCAACACCACTGTATTAACTGCTGTGAAAACCTTATTCACAATAGCAGACTCTTTAACGCCAAATGCAAGGATCCCTATGGAAGTGATACATTATGTAAGCTCCTTATATAGTATACTATATATATATATACACAGTGGGGAAAAAAAGTATTTAGTCAGCCACCAATTGTGCAAGTTCTCCCACTTAAAAAGATGAGAGAGGCCTGTAATTTTCATCATAGGTACACGTCAACTATGACAGACAAAATGAGAAAAAAAAGTTCCGAAAATCACATTGTAGGATCTTTAATGAATTTATTTGCAAATTATGGTGGAAAATAAGTATTTGGTCAATAACAAAAGTTTCTCAATACTTGTTATAGACCCTTTGTTGGCAATGACACAGGTCAAACTTTTTCTGTAAGTCTTCACAAGGTTTTCACACACTGTTGCTGGTATTTTGGCCCATTCCTCCATGCAGATCTCCTCTAGAGCAGTGATGTTTTGGGGCTGTCGCTGGGCAACACGGACTTTCAACTCCCTCCAAAGATTTTCTATGGGGTTGAGATCTGGAGACTGGGTAGAACACTCCAGGACCTTGAAATGCTTCTTATGAAGCCACTCCTTCGTTGCCCGGGCGGTGTGTTTGGGATCATTGTCATGCTGAAAGACCCAGCCACGTTTCATCTTCAATGTCCTTGCTGATGGAAGGAGGTTTTCACTAAAAATCTCACAATACATGGCCCCATTCATTCTTTCCTTTACACGGATCAGTCGTCCTGGTCCCTTTGCAGAAAAACAGCCCCAAAGCATGATGTTTCCACCCCCATGCTTCACAGTAGGTATGGTGTTCTTTGGATGCAACTCAGCATTCTTTGTCCTCCAAACACGACGAGTTGAGTTTTTACCAAAAAGTTATATTTTGTTTTCATCTGACCATATGACATTCTCCCAATCCTCTTCTGGATCATCCAAATGCACTCTAGCAAACTTCAGACGGGCCTGGACATGTACTGGCTTAAGCAGGGGGACACGTCTGGCACTGCAGGATTTGAGTCCCTGGCGGCGTAGTGTGTTACTGATGGTAGGCTTTGTTACTTTGGTCCCAGCTCTCTGCAGGTCATTCACTAGGTCCCCCCGTGTGGTTCTGGGATTTTTGCTCACCGTTCTTGTGATCATTTTGACCCCACGGGGTGAGATCTTGCGTGGAGCCCCAGATCGAGGGAGATTATCAGTGGTCTTGTATGTCTTCCATTTCCTAATAATTGCTCCCACAGTTGATTTCTTCAAACCAAGCTGCTTACCTATTGCAGATTCAGTCTTCCCAGCCTGGTGCAGGTCTACAATTTTGTTTCTGGTGTCCTTTGACAGCTCTTTGATCTTGGCCATAGTGGAGTTTGGAGTGTGACTGTTTGAGGTTGTGGACAGGTGTCTTTTATACTGATAACAAGTTCAAACAGGTGCCATTAATACAGGTAACGAGTGGAGGACAGAGGAGCCTCTTAAAGAAGTTGTTACAGGTCTGTGAGAGCCAGAAATCTTGCTTGTTTGTAGGTGACCAAATACTTATTTTCCACCATAATTTGCAAATAAATTCATTAAAAATCCTACAATGTGATTTTCTGGATTTCTTTTTCTCGATTTGTCTGTCATAGTTGACGTGTACCTATGATGAAAATTACAGGCCTCTCTCATCTTTTTAAGTGGGAGAACTTGTACAATTGGTGGCTGACTAAATACTGTTTCCCCCCACTGTATATATATATTAATATATATATATATATATATATATATATATATATATATATATATATATATATATATATATATATCAGTACCAGTCAAAAGTTTGGACACACCTACTCTTTGAAGGGTTTTTCTTTATTTTTACTATTTTCTACATTGTAGAATAATAGTGAAGACATCAAAACTATGAAATAACACATATGGAATCATGTAGTAACCAAAAAAGTATTCAACAAATCAAAGTATATTTTATATTTGAGATTCTTCAAATAGCCACCCTTTGCCTTGATGACAGCTTTGCACACTCTTGGCATTCTCTCAACCAGCTTCACCTGGAACACTTTTCCAACAGTCTTGAAGGAGTTCCCACATATGCTGAGCACTTGTTGGCTGTTTTTCCTTCACTCTGCCATCCGACTCATCCCAAACCATCTCAATTGGGTTGAGGTCGGGGGATTGTGGAGGCCAGGTCCATCACTCTCCTTCTTGGTCAAATAGCCCTTACACAGTCTGGAGGTGTGTTGGGTCATTGTCCTGTTGAAAAACAAATGGTAGTCCCACTAAGCCCAAACCAGATGGGATGGCGTATCGCTGCAGAATGCTGTGGTAGCCATGCTGGTTAAGTGTGCCTTGAATTCTAAATAAATTACAGACAGTGTCACCAGCAAAGCACCCCCACACCATAACACCTCCTCCTCCATGCTTTATGGTGGGAAAAACACATGCGGATATCATCTGTTCACCCACACCACGTCTCACAAAGACTCGGCGGTTGGAACCAAAAATCTCAAATTTGGACTCCAGACCAAAGGACAGATTTCCAACAGTCTAATGTCCATTGCTCGTGTTTCTTGGCCCAAGCAAATCTCTTCTTCTTATTGGTGTCCTTTAGTAGTGGTTTCCTTGCAGCAATTTGACCATGAATGCCTGATTCTCACAGTCCCCTCTGAACAGTTGATGTTGAGATGTGTCTGTGACTTGAACTCTGTGAAGCATTTATTTGGGCTGCAATTTCTGAGGATGGTAACTCTAATGAACTTATCCTCTGCAGCAGAGGTAACTCTGGGTCTTCCATTCCTGTGGCGGTCCTCATGAGAGCCAGTTTCATCATAGCGCTTGATGGTTTTTGGGACGGCACTTGAAGAAACTTTCAAAATTCTTGAAATGTTCCATATTGACTGACCTTCATGTCTTAAAGTAATGATGGACTGTCGTTTCTCTTTGCTTATTTGAGCTGTTCTTGCCATAAAATGGACTTGGTCTTTTACCAAATAGGGCTATCTTCTGTATACCCCCCCTACCTTGTCACAACACAACTGATTGGCTCAAACGCATCAAGGCAAAGGGTGGCTATTTGAAGAATCTCAAACATAAAATATATTTTGATTTGTTTAACACTTTTTTGTTTCCATATGTGTTATGTCATTGTTTTGATGTCTTCACTATTATACTACAATGTAGAAAATAGTAAAAATAAAGAAAAACCCTTGAATGAGTAGGTGTGTCCAAACCTTTGACTGGTACTGTATATATATAGTTATTTACTGTCACCATTGACCAGTTATTTTGCCCCATTAACCTTTCTGATAATAGCACTTGCCTGCCAACAGCATGATGAGAGCAGCAGCAAAGAAGTCTGGGTAGGTAGCGAGGCCTGGCATATCCATTGCTGCATGTTGACCCAAAGAGTTGGCAATGGCATTTCCAATGAGGTCATCAAAAGTCCCACTCCATGCCCTGGCTACACTTGATGTTCCTGATCAGAGAAGAAATCAAGAAACCAAAGCAGGTGATGTCGGCTATGTTTAAAGGATAATTACAGTATGTCAATGAGACATTGTCAATGCAGCAGTGAACTCTAATTGTTACTGTTGATTGTTTCTTGTCATGCTTTATACAAACCTTATGGGCTTGAGCTCTGACAGTAGCTTCCAATAAAACGTATTTTACATCAAATATTCTATATTCCATATTAGATGTCACTTGCCTATGACATATGACAGCAACAAGTTCCAGCCAGTGATGAAGGCCCAAATCTCCCCCACCGTCACATAGCTGTACAGGTAGGCAGAGCCAGTCTTGGGCACACGCGCTCCAAATTCAGCATAGCACAGCCCTGCGAAAATTGAAGCTATTGCTGCCACAAGGAAAGAGATCATTATACTGGGCCCAGCTACAGCCCTGGCCACCTCTCCTGACAGCACATACACGCCAGCCCCCAGTGTGCTGCCAACCCCCAGAGCCACCAGGTCAAGGGTAGTCAGACATCGTTTGAAGTTGGACACCTCCCCCTCTGGCTCCAGGGGCTTCCTACGAGACAGGCTCTGTATGAACAGTAACAGCCTGGCACCAGACATCCTGCAAGAGCAGAAGATCTGCCCATCAAAATGCCATTTATCGCATAATTTGTACAACCAACTGTTTTAGAACACTGAGTAATGGTAGGCCTGTATTACATCAAAACAGAATTCAAATGTATAGACTGACTCTATCTATCAACCAATGACAAGCAGTGTTGATTTGAATTATAGATCTACTGTAAACTGTTGTACATACTGCTTGTAAGACACTACAGACAAAGCTACTACTATTGTAAACCTTTGCAAGCAGTACATTCAGTCTCTAGTATTTCATAAATAGGATTAGATAATCTTCCACATGCATTACAAATTTGATAACAAGATCAGAGTGACAAATACAATATTTAATATGTCAAAATCAAACAAAGCTATGACCAGCTGTATGTTTAACTCATATGAAATTAATCAAGCAAACAATTAGCTGTTTTCTTTTGAAATTATATTTGTGATGGACTGTAGCAGTGGATTTTCTTCTCCCTGTTTCATAAATACTAGATAGATATTAGATATTTGCAGTTCATGCATGGAAGAGATACTGCCTGTAGAGCAGCAGATGAGACCATACAGATCCACTCCATTAGCACCAAGGCTGCAGTACAGAAGGCTACAGTGCATGTCACTATTAGTATTAAATTAAGGTAATCTTACCTTCTTGGCCGTGTGCTAAGGTGCGGACTCTCTGGGTTGTCCTGCATTCTGTCCTCGGTATTTGTGGGCACAAACCCATCCTATAGCTTCTCTCCTGTTAACTTTCACATCTCTGAAGTACAAGCATTTTAGACAGATTATGTTACATTTCAGATGTCTGTGCCATTTCTGAAAAAAAGAGGATCAAGACTGATTTTTCTAGAACTTGGACTTGGTCCGCAACCTGTCCATAATTGGTAATGTCAACGGCTCAATGGGATGTTTTAGAGAATATGTCCAATAGACTGGGGTTTTAATTAATTATTTGTTTATTGTTTTATTGAATTATTGTTTTTTGGTTACAGTATGGTGGTGAATTCATTATTTTAGGGATGCATGGTAGTGACTTGAGCTTGATGCTCACCTTCATGGCAAAACCTATATGAACATTCCAGAACAGGGCACATTTAGGTGACTTGTGACGTAAAAGGTAATAAGGTACATACAGTATTTCATAATTTACTCATGTATTTCTTAACCGGTTGATGATCACAGTCCTCCAGAAGGTGTATCAAATCCCCACTTCAATAGATCTTATTCTCTAATAGGAAATGTTTTGGGTTTATGGCTTTTTGACTGTAGTCTACTACTGTATGGAAATTTTACAACCACAGACAAACATGTAGTGTGATATATGACAATAAATCATAATTAAATAAAACACTGCATGCTTATTTTGTATTTTGTCGTTATTGCTTCCACTAAATTTCATGAGTTCTAAAATGTCAATGATTATGGTTCGTTATATTTACGTGCTCTGAGAGTGCAAAATAAACATGCTTTAGAATTCACTATGAAAACTGAGTGTAGGCCCACTCCCTCCAGTCCAGAAGCTCTGTACTGCATGTGTGGAATCCTCTGATTTCTGTGGAGAAACCATACCCATTACATTAGGAAAACTGTTGTAATGAACATTTATGAGTATGGTGGGCTGAATTTTCTGGACTTTACTACCTTAAATAATACTTTTAAGATCAATTGGATAAAACAATTCCTAAGAAGACCCACTTCTATGTGGAACTTTATTCCTCATCATGTCTTCTCTACATTTGGTGGCCTAAACTTCATGTTAATTATAATATTGACAAAGTTCCAGTGAAACAGGTTTTCTTGTCATGGTCCTTAATTTATAAGCATCATTTTTTTCCACACAAAAATTATATATGGAATAATCGGGACATATTGTATAAAAATAGTTCTTTGTTTTTAGAATATTGGTTCTGAAATAATATCCTATTGGTGAGCCAACTTGTAAATGCAGAGGGTATTTTACTTAATTATGAGGAATTCTTATCACTTTACAAGATCCCTGTAAGACATAAATATTTAGCAATTGTTTTAGATGCCCTTCCCTCAGGTGTTGCTTTATTATTCAGGAAGGTGTCAAGACCTGACCCTCAAAACATACGTACGATGTTGACTCATCAGTAGGAAAGATTGGTTTTCTTTACCTCCATTCAACAACAATAGAGCTATATGAGCCTTGTTTCAACAGGATGTTGTATCTATACCTTATGTCATGCCTTATTGGAATGGTTTTATTGATAATATCTATTGGAAAAACTTTGGATGTTGCCACACACATACCTACTTATTAACAAAATGAAGGACGTTTCTTTTAAAATGATTCAGAAATATTATCCTGCCAACCACTATATGAAGAAGTTTAAGAAAAACATAAATTCAGATTGTACCTTTTGTAATGACAATCTTTTTGGCATTGTATTCATGTAAGGAATCTGTGGCAAGACATCAGTAGATTTATAATTGAACACATTTATGAAGATTTTGCACTATTATGGAGAGATGTATTGCTTGGATTCTTTACCTATGATATAAATAAGTTGAAAATAATTGGTCATTTAGCAGACGCTCTTATCCAGAGCAATTAGGGTTAAGTGCCTTGCTCAAGGGCACATCGACAAATTTTTCACCTAGTCGGCTCGGGGATTAGAACCAGCGACCTTTCGGTTACTGGCACAACGCTCTTAACCACTAAGCTACCTGCCGCCCTTGAAACTATTTTATGTAATTAATTTCATAATTCTTTTGGCCAAATTTCATATTCACAAATGTAAATGTACAAACAAAACACTACATTTTCTTACCTTACAAAAAAATATAAATATGTATATTTCAGACAATTAAATACTCTATCAACAAAAAAGCTGTTAGAATTATAAATGTGTGTATGTCCCTTAAGGTCCTTGTGTAATGTGATATTGTACCCCCTAGCCCAAATGTCCTTTGTATATTCTTTGTATGTACTTTTTGTATTGATTTGTTAATTTAAAAAAAGTTAAAAAATAATAATCCTCTGATTTCCCCTCAACAAATGTCGATAACATGCCCTGAAGAAGAATTAAAACGACCGTATCTTGCCTACGGCGCCATCTTGTGGTAAATGCTCAAAGTACATCGGTGATAGGCCAACATGTCATAACTGAAGTTTAATAAGAGATACTGTATATAATGACGAGATGGTCTTATCTCCGCCCTAACAATGGGAGTCGTCCCGAAGGCGGGAAGGCAGCTGCCTGCAAGGCGGTCTGCGTTTCCGTCTGCTTATCGCTGTATTCCCGCGTGGAATGATTTTGACGGGAGTGGACCCTCTCGCTTTGCCTCTTCCTCTCTGGTTTAATCGATATTTCGTCAAAATCCACCGGAAGAACCCCTTTCAATTATCTGCGACACCTCAAGTGCAACACCTGCCTCGTCAAACTAATTACATTAATGATGGCGTGCGTTGCAGTTCGCTTGGTAAGGTTTCGTTAGGCTATATTTTGCTGGAATATAAGTGTTCAATTGCTTGATTTCGAAATGAATTTGACAAACATTTTTTTTACCAAACAATTTTGTTAAAATGTTTGCTTGTTTGATTCCGTTGACTTTTAATCAAATCGAAGTCACCTCCCTACTCTCTCGTTGCCTATATGCCTATTTATAAATGTCTTCTCCCATTTTTAGGACAAAGGAGCCCTAAAAAAGATTGATGGAGCCAAAAAAAGGCTTGATAACAAAGTGGTACGTGTTGTTGTGGAGCCACATGTGAAGCATCCCCTACAAAACAGGTGTGTTTTCAGGTTGAGAGATTCCTAGTACATGTTAATTACTTTGAGGTTTCTATTGTTTTTTGTTTGTTTTGTCAATCAATAACATTTATGGCTCATACCTGGGGTGTATTCATTACGTCGATTCTGTTGTAAAACGTTCCGTCTGATAAACGTTTACTCAACGGAAAACGTTTTGCAACGAAAACTAATTTCTATTAGATAAATTCAGGAAGGGCCCTCTGTTTCATTTCATTTACTATTTTTGGTTATTTTAACTAAACGGTTTCTGTTGCAAAACGTAGTTAATGCGCAATTCACTTTACAATTCAGATAACAATTGAAATATGAAGAGGGTCCACCAACCTCTGCTTTTATTCTATTCTATCACTTGTGTGTTTCAGATGGGCCCTCTGGTTCTACAAGAACGATAAAAGCAAAATGTGGCAGGATAATCTGAGACTCATCACAAAGTTTGACACAGTGGAAGACTTCTGGGCGTGAGTTTTGCAGTTTGTCTTTGATTTTCAGTAGGCTAAATGGCTGATATCCTTGTCAGTTTTATACAGTGGGGAAAAAAGTATTTAGTCAGCCACCAATTGTGCAAGTTCTCCCACTTAAAAAGATGAGGCCTGTAATTTTCATCATAGGTACACGTCAACTATGACAGACAAATTGAGAGAAAAAAAATCCAGAAAATCACATTGTAGGATTTTTTATGAATTTATTTGCAAATTATGGTGGAAAATAAGTATTTGGTCACCTACAAACAAGCAAGATTTCTGGCTCTCACAGACCTGTAACTTTTTCTTTAAGAGGCTCCTCTGTCCTCCACTCGTTACCTGTATTAATGGCACCTGTTTGAACTTGTTATCAGTATAAAAGACACCTGTCCACAACCTCAAACAGTCACACTCCAAACTCCACTATGGCCAAGACCAAAGAGCTGTCAAAGGACACCAGAAACAAAATTGTAGACCTGCACCAGGCTGGGAAGACTGAATCTGCAATAGGTAAGCAGCTTGGTTTGAAGAAATCAACTGTGGGAGCAATTATTAGGAAATGGAAGACATACAAGACCACTGATAATCTCCCTTGATCTGGGGCTCCACGCAAGATCTCACCCCGTGGGGTCAAAATGATCACAAGAACGGTGAGCAAAAATCCCAGAACCACACGGGGGGACCTAGTGAATGACCTGCAGAGAGCTGGGACCAAAGTAACAAAGCCTACCATCAGTAACACACTACGCTGCCAGGGACTCAAATCCTGCAGTGCCAAACGTGTCCCCCTGCTTAAGCCAGTACATGTCCAGGCCTGTCTGAAGTTTGCTAGAGTGCATTTGGATGATCCAGAAGAGGATTGGGAGAATGTCATATGGTCAGATGAAACCGAAATAGAACTTTTTGGTAAAAAAGTTCGCCTGGACAACGGAGTGGCTTCGTAAGAAGCATTTCATGGTCCTGGAGTGGCCTAGCCAGTCTCCAGATCTCAACCCCATAGAAAATCTTTGGAGGGAGTTGAAAGTCTGTGTTGCCCAGCGACAGCCCCAAAACATCACTGCTCTAGAGGAGATCTGCATGGAGGAATGGACCAAAATACCAGCAACAGTGTGTGAAAACCTTGTGAAGACTTACAGAAAACGTTTGACCTGTGTCATTGCCAACAAAGGGTATATAACAAAGTATTGAGAAACTTTTGTTATTGACCAAATACTTATTTTCCACCGTAATTTGCAAATAAAGTCATAAAAAATCCTACAATGTGATTTTCTGGAAAAAAAAATCTCATTTTGTCTGTCATAGTTGACGTGTACCTATGATGATAAATTACAGGCCTCATCTTTTTAAGTGGGAGAACTTGCACAATTGGTGGCTGACTAAATACTTTTTTCCCCCCACTGTACCTACTGTGGATATTGCAACTTCTAGGCAAGTGTCAGTAAATTAAACCTACAAAAGTATGTTGGGAACCTATGATGTAGGTCACCACCACTTGTATTGTTTTCTCGACTGAAAATGTATTTGGTTTTATAGGTTGTACAACAACATTCAGCTGGTGAGCAAGCTTTCATCTGGTTGCGACTACTCCGTTTTCAAGGTGATGTAGACTTGTGGAGAAATGTCTCCTTCAGTTTGAGGTTTTCAATTTCCATCATACTTCTCATACATGTACTCCTATATTACTTGGACTAAAGTGATACTGTCACTTCCCCCAGGATGGCATTGAGCCAATGTGGGAAGACAGGCGTAACAAGTGTGGAGGACGCTGGCTGATTACACTGTCGAAGCAGCAGAGGCACACTGAACTCGACCGCTTCTGGAAGGAGACGGTCAGTTGTTGGTCCACTCTGCTTTACACTTTACACTTTTGTATCACTGAAAGCCAGAAATACTGTGTGCTCAAGATTTGTCAGGAAGCTGATTCAAATCCAAATAAAATGATTGGTCGCATACACATACTGTATTTAGCAGATGGTATTGCGGGTGTAGCGAAATGCTTGTGTTCCTAGCTCCAACAGTGCAGTATAATCTAACAATACACACATCTAAAAGTAAAATAATTGAATTAAGATAATATAAATATTCGGACGAGCAATGTCTGAGTCCGGAGTATAAATATGTGATGTGTAGACATTATACCCACATACTGTCCATATCTGAAGAATACGTAGGATAGAATAGTATATGTACAGCAATAGATTAAAAGGATAGGCCTTGACTAGAATACAGTATATACATATGAAATGGATAAAACAGAATGTAAATATTATTAAAGTGACCAGTGTTCCATGTCTATGTACATAGGGCAGCAGCCTCCAAGATGCAAGGTTGAGTAACCGGGTGGTAGCCGGCTAGTGACTAAGTTCAGGGCTGGGTACTGGGTGGAGGCTGGGAGTCTGGCCTTCAGATGGAAGCTGTTTTTCAGTCCCAGCTTTGATGCACCTGTACTGACCTTGCCTTCTGGATGATAGCAGGGTGAACAGGCTGTGGCTGAGGTCCTTGATGATCTTGGCCTTCGTGTGACACCGGGTGCTGTAGATGTCCTGGAGGGCAGGCAGACCACACCACCCTCTGGAGAGCCCTGTGGTTGCGGACAGTGCAGTTGCCATACCAGGCGGTGATACAGCCCGACAGGATGCTTTCAATGACGCATCTGTAAATGCTTGAGGATCTTAGGGGCCAAGAATTTCTTTAGCTTCCTGAGGTTGAAGAGGCGCCATTGCGGCTGCACCACACTGCCTGTGTGGGTGGACCATTTCAGATTGTCAGTGATGTGTACGCTGACAAACTTGATGCTTTTCACCTTCTCCACTGCAGCCCGTGGATGGGGGCGTGCTCCCACTGCCGTTTCCTGAAGTCCACGTTCAGCTCCTTTTGTTTTGTTGAGGGAGAGGTTATTTTCCTGGCACCACTCCGCCAGGCCGCTCACCACCTCCCTGTAGGCTCTCTCGTTATTGTTGGTAATCAGGCCTACCGCTGTTGTCGTCCGCAAACTTGATAATTAAGTTGGTGTGCGTGGCCACGCAGTCATAGAAGTACAGGAGGGGGCTGAGCACGCACCCTTGTGGGGCCCCTGTGTTGAGGATCAGCGTAGTGGTGTTGCCTACCTTCACCACGGTGGCCCGTCAGGAGGTCCAGGACCCAGTTGCACATGGGGTTCAGACCCAGGGCCCCGTAATACTGAGGAAACCAATTAGTTATTTTAAATATTTTTTAACAGCTCCTTTGCCTCATTGGAGAGGGCTTTGGCTCCTTCAGCAGGGACGTTTGCGGTGCTGTCGTCAATGTTCGAGCCAAAGGTGACAAAATCGCCGTCTGGACCACCAATACAGAGAATGGAGAAGCAGTTACCTATATTGGGTAAGTCCAGCATTATTCAGTGTGGCCGGACCAAATGACTCGTTTCTGTAGTGTCATGTCTGCCCTGATTCACAGGCATCTTGACAGACTTATGGCATACTTGCCTTGAACAGTCATAGATTTTACCTGCCGGCTTCACTCACCTCAGTCAATAAACAGCCAGGCTTGGACCAGATCCCACAGAAGCCGGATGTGGCCTGTTGGCAGCCATGTTGTAAACTATAATTGTTGAGGATGAGGACATCTGCTTAGCAACCTAATGAAAAATGGATGTCCACTAGACTAAGGAAAGACCTAATGGTGCAATCTATTGCTCCCAGGATATTAGTATTACATATGGCATTGGCTACAGATAATTGACATCAACAGTTGCCCCCATACAGCCAGATTTAACAGCATTTCTTTATTTTCAAAGCTACCTTTTTGTTTGATCATGTGATTGGTCAGTTAAATTAATGTTTTATCATGATTCATATTTTCAGACGGAAGTACAAGGAAGGACTAGGCCTACCTCCAAAACTCGTCATTGGATATCAAGCCCATGCAGACACAGCCACCAAAAGCAATTCAATAACAAAGAACAAGTTTGTGGTGTAGAAATGTTATTGTTTTTCCAAGTCTCCTATAGCAAAGGACAAGTCTACTCTTTAAGTTTTTCTGTACTGTAATTTATCATGTTAAGTTTGTATTTGCGCTTAATTCAATACCTAATTTAAGTAGTACATTTGGCATGATACATGTGGGAGACGTTTCTTTTGAAGAAGGTTAGACATTTTGTGTGGCCTACAAATAAAATATATATGGACTGTATTTGTCTTTGCATTTTTCTTCAAAGATCTTGGAATGCCATTTGGCACAACACTAACCCCTGAATATAAACAAAAAATGCTGTTCCTGTGCTGTAAAGAATTTGTTCCACCATTTCAGTGCTCAACTGTAAGATTTGGGAAGTACCTTTTAGACTTAGTGCAATTTACTCAACTACAAAAACTTGAAAAAGGAGTGACCAAAGATTGGCTTAATTAGCTAAAGGAAATGGACTGCCCTCCTAGTTAATGTTTAATCTAGTTCAGATGCAGGGCTTGGCGAAACCACTGAGCTGAATTAATTCAAGAGACTAGAATTGCGGGAGTCTTTGTTCCAACAGCATTACATTTTTGTTCTAACAGTTGAATTTCCTTTGGTTAGTCTGAAATCAAGCATTATCAAGGTAAGTTTCTTGCTTCAGCTCTGTATATAGCTCTTTATATAAGATGGATAGTGTTTTTGTATACCATTAAATGCACTCACATTAACTGTTAATATACAATTTCCCAAAAGCACAATCATTGGGTTAATCTTAACACCTGTTTCACACGTTTAATTTCATTTAGTTCGTTTACTAAATATGCATTACCTTTGTTAATGTATGCCATGGAAATAACTCATTTGTGTTTTGTATTTATCATTAAATAAAAAAAACTAATTTGAGTGTATTCATAAAGGGAAGACTAAGGATCTAGGTAGACTACCTACCTTGGAAGATGTTTGCTTTCAATTATGCATTGTGTTTTGGGTACTACGTGACCTGTTACTCTCAGACATTACTATGCCACGTGAAATTCAATTATGGTTGATGGTAGCCTTGTTATCCATCCTCCTTGGGTTTTCATTATTGGAATCTCTTTCAATAACTTGCCAGTCACAGCAACCATGGTATCATTGTGCACTGTGGATGTACAGTATATCAGATGTTCATTTCTTACAGTTGGGCATACATTTGAAAGTCAGGTTGGTATAGACAGGGCATGCCGACCTCTGTATAACCTGTCCAGTATCCTTTTCCAGAGAGTGTTCTAGCAAGCTTTTGCTCAATAGCACAATCCTGCCCTAGCATTTTTCCAGGATAATTAGCCAGATGCAGGACCATTATTCTCCATGGCGACAGGGTACACTGGTCACAGCATTGCACTAGCAGGAAGGAAGGGCAGTGGAGTGTGACGCCGCTCTCAGTTCATGTCACTCCTACTGTGCGTCTACAAGAGGAAAAAGACTACGACAATAGGAGCTCAGGAACTTGTAATGCTTTTATACCCAAAAGGGTTCATGGCGCAGAGCGACTTTTTCCGCAATGTTTTACGTTGGACAAGATCTAACGAACAATGGCAGTCATTAGGGCCAAACATGGTTAGCTGTCATAGTTCATTAACCTCCTTTAAAACATTTGTTCCTCTTTTAAATTTTTTTTACAGGGTTGAGTAAGACAAACAATTGAGTTGTCAAACTAAGTGTATACACATTTCCAGTTCTCTCTTTAATGGATGTCTCACACTGATGTTCTTCAGAGCAAGAACAGCATGAGTCAGAAACAACAAGGCGACAGACAGTCACTGGAGGGGACAAGACTGAGGTGAACTCTGAAGTCTGTGCTGAGAGGACAAGCCCCTCCTGAGAGCTGAATGATGAGATTTTACCTGTATTACCTGGTGTTTTTGGGCTCCAGTTCTGTCATCTCCACCTATGGGCCTCATCAGAGAGCACAGAAGACTGGGGATATTCTACTGGGCGGGCTGTTTCCAATGCACTTTGGTGTTACCTCCAAAGACCAAGACCTGGCAGCGCGGCCAGAATCCACAGAGTGTGTTAGGTAAGGTTTGAATCGGCAATTGAGGCTGTATGTTTTTTTTGTATGTAAAACTGTATAAAACTATGCTTGGTGCTAACTGTCAATGAAATTGTATTTAAATTAATAAATGAATGCATTGCAGTCAGTATTATTGGATTGTACTTCATGAAAACCAAAAGGTATGCATGTTATGGCGTGCCGCCCCTTGCAGGTACAATTTCCGGGGATTCCGTTGGCTTCAGGCCATGATTTTTGCAATAGAGGAGATCAACAACAGCAGTACCCTCCTGCCCAACATCACACTGGGCTACAGGATCTTTGACACCTGCAACACTGTGTCCAAGGCCCTGGAGGCTACCCTCAGTTTCGTAGCACAGAATAAGATTGACTCTCTGAACTTGGATGAATTCTGTAACTGCACAGATCACATCCCATCGACTATAGCAGTGGTGGGGGCATCTGGGTCAGCAGTCTCCACTGCTGTTGCCAATCTGTTGGGCCTCTTCTACATTCCACAGGTGAGCTACAATCTCAATTCCAATGTCCTGATTTATTTAAATCAAACAATATCAATATATCACAGTAACTTTATTCCCCCTGTATTGCTGCAGATCAGCTATGCCTCTTCCAGTCGCCTGCTGAGCAACAAGAACCAGTTCAAATCCTTCATGAGGACCATTCCCACAGATGAGCACCAGGCCACTGCCATGGCAGATATCATCGACTACTTCCAATGGAACTGGGTCATTGCAGTAGCGTCTGATGATGAGTATGGACGTCCGGGGATTGAAAAGTTTGAGAAAGAGATGGAAGAACGAGACATTTGTATCCATCTGAGTGAGCTGATCTCTCAGTACTTTGAGGAGTGGCAAATCCAAGGGCTGGTTGACCGTATTGAGAACTCCTCGGCTAAAGTTATAGTCGTTTTCGCCAGTGGGCCTGACATTGAGCCTCTTATCAAAGAGATGGTCAGACGGAACATCACAGACCGCATCTGGTTGGCCAGCGAGGCTTGGGCAACCACCTCCCTCATCGCTAAACCAGAGTACCTTGATGTTGTAGTTGGGACCATTGGCTTTGCTCTCAGAGCAGGTGAAATACCTGGCTTCAAGGACTTCTTACAAGAGGTCACACCAAAGAAATCCAGCCACAATGAGTTTGTCAGGGAGTTTTGGGAGGAGACTTTTAACTGCTATCTGGAAGACAGCCAGAGACTGAAAGATAGTGAGAATGGGAGCACCAGTTTCAGACCCTTGTGTACTGGAGAGGAGGACATTATGGGTGCAGAGACCCCATACCTGGATTACACTCATTTTCGTATTTCCTATAATGTGTATGTTGCAGTTCACTCCATTGCACAGGCCCTGCAGGACATTCTCACCTGCATTCCTGGACGTGGTCTTTTTTCCAACAACTCATGTGCAGATATAAAGAAAATAGAAGCATGGCAGGTAAAATGAACACTTTTAAAGAGTAGGAAATGTAATTAATGTAATTCAGTATAATGACTAACAATGACAAATCCATTTGTATACTCTTTTTGTTTGCTCCCAGCTTTGTTGACCCCTTTGAGCACTTTCCTATATCCCGTCCTGATCAAATACCTGGCTCTGTATTATAGGTTCTCAAGCAGCTCAGACATTTAAACTTCTCAAACAGTATGGGAGAAAAGGTGCACTTTGATGAGAATGCTGATCCATCAGGAAACTACACCATTATCAATTGGCACCGGTCTCCTGAGGATGGCTCTGTTGTGTTTGAAGAGGTCGGCTTCTACAACATGCGAGCTAAGAGAGGAGTACAACTTTTCATTGATAACACAAAGATTCTGTGGAATGGATATAATACTGAGGTATGTTGCTCCAAACAGGGATATTAAAGGCCCAGTGCATCCAAAATGTACGTTTTTCCTGTGTTTTGCATTACATTGTACAACAATTTATGAAACGAACACTGTAAAAGTGTGAAGAATTTGATGAAGTTATTTCCTGATAGTTGCTGGTTGAAGATACAATCTACACAGGACTTTCTGATTTGCAGGTTTTGGATGGCTGGAGTTTTGGCTTGCCTGGTGACATCACATTTACATTTTACATTTTAGTCATTTAGCAGACGCTCTTATCCAGAGCGACTTACAGTTAGTGAATACATATATTTTTTTTATACTGGCCCCCCGTGGGAATCGAACCCACAACCCTGCCGTTGCAAACACCATGCTCTATCAACTGAGCTACATCCCTGCCGGCCATTCCCTCCCCTACCCTGGACGACGCTGGGCCAATTGTGCGCCGCCCATGAGTCTCCCGGTCGCGGCCGGCAGCGACAGAGCCTGGATTCGAACCAGGATCTCTAGTGGCACAGTTAGCACAGGCGGTGTAAATTAATATAGACCAATAACAAAGAGAGTTCTTAATCTCTCTCCCAATAACAGCTAGTTTACAGATTACACATCCATCCCCCTCAGACCACTACCAGACAGTCCTAGTCTTGCTTGAGAAAGTTGTTTTTCCTAAAAAGCAATTTTTGTTGCTTTTTGACAATTTTAATGGAAAACTATTACCGTAAGGCACTTCATTGTTACCCAGAAACGATTTGATATTGAGATAAAAACGGCTGCATTGGCCTTTAAAATCTTTGCTCTGTATGCATTCTTCCTAAAATACAGTATGTCATATGTTCTGCATTTGTTTCTATTGGTTCTGTATCCAAAATCATATGATGCATGATCTTTTTCTGGGTTTCTCTCATTTCATTAGGTGCCATTCTCTAACTGTAGTGAAGATTGTGAACCAGGCACCAGAAAGGGGATCATAGAAAGCATGCCAACTTGTTGCTTTGAATGCACAGAATGCTCAGAAGGAGAGTACAGTGATCACAAAGGTAAGAAAGACATCGGGAAAAATCTTAACCACGCCGCCATATATAATCTATTGCTATTTCATATGTTTCTATCAATAATACAAACACGACTTCTCTTTTCCTGCAGATGCCAGTGTTTGTACCAAGTGTCCCAATGACTCATGGTCTAATGAGAACCACACATCCTGTTTCCTGAAGGAGATAGAGTTTCTGTCTTGGACAGAGCCCTTTGGGATTGCCTTGGCATTATTCTCTGTGCTGGGGGTATTCTTGACAGCATTCGTGATGGGAGTGTTTATCAGATTTCGCAACACCCCAATTGTTAAGGCCACAAACAGAGAGCTGTCCTACCTCCTCCTGTTCTCACTCATCTGCTGTTTCTCCAGCTCCCTCATCTTCATTGGTGAACCCCAGGACTGGACATGCCGTCTACGCCAGCCTGCATTCGGGATCAGTTTTGTTCTCTGCATATCCTGCATCCTGGTCAAAACTAACCGAGTACTTCTAGTGTTTGAAGCCAAGATCCCCACCAGTCTCCATCGTAAGTGGTGGGGGCTAAACTTACAGTTCCTGTTGGTGTTCCTGTTCACATTTGTGCAAGTGATGATATGTGTGGTCTGGCTTTACAATGCTCCTCCGGCGAGCTACAGGAACCATGACATTGATGAGATAATTTTCATTACCTGCAATGAGGGCTCTATGATGGCGCTAGGCTTCCTAATTGGGTACACATGCCTGCTGGCAGCCATATGCTTCTTCTTTGCATTTAAATCACGCAAACTGCCAGAGAACTTTACCGAGGCTAAGTTCATCACCTTCAGCATGCTCATCTTCTTCATCGTCTGGATCTCTTTCATCCCTGCCTACTTCAGTACTTACGGAAAGTTTGTGTCGGCTGTGGAGGTCATTGCCATACTAGCCTCCAGCTTTGGACTGCTGGCCTGTATTTTCTTCAATAAGGTCTACATCATCCTCTTCAAACCGTCCAGGAACACTATAGAGGAGGTTCGCTGTAGCACTGCGGCCCATTCTTTCAAAGTGGCAGCCAAGGCCACTCTGAGACACAGCTCAGCCTCCAGGAAGAGGTCCAGCAGTGTGGGGGGATCCTGCGCCTCAACTCCCTCCTCATCCATCAGCCTCAAGACCAATGACAATGACTCCCCATCAGGTCAGCAGAGAATCCATAAGCCAAGAGTAAGCTTTGGGAGTGGAACAGTTACTCTGTCCTTGAGCTTTGAGGAGTCCAGAAAGAATTCTATGAAATAGGGAAGTGTCTTTTGGGGGGGCCGAGGGCCCTGTCAAAACCTGAGTTGGTGTTGCATTCTTTGTTGGCTGGGTAGTTGTAGTAGAAACTATGACATTAAAATCTTTGATGTATTCATAAAGGTGACACAGCATAGGTGGCCAAGATTCCATTATATTACAATAATCTGTGTTGTTCATTATGAGGATATTTCAAAATGCTAAAAATCATAAAATACATAATTTACTGAATTTTCTTGATAATCTTGAGAATAGAATAGCATATTCAAGTCACTGTTGAGCAGACAATGACCAATGATGTAATACTTTCCCATACCTATTTCCTATAACAAAAGATTCACATTGTTAAAGTTCAACTATGACCTGTAAAATACATTTTAGATATAACAGGAGACAATAAAACAATGTAATTCACTCTGAGCACAAAGGCACAGGACATAGGTCTACTAATGTAGGCTATATCAGTCTCTTTCCTACGGTCTTTCTCATTAGGCCTTCTGCAGGTTCTTCAATATGGTGTCATGCTACTGTCTGGTTGTTTTCTGCATATGTGTATTTTACCAAGTTACTGCACTTATTTTTTCATTCTGATGTTCGCTGAACCACATGTTAGGCCTATACAATGGAATCAAAGGTTTGTTTTCACAATGCATCCAATGACAATAAAATCTCCATATGCCAATGAAGAGAAGCATCAGTCTGCGATATTGAGGTCATAAAGTAGCGTATTAGTGGAAGCTAGTAGTGGTAGCCTATCAATGCATCTGTCTGTCTGGGGATACACATGGAGAAGAGGCTTTTGCTTCAGCCCTGCACTAACACACCTTCTTCTTTGGTATCCTGGCGTTCGCACATTTTGTTTGTGCATGCCGCCACCTACTATGTGTGTGTTCAATCACATATTTTGTGATACAAAAATCTAAAAGGAAGGGGGTAAAAGGAAAACATTGCACCACCAACTAACACCTATATACCACTATTACATACCACCAACTAACCCTCCACATATATACCACTATTTCATACAAATAGAAATCACCACCCCATTCCACTACTTTGACCCTAACTGATCCTACATCAGGCCCGGCGGCCTGGGAGGACGGGACTCTTTCGTTCACCACACCTTGAAACTCTTCTGCAGTAAAACCTCGTACACCCAAGTACTTATCTGCAGCTGCCACCACAACATCTATTTTCTGTGATTTACGTTTCATTTCTGCGATACAGTTGATAACGACGGCAATGAATGCTTAATCTTACTGAAGCACAAATTCATATCACTCTATATTGGCCTAAGCCTACTACTCACCCTTGACCCATCATCCTCTACTTTCTTCACGTTCTGTTCTACTCTGACAATCTCAACCTGTCTCTTTCGCACTGGACACTTATGATCCCCAGCAACATGGGCACCACCACAATTGACACACAGTTTTTTCCACCGATGCTACACATTCCTTTGTTCCATTCCCTCCTGCACACTTCTCACATCTTGGAATCTCCCTCCTACACACTGCTGCAACATGACTATAAGCTTGGCACCTGAAACACATTAGTGGGTTCAGCACAAAATCTCTCACTGGATAACTGACATATCCTAACATGACTTTATCAGGTAAAGATTCTGCTTCAAAACTCAAAAGAAAGACTGCTTCAAAACTCAAAAGGACTGACAATGTCTTCTCAGTTTCACCACGCTCACCATCGGGTCTGCGTCATACCAAACAGTGGGTGTCACAGACACAGGGAATTTTCCATTTCAGTTGCTCCACCTCAAGACTTAACGCCACCCCAGTAATCACTCATTTCAAAGGCACCCTGCTCCGGAAAGCAAAGCAAGTCACAGGTCCTGTCCCTAGTCACGTGACGCAAAGCGCCCGCTCCGTCTGGACGGAAGAAATATAGAAAATCATTACAAGTCCACTTCGAGCTACCTTCACCGATGATTTAATAGACCCAACTTATTTTCTACCCAGCATGAGACTACATATGGGTCAGCCAAGCCAAAAGACAGGGATCCACTTTCTCCAAAAATGTCACTCATCCGATCCTTTGCATGACCATCGGGGCAAGGCTGGCTATCTCTAGCCTCTCCATGCTTCCTAAGCCACCATTACTCTACTAGCGCCCGCTGGCTAGTTCATAAACGTTTTAAATATATGTATAATCATTTATAAGCAAACATAATGCAAGTTTGATCAGTTTCTCCTATGTTTTCAGCTTGACTTTACCTCCACAACAACACATCCTACACCTGACTCAACCAGCAAATCAAGCAAAAAAAGAAAATCAAGGAAATAACTAACTCCAACAATATCCTTAACCAAACCTAACCCTAGTTTTCTATGGGATTATAATGATGACAGAACTACTTGAGTTTGTATTTGGAATTTTGTGGTCGCACATTGAAATTCGTGGTTGCAAGTACGATTCTCAAACGTGTAATTTTAATTTCGCAAACTTGTATCATGATATGTGAAAGATTTAACAGCGGTCGCAAACTTGTAACTTGACATTTGAATACATTCAATAAGATTTGTAAGCATAATTCCTGCACGTGCTCAGAGCTCTGTCACATTACCAAGAGATTTGTAAACTTGTAGAAAGTTTTGTAGGTTTACAGAGAGATTCGCAAGTAAAAATTCGATTTGAGCAGCTCTGGGGCAGGACCTTTTACTCCTAACCAATCAGTTCCCTCTGCCAAAACCACAGCTGCCTAACCATAGGCTGGATTGTTCAATCAATTAAATCTCAGGAAGTAGCTACCCACATGAGGGCGGCAGGTAGCTTAGTGGTTAAGAGCGTTGTGCCAGTAACCGAAAGGTCGCTGGTTCTAATCCCCGAGCCGACTAGGTGAAAAATCTGTCGATGTGCCCTTGAGCAAGGCACTTAACCCTAATTGCTCCTGTAAGTCGCTCTGGATAAGAGAGTCTGCTAAATGACGTAAATGTAATGAGCAACAGAGGATGAGGTAAATTACGATCTACTAGAAGGTAATTGTCTCTTTTATCTGTGTATATCAATTTATTTGTGAAAAGGCATGACAGTAGTTTGCTTATCATGTGAAATAATATAATAATATAATATAATATGCCATTTAGCAGACGCTTTTATCCAAAGCGACTTACAGTCATGCGTGCATACATTTTTGTGTATGGGTGGTCCCGGGGATCGAACCCACTACCTTGGCGTTTCAAGCGCCGTGCTCTACCAGCTGAGCTACAGAGGACCACAAATATAATTGTACATTTCAGATTAACCCTAGACCAGACATTGCATTGACAGCCGCTATTGCGTTAGCTAGCTGGCCTCTGACATTCATCCTAGCTTTACTATCAACTGGCTAGCTTTATCAGGCAGCTTTAGATGTGAGGGTAAAACTAATATACACTACCAGTCAAAAGTTTGGACACACCTAGTCATTCAAGGGTTTTTCTTTAATGTAAAAATGTTTTACATTGTTGAATAATAGTGAAGACATCAAAACTATGAAATAATACATATGGAATCATGTAGTAACCAAAAAAGTGTTAAACAAATCAAAATATATTTTATATTTGAGATTCTTCAAATAGCCACCCTTTGCCTTGATGACAGCTTTGCACACTCTTGGCATTCTTTCAACCAGCTTCATGAGGTAGTCACCTGGAATGCATTTCAATTAACAGGTGTGCCTTCTTCAAAGTTAATTTGTGGAATTTCTTTCCTTCTTACATTTACATTACATTTATGTCATTTAGCAGACACTCTTATCCAGAGCGACTTACAAATTGGTGCATTCACCTTATAGCGAGTGGGATAACCACTTTACAATATGTAATTTTTTATTTTTTATTTTTTTGGGGGGGTAAGGGGGGGTAGAAGGATTACTTTATCCTATCCCAGGTATTCCTTAAAGAGGTGGGGTTTCAAGTGTCTCCGGAAGGTGGTGAGTGACTCCGCTGTCCTGGCGTCGTGAGGGAGCTTCTTCCACCATTGGGGTGCCAGAGCAGCGAACAGTTTTGACTGGGCTGAGCGGGAACTGTGCTTCCGCAGAGCTAGGGGGGCCAGCAGGCCAGAGGTGGATGAACGCAATGCCCTCGTTTGGGTGTAGGGACTGATCAGAGCCTGAAGGTACGGAGGTGCCGTTCCCCTCACAGCTCCGTAGGCAAGCACCATGGTCTTGTAGCAGATGCGAGCTTCAACTGGAAGCCAGTGGAGTGTGCGGAGGAGCGGCCTGAAGGTACGGAGGTGCCGTTCCCCTCACAGCTCCGTAGGCAAGCACCATGGTCTTGTAGCAGATGCGAGCTTCAACTGGAAGCCAGTGGAGTGTGCGGAGGAGCAGGGTGACGTGAGAGAACTTGGGAAGGTTGAACACCAGACGGGCTGCGGCATTCTGGATGAGTTGTAGGGGTTTAATGGCACAGGCAGGGAGCCCAGCCAACAGCGAGTTGCAGTAATCCAGACGGGAGATGACAAGTGCCTGGATTAGGACCTGTGCTGCTTCCTGTGTAAGGCAGGGTCGTACTCTCTGAATGTTGTAGAGCATGAACCTACAGGATCGGATCACCGCCTTGATGTTAGCGGAGAACGACAGGGTGTTGTCCAGGGTCACGCCAAGGCTCTTCGCACTCTGGGAGGAGGACACAACAGAGTTGTCAACCGTGATGGCGAGATCATGGAACGGGCAGTCCTTCCCCGGGAGGAAGAGCAGCTCCGTCTTAACGAGGTTCAGCTTGAGGTGGTGATCTGTCATCCACACTGATATATCTGCCAGACATGCAGAGATGCGATTCGCCACCTGGTTATCAGAAGGGGGAAAGGAGAAGATTAGTTGTGTGTCGTCTGCGTAGCAATGATAGGAGAGGCCATGTGAGGATATGCCAGAGCCAAGTGACTTGGTGTATAGCGAGAGTAGGAGAGGGCCTAGAACTGAGCCCTGGGGGACACCAGTGGTGAGAGCACGTGGTGCGGAGACAGATTCTCGCCACGCCACTTGGTAGGAGCGACCGGTCAGGTAGGACGCAATGCAAGAGTGAGCCGCGCCGGAGATGCCCAGCTCGGAGAGGGTGGAGAGGAGGATCTGATGGTTCACAGTATCAAAGGCAGCAGACAGGTCTAGAAGGACAAGAGCAGTGTCACGGAGAGCCTCCGTGACACAGAGAAGAGCAGTCTCAGTTGAATGACCAGTCTTGAAACCTGACTGGTTTGGATCAAGAAGTTCATTCTGAGAGAGATAGCAAGAGAGTTGGCTAAAGACGGCAAGCTCAAGAGTTTTGAAGAGAAAAGAAAGAAGGGATACTGGTCTGTAGTTGTTGACATCAGAGGGATCGAGTGTTGGTTTTTTGAGAAGGGGTGCAACTCTCGCTCTCTTGAAGACGGAAGGGACATAGCCAGCGGTCAAGGATGAGTTGATGAGCGAGGTGAGGTAAGGGAGAAGGTCACCGGAGATGGTCTGGAGAAGAGAGGAGGGGATAGGGTCAAGCGGGCAGGTTGTTGGGCGGCCGGCCGTCACAAGTCGCAAGATTTTATCTGGAGAGAGAGGGGAGAAAGAAGTCAAAGCATAGGGTAGGGCAGTGTGAGCAGGACCAGCAGTGTCATTTGACTTAACAAACGAGGATCTTTTCAAAATGGTTGACGAAGTCATCCACAGAGAGAGGGGGGATTCAGCAGGGAGGAGAAGGTGGCAAAGAGCTTCCTAGGGTTAGAGGCAGATGCTTGGAATTTAGAGTGGTAGAAAGTGGCTTTAGCAGCAGAAACAGATGAAGAAAATGTAGAGAGGAGGGAGTGAAAAGATGCCAGGTCTGCAGGGAGTCTAGTTTTCCTCCATTTCCGCTCGGCTGCCAGGAGCCCTGTTCTGTGAGCTCGCAATGAGTCATCAAGCCACGGAGCAGGAGGGGAGGACCGAGCCGGCCGGGAGGATAGGGGACATAGAGAGTCAAAGGATGCAGAAAGGGAGGAGAGGAGGGTTGAGGAGGCAGAATCAGGAGATTGGAGGGAGAAGGATTGAGCAGAGGGAAGAGATGATAGGATGGAAGAGGAGAGAGTAGCGGGAGAGCGAAGGTTGCGACGGCGCATTACCATCTGAGTAGGGGCAGAGTGAGTAGTGTTGGAGGAGAGCGAGAGAGAAAAGGATACAAAGTAGTGGTCGGAGACATGGAGGGGAGTTGCAGGGGCATACAGAAGATAGCCCTATTTGGTAAAAGACCAAGTCCATATTATGGCAAGAACAGCTCAAACAAGCAAAGAAAAATGACATTCCATCATTACTTTAAGACATGAAGGTCAGTGAACTTTGAAAGTTTCTTCAAGTGCAGTCGCAAAAACCATCAAGCGATATGATGAAACTGGCTCTCATGAGGACCGCCACAGGAATGGAAGACCCACAGTTACCTCTGCTGCAGAGGATAAGTTCATTAGAGTTACCAACCTCAGAAATTGCAGCCCAAATAAATGCTGTGTGAATCAGGCCTTAATGGTCGAATTGCTGCAAAGAAACCACTATTAAAGGACACCAATTATAAGAAGAGACCTGTTCGGGCCAAGAAACACGAGCAATGGACATTCGACCTGTGGAGTCCAAATTTGAGATTTCTGGTTCCAACCGCCGTGTCTTTGTGAGACGCGGTGTGGGTGAACGGATGATCTCTGCATGTATAGTTCCCACTGTAAAGCATGGAGGAGGAGGTGTTATGGTGCTGTGGGGGTGCTTTGCTGGTGACACTGTCTGTGATTTATTTAGAATTCAAGGCACACTTAACCAGCATGGCTACCACAGCATTCTGCAGCGATACGCCATCCCATCTGGTTTGGACTTAGTTTGAATGAGTAGGTGTGTCCAAACTTTTGACTGGTACTGTATTTGCTAATTAACCATCTGCTTGATAAAGTTGATATACATGTAAATGCCATTAGTTAGCTAGATACCTAGTGAAATTGAAACTGCTGGGTTGAAAGATGGCTAGCTAACTCCAACCATCATCAATGCAGTGTAGCTAATGTTAGCTAGGTTTCTAGAAAATAAATAAATTAAATATTTGCTAGCTATATTTTAAAGACTTGTTACTGACTTTTGACCACTTTTTGTCAAACTACTTCATTCCACTGCCTGTTTATTGATTAATTGGTGACTGAAAAAGTGCTGCAGAAATGGTTGTCCTTCTGGAAGGTTCTCCCATCTCCACAGAGGAACTCTGGAACTCTGTCAGTGACCATCGGGTGATCTCCCTGACCAAGGCCCTTCTCCCCCGATTGCTCATGGCTTGGTTTTTGCTCTGACATGCACTGTCAACTGTGGGACCTTATATAGACAGGTGTGTGCCTTTCCAAATCATGTCCAATCAATAATGTACTTTTTACTCCATACATTTTCCCTGACACACATGCTTTGTTTGTAAATTATGTCTGAGTGTTGGAGTGTGCCCCTGGCTATCCGTAAATTTACAAGAAAAATGGTGCCGTCTGGTTTGCTTAATATTAGGAAATTGAAATGATTTATACTTTGTGGGGTTCTATTTTCTTATAACTAGATGTGATGCCTAGCTTAGAAAGAATGCATTAATGATTAAACATAATAGGTTTGTACTGTACTGATATCAATTGTTTAACATAACAAGCTGTGATTCATGTGAGGAGCTGTTAGGGAGTAGGGGGAGATAAGAACTTGTGTCTCACATACACGAACACTGCCTCTTTGTTAAACCGCGCTCAAGGACGTGTACTGCAAAAAGTGCCGACTCTCTGGACAAGTTGTGATGATTACAACTTATGCCTGGCAACAGTGTGCAACAGTGAAGCGCCAAGGGGCTGGGACCAGCCTGTGCGCCAACGATAGGCTGAGTAAGTCTAAACCACACTCAGCCTCTACCCTGATAGGCCCAGCAAGGAGCGGGAACTATCTCTGTCAGGGTATTTAAAGAAGAGCCTGTAACAATGGATCAGTTCTCTGTCTGCCCTGCGTGGTATTTCAGTGGACCCGTATATACGAACATCATATTTACCATTGAAGTGTTTTGCATTAATTAAAATACTAGTCTATTTAAGAAGACGTGTATTGACCTCTTTTGTTCCAATACCAGATTTGAATTGACACAACTTATCAATTGGTGACCACCGACTGCGATCTGGTAGAAGGGACTTCGCTGGGTATTGTCCGGCCCATTGGACATCTCTGTCATTGGACGGTGTGTTTCACAAAGAGTCCGGACTACTAAAAACAGGTAAGCAGACACCTATTGTTATATAACTAAAGTTCTGCACATTGGCTTTATCCAAATTAATTTTGTGAAACACCTGTCTGATGTAAGTGAACTAAATTATACGAATTATTATGAGTAGATAAGCACCATATTGTGACATGCAAACCTGTGGTGAATGTGATGTTAAACCTTGGTACCATAGAGTATTGTTCCACCGGCACGTACCAGAGGGCTAGGTACGGCTAGGATCGGGGAAAAATACTGAAATCCCCAGGCTAGGACCACCAGGGGTGGGAACTGTGGGATATAGGGAATAATTGGTTAAATGTGTTGCGCTACTGGCAAGGATCGTATCTATGAGAGTACGGCTAGGATCAGAGGGACACTTACAATTTTAGATAGCGTTGCGCTATCGGCAAGGTCCGTAACTAGTACGGCTAGGATCGTAGGAGCACTTTAAAGTACACTATAGTGTTGCGCTTCGGCAGGGAGTTGTACTTGGGGGTACGGCCCAGATCGGAGGAGCACTTTAAAGTATAGGGTGTCGTATGCATGAGAGTGTGAATGATCCCAGTGTAATAAAAGAGTGTTTGCAGACGAAATAAAAGAGGGAATGCGGGTTACTAAAATTAATAAACCTGTATACCTTGATAGAAAACTAATTAGGAATTAAAGACGTCTGTGGCTGTCCAAACTGTATAATTTGTGAATAACTGTTGGGTTTGTGGTTGCTTAAACCGTATAACCCGTTAATAACAATTGGGAACATAAAGGTAAAATAATGAATAACTAGTATGACTAAACTGAAACGTTTGAACTGATATAATTGAACTGTAACGTTTGATGTTTGACATAGCATAATACTGGTTTTAAATAATTATGTTGAAGCAATTTGGTTTATTATTTGATTTAATGTTTGATGTTCGACATAGCATAATACTGGTTTTAAATAATTAAGTTGAAGCTATTTGGTTTATTATTTAATTTAACGGTTGATGTTTGACCCTGCAAAATACTGGTTAAATAATTAGACTGAAATAATTTGGTTTATCGTTGAAATATAAAGTAGAGAATATTTACATTTGCATTTTTGGTCATTTAGCAGACGCTCTTGTCCAGAGCGACTTGCAGGAGCAATTGGGGTTGGGTGCCTTGCTCGAGGGCACATCGGCAGATTTTTCGACTGGTCGGCTCGGGGATTGGAACCGGCGACCTCTCGGTTGCTGGCACAGGGCTCTTGGTTACTGGGCTACCTGCCGCCCCATATGAGTTTAAGGTTGTGCCGTTGTTTGATCATGTGATGGGGTTTGATGGGTGATCGGACCATGACTTGTGTGGTTATGGAAGTAATGTATAAATAGTGGAGAGCAAATAGAGGGTTCCATTGAACTATTATGTTTTGTTGGGCATTTCAATGGCATAAGGTGAAATCTGTGTGTATGAGTGAATTCGGCGGCTGGTATGGGTGAAGGGAGAGAGTTTTTGCTGAGGTGAAAGCTAGTGCGATTTTCATTTGGTGACGTCACTTGCTCTATGAACTGGAAGTATTTACTTTGAAAGCATCGCGGAATGTGTGGGGTGACTGGCGATGTATGTAGAAGGTCCCGGGTTCGAACACAGGTAGGGACAGTGGGTAAAGCTTTCGCATTGGGGCTATAGACCTAGATTACTATGTGGATTGAGAAATGTGAAATGTTGAATTAGATAGCTTAAGTAGAAGTATTCTAAAAAGGCCTATGAAAATATGTTAAAAGGTCCCGCGCCTTCCCCGTTGTGTAGCAAGGGGAGGGGTGAGAGACAGTACATAGTTAAAAAATGATAGGGATATGAATTAAATGTGTGCTGGTAAATTATAGCCAGTATTTGTTTTATTAATTAGGGCCTAATCAGAGAGAACAGTTAAAGAAATTGAATAGCGAACTGAAATGGCGATAGAGCTGTGAAAATTATTTAAGTTGGAGGACAAAGGAAAATAATTTATGATTCTAGTTCCCGGGTAAAAGGGTTGTACTTGCTTGACTAGATCGAGCAGAAGTTTTAATAGTTGAATGAAAAGCATTTCTTTGACGAAGTCTAATGGTTATTACTTTATTCGATAGGTTGCTTGACGCCAGTGGTGTATGCAAATAGTTGGTAAATTCTAGAACAATCATTTATTTTCGTTACGGGGACCAGGGGATGCAAGTGGCTTTGGCTGTTGTGCTGGGGGAATAGCGCCAGCCTGTGGTGGGTTCTAGATTTGTTAAATAAACAAACTTATATTTTAAACTAAAGTAATGCAATAGGCTACAATTATAACATTATCAGAAAAAGGCACAATTTAATGTGAAATAGTTATTACAATTATTATTAATAGTTATTACAGTTATTATCATTGATCCATAACCGTGATTGTATTGGCTAAAAAATGAAATATGACATTTACAGGGGGGACAGGAACAATAGAAGGGAAGACATATTTTCCTAGGGGGTTGAACAAATAATTGATAATGGATCATTTGAGATGAGATCACATGTAGCAGAGTTAGGGATTTTGAGTGGTTTTATGGATTAGTTATGAGGAATTAGATTGATACAAACAATTATTGATGGGTTAGGACTGGGGATATCTGTATCATGTTTTGTGTGTACTACCATCTTTAGATTACTGATGGTAATTGAAGGTTAACAAAATTATAACCAGGAGAAAGAGAATTAGCTTATCTCGTTGGAATGTTGCCCAGGGCTAGGGGAAGCAGTAGTGAAGTTAGGCAGTATTTAAGTGGGGCCTGGCTATTTGTGGTTGTTATTTTTCAAATTGGGTTTTTCAAACAAAAAACAACACACCTAGTATGATGTTTATAAAGCCTTGTTGTTTCAATTTTGGGGGGTTTTCAGCAGGTCAAGGGTGATAGGTCTTAGAGGAGCACGCACAGTGAATTTTATGGAGTTTTTTCGGTTTTGGCTGAGTTTGGGTTATATATGATTTCTTATGAGAATGAATGTCATGAGGACTTAATGAACACTTGGGATAAGTAACATTTATGAAATATTTAGAATAATGGTAATGTTTGGTATACTATGGGATGGAACAGTTCGCTTCTGAACTCTGTTTTAACCTTCTGGTGTTAATTAATCATCCACACTAGTAAATTCTAAAGGCATGAGAGGAGGACTTTAAGATAGTTTATTTTACTAAGTTGAGGGTAATTTATAATACTGTGAAAAGTGTGAAGAAGATTATAATTTGGTAATAATATATATGATTTGAACCATAAAATAACAGAAGAGAAAGAGAGCTTTCCCTGAATGAGGGATACCTGTTGCTAGTCAATTGTACTAATCTTGGATTACTTTTACGGGATAGAAGTAAATTGAGGTATTATCAGATGTTGTCATTTAAATGTCATTTTTAGTATGCTTTAATAAACAACAAGTTGGTATTTGAAACTAAATTAATGCAATGAGCTGCAGTAATCAGAGGAAGGCACAATCTAATGCGAAACAGCTATTACCTAGATCATTTATTTAGTAATGAGATCAGGAAGATAGGAGCAATAAAGAAGCAAGGGACAGTCTCAAAAATAAATAAGGGATGGCAATTGGATGATAAATTACCAATATTAACTAAGTGATTGTTTAGGTAGGTGGTAATATTGACACATGGGCAAATCATGTGTCAAAAGGGGGATGGTAGGATTAAATAATAAATATATACGAAGGAGAGGACAAAATACAAAAAAAATAAAAATAAATACAGTCTAGAAAAAATAAAAGTCAGAAATAGAAATTGAGAGCTGAACATGTGTGAAGATAGTTTATTAACCACACCCGTATGTCAGAGGTTTTGTGCCCCACAGGTGAACTAAAGGAGAAGGTGACCGGTGAGCATCCAGTCCCTAAAGAAGAAAAACTGGAAGCAGGCCTGTTGGGAAGGGCCCTATCAGGTTATATTGGTCACTGCCTTTGCCATTAGAATAGCTGAGAGAGCCACTTGGGTCAACGTTACCCACTGCAAAAAGGTAGGCCCAAATACCAACACTGTTGAACACACACAGAGTTAAAGAGAATAACTGGAACCAATAGGGTCTGGGGGTAAACTCTTAATGAAGATCCCCTACCCCGACCTTTCATCACTGTGGGGTGTTTATAGAGGTGTGAGTATGGGGTAGTGCCAAGCAGAAAGACTGAGGACAGGAGAGGGTTGGCGGTTTTTCGGAATATGGATCAATCAATCAATCAATCAATTTTATTTTATATAGCCCTTCTTACATCAGCTAATATCTCGAAGTGCTGTACAGAAACCCAGCCTAAAACCCCAAACAGCTAGTAATGCAGGTGTAGAAGCACGGTGGCTAGGAAAAACTCCCTAGAAAGGCGAAAACCTAGGAAGAAACCTAGAGAGGAACCAGGCTATGAGGGGTGGCCAGTCCTCTTCTGGCTGTGCCGGGTGAAGATTATAACAGAACCATGCCAAGATGTTCAAAAATGTTCATAAGTGACAAGCATGGTCAAATAATAATCAGGAATAAATCTCAGTTGGCTTTTCATAGCCGATCATTAAGAGTTGAAAACAGCAGGTCTGGGACAGGTAGGGGTTCCATAACCGCAGGCAGAACAGTTGAAACTGGAATAGCAGCAAGGCCAGGCGGACTGGGGACAGCAAGGAGTCACCACGGCCGGTAGTCCCGACGTATGGTCCTAGGTGCTCAGGTCTCTCAGTTGGCTTTTCATAGCCGATCATTAAGAGTTGAAAACAGCAGGTCTGGGACAGGTAGGGGTTTCGTAACCGCAGGCAGAACAGTTGAAACTGGAATAGCAGCAAGGCCAGGCGGACTGGGGACAGCAAGGTGTCATCATGCCCGGTAGTCCTGACGTATGGTCCTAGGGCTCAGGTTCTCAGAGAGAAAGAGAGAATGAGAGAATTAGAGAGAGCATACTTAAATTCACACAGGACACTGGATAAGACAGGAGAAGTACTCCAGGTATAACCAACTAACCCCAGCCCCCCGACACATAAACTACTGCAGCATAAATACTGGAGGCTGAGACAGGAGCGGTCCGGAGACACTGTGGCCCCATCCGAAGAAACCCCCGGACAGGGCCAAACAGGAAGGATATAACCCCACCCACTCCGCCAAAGCACAGCCCCCGCACCACTAGAGGGATATCCTCAACCACCAACTTACAATCCTGAGACAAGGCCGAGTATAGCCCACAGAGGTCTCCACCACAGCACAAACCAAGGGGGGCGCCAACCCAGACAGGAAGATCACGTCAGTAACTCAACCCACTCAAGTGACGCACCCCCTCCCAGGGACGGCATGAAAGAGCACCAGCAAGCCAGTGACTCAGCCCCTGCAACAGGGTTAGAGGCAGAGAACCCCAGTGGAGAGGGGAACCGGCCCGGCAGAGACAGCAAGGGCTGTTCGTTGCTCCAGAGCCTTTCCGTTCACCTTCACACTCCTGGGCCAGACTACACTCAATCATATGACCTACTGAAGAGATAAGTCTTCAGTAAAGACTTAAAGGTTGAGACCGAGTCTGCGTCTCTCACATGGGTAGGCAGACTGTTCCATAAAAATGGAGATCTATAGGAGAAAGCCCTGCCTCCCGCTGTTTGCTTAGAAATTCTAGGGACAATTAGGAGGCCTGCGTCTTGTGACCGTAGCGTACGTATTGGTATGTACGGCAGGACCAACTCGGAAAGATAGGTAGGAGCAAGCCCATGTAACGCTTTATAGGTTAACAGTAAAACCTTGAAATCAGCCCTTGCCTTAACAGGAAGCCAGTGTAGGGAAGCTAGCACTGGAGTAATATGATCAAATTTCTTGGTTCTAGTCAGGATTCTAGCAGCCGTATTTAGCACTAACTGAAGTTTATTTAGTGCTTTATCCGGTAGCCGGAAAATAGAGCATTGCAGTAGTCTAACCTAGAAGTAACAAATGCATGGATTAATTTTTCTGCATCATTTTTGGACAGAAAATTTCTGATTTTTGCAATGTTACGTAGATGGAAAAAAGCTGTCCTTGAAACAGTCTTGATATGTTCGTCAAAAGAGAGATCAGGGTCAAGAGTAACGCCGAGGTCCTTCACAGTTTTATTTGAGACGACTTTACAACCATCAAGATGAATTGTCAGATTTAACAGAAGATCTCTTTGTTTCTTGGGACCTAGAACAAGCATCTCTGTTTTGTCCGAGTTTAAAAGTAAAAAGTTTTCAGCCATCCACTTCCTTATGTCTGAAACACAGGCTTCTAGCGAGGGCAATTTTGGGGCTTCACCATGTTTCATTGAAATGTACAGCTGTGTGTCATCCGCATAGCAGTGAAAGTTAACATTATGTTTTCGAATAACATCCCCAAGAGGTAAAATATATAGTGAAAACAATAGTGGTCCTAAAACGGAACCTTGAGGAACACCGAAATGTACAGTTGATTTGTCGGAGGACAGACCATTCACAGAGACAAACTGATATCTTTCCGACAGGTAAGATCTAAACCAGGCCAGAACTTGTCCGTGTAGACCAATTTGGGTTTCCAGTCTCTCCAAAAGAATGTGGTGATCGATGGTGTCAAAGGCAGCACTAAGGTCTAGTCTGGATAACTTGAGTTGCATCATAGTCTCGGCAATGGTCTTGATATGACAAGATCCACCACCAATTATGCTATGCCCTTACCATTGTTAAGAAGTAAAAGAGAAGAGAAGCGACCCGACATACTGACCGTCAAGGACGAGTGGCCTACAAAATGGGAGTCAGAGAAGGGCAGACTGTCAGATTCAAAATAAGGGTTTTGGGTGGCCAATGGGTGGGGTACATGTCAATAAGCAAATTATAAAATCCCATTATATTCGTGTTCGGCCCCCACTGTCACGAATTCCGCCGAGACTGCTCCTCCTCCTTGTTCGGGCAGGCTTCGGCGTTCGTCGTCCCCGGAGTACTAGCTGCTACCGTTTGATGTTATCTATGTTTGTTTGGTTTTGTCTGTTTGGTGCACCTGTGTCTTATCACTTATTGATTATGTCACCTATAAGTTTCCTTTGGTTTTGTTTGTAGTTGTGTGTTGTTGTCCGCCTGTCCGTTAGGGTTTTGGATTTTGCTCTGGTGTATTTGAGTGTATTGACGCACTGTTTGCGCATCGCTTATATTTAGTGTTTCGCTCGCCTCCATTGCTTGAGGCCCGTTCTTTTTGTATTGTCATATTTCTGACTAGTAAAGTCTGTTGGACTAAGCTTCTGTGTCCTGCGCCTGACTCCAACACCACATCCACTTCAAACACTGACAGAACAACACACCATCAATGGAGTCAGCAGGAGCAGCGGCTGCGACCGAGTCGCTGGAGGATCGGGTCAGCTGCCAGGACGCCAGGATCCAGCAACTCGGCTCCGCCATGCAGGAGGTCATGAACACCCTGCGCCGATGGGAAAGGGGAGGCGTGCCCACACCTCCTCCTACATTACCACCACCATCGGCCAGTCCCACCAGACCAGTTCCGGAATCCAGTGGGATTCGGCTCTCGCTCCCGAGGGCGTATGATGGCACAGCAGCCGGGTGTCAGGGGTTCCTCCTTCAGGTGGAACTCTACCTGGCCACCATACACCCGGCGCCCTCGGGATACGAGAGCGTGTCCGCCCTCATCTCCTGTCTCTCCGGCAAGGCGTTGGAGTGGGCCAACGCCGAATGGAGGGGAATAGACGCCGCCACCATCAGCTACGCGGAGTTCTCCCGCCGCTTCAGGGCTGTTTTCGATCACCCTCCTGAGGGTAAAGCGGCGGGGGAGCGTCTGTTCCACCTCCGACAGGGGAAGAGGAGCGCACAGGATTTCGCCCTGGATTTCCGGACTCTAGCGGCGGATGCGGGGTGGAATGAGAGGGCCCTCATCGACCACTATATGTGTAGCCTGCGAGAGGACGTTCGTCGAGAGCTGGCCTGCAGGGACACCAATCTGTCCTTTGACCAACTAGTGGACATGTCCATCCGTCTGGATACCCTGCTGGCCACCCGCGGACGTCCCGAGATGGGGCCGTCCATTCCATTCCCCAGCACCTCCGAGCCGAGCCCAATGGAGCTTGGGGGTGCTGGCGCTAGAGGGAGAAGGAGAGAGAATCCGAGGGGGGCCGTCCCCTGCACCAGCTGTGGCCGTGGAGGACACACTGCGGCTAGGTGCTGGGGAGGGTCTCCAGGGAATCGGGACAACAGGTCGCGCACTGGAGAGTCATTTCAGGTGAGTAGGCGCCCCACTCACCCAGAGCTCTCTGTTGTTCACTTTTGTATACCTGTAGTATTTCCTCAGGTTGCATCTCATTCCCAGCATAAGGCGCTAGTCGATTCAGGCGCAGCTGGGAATTTTATTGATCGGAAATTTTGTTCTAGGTTAGGGATTCCACTCCTGCCCGTTGATGCACCCTTTCCTGTCCATGCCCTAGATAGCCGCCCGTTGGGGTCTGGGTTGATTAGGGAAGTCACAGCGCCACTAAAGATGAAGACGCAGGGGGGTCATGAGGAGATTATTCAGTTGTACCTAATTGACTCTCCTGCGTATCCCGTGGTGCTGGGGCTTCCTTGGTTAGTCACCCATGACCCCACCATTTCGTGGCAACAGAGGGCTCTCAAGGAATGGTCTGGCCAGTGTGTGGGGCGATGTCTAGGTGTTTCCGTGGGGGCGACCACAGTGGAGAGTCCGAACCAAGTGCCCGCAATGCACATTCCCCCTGAGTATGAGGATTTGGCACTCGTGTTCAGCAAGACGAGGGCGACACGATTGCCACCTCATAGGCATGGAGATTGTGCGATAAACCTCCAGACAGGTGCGGCACTTCCGCGGAGCCATGTGTATCCTCTGTCTCAAGAGGAGACGGCGGCTATGGAGACATACATAGCTGAGTCCCTGAAACAGGGATACATACGGCCCTCCACTTCCCCTGCGTCCTCGAGTTTCTTTTTGTGAAGAAGAAAGATGGAGGTTTGCGCCCGTGTATTGATTATCGTAGTCTCAATCAGATCACTGTGAAATACAGTTACCCTCTTCCTCTGATTGCGAGTATGACTGAATCATTACGCGGGGCGCGGTTCTTCACAAAACTGGATCTCAGGAGCGCTTATAACTTGGTGCGCATTAGGGAGGGGGATGAATGGAAGACAGCATTTAGTACCACCTCAGGTCATTATGAGTATATTGTCATGCCATACGGGTTAATGAATGCTCCTTCAGTCTTCCAATCATTTGTGGACGAGATCTTCCGGGACCTGCATGGGCAGGGAGTGGTAGTGTACATTGACGACATCTTAGTGTACTCTGCTTCACGTGCCGAGCATGTAGCCCTGGTACGCCGGGTGTTGGGTAGACTGTTGGAGCATGACTTGTATGTCAAGGCAGAGAAATGTCTGTTTTTCCAGGAGTCCATCTCCTTCTTGGGTCATCGATTGTCCGCGTCAGGGGTGAAGATGGAGATTGACCGTGTGTCAGCCGTGCGTAACTGGCAAACCCCAACCACTGTGAAAGAGGTGCAGCAGTTTTTGGGTTTTGCCAATTACTACCGGAGGTTTATCCGGGGTTTTGGACAGGTAGCAGCTCCCATTACTTCCCTGCTGAAGGGGGGCCAGGTGCGTTTGCAGTGGTCAGCTGAGGCGGACAGGGCGTTTTGTAAACTGAAAGACCTGTTCACCTCGGCTCCGGTGCTGGCGCACCCGGACCCCGCTTTAGCGTTCCAGGTAGAGGTGGACGCGTCAGAGGCCGGTATTGGGGCAGTACTGTCGCAACGCTCAGGCACGCCACCTAAGCTCCGTCCCTGCGCTTTTTATTCTAAGAAGCTCAGCCCGGCGGAGCGTAATTATGACGTAGGGGACAGGGAGCTGTTAGCCGTGGTTCAAGCCCTAAAGGTGTGGAGGCATTGGCTTGAGGGGGCTCAACACCCTTTTCTCATTCTGACCGACCATCGTAACCTGGAGTACATCCGGGCAGCTAGGAGATTAAACCCTCGTCAGGCTAGGTGGAACATGTTCCTGACCCGGTTCGTTTTTAAGATCACGTACATCCCAGGGTCCCAGAATGGTAAGGCAGACGCTCTGTCCCGGCGGTATGACACAGAGGAGAGGTCCATTGAGCCCACTCCCATACTGCCGGAGTCTTGTCTGGTGGCACCGGTGGTATGGGAGGTCGATGCGGAAATTGAGCGGGCGTTACGCACCGACCCTACTCCCCCAGAGTGTCCAGTGGGTCGGACGTACGTGCCGCTCGAGGTCCGTGATCGGCTCATTTATTGGGCTCATACGTCACCCTCCTCTGGACATCCAGGTATTGGCCGGACAGTGCACTGCCTTAGTGTTAAATACTGGTGGCCAACATTGGCTAAGGACGTGAGGGTTTATGTCTCCTCCTGCTCGGTGTGCGCTCAGTGTAAGGCGCCTAGACACCTGCCCAGGGGGAAGTTACAACCCCTGCCCGTTCCACAACGGCCGTGGTCTCACCTCTCGGTGGACTTTGTCACGGACCTTCCCCCCTCCCAGGGGAATACCACTATTCTGGTCGTTGTGGATCGGTTCTCTAAGGCCTGTTGTCTCATTCCTATGCCGGGTCTCCCTACTGCCCTACAGACCGCTGAGGCTTTGTTCACCCACGTCTTCCGGCACTACGGGGTTCCCGAGGATATAGTGTCTGATTGGGGTCCCCAGTTCACCTCTAGAGTCTGGAGGGCGTTCATGGAACGCTTGGGGGTCTCGGTTAGCCTTACCTCGGGTTACCACCCGGAGAGTAATGGGCAGGTGGAGAGAGTAAACCAGGATGTGGGTAGGTTTCTGAGATCCTATTGCCAGGGCCGGCCGGAGGAGTGGTCGGGGTATATCCCCTGGGCAGAGATGGCTCAGAACTCTCTCCGCCACTCCTCTACTAACCTGACCCCTTTTCAGTGTGTGTTAGGTTATCAGCCGGTTCTGGCACCATGGCATCAGAGCCAGATCGAGGCTCCTGCGGTGGATGAGTGGTTTCGGCGCTCGGAGGAGACGTGGAACGCTGCCCACGGGCGGGCCATCCGCAGGCAGAAGGCGAGCGCCGACCTCCACCGCAGTGAGGGTCCAGTCTACGCCCCTGGAGATCGAGTCTGGCTCTCGACTCGAAACCTGCCCCTTCGCCTGCCCTGCCGGAAGCTTGGCCAGCGGTTTGTGGGGCCATTTAAAGTCCTGAGGAGATTGAATGAGGTGTGTTACAGGTTGCAACTGCCCAATGACTATCACATTAACCCCTCATTCAATGTGTCTCTCCTCAGGCCGGTGGTAGCTGGTCCACTCCAGGAGAGTGAGATAAGGGAGACCCCTCCGCCCCCACTGGACATCGAGGGGGCTCCGGCGTACTCAGTCCGGTCCATCGTGGATTCGAGACGTCGGATGGGGGGTCTACAATATCTTGTGGAGTGGGAGGGGTACGGTCCGGAGGAACGGTGCTGGGTGCCTCGGAGGGACATTTTAGATCCATCCCTCCTGACTGAGTTCCATCGTAGTCATCCTACGCGCCCTGCTCCACGTCCTCCTGGCCGTCCCCGAGGCCGGGGTCGGCGCACGGCTGGAGCCGCGCGTCAAGGGGGGAGTACTGTCACGAACTCCGCCGAGACTGCTCCTCCTCCTTGTTCGGGCAGGCTTCGGCGTTCGTCGTCCCCGGAGTACTAGCTGCTACCGTTTGATGTTCTCTATGTTTGTTTGGTTTTGTCTGTTTGGTGCACCTGTGTCTTATCACTTATTGATTATGTCACCTACAGTGGGGAAAAAAAGTATTTAGTCAGCCACCAATTGTGCAAGTTCTCCCACTTAAAAAGATGAGAGATGCCTGTAATTTTCATCATAGGTACATGTCAACTATGACAGACAAATTGAGAAAATAAAATCCAGAAAATCACATTGTAGGATTTTTAATGAATTTATTTGCAAATTATGGTGGAAAATAAGTATTTGGTCACCTACAAACAAGCAAGATTTCTGGCTCTCACAGACCTGTAACTTCTTCTTTAAGAGGCTCCTCTGTCCTCCCCCTCATTACCTGTATTAATGGCACCTGTTTGAACTTGTTATCAGTATAAAAGACACCTGTCCACAACCTCAAACAGTCACACTCCAAACTCCACTATGGCCAAGACCAAAGAGCTGTCAAAGGACACCAGAAACAAAATTGTAGACCTGCACCAGGCTGGGAAGACTGAATCTGCAATAGGTAAGCAGCTTGGTTTGAAGAAATCAACTGTGGGAGCAATTATTAGGAAATGGAAGACATACAAGACCACTGATAATCTCCCTCGATCTGGGGCTCCACGCAAGATCTCACCCCGTGAGGTCAAAATGATCACAAGAACGGTGAGCAAAAATCCCAGAACCACACGGGGGGACCTAGTGAATGACCTGCAGAGAGCTGGGACCAAAGTAACAAAGCCTACCATCAGTAACACACTACGCCGCCAGGGACTCAAATCCTGCTGTGTCCCCCTGCTTAAGCCAGTACATGTCCAGGCCCGTCTGAAGTTTGCTAGAGTGCATTTGGATGATCCAGAAGAGGATTGGGAGAATGTCATATGGTCAGATGAAACCAAAATAGAACTTTTTGGTAAAAACTCAACTCGTCGTGTTTGGAGGACAAAGAATGCTGAGTTGCATCCAAAGAACACCATACCTACTGTGAAGCATGGGGGTGGAAACATCATGATTTGGGGCTGTTTTTCTGCAAAGGGACCAGGACGACTGATCCGTGTAAAGGAAAGAATGAATGGGGCCATGTATCGTGAGATTTTGAGTGAAAACCTCCTTCCATCAGCAAGGGCATTGAAGATGAAACGTGGCTGGGTCTTCAGCATGACAATGATCCCAAACACACCGCCCGGGCAACAAAGGAGTGGCTTCGTAAGAAGCATTTCAAGGTCCTGGAGTGGCCTAGCCAGTCTCCAGATCTCATCCCCATAGAAAATCTTTGGGGGGAGTTGAAAATCCGTGTTGCCCAGCGACAGCCCCAAAACATCACTGCTCTAGAGGAGATCTGCATGGAGGAATGGGCCAAAATACCAGCAACAGTGTGTGAAAACCTTGTGAAGACTTACAGAAAACGTTTGACCTGTGTCATTGCCAACAAAGGGTATATAACAAAGTATTGAGAAACTTTTGTTATTGACCAAATACTTATTTTCCACCATAATTTGCAAATAAATTCATTAAAAATCCTACAATGTGATTTTCTGGAATTTCTTTTCTCATTTTGTCTTTCATAGTTGACGTGTACCTATGATGAAAATTACAGGCCTCTCTCATCTTTTTAAGTGGGAGAACTTGCACAATTGGTGGCTGACTAAATACTTTTTTCCCCCACTGTATAAGTTTCCTTTGGTTTTGTTTGTAGTTGTGTGTTGTTGTCCGCCTGTCCGTTGGGGTTTTGGATTTTGCTCTGGTGTATTTGAGTGTATTGACGCACTGTTTGCGCATCCCTTATATTTCGTGTTTTACGCACTGTTTGCGTATAGCTCGCCTCCGTTGCTTGAGGCCCGTTATTTTTGTATTGTCATATTTCTGACTAGTCTGTTGGACTAAGCTTCTGTGTCCTGCGCCTGACTCTAACACCACATCCACTTCAAACACTGACACCCACGGCGGATTGTTCCTAGACTCAGGTGTTTAAACACACTTGGGGATGGGGATATGAGACTGAGGGGGACTGAACATCCAGATGGGGGGTAAAGAGAAACAAAGACATCACCAATTGTCAATTGGAGATAGTAGTAATGTGACAGACTTAAGTTCGGAAAAAAAGGAGAGAATTCTGAACCTTACAGCCCCTGTAACCGATGTGTGGTGGGCGTGTGCCAGTAAGGGCAGTGTAAGGCAGAGAATTCCAAAGGGTTGGCTAGATACATGCGCCCTGGTTATACTGGTTCAACTAGTTAGAATTAGTCACCAGGAACCAAGGATTAAACAGATGTAGGAGGAGTTTTAACAAGAAGGAGAATAGCCCTATTTAGATGGATGCGATTGGGCTACCAAGGGGGATATCGGATGGATACCGAGCTATGAAACAATTAGGGGAAGGGTTTACTACCACATTCTTTTGGTGGGTGACAATAAACAAAATTGTGAATTGGATTAATTATATCTATTACGACCAACAACTATTTATTGGCTGGACTAGGGATGCAACAGAAGGGATCTTTTGAACAATTATCCGCCATCTCACTCTTATGACTTGGTAAAAAGAGGTTGGCTCTAGATCAGGCAGAAAGGGGTGGTGTCTATAGAATGTTAAGCCATTGTTGTACATTTATCCCTAACAATACAAGTCCTGACGGGAGTATCTCTAAAGCCCTAGTTGGTTTAGATAAACTATCAGCTGAAATGAAGAGCATGGCTGGAATGGAGGGAAACGGACTGTTCTCCTGGTTGGGTGATTGGTTTGGTGGGTACTCTGTTGTGGTGGTTACTGGATTTCTGACCCTAGTAGTTGTGTTTCTAATATTAATGTGCTGTACTGCCTGTGTAATTCCTTGTCTGAGAAAGTCTGTTACAGATGTCGTGCATACGGCTAGTATGATGCCCCTCCTAGGGGCTCAAGAAGGAGATGCAGACACTGAGATGAAGTTGACTGAGGATGACCCTTGGTTTGCTATTGGTGAGGTGGTGGAGTGACACCCTAGAGCAGGGGTGTCAAACTCATTTTAGCTCAGGGGCCACATGGAGGAAAATCTATTCCCAAGTGGGCCGGACCGGAAAAATCATGGTATATATAACTTAAAAACAACAACTTCAGATTGTTTTCTTTGTTTTAATACGATCAACATACAACATAAAGCTGGAGCCTGAGGACAGTGTGTCCAAAATAGTACAAGCACAACATCACTATTAATCATAAAACACGTCAAGTTTATTTGAAAATTCTAAAGAAAAAGAACACACAAACACACAATGCCTCAGTGATTAACAGAACTGTTTCACAGATCACAGAACTGTATCAGGGTGTCATTTCTCAGGCAGAAATGTAGATAAAAATAATGAAATCCTGTTCCCCAAACAAGTGCAAGAACCACAGAGTCAAGAATAGGTTAAATATACAAATAAAATAAAAACAATTAAAAACAATAGCACATCAACATAAAAACATATAAACATAAATCTGAAAGCGTTGCTCAAACTCCCGTAACAGTCCAGTTATTTTATCTTTGAACCGCTTCATGTCTGCCACATGTTGGGTCGCGCACACATTTTTCAGACAGGGGAAGTGAGCTGCATCACCACCGGCAAGTTGCGTCTCCCACAATGACAGCTTCAACTTGAAAGAACGTATGCTGTCATAATACTGCGTGACAACTTTGTTGCGCCCTTGCAGCTGTTTGTTCAAGTTATTCAGGTGCTCTGTAACATCCACCATAAATGCAAGGTCCGGCATCCATTCTGCGGAATGAAATTCTAACACTGGTTTGCCCTTTTCTTCCATGAACTGTTCAATTTCTTCTCGTAAATCAAAGAAACGCCTCAGCACAGCACCTCGGCTTAACCATCTTACCTCAGTGTGGTATGGCAGGCCATAGATGTGGTCTTTCTCTCTGAGAAGGCTGTCAAACTGACGGTGATTCAGGCTTCTGGATCGGATGAAATTAACAGTTTGGATGACCACCTTCATGACGTTATCCATCTTTAATGACTTGCAACACAAAGCCTCCTGGTGCAAAATACAGTGAAAAGTCAAAAAATCACGTCCTCCATTTGCAGATTGCACTTTCTCTCTGAACTTTGTCACAACGCCTGCTTTTTTCCCGATCATTGAGGGCGCACCATCTGTAGCCAGGCTGACAGCGCGGGACCAGTCCACTCCGACCCTGTCCAGCGCGCCCGACGAGTGCGGTAAAAATATCAGCTGCTGTCGTTGTATCTGTCATCGGCACCTACTCCACGAACTCCTCGGTGACGGTCAATGTGTCATCAACTCCGCGGATGAAAAAATGGCCAGTTGTGCAACATCTGTAATGTCCGTGCTTTCATCAATTGCAACCGAAAACGCAATAAATGACTTTACTTTTGCTTCAACTGGCTGTCCAAATCCACTGAAAGATCGGAAATCCTGTCTGCAACTGTGTTTCTTGTCAGGCTGATATTTGCAAAAGCCTGCCGCTTTTCAGGGCACACAATCTCCGCTGCCTTCATCATGCATGTTTTTACAAATTCACCCTCACTAAATGGTTTTGAAGCCACTGCGATTTCATTAGCAATGAAGTAGCTAGCTTTCACTGCAGCGTCACTGATGTCTCGGCTGTGAGTAAACACAGACTGCTGTTTCTTCAGACCCGCCAACAGTTCATTCACCTTCTCTCATCTCCGCTGTCCTTGAAAGTTGTCATATTTGTCGGCATGAAGACTCACATAGTGGCGACAAAGGTTATATTCTTTCAGCACTGCAACATGCTCTGAACACACCAAACATACAGCTTTCCCATTCAATTCCGTGATTAAATAGGATGACCATTTTTCTTGGAACACTCTGCACTCTGCGTCCACTTTTCTCTTTTTTGACAGAGACATATTGGGGCAATGAGGGTGCCAAAGCACATAATGTTAAAAGTAGAAGCCGTAATAAATATTGCGGGCAAAACAAAGTAGCTCATTGGCTGCACGTGCTTGACCTACTTGCTCTGCCCCGGTATAAACAGTTTGCTTGCTTAACACAATTGCTATTGCGCCATCCAGTGGACGCAATTGGAACAGCAGTTTATTTTATTTAAAAATTGCAGCGCATTTTTTATACAAAATCATCTCGCGGGCCGGATTAAACCCGTTTGCGGGCCTGATCCGGCCCGCGGGCCGTACGTTTGACACCCCTGCCCTAGAGGGTGTCTAAAGGGGGCCAAAATGTATTAATCTTTGTGTTTTATGTTTTATTAATCTTGTTGGGTGTAGATGGAAGGACTGAAGGCCTTTTTATTATCATTATTGCCTATTAATAAAAGTGTGATTCTTTTTGTTTGTATTGTATTTTAATGAGTGACACCCTAGAGGGTGTCAATAGGGGGAATCCTACATTTCCCTCAAATTTCTTATTTTGGGTTTTCTTATTTTGGGTTCACACCCAGTGGGTGTGAAAAGGGGGATTGTGGGGCTCTATTTTCTTATAACTAGATGTGATGCCTAGCTTAGAAAGAATGCATTAATGATTAAACATATTAGGTTTGTACTGTACTGATATAAATTGTTTAACATAACAAGCTGTGATTCATGTGAGGAGCTGTTAGGGAGTAGGGGGAGATAAGAACTTGTGTCTCACATACACGAACACTGCCTCTTTGTTAAACCGCGCCCAAGGACGTGTACTGCAAAAAGTGCTGACTCTCTGGACAAGTTGTGATGATAACAACTTATGCCTGGCAACAGTGAAGCGCCAAGGGGCTGGGACCAGCCTGTGCGCCAACGATAGGCTGAGTAAGTCTAAACCACACTCAGCCTCTACCCTGATAGGCCCAACAAGGAGCGGGAACTATCACTGTCAGGGTATTTAAAGAAGAGCCTGTAACAATGGATCAGTTCTCTGTCTGCCCTGCGTGGTATTTCAGTGGACCCGTATATACGAACATCATATTTACCATTGAAGTGTTTTGCATTAATTAAAATACTAGTCTATTTTAGAAGACGTGTATTGACCTCTTTTGTTCCAATACCAGATTTGAATTGACGCAACTTATCAACTTTTACTTTAACTTTTGATATTTAAGTACATTTTATCAATTACATTTACTTTTGATACTTATCTATATTTAAAACCAAATACTTTTATTCAAGTAGTATTTTACTGGGTGACTTTCACTTGAGTCATTTTCTATTTACGTATCTTTACTTTTACTCAAGTATGACAATTGGGTACTTTTTCCACCACTGGGCATGAACTAGTTTGACAAAAGTGTTCAAAAGTCAGTAACAAGTCTTTAAAATATAGCAAGCAAATTGTGGGGATCTATTTTCTTATAACTGTATGTGATGCCTAGCTTAGAAAGAATGCATTAATGATTAAACATAATAGGTTTGTACTGTACTGATATAAATTGTTTAACATAATTCATGTGAGGAATGTTAGGGAGTAGGGTGAGACAGACTTGTATTTCTCACAGACACATACACACTGCCTCTTTGTTAAACCGCGCTCAAGCACGTGTACTGCAAAAAGGTGCTGACTCTACAAGTTGTGATGATAACAACTTATGCCTGGCAACAGTGTGCAACAGTGAAGCGCCAAGGGGCTGGGACCAGCCTGTGCGCCAACGATAGGCTGAGTAAGTCTAAACCACGCTCAGTCTCTACTCTGATTGGCCAGCAGGGAGCGGGAACTATCTCTGTCAGAGTATTTGAAGAAGAACTTAGAACAATGGATCAGTTCTCTGAGTGCCCTGCGTGGTATTTCAGTGGACCCGTATATACGAACATCATATTTACCATTGAAGTGGTTTGCATTAATTAAAATACTAGTCTATTTTAGAAGACGTGTATTGACCTCTTTTGTTCCTAATACCAGATTTGAATTGACGCAACTTAACAAAATATAGTTTTTATTTTCTAGACACCTAGCTAACATTAGCTACGCTGCAGTGATGATGGTGGGAGTTAACTGGCTAGCTTTCCCCCGGCAGTTTCAATGTAGCTTGATAGCTAGTTAAGTAATGGCATTTATATCAACTTTATCAATCAGATGGTTAACTAGCAAATATATTTGTTTTCCCCTTGCATCTAAAGCTGCCTGATAAAGCTAGCCAGTTGATAGTAAAGCTAGGATGAATGTCAGAGGCCAGCTAGCTAATGCAATAGCGGCTGTCACTAGAATGGCTGGTCTGGAGTTCGTCTGAAATGTACAATTATATTTCACATGATAAGCAAACTACTGTCATGCCTTTTCACAAAAAAAAATCGATGTACACAGAAAAAAGAGACGATTACTTCTTCTTCTTCTTCAGTGGGGTTTATCGACGGTTGGCATCCAACATTATGGTGCATTACCGCCACCTACCGTAATGGAATGTGGGCCAGCGACAGGGAGAAACTAAATCCTACCTGCCAACCCCGTTTCTCTTTAAAAAGATAACAAAAATATTTGAGACTATATCTAATGACGTTCTGCTCAATATAATCTTTAAACTAATTTCCTGTATCCCCTTCTCCCTCATACTAAATCTCATCCTCTCTCTTTCCCTCTGATACGGCCCACACTGTAGCAATACATGCTCCACAGTCTCTATTTCCTGACAATAATCACACTTTCCTGATGGATGCTTTCCTATCACGTTTAATGTCTTATTCAACTGGCCGTGTCCCACCCTTACTCTTGTAAAAATAGCCTCCTCTCTTCTGTCCCTTCCTGCCGCCCTCCCCTCCCCGACTTTCCTCTGTACTTGAAATAAATGCCTTCCCTTATTATTTATATTCCACTGCTCCTGCCACCTCTGCACCATCACTGTATATATCAGTCTTTTTGCCTCTGCCTTGCTCATTGACAATTCAACATCAACATCCCCACTACTAAGTGCTTGTTTAGCCTGTTCATCTACTGCCTCGTTCCCCTCCACCCCCACATTGTCTGGAACCCAAGTAAATCTTATCTGAATACCCATCTGTTTAATTCTGCCATGGGTTTGTAGCTAGAGACGATTACCTTCAAGTAGATCGTTTTAGTTACCTCATCCTCTGTTGCTCATGTGAGTAACTACTTCCTGAGATTTGATTGATGGAACAATCCAGCCAATGGTTAGGCGGCTGTGGTTTTGGCAGAGGGTACTGATTGGGCAGGGGTAAAATGTCCTGCCCCCAAGAGCTGCTCAATTCAAATATTTACTTTCAAATCTCTCTCTAGAAATGTAAAACACTTTATACAAATTTACGAATCTCTTGGTAATCTGACAGAACTATTTTTTGATTCACAGTAGAATATTCATACTCGTAAATGGATTTGTAATAATTCTGAAAATAAATTATGTTTACAAATCTTATTGAATGTATTCAAATGTCAAGTTACAAGTTTGCGACCGTTTTTACATCATGATACAAATTTGCAAAATTAAATGCCACATTTGCCAATCGTACTTGCAACCACGAATCTCAATGTGCGACCACGAAATTCAAAATACAAACTCAGGTAGTTCTGTCATTATAATCCCATAGTTTTCCCCTTTATGTTCACCTGTGATGCCGCGTTCAAGACAACTGGGAACTCGGAAATCTCTGACTTCAGACAGGGAAAAATCGTTTTGAAAGGTCATCCAACTCGGAATTCCAACTCGGGAACTCTGGCGTCTTCCGACCTGAAGATCACTGATTTAACCACGTATTTTCCGAGTTCCAAGTTCGTTTGAATGCGTCATGAGTCTTGAACCTGGTCTGAATTTGCACATCCTTCTACGTGGTACGGTGTTTGCAAAGGTAGTAGCCAGGAGGAGTGGCCAGCCAGCATCCAGTCCAAAACAGCAGAACTCGAGGCAACTCACAGGTAAGACATCTTCATTCTTCAAGATTTTTTAAAATTATAAACGGCAAATGCTGTGTAAACTTTAAAGCGTATTCTGGGACCTAATTTCTACCTTGATAGCTATCTGACACAATGGTCGCAGTAGCTGTTAGCTGGCTAGCTAACTAAAATGCTATTTGCATTGGATGACGCTACACTTAACAAGCTACTTACTGCTAGCTAGTTACCTGCTAGCCTCTTGGTTGCACGACAACACGAGCCATTTGTCAACATCTAAAATATGTGTTACTGTTCAGAGTTTGCAAATCAGGTGAACGTTCTATTTAATTTTGCGTGGTGCTTAATCAACTCCTTCCAACTTTGACCATTCACAAATATGTCAGCAACAACGTAGTCAACGTTAACTAGCTACAGCCAGTTGGGTAACATTGAATGTGTAGCAGGCAGCATTCAAACAACAAATACGTTCACTGACTGTCAATACAGTTGGGCAGAAGGCTACTGGCTATGTCATCATGTTTCAATTCCACAACTCATGATAGGTAGCTAGCTAACAAGTTAGCTAGTGATTTGTAAAGCAAGGACTTTACAGCAAGTTATCATTTTACATCAATTTAGTTGTCTTTTGTCATGGGTCTGTTCTCTAGTCATTTTAGCTAGCCTAACCACCGTTTAGATTAGGATGATAGGTATCCCATTTTGGTTATGCAAATAGATTAGGAGAAATAAGAAGAACGTGGCAACATGTGATGTGTCTAAGCTAATCACACACACAAAAGCAGTTACAGCCTAAGATTACTACCCTGGACAAACATGAATAGTGTGCATTGAAAGACAATGGCTTGAAACAGTGTCAACAACATGAAACCAAAGAGCGAACAGGTGTGAGTGAAGAGGAGAGAATCGTTCCACTTCAGCTACTTTTCCTTTTGGTTGGCGGGAGTATATAGAGGCGAACGTGTATAGATTAAACACCACAGAGTGTACAGCCAAGGTAAAGAAGCCTACTGTGAATTCTGTTGTCGCATAGGCCTAGCCTCTGTCACAGGCATTCACTGAAGCCTGGGTGCCCAAGGCTAGTTGTGGTATAATCCCCTGGTGGAATGCTATAAATGCAAGTGTCGATGAAAATTAAATATTTATTTCTTCATATCCAGGTACAGCGTGCAGAGGAATTGAGTTTATTTTAAGTGACCCACCTTCATTCACATGCAACTGGATGTTCTCTGAATTTAAACTTTGCACCAGTGGAAAATCAATAAAAGAATTCAAAGTAGGCATAATGCTTTTTTACATTAGTGACAATGATTAGGAAACTTCCCCAGAATTTTGTGTCATCAAGGGATGAGTGATCAGGGGTCCTGTTGCTCTCTACCCAGTTATTCCTCCTGTGGCTGCTGCAGAGGAAAACCAGATATCGTAAACCAAGACTGAAGCCTACCACATTTTTGGGGATTTGACACTGAACCTCTACAACTGAGAAACCATGGGAGTCTGTCCTGCTATGTCCATGTTTTTCCGGAAGTGCAAGTATATGGTACTGTTGCTGCTCTCCGTCTCCGTCTTGGCTTGGTACGCCACTTTTGCCCGTGAAACAGTGAAAGCAATTCAGGATACCCTTTTGCCAACACAAACACTTGCTGATAATGCTGAGGTCCCGAGTGTGGGAGAACAAAACTCCTGGAGATCAGTGACACAGGTCTTCTCCAATCCTCTCCCTGACACCCCACCACCAAAACAAAGCTGTCCTGAGAAATCGCCACTGCTCCGTAAGTACAGACTCTGAGTATCCACAGATGTAATTGTAAGCTTGATACAAGCCTTTCTATAACCTACTTACTGATGATGATATGTTACTGTAAAATTCCTTGTAAAGAACATGATGTACGGTGTGGCTTAACGTTGGGGGAATAACATTGGTAATAAAGAAAATACTTTAATGTTTTATGTAGGGATTGTGTAACAAGCATTTGTTACTCCTAAACACTGCTAGGCTATGGCTCGATTGATTACTTTCACATACTGTAGCAATCTGTGGTAATCTCATTCCCGGACACTTCCGTCCATGCGCAAAGAGTCTGGTGGACAAACAGGTCAAACTTGTCCTTCGTTAGCCAATACAGAGAGCTGTGAGAATCTCCCGGCTCATAGGCATTTGCTTAATCGGCTTAATCTACCAACCAATCATCTCCTACAACACCTTCCTCCCTAAACCTCCCCCGTACGCTAGCACACCACAAGCACAGAGCCACGCCTCGCAGTCGTGTGATTCACTAAAATTAAATGATGACAAATACTTTACTCAGTAGGTCACTCCCATATAATTCTATGGTCACTCCCGCTAAGGCTAACTTTGAGTGGTTGATATCCCAGGCTTATATGCACTGTGTGCAGTAGCCTGGGGATGAGGTTACCTGTGCGGTAACAATTAGCATGTAGCTTACATACAATGGCTCCTTGTTGACAGGAAGTGTACAGCTGTTGTAATTGTATAGAGTGATTCCATATGAAACCAGGACAAAAAAAAATACTTTTTTTCCCCACGAGATTTAATCCATGAATGGTCCTTTTTGGAGGAAGGTTTGTTGACATATATTTGACATTTGTATCTAAAAGCAAAACTGAGAAATAATTAAGATTGTTTTGATCACGCAGACTGGGATATGTTCCGGGTAGCTTGCCAAAATAATTTAGACTGAGTGACTGAGTTTATCAGGAAGTGTATAGGTGATGTTGTGCCCACTGTGACTATTAAAACCTACCCTAACCAGAAACCATGGATAGATGGCAGCATTTGCGCAAAACTGAAAGTGCGAACCACCGCATTTAACCATGGCGAGGTGACTGGGACTATGGCAGAATACAAACAGTGTAGCTACTCACTCCGCAAGGCAATTAAAATGGCAAAACATCAGTACAGAGACAAAGTGGAGTCGCAATTCAACGGCTCAGACACAAGACGTATGTGGCAGGGTCTACAGACATTCGCGGACTACAAAAAGAAAACCAGCCACGTCGCTGACACCGACGTCTCGCTTCCAGAGAAGCTAAACACCTCCTTCGCCCTCTTTGAGGATATCACAGTGCCATTTACGAGGCCCACTACCAAGGACTGTGGCCTCTCCTCCTCCGTGGCCGACGTGAGTAAGACATTTAAGTATGTTAATCCCCGCAAGGCTGCCGGCCCAGAAGGCATCCCTAGCCGCGTCCTCAGAGCATGCGCAGACCAGCTGGCGTGTTTACGGACATATTCAATCTCTCCCTTTCCCAGTCTGCTGTTCCCACATGCTTCAAGATGGCCACCATTGTTCCTGTACCCAAGAAAGCAAAGGTAACTGAACTAAATGACTATCGCCCCGTAGCACTCACCTCTGTCATCATGAAGTGCTTTGAGAGACTAGTCAAGGATCATATCACCTCTACCTTACCTGTCACCCTAGACCTACTTCAATTTGCTTACCTCCCCAATAGATCCACAGACGATGCAATAGCCATCACACTGCACCTCTCACTCAACGTCAACAAAACAAAGGAGATGATCGTGGACTTCAGGAAACAGCAGAAGGTGCACCCCCCTATCCACATCGACGGGACCGCAGTGGAGAAGGTGGAAAGCTTCAAGTTCCTTGGCGTACACATCACTGACAAACTGAAATGGTCCACCCACGCAGACAGTGTAGTGAAGAAGGCGCAACAGAGCCTCTTCAACCTCAGGAGGCTGAAGAAATGTGGCTTTGCACCTAAAACCCTCACAAACGTTTACAGATGCACAATTGAGAGCATCCTGTCGGGCTGTATCACCGCCTGGTATGGCAACTGCACCGCCCGCAACCGCAGGACTCTCCACAGGGTGGTGCGGTCTGCCGAACGCATTACCGGGGGCAAACTACCTGCCCTCCAAGACACATACGGCACATCAATGCGAGCTGTGGCAAGAAGGTTTGCTGTGTCTGTCAGCGTAGTGTCCAGAGCATGGAGGCGCTACCAGGAGACAGGCCAGTACATCAGGATATGTGGAGGAGGGCGAATGAGGGCAACAACCCAGCAGCAGGACTGCTACCTCTGCCTTTGTGCAAGGAGGAGCAGGAGGAGCACTGCCAGAGCCCTGCAAAATGACCTCCAGCAGGCCACAAATGTGCATGTGTCCGCTCAAACGGTCAGAAACCGACTCCATGAGGGTGATTTTGTTGTCAGCACATTCAACTATGTAAAGAAAAAAGTATTTAATACGATTATTTCATTCATTCAGATCTAGGATGTGTTATTTTAGTGTTCCCCTTTTTTTTTTTTTGCAGTGTATTTAAAAAATATATAAATATTTAAGTTTTTTCAGAAACTAGTGCAATGTAAATATTTTGCAATGGAGTTAATTGAGTAAAGCATAGATAATGAATTTGTCCATACGACTTTACTATTTAGTTGTCTGTATTTTAATTATGCCTACTATTATCTGCCTACAGAGGGAGTCCTGAAGCTCACATTTGAGGACTCTCTAACGCTGAAGGAGGTGGAGCGTGAGAACCGTGGAGTGGCTGAGGGCCAATACCAGCCTCCAGACTGCCTTGCCCAGCAGAGTGTGGCTGTCCTCATTCCCCATCGTAACCGGGAGAAACACCTCCTCTACCTCCTGCATCACCTGCACCCCTTCCTCCAGAGGCAGCAGCTGCACTACGGCATCTACGTCATCCACCAGGTATTACTCTCATGATGTGTAGTAACAGGAAATTATGTCAGTTTCACTCTTAGTGCTAATCATTTGTGAGCAAATTTGTACAACCGTTTCATGAAGAGGACTTAAATGTTCAACATGTTTCACTTGTCTCAAGAATATTGATGGGAAAAGTGCAGCACTGATTCTGAGCCTGATATGGGTTACAAATGTTGAAATTGATGTTTGTAGTTGATTTGTTTGTTTTGACAGGCTGGAGAGGTGATGTTTAACCGGGCCAAGCTACTTAATGTTGGGTACTTGGAGGCACTCAAGGACTACAGTTGGGATTGCTTTGTTTTTCATGATGTGGATCTGGTTCCAGAGAATGACAACAACCTATACAAGTGTGACCAACAGCCCAAACACTTAGTGGTCGGCAGGAACTCCACAGGGTACAAGTAAGTATCTCAGCTCTCAACTCATATCCACCTACAGTACCAGTCAAAAGTTTGGACACACCTGCTCATTCAAGGGTTTTTCTTTATTTTTACTATTTTCTACATTGTAGAATAATAGTGAAGACATCACAACTATGAAATGACACATATGGAATAATGTAGTAACCACAAAAGTGTTAAACAAATCAATCTATTTTATATTTGAGTTACTTCAAATGGTGACATAACATGGCACTTTCTTCAGTCCTCTTGCTATGGTGGCTAACAGGCCTAGTTACCATGGTCCTATCAATTATCAGTGATGGGCTCATAGAAGATTGTTCAAATACTTAGAATTCAAATTCTGAAGAATCTTTGTTTCCCACAGTCTCATTATTTGCAACACTGTGGTGCTGTGGGGGCTTATTCAAATGAAATGAAACACATCAGGAGTTTCAAGGTCGATGTGTACCTGTAGCAGACAGATAGCATAAGGGCCTGTAGTGGCCACTACTTCACACACAGAGTACAGTATGTTTTTCTTAAATGAAAAAGTGGAGGAAGAAAGTGAGAAACTATAATATTAAGCATTAAGGTTATTTTCTGAGATTAAATAGGCTAGAAAGGGAGGACTGAAAAAGGCCAGATGCCCAGATGATAGCAATACATTATAGAGATAGCCAGAGGGATAAATAATTCTAAAAATATTAAAAGAGAGAATCAATCATTTTGATTTGATTCATGTCGTTACTGCTTTTAATGAGCTCAAGCCTACAATTGATAAAACTTTGACTTAATGTCTTGAACATTTTTAAACCCAGATTGCTTCATTTACCAGGGTAAGCGTAAACTACAGTATGTTCATTATAGTGGATAATCTAAATAGCCTATTTGGTGACTGGCTGAGCATTGAACATTGAACTTCTATTAAGGCAAGTTGTCCAGGTCCTGAGGCAACAAAGCATCCCCAAACCATCACACCACCACCACCATGCTTGACCTTTGGCATGATGTTCTTACTGTGGAATGCAGAGTTTGGTTTTCGCCAGGCGTTACTGGAACCATGTTGTCCAAAAAGTTATACTTTTGAATCATCTGTCCATAGACGACTTGCCTTAATAGAAGGAACCATGAATTCTGCTCCGTATCAGAGAATTCTACAGGAGAATGTCAGACCATCCGTCTGTGAGCTGAAGCTGAAGCGCAGCTGGGTCATGCAGCAAGAATGATCCAAAACACACAATCAAGTCTACATGAAAATAGCTAAAAAACAACAAATTGGAAGTTTTGGAATGGCCTAGTCAAAGTCCAGACCTAATCCCAATTGAGATGTTGTGGCAGGACATGAAACGAGCAGTTCATGCTTGAAAACCCACACGTCACTGAGTTAAAGCAGTTCTGCATGGAAGATTGGGCCAAAATTCCTCCACAGTGACGTGAGAGACAGATCAACTACTACAGGAAGCATTTGGTTGGAGTCATTGCAGCTAAAGGTGGCACAACCAGTTATTGAGTGTAAGGGGGCAATTACTTTTTCACACAGGGGAATTGGGTGTTGCATAACTTTGTTTATGAAATAAATATGTAATTGTTGTGTTATTTGTTCACTTATGTTCCCTTTATCTAATATTAGGTTTTGGTTGAAGATCTGATAACATTCAGTATCACAAATATGCAAAAGTAGAGAAAATTAGAAAGGGGGCAAATACTTTTTCATAGCACTGTATGTATATGTATGTGTAAATATATGTATGTGTATATATACATACACATATATATATTTACACATACATACATACATACATACAGTACCAGTCAAAAGATTGAACACACCTACTCATTCAAGGCTTTTTCTTTATTTTTACTGTTTTTTACATTGTAGAATAATAGTGAAGACAACAAAACTATGAAATAACACATGGAATCATGTAGTAACCAAAAAAGTATTCAACAAATCAAAATATATTTTATATTTGAGATTCTTCAAATAGCCACCCTTTGCCTTGATGACCGCTTTGCACACTCTTGGCATTCTGTCAACCAGCTTCACCTGGAATGCTTTTCCAACAGTCTTGAAGGAGTTCCCACATATGTTGAGCACTTGTTGGCTGCTTTTCCTTCACTCTGCCATCTGACTCATCTCAATTGGGTTGGGGGATTGTGGAGGCCAGATCATCTGATGCAGCACTCCATCACTCTCCTTCTTGGTATAATAGCCCTTACACAGCCTGGAGGTGTGTTGGGTCATCGCTGCAGAATGCTGTGGTAGCCATGCTGGTTAAGTGTGCCTTGAATTCTAAACAAATCACAGACAGTGTCACCAGAAAAGCACCCCCCACACCATAACACCTCTTCCATGCTTTACGGTGGGAACTACACATGCGGAGATCATCCGTTCACCCACATCTCGTCTCACAAAGACACAGCGGTTTGAACCAAAAATCTCAAATTTGGACTCCAGACCAAAGGACACATTTCCATCGGTCTAATGTCCATTGCTCGTGTTTCTTGGCCCAAGCAAGTCTCTTCTTCTTATTGGTGTCCTTTAGTAATGGTTTCTTTGCAGCAATTCAACCATGAAGGCTTGATTCTCACAGTCCCCTCTGAACAGTTGATGTTGAGATGTGTCTGTGACTTGAACTCTGAAGCATTTATTTGGGCTGCAATTTGAGGCTGGTAACTTCAATGAACTTATCCTCTGCAGCAGAGGTAACTCTGGGTCTTCCATTCCTGTGGCAGTCCTCATGAGATCCAGTTTCATCATAGCACTTGATGGATTTTGCGACTGCACTTGAAGAAACTTTCAAAGTTCTTGACATTTTCCATATTGACTGACCTTCATGTCTTAAAAGTAATGATAGACTGTCGTTTCTCTTTGCTTGTTTGAGCTGTTCTTGCCATAATATGGACATGGTCTTTTACCAACTAGGGCTATCTTCTGTATACCCCCCCCACCTTGTCCCAACACAACCGATTGGCTCAAACTCATTAAGAAGGAAATAAATTCCACAAATTATATTTTAAGAAGGCACACCTGTTAATTGAAATGCATTCCAGGTGATTACTTCATGAAGCTGGTTGCGAGAATGCCAAGAGTGTGCAAAGCTGTCATCAAGGCAAAGGTTGGCTATTTTAAGAATCTCAAATATAAAATATTTTTTTAGCACTTTCTTGGTTACTACTTATTTTACCTTTTATTTAACTAGGCAAGTCAGTTAAGAACAAATTCTGGGAACAGGTCTGTAATGTCTTGTTGTTTTTTGCTCTCGTAGATTGCGATACAAAGGTTACTTTGGAGGGGTGACGGCCATGACGAAGGACCAGTTTCACAAAGTGAACGGATTTTCAAACACTTACTGGGGATGGGGTGGAGAGGATGACGACCTTCGCATCAGGTGAGACCACTGCTAAATGTTGGACCTCTCTCTATATCTCTCACTACATCTTAGTCAATACGGAATGTTATTGATCAATGATTGATGTAATTTGTCTCTGTTAGGGTGGAGCTCCAGAAAATGAAAATTATACGACCCCCCCATCTTATAGCACGCTATACCATGGTATTTCATAAAAGAGATAGCGGCAACAAAATCAATAAAGAAAGGTGAGTCACGGTGGACACATCAATGATAAATAGCTTGCTGTATTGGAAATATCATTCGTCATTGAATTAATTTCATTCTGAAATCATTTCTCCTTCACAGGATGCGTTTGCTAGGACGGACACCTAAAGTCTGGAGAAAGGATGGCCTTAACACCTGCTCCTACAGTACTCTATCAGTTGATAGGCCACCTCTGTACATTAATGTCACCGTGGACATTGGCAAACCACTGCACTGATGCTTCAGAGCACCTCTCTTCGTTTACTGCTGTGTGTACATGATTAGTGATCTGGTATGTCCGTGTTACTTACCAGAGGGTCGCAAACAGAAGGTTAGTGGCAGTAGCTGTTGACCATAATTAATGTGATCTACTCAAAGATTTCACTGTAAACCATTCCAAGCAGGGCACGTAAAATTGCTAGGTCCTCATAATGTAATGTAAGTCTGGAAGCCCTTCAGTCAAAACTGGTGACCAGGTTCTAGCAGTGAGAGTAAGACCAAAATATTATATTTTTATTTATCCTAGACTTAAAGGGGCAATCTGCAGTTGCTACATCCATTTTTGGACTTATACATTTACGATATTTAACCATTGATTCTTGAAGAATACAACTTATAAATGCCTAATGAACTTAGTTCAACTGTTGAACCCCCTCTGAACCCAACATATAAGCTTATTTTACGCCAATGTTTGTAAACATTGTACATGTAAACAAACACTGTATAGCCTCAAAACATGCTTACAACTATAATTTTGATATCTTGGATGGTCAGTACCTGTCTATTAATTTTTATGGTTTAAATTTCTCCAGGCCCGTCACTCAGCTTTTTGCCAAAACAGAGGCAGGGAGATGCTTTGTTATTGTTTCAACTAAGGATTTGCCCTCTAAGGGTTGTTGTTACTTGATTGTTTCAACAAGAATATGTATTCTAATAGAGCGTGTTGTTGTCATGTTTTTGATTCTAAAGAATCCTGGGTGTTAGACCTGGATTTGTTCATTTCTTAAAATCTCTTGTTGTCAAAAGAAAATGGGAACGAAGAATTTCTCTCAAATCATTCCTATATGATGAATGTAGACGGTAATATGGGACACAAGGGACTCATTTGCATATATTAATCATTCTCACACGGTTCCATGTTTATGAAAGTATGTTACATGAAGATCAATTGTAATTTTTTATGAAATCTTTTTCCAACAACATTATTACAGTGTAGATGACTTCATTTTATAAACATTTATCACAAGTTTGATATTTTGGATTAACATTTTCGATATGCTGATAAAAGATTTGTGAAGTAACTCATACAGACATCAGATGTGTAATATTGTATGATACTTTCTGTTGCCTTAATGCTGCAATATGTTACTTTTTGGGCGACTCGACCACATTCACATAGAAATGTGTGTTATACACTGCTAAAAAAAATAAAAGGAACACTTAAACAACACAATGTAACTCCAAGTCAATCACACTTCTGTGAAATCAAACTGTCCACTTACGAAGCAACACTGATTGACAATACATTTCACATGCTGTTGTGCAAATGGAATAGACAACAGGTGGAAATTATAGGCAATTAGCAAGACACCTCCAATAAAGAAGTGGTTCTCCAGGTTGTGACCACAGACCACTTCTCAGTTCCCATGCTTTCCTGGTTGATGATTTGGTCACTTTTGAATGCTGCCGGTGCTTTCACTCTAGTGGGAGCATGAGACTTAGTCTACAACCCACACAAGTGGCTCAGGTAGTGCAGCTCATCCAGGATGGCACCTCAATGCGAGCTGTGGCAAGAAGGTTTGCTGTGTCTGTCAGCATAGTGTCCAGAGCATGGAGGCGCTACCAGGAGACAGGCCAGTACATCAGGAGACGTGGAGGAGGCCGTAGGAGGGCAACAACCCAGCAGCAGGACCGCTACCTCCGCCTTTGTGCAAGGAGGAGCAGGAGGAGCACTGCCAGAGCCCTGCAAAATGACCTCCAGCAGGCCACAAATGTGCATGTCTGCTCAAACGGTCAGAAACAGACTCCATGAGGGTGGTATGAGGGCCCGACGTCCACAGGTGGGGGTTGTGCTTACAGCCCAACACCGGGCAGGACGTTTGGCATTTGCCAGAGAACACCAAGATTGGCAAAATAGCCACTGACGCCCTGTGCTCTTCACAGATGAAAGCAGGTTCACACTGAGCACGTGGCAGAGTCTGGAGACGCCGTGGAGAACGTTCTGCTGCCTGCAACATCCTCCAGCATGACCGGTTTGGCGGTGGGTCAGTCATGGTGTGGGGTGGCATTTCTTTGGGGGGCCGCACAACCCTCCATGTGCTCGCCAGAGGTAGCCTGACTCCCATTAGGTACCGAGATGAGATCCTCAGACCCCTTGTGAGACCATATGCTGGTGCGGTTGGCCCTGGGTTCCTCCTAATGCAAGACAATGCTAGACCTCATGTGGCTGGAGTGTGTCAGCAGTTCCTGCAAGAGGAAGGCATTGATGCTATGGACTGGCCCGCCCGTTCCCCAGACCTGAATCCAATTGAGCACATCTGGGACATCATGTCTCGCTCCATCCACCAACGCCACATTGCACCACAGACTGTCCAAGAGTTGGCGGATGCTTTAGTCCAGGTCTGGGAGGAGATCCCTCAGGAGACCATCCGCCACCTCATCGGGAGCATGCCCAGGCGTTGTAGGGAGGTCATACAGGCACGTGGAGGCCACACACACTACTGAGCCTCATTTTGACTTGTTTTAAGGACATTACATCAAAGTTGGATCAGCCTGTAGTGTGGTTTTCCACTTTAATTTTGAGGGTGACTCCAAATCCAGACCTCCATGGGTTGATCAATTTGATTTCCATTGATAATTTTTCTGTGATTTTTGTTGTCAGCACATTCAACTATGTAATGAAAAAGGTATTTAATAAGATTATTTCATTCATTCAGATCTAGGATGTGTTGTTTAAGTGTTCCCTTTATTCTTTTGAGCAGTGTAGATCTGTCATTCTCATTGAAAGCAAGTCTAAGAAGTGCCAGATCTAATCTATGTGCGCTATTTCTATGCCTCGTTTTTGCATATTTTACTTTCGGTTTTGTACACCAGCTGAAATTACAATATTTTGGGTTATGGAAAATATATTTCACAGCGGTTTAGATGGTACAATGATTCTCTACACTATACTTGGCTTGTTTAGTCACATAAACTGAAATTAGGCGAACTATTAGAATTTCTGCAACCAGGAAATAGCGGAGTGATTTTTGCATGGACTGCCCACTCCATGATCTCGCCATCACGGTTGACAACTCCATTCTGTCCTCCTCCCAGAGTGCAAGGAACCTTGGCATGAGCCTGGACAACACCCTGTCGTTCTCCGCTAACATCAAAGCGGTGACCCGATCCTGCAGGTTCATGCTCTACAACATTCGAAGAGTACGACCCTACCTTACACAGAAAGCGGCACAGGTCCTAATACAAGTACTTGTCATCTCCCGTCTGGATTACTGCAACTCGCTGTTGGCTTGGCTCCCTGCCTGTGCCATTTAAACCCCTACAACTTATCCAGAACGCTGCAGCCCGTCTGGTGTTCAACCTTCCCAAGTTCTCTCATGTCACCCCGCTCCTCCGTACACTCCACTGGCTTCCAGTTGAAGCTCGCATCTACTACAAAACCATGGTGCTTGACTACGGAGCTGTGAGGGGAACGGCACCTCCTTACCTTCAGGCTCTGATCCTACACCCAAACGAGGGCACTACGTTCATCCACCTCTGGCCTGCTTGCCCCCCTACCTCTACGGAAGCACAGTTCCCGCTCAGCCCAGTCAAATCTATTCGCTGCTCTGGCACCCCAATGGTGGAACAAGCTCCCCCACGACGCCAGGACAGCGGAGTCACTGACCACCTTCCGGAGACATTTGAAACCCTACCTCTTTAAGGAATACCTGGAATAGTATAACAGTAATCCTTCTACCCACCCCCCCATAAAAAAAGATTAAAAAAAGAAAAAAGGGTGGTTGTCTCACTGGCTATCCTAAGTTGAATGCACCAATTTGTAAGTCGCTCTGGATAAGAGCGTCTGCTAAATGACTTAAATGTAAATGCATCTTTAACTAATCCATTTGTATTAGAACCAGAGGTCTGCTTTGTTTGTAATTGCTGATCTATAGTTCCTTGTGGGTTGTCCCATTTTTAAGTTGTTAAGAACCACATACTCCCTTTATATGTGACACCTTTTTGATAGAATGTATTCTTGGTCTATGCCTGTTTTTTTTAAATGTTATCCAATCAAATAGGACTATTGTGTGTAATTTATTTATTTATTTATATATATATATATATATATATATATATATATATATATATACATACATACATACATACATACATACATACATACACACAGTGAGGGGAAAAAAGTATTTGATCCCCTGCTGATTTTGTACGTTTGCCCACTGACAAAGACATGATCAGTCTATAATTTTAATGGTAGGTTTATTTGAACAGTGACACACAGAATAACAACAAAAGAATCCAGAAAAACGCATGTCAAAAATGTTATAAATTGATTTGCATTTTAATGAGGGAAATAAGTATTTGACCCCTCTGCAAAACATGACTTAGTACTTGGTGGCAAAACCCTTGTTGGCAATCACAGAGGTCAGACGTTTCTTGGAGTTGGCCACCAGGTTTATACACATCTCAGGAGGGATTATTTTTTTTATTTTTTTTTATTTTTAGTTTGAGTTTATTTTTACAGGGACAGTGCACATTAATCAACGTTTCAGTAAAAGTGCCGGTTTTAGCCAGCCGGCTAATTTTCAACCGCAGTCCCTGGGCAGGTTATTAAAAACAATTACAATATAGACAATAACAACATAGAACAAGACATAGCATACAGACATAGCAACATAGGACAAACAAGACGTAGCATACAGACCGAGTAACATAGAACAAAAAGCAGCAAGACAAAATTCATAAAAGCAACAAAGTGTTTCCACACCTCACAAGTTACAGACAACAGACATGGAAAGCGGCAACACACAGCTAGGGACCATGTTCACAAATCTGATTGACCTTTAGCCATGTCTTCAAGCATTTTGTGAAAGTGTGATATGTGGTGCAGTTATGTGTGTCTGATGGCAGTGTATTCCAGACATGGGAAGCTCTCACAGAAAAAGCGGATTTACTAAAGGTGCTTTTCCTTAGGGGAACTACACAGTCACCTCTCATGGCAGACCTTGTGGATCTGCTGCCATATGTTTGGGTTTTCTGTTTAACAAAAATACTGAGTGGAGGGGGAGCCAAGCCATTTAGGATCTTGAATACAAGACATGCATCGGTGTATTGCACAAGATTTTCCCAACTCAGGAGCTCATGCTTTCTAAGGATGTGACAGTGATGATGGCTATTGGGCTTCCTATCAAGCACTTTGAGAGCCTGTTTGTAGACAGACTGAATAGGTCTTACTGTTGTACAGCAAGCTTGGGCCCAACTAGTCAAGCAGTATGTTAAGTGGGGGAGTATTTTGTCCCACTCCTATTTGCAGATCTTCTCCAAGTCATTAAGGTTTCGAGGCTGACGTTTGGCAACTCGAACCTTCAGCTCCCTCCACAGATTTTCTATGGGATTAAGGTCTGGAGACTGGCTAGGCCACTCCAGGACCTTAATGTGCTTCTTCTTGAGCCACTCCTTTGTTGCCTTGGCTGTGTGTTTTGGGTCATTGTCATGCTGGATACCCATCCACGACCCATTTTCAATGCCCTGGCTGAGGGAAGGAGGTTCTCACCCAAGATATGACGGTACATGGCCCCGTCCATCGTCCCTTTTGATGCGGTGAAGTTGTCCCCTTAGCAGAAAAACACCCCCAAAGCATAATGTTTCCACCTCCATGTTTGACGGTGGGGATGGTGTTCTTGGGGTCATAGGCAGCATTCCTCCACCTCCAAACACGGCGAGTTGAGCCAAAGAGCTCCATTTTGATCTAATCTGACCACAACACTTTCACCCAGTTCTCCTCTGAATCATTCAGATGTTCATTGGCAAACTTCAGACGGCCCTGTATATGTGCTTTCTTGAGCAGGGGGACTTTGCGGGCGCTGCAGGATTTCAGTCCTTCATGGTGTAGTGTGTTACTAATTGTTTTCTTGGTGACTATGGTCCCAGCTGCCTTGAGATCATTGACAAGATCCTCCCATGTAGTTCTGGGCTGATTCCTCACCGTTCTCATGATCATTGCAACTCCACGAGGTGAGATCTTGCATGGAGCCCCAGGCCAAGGGAGATTGACAGTTATTTTGTGTTTCTTCCATTTGCAAATAATCGCACCAACTGTTGTCACCTTCTCACCAAGCTGCTTGGCGATGGTCTTGTAGCCCATTCCAGCCTTGTGTAGGTCTACAATCTTGTCCCTGACATCCTTGGAGAGCTCTTTGGTCTTGGCCATGGTGGAGAGTTTGAATCTGATTGATTGATTGTTTTTGTGGACAGGTATATTTTATACAGGTAACAAACTGAGATTAGGAGCACTCCCTTTAAGAGTGTGCTCCTAATCTCAGCTCGTTACCTGTATAAAAGACACCTTGGAGCCAGAAATCTTTCTGATTGAGAGGGGGTCAAATACTTATTTCCCTCATTAAAATGCAAATCCATTGATAACATTTTTGACATGTGTTTTTCTGGATTTTTTTGTTGTTATTCTGGCTCACACTGTTCAAATAAACCTACCATAAAAATTATAGACTGATCATTTCTTTGTCAGTGGGCAAACGTACAAAATCAGCAGGGGATCAAATACTTTTTTCCCTCACTATATATATATACAGTGGGGAGAACAAGTATTTGATACACTGCTGATTTTGCAGGTTTTCCTACTTACAAAGCATGTAGAGGTCTGTGATTTTTATCATAGGTACACTTCAACTGTGAGAGACGGAATCTAAAACAAAAATCCAGAAAATCACATTGTATGATTTTTAAGTAATTGATTTTCATTTTATTGCATGGCATAAGTATTTGATACATCAGAAAAGCAGAACTTAATATTTGGTACAGAAACCTTTGTTTGCAATTACAGAGATCATATGTTTCCTGTAGGTTTTGACCAGGTTTGCACACACTGCAGCAGGGATTTTGGCCCACTCCTCCATACATACCTTCTCCAGATCCTTCAGGTTTCGGGGCTGTCAATGGGCAATACCGACTTTCAGCTCCCTCCAAAGATTTTCTATTGGGTTCAGGGCTGGAGACTGGCTAGGCCACTCCAGGACCTTGAGATGCTTCTTACGGAGCCACTCCTTAGTTGCCCTGGCTGTGTGTTTCGGGTCGTTGTCATGCTGGAAGACCCAGCCACGACCCACCTTCAATGCTCTTACTGAGGGAAGGAGGTTGTTGGCCAAGATCTTGCGATACATGGCCCCATCCATCCTCCCCTCAATACGGTGCAGTCGTCCTGTCCCCTTTGCAGAAAAGCATCCCCAAAGAATGATGTTTCCACCTCCATGCTTCACGGTTGGGATGGTGTTCTTGGGGTTGTATTCATCCTTCTTCCTCCAAACACGGCGAGTGCAGTTTAGACCAAAAAGCTCTATTTTTGTCTCATCAGACCACATGACCTTCTCCCATTCCTCCTCTGGATCATCCAGATGGTCATTGGCAAACTTCAGACGGGCCTGGACATGCGCTGGCTTGAGCAGGGGGACCTTGCGTGCGCTGCAGGATTTTAATCCATGACGGCGTAGTGTGTTACTAATGATTCTTTGAGACTGTGGTCCCAGCTCTCTTCAGGTCATTGACCAGGTCCTGCCGTGTAGTTCTGGGCTGATCCCTCACCTTCCTCATGATCATTTGATGCCCCACGAGGTGATATCTTGCATGGAGCCCCAGACCGAGGGTGATTGACCATCATCTTGAACTTCTTCCATTTTCTAATAATTGCGCCAACAGTTGTTGCCTTCTCACCAAGCTGCTTGCCTATTGTCCTGTAGCCCATCCCAGCCTTTTGCAGGTCTACAATTTTATCCCTGATGTCCTTACACAGCTCTCTGGTCTTGGCCATTGTGGAGAGGTTGGAGTCTGTTTGATTGAGTGTGTGGACAGGTGTCTTTTATACAGGTAACGAGTTCAAACAGGTGCAGTTAATACAGGTGATGAGTGGAGAACAGGAGGGCTTCTTTAAAAAAAACTAACAGGTCTGTGAGAGCTGGAATTCTTACTGGTTGGTAGGTGATCAAATACTTATGTCATGCAATAAAATGCAAATTAATTACTTAAAAATCATACAATGTGATTTTCTAGATTTTTGTTTTAGATTCCGTCTCTCACAGTTGAAGTGTACCTATGATAAAAAATTACAGACCTCTACATGCTTTGTAAGTAGGAAAACCTGCAAAATCGGCAGTGTATCAAATACTTGTTCTCCCCACTATATATATACAGTGGGGAGAACAAGTATTTGATACACTGCCGATTTTGCAGGTTTTCCTACTTACAAAGCATGTAGAGGGCTGTCATTTTTATCATAGGTACACTTCAACTGTGAGAGACGGAATCTAAAACAAAAATCCAGAAAATCACATTGTATGATTTTTAAGTAATTAATTTGCATTTTATTGCATGACATAAGTATTTGATACATCAGAAAAGCAGAACTTAATTTTTGGTACAGAAACCTTTGTTTGCAATTACAGAGATCATACGTTTCCTGTAGGTCTTGACCAGGTTTGCACACACTGCAGCAGGGATTTTGGCCCACTCCTCCATACAGACCTTCTCCAAATCCTTCAGGTTTCGGGGCTGTCGCTGGGCAATACAGACTTTCAGCTCCCTCCAAAGATTTTCTATTGGGTTCAGGTCTGGAGACTGGCTAGGCCACTCCAGGACCTTGAGATGCTTCTTACGGAGCCACTCCTTAGTTGCCCTGGCTGTGTGTTTCAGGTCGTTGTCATGCTGGAAGACCCAGCCACGACCCACCTTCAATGCTCTTACTGAGGGAAGGAGGTTGTTAGCCAAGATCTCACGATACATGGCCCCATCCATCCTCCCCTCAATACGGTGCAGTCGTCCTGTCCCCTTTGCAGAAAAGCATCCCCAAAGAATGATGTTTCCACCTCCATGCTTCACGGTTGGGATGGTGTTCTTGGGGTTGTATTCATCCTTCTTCCTCCAAACACGGCGAGTGCAGTTTAGACCAAAAAGCTCTATTTTTGTCTCATCAGACCACATGACCTTCTCCCATTCCTCCTCTGGATCATCCAGATGGTCATTGGCAAACTTCAGACGGGCCTGGACATGCGCTGGCTTGAGCAGGGGGACCTTGCGTGCGCTGCAGGATTTTAATCCATGACGGCGTAGTGTGTTACTAATGATTCTTTGAGACTGTGGTCCCAGCTCTCTTCAGGTCATTGACCAGGTCCTGCCGTGTAGTTCTGGGCTGATCCCTCACCTTCCTCATGATCATTGATGCCCCACAAGGTGAGATCTTGCATGGAGCCCCAGACCGAGGATGATTGACCATCATCTTGAACTTCTTCCATTTTCTAATAATTGCGCCAACAGTTGTTGCCTTCTCACCAAGCTGCTTGCCTATTGTCCTGTAGCCCATCCCAGCCTTGTGCAGGTCTACAATTTTATCCCTGATGTCCTTACACAGCTCTCTGGTCTTGGCCATTGTGGAGAGGTTGGAGTCTGTTTGATTGAGTGTGTGGACAGGTGTCTTTTATACAGGTAACGAGTTCAAATGGGTGCAGTTAATACAGGTAATGAGTGGAGAACAGGAGGGCTTCTTAAAGAAAAACTAACAGGTCTGTGAGAGCCGGAATTCTTACTGGTTGGTAGGTGATCAAATACTTATGTCATGCAATAAAATGCAAATTAATTACTTAAAAATCATACAATGTGATTTTCTGGATTTTTGTTTTAGATTCCGTCTCTCACAGTTGAAGTGTACCTATGATAAAAATTACAGACCTCTACATGCTTTGTAAGTAGGAAAACCTGCAAAATCGGCAGTGTATCAAATACTTGTTCTCCCCACTGTGTATATATATATATATATATATATATATATATATATATATATATATATATATATATCCAGTCAAAAGCTTGGACACACCTACTCATTCAAGGATTTTTCTTTATTTTTACTATTTTTTACATTGTAGAATAATTGTGAAGACATCAACTCTGAAATAACACATATGGAATCATGTAGTAACCAAGAAAGTGTAAAACAATTCTAAATATATTTTATATTTGAGATTCTTCAAATAGCCACCCTTTGCATTGAGGATAGCTTTGCACACTCTTGGCATTCTCTCAACAAGCTTCATGAGGTAGTCACCTGGAATGCATTTTAATTAACAGGTGTGCCTTCTTAAAAGTTAAATTGTGGAATTTCTTTCCTTCTTAATGCGTTTGAGCCAATCAGTTGTGTTGTGACAAGGTAGGGGGGTATACAGAAGATAGCCCTAGTTGGTAAAAGACCATGTCCATATTATGGCAAGAACAGCTCAAACAAGCAAAGAGAAACGACAGTCTATCATTACTTTTAAGACATGAAGGTCAGTCAATATGGAACATTTCAATAACTTTGAAAGTTTCTTCAAGTGCAGTCGCAAAATCCATCAAGTGCTATGATGAAACTGGATCTCATGAGGACTGCCACAGGAATGGAAGACCCAGAGTTACCTCTGCTGCAGAGGATAAGTTCATTGAAGTTACCAGCCTCAAATTGCAGCCCAAATAAATGCTTCACAGAGTTCAAGTCACAGACACATCTCAACATCAACTGTTCAGAGGGGACTGTGAGAAACAAGCCTTCATGGTTGAATTGCTGCAAAGAAACCATTACTAAAGGACACCAATAAGAAGAAGAGACTTGCTTGGGCCAAGAAACACGAGCAATGGACATTAGACCGATGGAAATTTGTTCTTTGGTCTGGAGTCCAAATTTGAGATTTTTGGTTCCAACCGCCGTGTCTCTGTGAGACGTGGTGTGGGTGAGCGGATGATCTCCGCATGTGTAGTTCCCACCGTAAAGCATGGAGGAGGTGGTGTGGGGGTGCTTTGCTGGTGACACTGTCTGTGATTTATTTAGAATTCAAGGCACACGTAACCAGCATGGCTACCACAGCATTCTGCAGCGATACGCCATCCCATCTGGTTTGGGCTTAGTGGGACTATCATTTGTTTTTCAACAGGACAATGACCCAACACACCTCCAGGCTGTGTAAGGGCTATTTCACCAAGAAGGAGAGTGATGGACCTGGCCTCCACAATCCCCCGACCTCAACCCAATTGAGATGGTTTGGGATGAGTCGGACGGCAGAGTGAAGGAAAAGCTGCTGAAAGTGCTCTGTATATGTGCGAACTCCTTCAAGACTGTTGGAAAAGCATTCCAGTTGAAGCTGGTTGAGAGAATGCCAAGAGTGTGCAAATATAGCTTGGTTTGAAGAAATCAACTGTGGGAGCAATTATTAGGAAATGGAAGACATACAAGACCACTGATAATCTCCCTCGATCTGGGGCTCCACGCAAGATCTCACCCCGTGGGGTCAAAATGATCACAAGAACGGTGAGCAAAAATCCCAGAACTACACGGGGGGACCTAGTGAATGACCTGCAGAGAGCTGGGACCAAAGTAACAAAGCCTACCATCAGTAACACACTACGCCGCCAGGGACTCAAATCCTGCAGTGCAAGACGTGTCCCCCTGCTTAAGCCAGTACATGTCCAGGCCCGTCTGAAGTTTGCTAGAGTGCATTTGGATGATCCAGAAGGGTATTGGGAGAATGTCATATGGTCAGATGAAACCAAAATAGAACTTTTTGGTAAAAACTCAACTCGTTGTGTTTGGAGGACAAAGAATGCTGAGTTGCATCCAAAGAACACCATACCTACTGTGAAGCATGGGGGTGGAAACATCATGCTTTGGGGCTGTTTTTCTGCAAAGGGACCAGGACGACTGATCCGTGTAAAGGAAAGAATGAATGGGGCCATGTATCGTCAGATTTTGAGTGAAAACCTCCTTCCATCAGCAAGGGCATTGAAGATGAAACATGGCTGGGTCTTTCAGCATGACAATGATCCCAAACACACCGCCCGGGCAACGAAGGAGTTGCAGCCCCTAAACATCACTGCTCTAGAGGAGATCTGCATGGAGGAATGGGCCAAAATATCAGCAACAGTGTGTGAAAACCTTGTGAAGACTTACAGAAAACGTTTGACCTGTGTCATTGCCAACAAAGGGTATATGTGGTCCTCTGTAGCTCAGCTGGTAGAGCACGGCGCTTGTAACGCCAAGGTAGTGGGTTCGATCCCCGGGACCACCCATACACAAAAAAAATACAAATTTATGCACGCACGACTGTAAGTCGCTTTGGATAAAAGCGTCTGCTAAATGGCATATTATATTATTATTATTATTATTATTATTATTATTATTATTATTATTATTATTATATAACAAAGTATTGAGAAACTTTTGTTATTGACCAAATACTTATTTTCCACCATAATTTGCAAATAAATTCATTAAAAATCCTACAATGTGATTTTCTGGATTTTTTTTCTCTCAATTTGTCTGTCATAGTTGACGTGTACCTATGATGAAAATTACAGGCCTCTCATCTTTTTAAGTGGGAGAACTTGCACAATTGGTGGCTGACTAAATACTTTTTTCCCCACTGTATATGCTTCTGTAAGTTATGCCTCATTCATATTTGAATAGTGTGAGGTTAAAGCTATATCAATTCTGTGGTCCTACTATACCTGAACGATAATGAATGATTCGTGTTAGAATATATTTATGGATGCCATGGTGACTGATTAATTAAGAGTGCCATGTTGGGTGAGGCCTTTCTGTCTTGAATGTTTTGTACATTTCCTTTCAAAACCACATATTTAGTCTTGTAGGGTTTCATTGGGTGTATGGTGGGGAGACCCATATGAATCAAATGGAAGTTATGAATTCAAGATAAATAATCTATTTCTATCAGCGAAATATCATTCTCAAGTGTGTTTCAGTAAGGGATAGTCTTTGATTTGCAATGTCGTTTTTTGCAGCATTGCTTCATCAAATAGCCTATAGTGTAAAGTGTTTGTTTTGACAGTGGATTGACAAGACTGATTTCATAAAGTAAGGTCCTTAGATGAATTTAAACAGAAGTCCCTGTTCTTCACCCACTATGCTTTGCTCTCCATATGATGGATACAATGCAATGTAGAACATTTTCATCTAGTAGTTTGACTACAGGTTTGAAGGACGTGCTCTGAAAGGAACACTAGTTTCACCAGTACAGTCTTGTGGAGTGACCCAAAGAGGGGGAAGGAGTGTGATGTCCGAGCCTTTGTATGGACAAAATGATGTCATCCCTTTTTCCTGTGATACAGAAAGAAAGCTTTGTTCAACGGAGGCCAGGATGGCCAGAGCACCATTTGAAACATTAAGCTTTGAGCCCAACAAACAAGATATCACATGATGCCATAGGATGTAGGATTTTAACTGTAAGCCAACTTCACACTACAGCCGACATCAATATCTTAGAATAAGGATAACACCATAGCATTACCTCCTACTTACATGTACTATTAGTCAGCTGTCCTTGGGAAAAATATACAAATGAAGGCAATGGGATATGTAATAATATAATAATAATATGCCATTTAGCAGACGCTTTTATCCAAAGCGACTTACAGTCATGCGTGCATACATTTTTTTTTTTGTGTATGGGTGGTCCAGGGGATCGAACCCACTACCTTGGCGTTACAAGCGCCGTGCTCTACCAGCTGAGCTGGTGAGCTGGTGAGCTGGTGGGTTGTTAGATATGGCTCAGCAGGCCTGGTCACTTGACTGGAAACTTTATTTTAAGCCAAAACAATTGTTCCATTAAATGCCCGTTATGGCTAAAGACCTGGTGCTAAAGTAAGGGTCCTGACAACATGACCTCACCTGGAAAATCTATGGGCCGGAGTTATAATTTACATCTACTATAACTATAAACACCCTTGTTTGACCCTACTTGACAGAGTCATATACAGTGCATTCGGAAAGTATTCAGACCCCTTGACTTTTTCCACATTTTGTTACTTTACAGCCTTATTATAAAATTGATTTAAATTAAATGTTTTCCTCATCAATCTACACACAATACCCCATAACGACAAAGCGAAAACAGGTTTGTAGAAATGTTTGCACATTTATAAAAAAATAAAATAAAAAAAAACATTTACATAAGTATTCCTATGGTATCACACTCTACTCAGTATTTTGTTGAAGCACCTTTGGCAGCGATTACAGCCTTGAGTCTTCTTGGGTATGACGCTACAAGCTTGGCACACCTGTATTTAGGGGTTTCTCCCATTCTTCTCTGCAGATCCTCTCAAGCTCTGTCAGGTTGGATGGGGAGCGTTGCTGCACAGCTATTTTCAGGTCTCTCCAGAGATGTTCAATTGGGATCAAGTCCGGGCTCTGACTGGGCCACTCAAGGACATTCAGAGACTTGTCCCGAAGCCACTCCTGCATTGTCTTGGCTGTGTGCTTAGGGTCGTTGTCCTGTTGGAAGGTGAACCTTTGCCCCAGTTTGAGGTCCTGAGTGCTCTGGAGCAGGTTTTCATCAAGGATCTCTCTGTACTTTGCTCTGTTCATCTTTCCCTCGATCCTGACTAGTCTCCCAGTCCCTACCGCTGAAAAACATCCCCACAGCATGATGCTGCCACCATCATGCTTCACCGTAGGGATGGTGCCAGGTTTCCTCCAGACGTGATGCTTGGCATACAGGCCAAAGAGTTCAATCTTGGTTTCATCAGACCAGATAATCTTGTTTCTCATGGTCTGAGAGTCCTTTAGGTGCCTTTTGTCAAACTCCAAGCAGGCTGTCATGTGCCTTTTACTGAGGAGTGGCTTCCGTCTGGCCATTCTACCATAAAGGCCTGATTGGTGGAGTGCTGCGGAGATGGTTGTCCTTCTGGAAGGTTCTCCCATTTCCACAGAGGAACTCTGGAGTTCTGTCAGAGTGACCATCGGGTTCTTGGTCACCTCCCTGACAAAGGCCCTTCTCCCCTGATTGCTCAGTTTGGGAGTGCGGCCAGCACTAGGAAGAGTTTTGGTGGTTCCAAACTTCTTCCATTTAAGAATGATGGAGGCCACTGTGTTCTTGGGGACCTTCAATGCTGCAGAAATGTTTTGGTACCCTTCCCGAGATCTGTGCCTCGACACAATCCTGTCTCGGAGCTCTACGGACAATTCCTTCAACCTCATGGCTTGGTTTTTTCTCTGACATGCACTGTCAACTGAGGGACCTTATATAGACCGGTGTGTGCCTTTCCAAATCATGTCCAATCAATTGAATTTACCACAGGTGGACTCCAATCAACTTGTAGAAACATCTCTAGGATGATCAATGGAAACAGGATGCACCTGAGCTCAATTTCGGGTCTCACAGCAAAGGGTCTGAATAGTTATGTAAATAAGGTATTTCTGTTTTTTATTAGCAATACATTTGCAAAAATGTCTAATAACCTGTTTTCATTTTGTCATTATGGGGTATTGTGTGTAGATTGAGGATAAAAAAAAAATGTAATCCATTTTAGAGTAAGGCTGTAATGTAACAATGCAAAAACAGTCAAAGGGTCTGAATACTTTCCCAATGCACTGTGTAGCTGAATGGAAGCAAGTCCCCGCAGCAATGTTGCAACATTTAGTGGAAAGCCTTCCCAGAAAAAAAAGCCTACACACACACTACATGACCAAAAGTATGTGGACACCTGCTTGTCGAACATCTCATTCCAAAATCATGGGCATGTAGTGTGTGTGTAGGCTGTGTGTGTACCCCCTTTGCTGCTATAACAGCTTCCACAGAATCGTCTAGAATGTCATTGTATACTGTAGCGTTAAGATTTCCCTTCACTGGAACTAAGCGGCCTAGCACGAACCATGAAAAACAGCCCCAGACCATTATTCCTCCTCCACCAAACTTTACAGTTGGCACTATGCATTGGGGCAGGTAGCGTTCTCCTGGCATCCGGCAAACCCAGATTCGTCTGTCGGACTGCCAGATGGTGACGCGAGATTCATCACTCCAGAGAACGCGTTTCCACTGCTCCAGAGTCCAATGCGGGTGAGCTTTACACCACTTCAGCCGACGCTTGGCTTTACACATGGTAATCTTAGGCTTGTGTGCGGCTGCTCGGCCATGGAAACCAATTTCATGAAGCTCCTGACGAACAGTTCTTGTGCTGACGTTGCTTCCAGAGGCAGTTTGGAACTCGGTAATGAGTGTTGCAACCGAGTACAGACTTATACGCACGCGCTTCAGCACTCGGCGGCCCGTTCTTTGATATTTTGTGGCCTACCACTTCCTGGCTGAGCTGTTGTTGCTCCTAGACATTTCCACTTCACAATAACAGCACTTACAGTTGACCAGGGCAGAAATTTGACAAACTGACTTGTTGTAAAGGTGGCATCCTATGATGGTGCCACGGTGAAAGTCACTGAGCTCTTCAGTAAGGCCATTCTACTGCCAATGTTTGTCTATGGAGATTGCATGGCTGTGTGCGCAATTTTATATACCTGTCAGCAGCGGGTGTGGCTGAAATGGCAGAATCCACTAATTTAAAGGGGTGTCCACATACTTTTGTATATCTAGTGTGAGATATATGACTCGTTGCGATTTCTGAGTGAACATTCCTATGAGTGTCACTTTTTACTCCATAGCCGTTGCTAAGTGATAATTGACAGCATTGTGCTGTTTATTTCTGATAGTTTTCAAAACCTATGAAGATGTGAAAGCAAATATGCAATTTGTTAACACAACACAATACAGGCTTGGATACACATGCCGATTGTTAATCAATAAAAAACGTCTGTTAAATTCGCTGCTCTGTTTTGCTTATTTACAGTGGGTCAGGTCATAGGGTATTGATGGGGGCGATCTCGTATTGTTACACCAACAGTTTTAGAATAAAGGTGCTAACATGGCCGAACTCTCTATATACAGTGTGGCTCTGACACTACGTAAGAAACAGCAAGGGTATGTCAATAGGATGGCAGGTAGCCTAGCGGTTAAGAGTGTTCTGCCCGTAACTGATAGGTTGCTGGTTTGAATCACAGAGCCGACTAAGTGAAAAATCTGTCTGTGCCCTTGAGCAAGGCACTTAACCCTAATTGCTCCTGTAAGTTGCTCTGGATAGGAGTGTCTGCTAAATGACTAAAATGTAATGTAAAATGAATTAATTTGGTAGTGCACTGATTTCTTGTTTGAACAGGGAGGGCAACAAGACTTTGAACAGATCTACAAATTGCCAAGAAACAATTTTAAATCAAACAAATGTAGACCTGTAGCAGTTCATTCAAGTTATAGTTCATTCACTAAAAATGTATTTTTTCAGACCTCAAAAGTGGTCTAATGTTAAGAGTAGTCCACATCCTACACCATCAGTTGTATAGATCCAGCTATATGCTTTAAAATGTAATGAAAAACCCAGAATGTCTTTCAACCTACTCAGTAGCTATGTATTTAGGCCTACTTAATTGTATTAATGTTGTTTTTAAAGTATTGGTTCATTCTTATCAGTTAAATATTTATTTCGATAGGATGAAGTGTCCTTCAAACACGTGGTTGGAGCTTCAGTCTGCTGTAGAGGGAAAATGATGAAACAGCTAAGTCAGTAACAAGTACCCTGTATGTCTTTCCCCCCCCGCCCCCTTTTTTTCCCATCTGCGCCCTTCAAGCCCTCATTTCACTCTCCCCCCACTTCCCTCTTCCTTCAGAACTGTTTTTGTTTTCCAAACAAGGCTCTCTGTACAGGAAATTGTGTACTTTGGGAGCATTCAGGAAGGCAGAGAGCACATTTCCTGTTAGGACCATGGCAACAACAAAAAAAGTGTGGATAAAAGGGGTCAGTAATCTCTAAACCAGAGGAGAAACAGCAGTCAGCTATTCCCCTCCCCTGACTTCACTTCCCTCCCCTTCTCACAGTCTTGACATTTCAAACCTCCATGCCACTCCAGTGCCACAACTAGCATGACCTTCGAAACATGGATCAATTGAAAACTGGAAGCAAGAAGGATAAAGAAACAAACACAGAAACTATATTCCTGCTCCTCACTGGGTACATCTCCTCAGATACAGGGGAGCCAAAGAACAGGGAGATTGTCTGGACGGGAGGAAGCGAAAAAAGACAAAGGCAGACTGAGTAAAAAAACTACAACAGGAAACCAACTAATTCTGATGCTGTTTCTGCAAATCCTTCTGGGATAAATCACTTCAGAGGACTGCCATTCCCAATCCACATTTCCAGCTATTTCACTATTATAACTGACCAATGGTTTTTCCCTTATTTTTGATAGATTGATTGGAAATGTATAAAGCACTAAAAAGCTAAAAGGAAAAGTGACGTCAACTTTATTATTCTCACAAGGACTTTTCAGTCTCCCAAACAGTGTGGTTGGTCAAGATGTGAGCGGATGAATCCTTTTTGGGCGGCTTTGTATGGTTTTTACTCCTGGGCTACATTTTAGCCCTTTCCCAGGGTCTGTTGGATCATGGTTGTGTATTTGAGGATTTGTTTGTTCTGAACTCCTGGACTACTAACTGGATCCAGATGAAGAATAAAGGAGCCAAGCAGAGGTCCAAAAAGAAAGGAAGTGAGAATGCATTCGGCTGTGACTTGACAGAACATCTACAGAATTCAGGACAAGACGGTAAACTAGTTTCTTTCAATATTTATTATGTTGCTTCCATTTCCTGCTGCTTCCCTTTTCTAGCACATTTCAGCAGATTTCATCATGTCCCATAAAAAAACTGTTACACAGCAACAGAGCCCAATTATTGGCCCATATATAGTCATTATTTAACATGTACTGGATTTATTGAGGGCATTGTCATATTTCATGTTTTTAGATGTAGTAATAACCTAAATAAACAACAAATAATAGTTATGATTATGATAAAATAATAATACAGGACTATCCTTTAGAAAACACTTTTCCAAACCACCTACATTGGGAAAAGCTGTTCTCAGACAAAACGCTTAATAATTTAACAACTTTGTCTATTTTTTTATTTTTCATTGAGCTATTAAAATATTTGTACTTTGGTCTGAGAACAGCTTTTCCTAAATTGACAGCGAATTCTCAATGACTGTTTGAGACAGGATATGTAATGGTGCAGTTGAATTATCTATACATCTTCTGAATGGAACACCTCAAAGGTTTTAGGAGAATTCAGAATTAGATTGAGCCTTATTCAACACTTATGTTTTGGGCAAAGAATATGTTAAACCTCTGCTTTGGATGATTTGGTAAACGTAGTGTGAAATCAGTTAGGAAAGATCCCTGCTGTTTACATAGTTAACAGTTGGACAGTACATTATTTAGTTTATTAAGGTGTGTGACACAGATATATGTTGCAATTTGGACATCAATGGACATATGTTTTACATTTCATTAAGTCCTTTAGGCACCCACAGAGGGGATTTGTGACTTAGGGTGTGGCTCCTGGTGTTCTTGTCAACTTCCCACCAAGAGGCCTGCGTCTCTCTCTCTCTCTCTCTCTCTCTCTCTCTCTCTCTCTCTCTCTCTCTCTCTCTCTCTCTCTCTCTCTCTCTCTCTCTCTCTCTCTCTCTCTCTCTCTCTCTCTCTCTCTCTCTCTCTCTCTCTCTCTCTCTCTTGCTCTCGCTCTCTGTGTGAGGATTCTGGGTGGGCAACACTGTTCACAGGGGACAGTAGCAGCCAACAGATCATAATTCAGACAACAATTTGAGGATGGGTGTGTTTACCCAGATAGTATTTGAATGGAGGTAAAAAATAGTTATATGAAGTGAGGTAATGTGATGTGACTTGGAAACCTTTACTTTGAACAGATTTAACAGCTAAACAGATTTTATAAAGTAGTTTACACAAGACACATGTTTCTGCTACAGGGGGAGAAGGGACTATAATTGACTATATGGCTAATATGATGATACTTTTAGTTTTTATTTGTAAATTACAAGTGACTTATGATATCTGCTTTTGTTGACGTGACACTGCAATATCAGCTGTTGTTGACTGTCACTAACTCTGTCTGACCCTAGACAGGGAAGACAAAGGATGTGTATAATTACTTAATTTACACAGACAATTTACTTACGAGGATGTTATCCAATTTAACAGTCAACAGTATCTTATTCAATAAGCCGTATTAGATTCCTTTTGAATCCACAAGAAGATTTCCAGGCAAGCAGGAGTTTCGTTCTGAGCAAATACTCAAAAGTAATGGTGACTCAAATCCCATTCGGACCAGGCAGCCACCATTTTGACCACAGGCATGTCACTGCGAGTGTCTGTTCAGATGTGGGAGAACAGACTTTCATTCATACAGCCCATGAGAACCTCAAGATAGAATGAATTGTTTGAATTGTTTTCGTGTTGCTTGGCTAATGTTCAGCTGCATATCAGCGATATCCTCATGTCTATGTGCTTATTGATTTATTGTTCAGGTTGAGTTGTGATGTTCATGAGATATGTTAAGAGTTTGAAAATGAGGGAAACGATGTGTAAACTGACATTGATCTATGCCACTGTTCCACTATAAGCTGTTGTATAGCTTATACAATAGCTCTGCATTCTCTGGGGACAAGACCTCCACGATTGCCATTGTGTGGCTAAAATGTTAAACAATCCACTGTCACTGGGCCACGCCACTGGCCAGATGGTTCCTTATCCCTTTGTAAAGAGTTCTGGGAAGGGCCTCATCTAGTGTATCTGTGAAGTGGGAATGCCTGGTAGAAAAGTGGGAAGTTGAACTATGAGTCACAAATACTTTACTTGTGGGAAAGAGGAGCTTACAGGAACATTGTGCACTGTACAGCTACATTTCTCTTCTAAGGTTGTTGCATATATTGGTTTGCCGATTTCAGTCCATAGTGGAATAACTTTCCTTTTTCTTTTAGCATGGCACGGAGGTATACTAACATATTAACTGCTGTAGTATATGCCATACTGTGCATAAGAGGAGCTATACATTTTTTATTTTCAGTTGAAATGTATTATAAAGTTGTTCCTTGATTTACAAGTATATATTAGTATAGAAAGCAACCATACATTCCTCTTAAACACAGCATTGTAGATAACAGATTTTAAGAAAAGAGATGCCCCACTAGGGAATACCGTTTCAAAATCAATAGAGAATTGGGTGGTAACATTTTGAAAGGACATTTTCTATTAGAGGAAGTATCGTAAGTAATACCAGCTGCAAGGATTGGGTGTGTCCACCTTCCTCTGAAACAAACAAACCATGTTTTACTTCCTGAGAAATTCCACCTTCTTCACAATCAGCAACCCTATGGAATAAAAAGCAGAGCTACTGTGTAAAGTATGTTTAGAATAAATAAGTACTGATACAATTTATACTAATGGCAATCGGTTTCTCCCAAACTGTCCTTCTCTATCCTTCTCTGCCATGGAAAAAAATGGTTGACTCAAAGAATGAGCCAAAGATCCAGATTCTATTTATAGTACACACAGTATTAAAGGCCCAGTGCGGTCAAAAACATGATTTTCCTGTGGTTTATTTGTATTTCCACACTACGAATAATACTGTGAAATTGTGAAAATCAGTTGCCTATTACAGAAAACCTAAAGACTGTATGTTATGATTCCTCTCATAAATCATAGCTTATTCACATAACTTAGTAACGAAATCCTAATGACGACTGTCATCAGTGTTATATTTTGACCTTCACGTCAAAATCTGTATGTTGCCAGACTGGACCCTCTAAATATGTTTTATTTGGTTTGCTATGTATGTGTGTCTTTTGATGTCGAATGTATGGTTAAAACATTTTTTCTTTTTTTTTTCTTCAGTTCCTCAAGTTTTAAGGACGTGTGCAGAGTTCATTGAGAAACATGGTGTTGTGGATGGAATATACAGGCTCTCGGGAGTCACCTCAAATATCCAGCGACTAAGGTAACTCTTTTTGCCACATAAAGTGCCTTCCAAAAGGATTAGGACTAGGTAGTGAAAGTTGGTGTTTGGTGCTCTATACTAAGCATGTTTGTACAGTACGTTTCTAGATCTAGGCCATTATGAACATACCATGTTGGACAACTTTTGTTTATTCAATATAAACACACGTTTCTACATTTCAATCTTACAAAGCATACAGTGAGGGGAAAAAGTATTTGATCCCCTGCTGATTTTGTACGTTTGCCCACTGACAAAGAAATGATCAGTCTATAATTTTAATGGTAGGTTTATTTGAACAGTGAGAGACAGAATAACAACAAAATAATCCAGAAAAATGCATGTCAAAAATGTTATAAATTGATTTGCATTTTAAAGAGGGAAATAAGTATTTGACCCCCTCTCAATCAGAAAGATTTCTAGCTCCCAGGTGTCTTTTATACAGGTAACGAGCTGAGATTAGGAGCACACTCTTAAAGGGAGTGCTCCTAATCTCAGCTTGTTACCTGTATAAAAGACACCTTTCCACAGAAGCAATCAATCAGATTCCAAACTCTCCACCATGGCCAAGACCAAAGAGCTCTCCAAGGATGTCAGGGACAAGATTGTAGACCTACACAAGGCTGGAATGGGCTACAAGACCATCGGCAAGCAGCTTGGTGAGAAGGTTGACAACAGTTGGTGCGATTATTCGCAAATGGAAGAAACGCAAAAGAACTGTCAATCTCCCTCGGCCCGGGGCTCCATGCAAGATCTCACCTCGTGGAGTTGCAATGATCATGAGAACGGTGAGGAATCAGCCCAGAACTACACGGGAGGATCTTGTCAATGATCTCAAGGCAGCTGGGACCATAGTCACCAAGAAAACAATTGGTAACACACTACGCCGTGAAGGACTGAAATCCTGCAGCGCCCATAAGGTCCCCCTGCTCAAGAAAGCACATATACAGGGCCGTCTGAAGTTTGCCAATGAACATCTGAATGATTCAGAGGAGAACTGGGTGAAAGTGTTGTGGTCAGATGAGACCAAAATCGAGCTCTTTGGCATCAACTCAACTCGCCGTGTTTGGAGGAGGAGGAATGCTGCCTATGACCCCAAGAACACCATCCCCACTGTCAAACATGGAGGTGGAAACATTATGCTTTGGGGGTGTTTTTCTGCTAAGGGGACAGGACAACTTCACCGCATCAAAGGGACGATGGACGGGGCCATGTACCGTCAAATCTTGGGTGAGAACCTCCTTCCCTCAGCCAGGGCATTGAAAATGGGTCGTGGATGGGTATTCCAGCATGACAATGACCCAAAACACACGGCCAAGGAAACAAAGGAGTGGCTCAAGAAGAAGCACATTAAGGTCCTGGAGTGGCCTAGCCAGTCTCCAGACCTTAATCCCATAGAAAATATGTGGAGGGAGCTGAAGGTTCGAGTTGCCAAACGTCAGCCTCGAAACCTTAATGACTGCAAAGAGGAGTGGAACAAAATCCCTCCTGAGATGTGTGCAAACCTGGTGGCCAACTATAAGAAACATCTGACCTCTGTGATTGCCAACAAGGGTTTTGCCACCAAGTGCTAAGTCATGTTTTGCAGAGGGGTCAAATACTTATTTCCCTCATTAAAATGCAAAACAATTTACAACATTTTTGACATGCGTTTGACATGTGTTTTTCTTGTTATTCTGTCTCTCACTGTTCAAATAAACCTACCATTAAAATTATAGACTGATCATGTCTTTGTCAGTGGGCAAACGTACAAAATCAGCAGGGGATCAAATACTTTTTTCCCTCACTGTACATATACTAGAGGAGTGTGGAAGCGTCATACGTCTCCAGCTGTATTGACACCCATGTGTTTGTGTGCTTACTTACAGACAGGAATTTTGCTCTGACTTGTGCCCTGACCTCACAAAGGAGGTGTACCTCCAGGACATCCACTGTGTGGGCTCCTTGTGCAAGCTGTACTTCAGGGAGCTACCCAATCCCCTGCTCACTTATGAGCTTTACAAGAAATTCACTGTGAGTACTGTTCAAAGAGGTAGGGTCTCTACCTGTCTGTAATGCACCCACTTTGTTTACCAGAATGTCTCTTGATTTATATTAGGAATGAGTCCTTTAATAGTGAGGCACATTCAAAGAAAGAATGATGTGCGACATTGATAATACTTCACTTTTACTGTGTAGGACGCCGTCTCAGTCCAGGAGGATCATGAGAGACTACAACATATCCAGGGTGTTATCAAAGAGCTACCACTCCCCCACTTTAGGTAAAACTCACTTCAGCCCTTTGCTGCCTCTGTGATGTACCACTCAATCGTTTATATGTGGTTAAAAAGCTAAACAAATTCTGTTTGTTCTCTCTCTCCAGGACTCTGGAATATCTTACCAAGCATTTGTCCCACCTGGCCACTTTAAGTCCCCAGACTAACATGCACACCCGCAACCTGGCCTTGGTGTGGGCTCCAAACCTATTGCGGTGAGCTCTACACCAATTGTACACAAACCAATATCACCTTATCCAAGAACATACTAAAACAGTTGTATGATAACTATATTTTGTTCTTCCATTTTGTTTGAGTTATACTCTAGCTGATATTTAATGTAAAATCCCTCCTTGGTTGTGACTGAAAGCATTTCTACTTTCTCGCTTGGCTATGCGTTTCTCGCTTGGCTATGCGTTTCTCGCTTGGCTATGCGTTTCTCGCTTGGCTATGCGTTTTGTAGCTCTAAAGATATTGAAGTTGCATCCTGCAATGGGGACATGGCTTTCCAGGAGGTGCGGGTACAGCAGTCCGTGGTTGAGTTCATTTTAAATCACACTGAGCAGATCTTCAACCATGCAGCTGCACCAATAAAGACGAAAGAAGGTATGTTGTTTGAAAGTGTTGATTGTGTGCATTGAGATTTCCTGAATGTTGCCCTCTTGCTTGTTGCCCTCTTACCCTAATTTTATGTTGCCATTGGAAAACGCATTGTATTTATTGTCCTCCTTTCTACCTGATGCCAATAGTATTTTAAAAAACGACATATTGTATTGCTACAGGACCCAGTTTGATGTGTGGGGAGAAGTATGCCACTCTTCCTATCAGTGGCCAGAGTGGGCCAATGAAGCTGATGAGCCTGGAGGAGGCCCAGGCTCGCTCCCTGAGCCCTAACCACCCAGCACGGAAAGAGCGACAACGGGAGAACAGTCTACCTGATACCAGCACTGCCACACTGTACCATACCGTCATAGACATATCAGATACAAAGTGAGATGGATGAGAATGGCTAGAGCGGAATCATTGGAACGGTATCAGACACATGGTTTCCATGGTTTCCATGTGTTTAATGCCATTCCATTCACTCCATTCCAGCCATTATTATGAGCCTTCCTCCCCTCAACAGCCTCCACTGGTATACAGAGTAAACAGTAAAATACCCTGCAAATCAGTCTAGGTTGATTGTACTGTTTTAGCAATATGTATGTTTATTTGTGTTGTTTTGTTGTACATTTAGCACACATTGAACTTCAACAAATAACATCCGAACAAGCCATGTTGTTAATGTGCTTCATCATCTCCCTGTCTGTCAGAGGAAAGGTTTCTGGGAAATCAAAGAAGTGGAAGTTCATCTTCAACCTGGGCAAGTCTGTGACGGACTCTAAGGGGAGACTGAGCCGGAATGGGAGCGTGTTAATGAAAGCACAGAACATCACAGGTAAAGCATGATGGATATGCTTATCAACCAATATAGTGACCCTTTCACTGCTAAGGCTAAATGATTTATCATGGAAAACATAGTAACATAGTACACATTCTATTGCCACCTTGATATATTGAATGATCAAATGAAAATTAATATCACACAAATAAACATGCTACTTGAAATAATTGAGATCATGATACAGAATAAAATAACATGACTACATTCTTCATTCACAGAAAAGGCAGCTATCCGACCAGCGAGAAGCATGGACTCTTTGTGCTCTCTACAGACAGGTGGTGCTGAATGCACTAAATTGCATACGAAAAACTTGTCATCGTTAAACCTACTCACAGCAGTTCTCTCTCCCATAAACAAATCTTAATTTGCTTTGTAAATAAGGCAGAGACGATATGTATCAAACAATTTGCTTCTCATTTGATTTCCAACACAGATGATGACAAGGCAGGACATTTCAGCTCAGCAGGCGGAGCCAACGGTTTCTTTGCGCCCGGCATAAAATCCAGAACACTTGAATCTGACACGCTCCATGACGTCAGTGAACAGGACCAGAGGCGGGAGTTTGAGATGAAGAGATCGAGCAAGGCCACAGGTGGCAGCAGCCCTAACATGAAGAGAAGGGGCTCTCCAAGCGTCTCACCACCACAGCAGAAGGCTCTACCCGAACAACTGAAGGTTTTCAAAGGCGATGATGACCTCAGCAGCTGTCAGCCCAGCTCCCCTAAGAACAGGATGCTGTGTTCTGGCTCCACCCACAGCAGTGCATCCAGGCCCTCCTTCCCAGGAAGCCTCTTCCCAGAGTCCTCCCCCAGACATCAGCGCAAGGCTCTCAACATATCAGAGCCCTTTGCTGTGTCCGTGCCCCTGAGGGTGTCTGCAGTCATCAGCTCCAACAGCACTCCCTGCAGGGCACAAGGGAAGGAGAGGCCTGCTGCAGCTGCTCTGAAACCCAGCAGAGAGACCTCCCAGTCAGAACAGAGTGACAGTAGTGGCAGCTCAAGTTACAGAGAGAACCCCCTTGGAGAGAGCAGTGTTGGGAGTGAGAGCAGTATCTACAGCAACAGCAGCTCAACCCCTCTGGAAACGGAAGAGAGACCAGCAGAGGAGAGGAGCAGAGAGGAGGCAGCTTTCAAAAGGGTGCCAGAAGGTAGGACATTTTCACCTGTTAACATAGAAAACAAGCCTGTGTGTGCACATGCTTGCCCCCCCTCCGCGCATATGCATGCACTCACTCAGATGAAAAACCTTCCTCATTATCCAAGGTAATATTGTCTATTAATATGAGTTTCAGGAAGTGAAGGAGAGTTGAATGATGTTCAAGGAAAGGTGGAAGTATCTGACCTGAGACAGTCTTCCACTCTCACCACAAGAGAGGAAGATCAAGAGAAACAGCAATCTCCTGGGAAACAACTGGACAACCCGCCAGCACCACAGCATGAGCCAAAAGAACTGACACACCTGGTATGTTTAATCTCCAGTTTAACGCTGTGCTTCATCACAGACAATTAACAAAGAATAACGCAATGACAATGACTGACGCTTTAATAAGCATTTGTGGTTCATGTTTTGCAGGATATGGGATCTCTACCTATCAAGGAAGAGATGTGGTCTGACCTCCATCTTGAGCTGAAAATCACTGAGCCTGAGATTGACATTATGGACGAGGAGTTTATGCCTGTTTTCTGTTCCACCAAGAACACTTGTGAGGATGTTAAGGCAATGCCAGATGCTCCAGCAAAAAGAAGAAGCAGCCTTCCAACTCACTCGTTATTATATAAGGGACAGCCTTTGATGCCCGCCAGGCCTGCACTGACCGATCACGATGCTGCCACTGTAGCACATTCAGCAAGAAAGCACTCCTCAGACACACAATTTCCAAATGAGAAAACGTTACATTTAATGGTTGGCACAGATATGACAAATACACCTCTACATGCTGCTGATTCAACAGATAAAACAAAAAACAAACTACATACTTTCTCAAAATCTAAGCTCCCAGAAACCGATAAACTGACTTTCGTCAAGCCCCGGCCTGCGGTTCGTCACCTCGCAGAGCCAAGTTTACATTCTACTCAACAAAGCCAGGTCACAAAAAGTTTGCAGCCAGGGGATTTCATAACAGACATGGGCACGTTTGTAGCAGAGAAAGGAAAGGAGCCATCAGGGAAAAGTAAAAGTCAAGATTGGGTCAAAGGGGTTTTCCATGACGATGGAAAGAATGCTTTGTCAGTTGTCATGGGAGGCATTGAGAGGCTTTCAATATGTTTGGAAGAAAGACCACACCACACCTTGGGGCTACCACACCAAGACAATGAGGATGGATGTGGAGGACACTCTGAGTTGGAGGACTTGGAGGAGGAACCTTGGGAGGAGGTCTTCCGCGCCACCAAACAGTGGGTAACCAGTCCTCTCCATTCACCCACACTTAAGGATTTGTTTGGAAAACTAGATGTGTCATCGTCTTGTTCTGCGGGAGAAGGTTTGAACTCCAAAGAACTAAACGTTCCTCCTCTATCTAGAGACGACAAACCAACAAATGGATCATGTCCTGTTAGGAGCATAGAAGTGTTCCCAGGAAATAGCTCTCAGGCATGCAGCAGCAAAACAGAGACCAAAATCACACATCTACTTCACTTATCCTCCAAAACCACATTGGTCGGTGATGATGCAACGAGAACACAAAGAGGAAACAGCTGCACAGCCAAACAGAAAAACACCACCTCCTCCCAGAGGTTTCACAGACAGACGTCTTATGAAGCATCTCATTCAGAAAAAACTGAGCAGAACAGCTTTTCCAAACACAGGCCCTACTCACTCAATTTGGATTTAGGACATCGACGCATCAGAGACATTTCCAATCAGCAAAACCTTGAATCAGCCGAGTTCACCTCCATTCAGAGAGGGGCAGTGACCCCGTCTGGGACCAAATCCAATGGCCTGTCCCAGGAACTGGAGCTGTTCCTGAGCCATCGACAGGCCCCTGTGCGCCGAAACTCGGCCCCTGTCAGTGTGTCGTCTGTCAGGACGGCCTTCATGGTAAAAACGTGCCAGGCCAAAGCCGTGCCTGTCATCCCCCCCAAGGTGCAGTACAGCCACATACCTCATCCGAGGCAAGACAAGGGCTCTGGTGCAGGAAAGGGACCAGAGAAAGAATTCACAAAAACCAGGGGAGAGAAACTAGATCCTGTAGCTCTTCTTCTTCCCTCTATCAGGGATCTAAAGGAGGAGTTGGAGAATAAGGAACCAGCACCCAAATCCCAGATAAGGCAGGCTATTGCAGAGAAACCTACAGAGACTAATAAAACCACACCTACTTCAGACCCACCGGTGCTGAGGAGGAAACGCTCCTCCAATGCAGAGGCCTTTGCTGATTGTCCAAGACCTGAACGGTCTACGGTTCTACAAAGGCCGTCCTTTAGGAACCGCAAGAGACCACAAAGCCTCATCTTGTTCAGTCCACCCTTTCCCATCATGGATCACCCACCGCTGGGGGATGATGCCAAGCTCATCCTCTCGCCCATCAGAAGTCCAACTGAAACATCAGCACTGGATATCTTTTCCAAAGAGATGGCAGATAACCTCGGGACCCCAGAGGGGGTGACCCTGCGGAACAAAATGACAATACCCAAGAGTGGACAGAGACTGGAGACCTCGACCAGCTGCTTTTATCAGCCACAGAGGAGGTCCATGATATTTGACAGCAGAAGCCACAGGCAGATTGAATGAGACACTGGACAGTTTAACCAGTCATGTTGTTTCCTAACACTACTCTGGTTATCCTCCTCTTCATCCTCCCTGTTCTTGGACTTATGTAAATGATTTGAGCAATATTGGGTCTATAAATCTACCTTTGATATGAAACTATTTTGGGAAATTAACAGTTTCTTTGTTTCCAATGCTCCACCAATCACCTCTCTGTCCTGCACTAAAATAAGCAATCTAGACTAGTGGCATGTGAAGATGTGTGTATTTCCTTTAGCCCAAATCATATGCACTAATTATCAATATTCAAATGATGTTTTTTAAATTCAGATGTTAGACATATTTTGTAATGTGCATATAAAGGATAGACAGCCAAAGAGAGGAAAATGTTACATCAACACATATTGCCATTGGTATTTCAGAAAAGCCATGTACCGGTAGTTTATTTGTTTGCATCTCATCATTGGCAATCACAAGATTGCCTTTTTCCAAAGAGAGTTGTACCTTCAGTACTAGCTAGCTACTTTGTTTTTAGTTATACCTTATGTCTTAAATATGTTTGTGAACTGAATAATGACTTCATACAGTATGAACCCGCTGACGTCCAGCTATTGTCACTGTGATCAGCTTTTATCCTGACAGTATCAGGATAGTGTTTTTCCAACATTCTACGTAATGAGAACTGCAGAAAACTGCTATTTTAGTTGTAATTGTATTATAGACACTAATAGTATTTATTTATCCAATTAGTAATCTATAGATAGTCATTAACACACTTCACCAAGTCTTAGTTGTTTTTTGTTGTTGTTACTGTTAAGAGGGACAGAGTGTGTGTTCTCTTTATTGGTCTGTAAAGTCCGATATGCTTTTAGAATGAGGAGGACAGATGACAGAAATACCTCAAGTAAAGTGTCTGATGTGATTACTTTATCTTAAAAACTAGGCTTTGCTGAGAAATGTTTGAGTTAAAATCAAAAGGAAGTGAGGGAAATGGCACTTATAATGGTGTAGATTGTAAAAAAGAGGACTCAAACACTATGCTTTAAATGTTGTGAAGATTTTAAAAGATATCAGAACAGGGATTCTGGTTGTTTGCAGCTGTGTTGACATAATACTACGCTTGTAACCTGTACAATTTTGTATTGACCAAAATTGGATGTATTATGTATAGCCACGGCAAGTTATGCAAATTATAAATACACATATAACGGATTCTCTGAGAATTTGTTCATAGAATGATTTGTCATAATGATTTATTTTGGCAATATATTTGAAAAACATCAACAGAAGGTGAAACAAGGAGAATCATGCAGTGTTTGGGCTTGAATGAAAAATCACAGATACTTCAAATCAGTCACTGTCTCCTCTGAGAGTCGGTTACAGATGTTCAGGACCAGGCTAAATCTCTGATTTACTGTACGTTTCCCTCATCTTGTGCAGGGGTCCATACATGTCAGTATAATTGCATAACTGTTATTCATAGTTGTATAATAATTACATAACATAATGAGGGATGCTTGTAATTCACAAAGCAACCATCCACTGATTGCATAATTGGTGTGAAACATACTAACACCGATGGTATTCAAGTCGGGGTCGCAACCTCTTTTTTGGGGGGGGAACAGAAAATTAAGAGTACAGCGTATTATATGGTACAATATACACCCTTTTTTGAGAAAGCTCATTTGAAAACAATAATATTTAGTACATTTATTGCTTCTCAATTTTGATAAGAGACATTAAAATGTTATTTGTTGATCATAACAAAAAAGTGTAATATTTGTATTACTTCTTTACTGGTAGTTCTGTCCTGAAGTTTATTTGAAGATTTCTTTGTTGGTCATCCTCAGAAATCCAACTGAGTGTAGTGGAAAATTACTCCCACCATCACAAAGAACTGCAGGGAAAAACAAAGAAAACCGTTGATCCAATTCTCCATTATGCTATTTTCATTTTTTTCCCACCACATTTAAGGGGACAATCAGCAGTTGCTACATTGATTTTTTTAAGATTATAAATTCACTATATGTACCCATTTGTTCTTGAAGAATTGAACTTATAAGTGCCTCATGAACTTAGTCTAACTGTTGTACTCTATCAGAACCCAAAATAGAAGCTTGTTTAACTCCAGTGTTTGTAAACCAAGTAAATGTAAACAAACACTGTATAGCCTCGAAACATGGTTAAAACTATCATTTTTATGTCATGGATGGTCAGGTCTTGCATCCATAGCTCTGTTTCTGAATTTGAGAGTGATTATATTTCTCCAGCCCTATCCTTCACTTTTTTATCGAAACAGTGGTGGGGAGTTTGCTTTGTTATTGTTTCTACTGCTGATTGGCCCTTTAAGGGGTATTTTAAGTAATGCCATCTTACAATATTTAGGCCTACATGATGAAACCAAACTTATTTTGAGTAATGCATGCATTGTCTTAATGCTAGAGCAACTACATTTGTTTCTGCAGTGCAAATTTGTTTGAATACTATACTATTGCATGCAAAAAAACATTTTATGCTTATGGAAGTTGATGATATGCATTCTGTACTCACTGTCCAACACAATATGGCAAATCCAAACCATGAGACTCCAAAACAGTGTCTGATTAAAGGACCAGCAATGTAATCATAACAACCCTAAAAGAAATATTAGATTTTATATTAGAGCACTGTACAGTTTCATGCAGCATAACCCTGCTAGGCACCTCCATAATTTTACCACACTTTATTTAAAAAAAAAGGTTCTTAAATGGTTCTTCATTGTCTGTTGGGATTCATGGAAGAACTATTCACAATAAATCGTATAATTATTTTGAAGGTTCTCTTGGAGTAGAGTGACAAAAAGGTTATTGAAAAGCAGATGCGCTTCGTACGCAACATATTCCTCCTTTGCCCCCCCATCCCAAACCATTTTTGCTGCACTCCCTTAGACTTTTGGGGTTTGTGGTGCACTCAATAATGAGGAGATGGTGAACATTTCAGTGTGGTCATTGACAAAGTCAGCTTTGACAATTACCTGTGCATGCAGGAAAGGGCTGACCCCGATTTTGCAGGCCTCTAAATGGCTGATTGCTCCCATGGCGTCCTGCTGACAGCATTGTCTGGGCCAAGGATAATCAGCATCTGTGTTCTGTTGCCTGAAGTAGGACTCATACTTCACCCAGTCCTTTGGCCCGTACACTCCACAGCACTTAGACTGCAAGAGGAGCACTCTGGTTACTAAAATGCTTCAGTTAATAGGGAGAGTTTAAGACCATAAATGATTTTACATTACCAAACTGTGGTACTATAGAACAGTAAGTAAATAATAAATCATCATCATAAAGTAGTCAGTCCCACTGGGCAAAAACTGCTTGAATCAACGTAGTTTCCACATAATTGTGACGTTGAATCAACATTGAAAACTAATTGGATTTGCAAAAAGTCATAAACGTAAGGGCATTTAATATTTTTCTCACCCATCTTTCAACCTAAATCCAATGACATGGTGACATTTGTTGTTGATTTCACATTGAGTTCACGTTAGTTGACAACTCAACCAAATGTAAATCAAAACTAAACGGTGAACTGACGTCTGTGACCAGTGGGGTAGGCCTAGCTACCTCAGTCATGAACCGGTTCCATGTTTCTGTTATCCCGTTGATGACATCGATCTGGTCCTGGGTGCTGGGCAGATTATATGGTAGTGGTTTGTTGTAGTTCTGTAGCATTTGCTTCAGGAAGAGGTTGGGGACAAACTGAGGAGATGCATCAAAATGTTGAGAAGATAGCCAAACACTGGTCAGTGCACTAATTCCAATTTGTATCATAAAATTTAGTGTAGCAAACTCTGAAATATAATATGCCAAGACAATTTTAACAATGTATTTATCTTAATGATTTACCCAGTCTCTGTGTGTTGCAGCAGTAATAGCGGATGCCACCTCAAATGCATAGATGATCACCATCAGGAGGATGTACTACAGGTAAGACAGTTAAAACAAAAATATGTCTGAGTCATGAGTTTTCTGGCCAAACGTTCCAGCAGGCCAAACCAATGATGTTTTTCAGTCAAAAGGATAATATTAGAATGCCTTTAATAACATAAGTATTCATGCATAGAATGTTTTTAAAATATTATTGTTGGAGATGTAACAGGGGTACAGCAGAACGACTCACAGCTAGTAGGATATTTCTTTTGGACACAGCTATGGCGTGCATTCCAAAGATCGACGTGCAGAAAAGGGCAAACCCAGTGAAAAGGCCTATCCAGGCTCCCCTCCAGATGCTGTCATTTCCTGTGGCATACACCAAAACATACAATCCGCCTCGATCCGATATGAAGAAGATACACATGGCCATCAAGGCAATCCCACAGCACTGAAAACAGAGGTAAAGGGGATACCTAGTCAGTTGTTGAGACAAATATCAGAGGTAAAGTCACACTCACCATTTCATATTAGTCGAACTTACCGCAATGACCAAATTGCTCCAGATAAGCAAGGCCTTAAAGCAGCGGTCCTTGGTGTCCAAATCAGGTGTCATGTTTCTTCTCTGTATCAAAAGTAAAGCATAAATGCATAATGTGCGTAGACACAGTTATAAACTAAACCAGTCACTATAGTCAAGGTAGTGCCTTAAAAATGTTTAAATCTATCAATTTATTAATGACCAACAAGTAAATTCTATAAGTGCAAGACCAGACTGGACATAACCCAATGTGTTATGATGATTCAGGTGACACCGTGGCCGGTAAGTACACTGTAAATACAGGTGTGGATCAAATTTCCATGGTGTCAGATTGAGAGGTGGTGTTGTCAGGGAGACAGGAATCTGTGTGACAGCAGAATCTCATAAAGAAAATAGAACTAAAAATAAAATGACCAGTATGATTAATACCAGTCTACAACCTTCTTTCAAAAAGACTGAATACTAAATCTATAAGTCAGACAAAATCACTACTTTTCATACAAAACCCTATAATCCTTTAAGTCACAGTGTTGGTAGGGAACTGATCTGTGCCCTGTCATTGCAAACTACAATACAAGTGGAGGCCCTACTAAACTAAACTAAAGCATTGTCATGCAAGTTGCAAAAACGATTATGTTAAAACTGAGGTAAAATCTAGATCAACTCATAGACCTCTTGACCTTCATGAGTATCCCAGTATTATGGTACACTTAGAAAAAAGGGTTCCAAAAGGGTTCTGCGGCTGTCCACGTAAGAGAACCTCTGTGGAAAGGGTTCTACATGGAACCCAAAATGGTTCTACCTGAAACCAAAACGGGTTCTTCAAAGGGTTCTCCTATGGAGACAGCCGAAGAACCCTTTTTGGTTCTAGATGGCACCTTTTGTTTTTCTAAGATTGTATTTTAAATGACACTGAAACATGTCATATGTGTAGAAAATGTGAAACCAAACACAGATAAAGGCTTACCTCGGTAAACAGAGTGATCTGTGATACACATCCACAACCAAATAAAGAATGAATGCTCCCCACAACTGGTCTTTCATTGAAGTAACATGAGATTGTGAAACCTGTTCGGTTAGTTTTGAGTGTTTATTGTAAAAGCAAGACAATCCTGAGTCATTGCAAACAAAAGTGACCCAAGATACAACCTTGGAACAGACAGTTGATTCTCAACTTTAATGACTGTATTTTCGAATAAACCAAAACTTAATGGACCACCAAATTGGGAAACTGGTCCTAAGTGTTGTCATCGTTGCTAAATTTCATGTATACTCACTTATAACAGTTCTGCCAAGTGCCAACTGAGTCTGCCTAGGCCTATTCTAAAATGTGAAAGTATGACCATCATGTTATTGGTTGAAAGTTTAACCACTGCATACAGTATGTCATAACTGGATGATCACTCGTGATAACCATAGCATTATGTTTGTCTGTTTTCTCGATCTGCCATGACACTTGCAGACTGTACACAATGATTTCAAATGATTGGAGAATCCGCTTGAAACTTTAAAAACATAGATCAGATTGCTTGCTTCGCTTGATCTATGACGACGTCAACTACACATGGTACAGGTCTGTCTCCATGGTGACATAACATGGCGCTTTCTTCAGTCCTTGCTATGGTCCCCTGTAGCTCAGTTGGTAGAGCATGGTGCTCGCAACGCCAGGGTTGTGGGTTCGTTTCCCACGGGGGGCCAGTATGAAAATGTATGCACTCACTAACTGTAAGTCGCTCTGGATAAGAGCGTCTGCTAAATGACTTAAATGTAAATGTAAATGTGGCTAACAGGCCTAGTTACCATGGTCCTATCAATTATCAGTGATGGGCTCATAGAATATGGTTCAAATACTTAGAATTCAAATTCTGAAGGATTACTTTTAATTCAAATTCTGAAGAATCTTTGTTTCCCACAGTCTCATTATTTGAGGTACAATGTGGTGCTGTGGGGGCTTATTCAAATGAAACAAAACACATCAGGAGTTTCAAGGTCGATGTGTACCTGTGGCAGACAGATAGCATAAGGGCCTGTAGTGGCCACTACTTCACACACAGAGTACAGTATGTTTTTCTTAAATGAAAAAGTGGAGGAAGAAAGTGGGAAAAACTATAATATTAAGCATTAAGGTTATTTTCTGAGATTAAATAGGCTAGAAAGGGATGATGGAAAAAGGCAAGATGCCCAGATAATAATAATAATAATAATATGCCATTTAGCAGACGTTATTATCCAAAGCGACTTACAGTCATGTGTGCATAAATGTTTTTACGTATGGGTGGTCCCGGGGATCGAACCCACTACCCTGGCGTTACAAGCGCCATGCTCTACCAATTGAGCTACAGAGGACCACCCATACGTAGGGGTGGTCCTACGTATGGGTAGCAATAAATTATAGAGATAGCCAGAGAGAGAAATCCTTCTAAAAATATTAAAAGATAGAAATCAATCATTTTCATTTGATTCATGTCGTTACTGCTTTTAATGAGCTCTACAATTGATAAAACTTTGACTTAATGTCTTGAACATTTCTAAACCCAGATTGCTTCATTTACCAGGGTAAGCGTAAACTACAGTATGTTCATTATAGTGGATAATCTAAATAGCCTATTTGGTGACTGGCTGAGCATTGAACAGTCTGTCTGGGACACTGAATATACAGTTGAAGTCGGAAGTTTACATATATTTAGGTTGGAGTCATTAAAACTTGTTTTTCAACCACTCCACAAATGTCTTGTTAACAAACTATAATTTTGGGAAGTCGGTTAGGACATCTACTTTGTGCATGACACAAGTAATTTTTCCAACAATTGTTTAGACAGATTATTTAATTTATAATTCACTGTATCACAATTCCAGTGGGTCAGAGGTTTACATACACTAAGTTGACTGTGCCTTTAAACAGCTTGGAAAATTCCAGGAAATTATATCATGGTTTTAGAAGCTTCTGATAGGCTAATTGCCATCATTTGAGTCAAATGGAGGTGTACCTGTGGATGTATTTCAAGGCATACCTTCAAACTCAGTGCCTCTTTGCTTGACATCATGGGAAAATCAAAAGAAATCAGCCAAGACCTCAGAAAAATAATTGTAGACCTCCACAAGTCTGGTTCATCCTTGGGAGCAATTTCCAAACGCCTGAAGGTACCACGTCCATCTGTACAAACAATAGTACGCAAGTATAAACACCATGGGACCACGCAGCCGTCATACCGCTCAGGAAGGAGACGCGTTCTGTCTCCTAGAGATGAACGTACTTTGGTGCAAAAAGTGCAAATCAATCCCAGAACAGCAAAGGACCTTGTGAAGATGCTGGAGGAAACGGGTACAAAAGTTTCTATATCCACAGTAAAAACAAGTCCTATATCGACATAACCTGAAAGGCCGCTCAGCAAGAAAGAAGCGACTGATCCAAAACCGCCATAAAAAAGCCAGACTACGGTTTGCAACTGCACATGGGGACAAAGATCGTACTTTTTGGAGAAATGTCCTCTGGTCTGATGAAACAAAAATAGAACTGTTTGGCCATAATGACCATCATTATGTTTGGAGGAAAAAGGGGGTACCTTGCAAGCCGAAGAACACCATCCCAACCGTGAAGCACGGGGTGGGAGCATCATGCAGTTGGGGTGCTTTGCTGCAGGAGGGACTGGTGCACTTCACAAAATAGATGGCATCATGAGGAAGGAGAATTATGAAGCAACATCTCAAGACATCAGTCAGGAAGTTAAAGCTTGGTCGCAAATGGGTCTTCCAAATCGACAATGATCCCAAGCATACTTCCAAAGTTGTGGCAAAATGGCTTAAGGACAACAAAGTCAAGGTATTGGAGTGGCCATCACAAAGCCCTGACCTCAATCCTATAGAAGATTTGTGGGCAGAACTGAAAAAGCGTGTGCGAGCAAGGAGGCCTACAAACCTGACTCAGTTACACCAGCTCTGTCAGGAGGAATGCGCCAAAATTCACCCAACTTATTGTGGGAAGCTTGTAGAAGGCTACCCGAAATGTTTGACCCAAGTTAAACAATTTAAAAGCAATGCTACCAAATACTAATTGAGTGTATGTAAACTTCTGACCCACTGGGAATGTGATGAAATAAATAAAAGCTGAAATAAATAATTCTCTCTACTATTATTCTGACATTTCACATTCTTAAAATAAAGTGGTGATCCTAACTGACCTAAGACAGGGAATTGTTACTAGGATTAAATGTCAGGAATTGTGAAAAACTGAGTTTAAATGTATTTGGCTAAGGTGTATGTAAACTTAAGACTTCAACTGTATTAGTTTTGTATATTTCTGTTGCATTGAAGTTATTCTGCATTTGCGATATCAAAATTGTATCACAAGGTTGTTTGTATGTCTGGTCTTGCTAAATTGTAATTTGGACTGTAAGATAGCTTACTTCACAATTGCCATTTTACTAAGACTTGATCTATAGATTCCTGAGGCAGTTTATAGTGTAACATAGTCTATGTGTATTCCTGTGAATGGCCTATGCTAGCTGGTGATTTGAAGTCCCCCCGGAGATATACAGACAACACTGTGAGCATTGAATTACGATTTACTCATGATTGAATGATGCGGTTGTCTTCTGCAGTGCATGGTAGAACAGGCTGCTAGCCTACTCTCTTTTCTCTGGTTTGCCGTTAGATTCTTCTCTGTTTCGAATCATCAATTGTACCTGAGCAGGAAAAAGGGGGACTTTCCATTACTGAGCAGTTATATACAGTGGGGGGAAAAAGTATTTAGTCAGCCACCAATTGTGCAAGTTCTCCCACTTAGAAAGATGAGAGAGGCCTGTAATTTTCATCATAGGTACACGTCAACTATGACAGACAAAATGAGAAGAAAAAAATCCAGAAAATTACATTGTAGGATTTGTAATGAATTTATTTGCAAATTATGGTGGAAAATAAGTATTTGGTCACCTACAAACAAGCAAGATTTCTGGCTCTCACAGACCTGTAACTTCTTCTTTAAGAGGCTCCTCTGTCCTCCACTCGTTACCTGTATTAATGGCACCTGTTTGAACTTGTTATCAGTATAAAAGACACCTGTCCACAACCTCAAACAGTCACACTCCAAACTCCACTATGGCCAAGACCAAAGAGCTGTCAAAGGACACCAGAAACAAAATTGTAGACCTGCACCAGGCTGGGAAGACTGAATCTGCAATAGGTAAGCAGCTTGGTTTGAAGAAATCAACTGTGGGAGCAATTATCAGGAAATGGAAGACATACAAGACCACTGATAATCTCCCTCGATCTGGGGGCTCCATGCAAGATCTCACCCTGTGGGGTCAAAATGATCACAAGAACGGTGAGCAAAAATCCCAGAACCACACGGGGGACCTAGTGAATGACCTGCAGAGAGCTGGGACCAAAGTAACAAAGCCTACCATCAGTAACACACTACGCCGCCAGGGACTCAAATCCTGCAGTGCCAGACGTGTCCCCCTGCTTAAGCCAGTACATGTCCAGGCCCGTCTGAAGTTTGCTAGAGTGCATTTGGATGATCCAGAAGAGGATTGGGAGAATGTCATATGGTCAGATGAAACCAAAATATAACTTTTTGGTAAAAAAGTTCGCCCGGACAACGAAGGAGTGGCTTCGTAAGAAGCATTTCATGGTCCTGGAGTGGCCTAGCCAGTCTCCAGATCTCAACCCCATAGAAAATCTTTGGAGGGAGTTGAAAGTCTGTGTTGCCCAGCGACAGCCCCAAAACATCACTGCTCTAGAGGAGATCTGCATGGAGGAATGGGCCAAAATACCAGCAACAGTGTGTGAAAACCTTGTGAAGACTTACAGAAAACGTTTGACCTGTGTCATTGCCAACAAAGGGTATATAACAAAGTATTGAGAAACTTTTGTTATTGACCAAATACTTATTTTCCACCATAATTTGCAAATAAATTCATTAAAAATCCTACAATGTGATTTTCTGGAATTTTTTTTCTCATTTTGTCTGTCATAGTTGACATGTACCTATGATGAAAATTACAGGCCTCTCATCTTTTTAAGTGGGAGAACTTGCACAATTGGTGGCTGACTAAATACTTTTTTTCCCCACTGTACTTAAGCAATAAGGCATGAGGGGGTGTGGTATATGGCCAATATACCATGGCTAAGGGCTGTTCTTAGGCACAATGCATTGTGGAGTGCCTGGATACAGCCCTTAGCCGTGGTATATTGGCCATATACCACAAATCCCCAAGGTGCCTTATTGCTATTATAAACTGGTTACCAACTTAATTAGAGCAGTAAAAATAAATGTTTTGTCATACCTGTGGTATACGGTCTGATATACCACGGCTGTCAGCCAATCAGCATTCAGGGCTCGAACCACCCAGTTTATAATGTTGGCTACATAGTGAGGCGGATTCATGGTGACATTACAGGGACCCAACAACAACCCACCACCTCTGCTAGCTCAGCTGGTAGAGCACGGCGCTTGTAACGCCAAGGTAGTGGGTTCGATCCCCGGGACCACCCATACAAAAAAAAAATGTATATGCACGCATGACTGTAAGTCGCTTTGGATAAAAGCGTCTGCTAAATGGCATATTAAATATTTAATTAAATATTAAATTTAATTAAATTTAAACAACCCATCGCTCACCCTCTGTTTATATGTGGCAATACACACAGGGTAAAAAAAAGAGCAATGAAAGGATTTTAAAGGGTTCAGATTGCCTGGGCAGTATTGCTGCCTTGTTGCCAAGAGGCTAGGCAAAACGTGCAATAGGTTATTGTATCTGTATGGTCTCTAGGCCTTTATCTAAAAACATAAAGGAGTCATCTAACCTGTTCTAACATGAACTGAAGAGGATCATCTGGCCTGTCAAAAACCAGGTTCTCAGTAATCTCCTGTAGAAAGATCACACAAAAATATGATTATACTGGAAACACTGTATGCCCATGTTTCATGATCATCAACTTTTCTTTCACTTCAGAAGTAAGGTGCTTTTCTCACCTGAAAGATCTGAAGAATTTGATGGCTTTCCATGTATTTTACAGAGCGCTCATAGGGGTCCAAGTAGGATGGCACAGAGCATGAAGACAGTTCTGAAGTCTCTGTTAAAAGCACTTTGTCTGTTGTTGCTGGGTCTGCCATCTGAGCAGGGAAATTATTACATTGTCATTTTTCAATACTGTATGATATGACACTCCAAAAACCTGTATACAGGACTAGGAGGAGTTTCAGTGATGCAATTGGCATGAACAATGACCTCTGAGGAATGAAAGAGTGAAATGGTCTGGCAAATCCATACCCTGTTTTTAAAAGTGACATGTTCTGAGAAATGAAGAAAATCGAACATAGGTTTCTCATTGCATCTGCTCTCATTAGCCTATATCAGCACAGAACTTTATGAACAGTAAAACGAAATGACTGAAATTAATTCACACACACCAACCTTTTCGTATGACAAGGGGTTGTTTTTCCTCAGTTACTACAAAATGTCAATGCCACTGATCTTTAGGCGCAGTGGTGGCTGAACGTGAACCTCCCCAGGGCGGGAGTTAGACGTTTCCCCAGCAACTGTAAACAAGAGCTTTTGTGAAGTCATTTATACACCTTTCAAAGGTATAGAAAGGCACCCAGTAGTGAATTTGAGCCAGTGCAGAAGACACAAGTCTGTCTGGTAGTAGAGAAGTGCTGGATACGGGATACCTTAGCAATATTCTCCCAATATCATATTTTCTGTGGAACAGAATCATTCATCAATCATTCATGGAACAGCTACAAATGCCACTTATTGCTGAAATAATTTTGTTCATTGCAATAATAAATGGTGCTGCGTTTAAAATAATAAATAACTGTAGAAACGATTTAGACTAGATGCATCCATAAATATGCCTGCTGTGCCTAATAATATTGATTTAAAGTGTTAGGAAATGTATTCAAAATGTTCAAAAGAATGATCGTTGTATTCAGTTGGTGTCATGTCTACAACCGAATATTGTTTTTATATGTAGGTTAATAGTCTAACAGTTAGCAGCCTCTGTGACACCGAGGGTGTCCGCCCCTGAACCTGAACCCATAATAAAATGACATACAAATATCCGCCAGATGGCGCTCGTAATCAACTAAAAGCATACGTCTCACAATATCCGTAAATCTACAAATCGGGATGAACACTTAGGCTACTGCCATGAGAAATGGCGTTTGTTTGACGCGACACCCAGCCTATACTGTACATTGGTTGTAGTTATGAGATTTGTCTTGCTGGACAAAGCGAAATAGGAAATACGCTTATTTGATTTTTACTGGGCTACACTTGCTCAATGGTTCTCTAAATTGTCTTTCATAATCTATTATTATAGTAGGCCGAAGCACGCGTATTATTGTTATTATGCTATGACACACGTAGCCTAATTATCCTACAACATAGTTTTATTCATGAAACAGAACCTCCTGATAAGCATAATTCCGTATGAGAACGTAAATGATACTTGGGATTTTGCAGATACGTTCAACATCTCGTGGTGTTGCCTGCAACGAATAGCCCACGATGTTTAGAATATACAATAAACATTAACTTCAGCTCAGTCTAAGGCTGATTATTGCAGTCTAGACATCAGACAAGCGCGCGCACGCGCGCACACACACACCTGTCACTGTCTAGACAAGGAGGGGGCACGAGGAAGGGGGGTCCCACACGATGCACTATTTCTTTATTTCTTGCCAGTCAGAACATACTGTACGTCTATATGTGAACGCATTGGAGAACAACATTTTTTAATATTGCTTTACTCAATCTGATTGGCCAGCTAAACCGTCAGCATTTTTTCCCCACTTGGCTTGAGGTCAGCTAGGGACGTTGAAAAATAAATAAATGAGAAAATAGAAATGCGTAGAAAGTAAAAGACACGGCAGGCAATCTAGCTTGTTGGTACAAAAAATGATAGGCAGCTACGTCATCCAATATAAAGCTGCAAACCAATCGGTAGCGGTTACTGACAACGACTTTGTCCAATGCAAAGTACAGACACATGATCGACATAATTCTCAATTGACTGCCCTTTTGATCGAGAATGGAATATTGAGACTTGAGAGAGTACTTCTGTTTAAATTATAGACCAAGAGCCATACTTCCAATATAGGCCTGTTTCATTATATTTTCGGATAAAAGGTTTTAAAATGAAATTAATACTTGATGACCTGTATAAAAATGATTTGCTTAAAGAACATTGTGCGAACAAGACATACATTCTGCATGGATGAACATTTGAAGACCCAGAGAGCAGAATTTAATTATGAAACTACAGCCTTCGGTTGTCCATATTGGATCAAACAACTTCCCCGTCTGCGTAGGAGGAACATTTACTATTTCAGAGCCACAATGGAGCCAGTTTCACCGTCCCACTGCGCTCCGTAGAGAGGGTGTACGACTCAATGATTGGGGCAAAACCACGCTGACCAATATATCTTCCAACCTACACCGCTCAAGAGATGGCTCTCTGTTCCAATCGTAAGTAAAAAGGCGTGTCTGTCCAAAATATTCAACGTATAGTTAAAAAATGGGTGGGTACATTTGAACTCGTTGAGGTCCTCTATGAAGGTAGGCTGCAGCGTGTGTTTATTGATGAGATGAAAGAAGATGGAAGTGAGAAATGAAACAAAGTAAGGGAAAATATTAAAAAACTCGAAGCCTTGCCGGGGAAAAACCGGGGAAGCTGCGAAACGCTGTCGCCACTGGAGAACAAGCTTAGGACAGCAGGTAAGAAATAGGAAAAGTGAGGGAAGGGGCGGGTGTTAATTGTATCTATGTTAGGCTATTTATGAGAAGAGAAACGACAGTTATGCTCAATATATGAGATATACAAAACTTAATAGTAAGTGAAGCTTAGAACATAGCCTACGGAACATTTTACGCTGAGTTCCATTGCCTCCATTTCTTGATTTCCCACCTAAATATACAGCAGAATCAAAAACTTTATTTAATTCCAGCATTCCAGAGGCTCGTTGAATTAGAACTTAAATGCAGAATGACATATGATATTGTGGGGTTTATTGATTGCAGACAGTCTGGTTTTACAATAGCCTAGTCCATTTACATTACACCCGACAAAAAAGACGCGCTGCACACTGTCATGACGTCCCAGGTTGTCATCTGTCATTATTCTCAACATCAATGCTTATTTCCTTAGTTTCACTCCTTCCGATTTTTGACAGAAATATGAATTGTGTTGACTCAGTTCTACTTCTGTCTGTTTGAAAACGTCATTATGAATGAGACGCCATGGTTAAAAATGGATGAGACAAATTAGACAAAATAAGGATAATTTGCTTGAAACATCTGGAGTCCAGTGCAGGCGGTGTAGTAAGTAAAGCGGGAATAAACACATTTATAAGGGTGTTTAATTTGTGAATGAGAAGGAGCGGGCATGCAACTTAAAACCATCATGTAACTCAGTCTGTTGGCTATTTTCTCGAACTATGCCCAAATTTGTCCAACCTTTATCAAGTCAACACTTGTTGGCACGAAATAGAAGTAACATTGCAATAAAACCCTCAAAAAAATGTTTTGGCACATGCTGTACCAGAAGTTAAAATTAGGATGCATGGTGTCTGACATTTGTCAAATTAAATTATACATTAACATCTGCCTGACACAGAAAGGTAGCCTACATTTTGAGCCATTATCCTCCGCTAAAAGTATGAAAGACAGTGCTGATTTAGTTCACCGATAAAAGAAAGACTGTCCATCTGCTCTGGATTTTGGTGCCATGTTTTACAAAATGAATGCCCTCTTTTATTGTCACGATCTGTGTTGCGCAATTCCAGCTAGGCTACTATATTAACGCACATGACTGTATAGGAAATTAGAAGAGGGACCATTTAAAAAATATTTTCATCTAGAAAGAAGATATCAATAGATATGAGTAGTTTATAATCTACTTCTCACCATTTCACCCATAAATTTGGCCTTTTGAGACACCGTCCGATTTGTATAATAAATGACAGCACATGGGTGCTTGAGACAGTGAATTGGCTCATCAAGAGGTTGTCTTATCCACTGAGATGTGTGCCTACCCTCGAAAACACAGTTTGATTAATTTTAACAATTTTAGTGACGGTTGATTAGACAGTTGATCAGGCAAAACATCCAGTCCATCTCTCAAAGTTGTTGAGACTATTGCCTCTGCGCCGCATGTGGATTTCAGCACCAGACTTGGTCAACAAGGTTAGGAGTATAGCCTATTAGAATGAAACGCAGAGAAACGTCATTCTTCAAATCTTTTGAGGTGATTGCAAAAGATAGGACTCACACAGCACCGGTTAGGGAGTTGACTGCACATTTGAAACACTCAAAGAGATGACCTTGGAGGCATGATTGACTCAGTATGAGCCCCCTCGGTAGGCCTATGTGTTGACTTGCTCAATATTAGACCAAACTCGGACTAAACTATATGATCATATCTAACATCTACATTTTTTGCGCTGAAATATCAGATTTTCCATAATGGTGCAAATGTTGCAGGTTGGAGGGTTTTTGGGGTGAAGAATAGGCTACTGTACGGCTATATCACGTCGTTCATTATGTCAAACTTTATTAAATCAGTTACGAGATTGTTCACGATGTCATTTTCGGATAATTAAATTTTTAAGTAGAACTGTTTCGGTTTGTCTTGTATCCCATTCACCCCCTTGCAACAGCCTACTAATGGTCATAAACTACTATTGAGGCTTTTCTGTCCTATAGGCTATATAATAGGCCTACTTTATATAGCTTGATATACCGGTAACTCCACAACAGAAACTTTGCTTGGCACTGTGAGTTGTGATGGATGACCGGCCACATGTTTTGACCGCACATGTTCACCGGCTGCTACTGACATGTGTGTTGCGTGTCGCATCTCCTCCTAAGTACATGTAATTTGGTCGTTCTTGTGACGTCATAGACCACACCCAATGAACGTTAAATTGCGATTAGATGTTTTGTGGATATAAGAAAAAAATTGGGCCCAGAAGTAGCGTATCACTATGGATGTTCAATAATTATTATTATTGAGGGTGCCATAAATTGCTCATATGCGGTCTGTGCTTTCAGAGAGGTGTTAAGTACTAAGCACCTATAACTCTGTGATTCTCATGTGGTTAATGTAGTCGACAGGTGTAACCTAAATCTTACACAGGCCTTTATGAAGTGAAAACGTATTCTAAATAAATTCACAGCCTTTGGACTGATGCCATCATGTCTCACTGTTGGGCCTATACTGTAAACTTTGGATAACAATCCCTTCACAAAATCCTGAAATTGGTATAGCCTTCCATATGGCTAATAGATCTTCACTAAATGATGGTGTGAATCATAGGCTGTTTTCTATATACGTCATGAAGAATAGTATTATGTGTGTTGAATTGTAGTATTGCAAACATACATTGAGGTATCCTTTGTTTGAAATGCCTGTTGACAAGGAGTCTACTGAGCAATACACATCTTGAGCTAAAATAAAACTCATAACTGAAATGTACATTATAAAGAATAATTGTTCCCTCCAATTTTTCTGTATCATGCTCCATTTTCCTTTTGATGATGAGATAGAGAGATGCTGTTTTTTGTTAACTTTTGGTTTGATATGGCAAGTTTGAACTGAAAACATCCACTATTGTAGTGATTGAGGGTGTGTGCAGAGTATGCTATGATGGATGAAATTGTAATTGTTGTAATAAGTGCCAGTATCGTGAAGTATTGCAATTGAAGCCTGTTTGCTGGGACATTTAGGCCTATTCTTTAGAGAGAGAGTTTGGCATCCAACATCCATCTCTGCTGTTCCATTTCAGTTCAATCTGATTTTCATACAAAGTTCATTAATTGAACCACAACAGATAGTAAACAGGCCCAGTTGTCCATAATTGTCAAATTGTCATTGTAATAACAATAACAGTGTAACTACATGCACATCGTTACATAGTACCTACAACTATTAAAACTTATTTTCAGGTTGTGAAGGAAAAACCTGGTTATTCAGGCTACAATTCAGAGAGACTAGCAGAGTTGAAGGAGTTTGTTTGCAAACCCATGTCTTACAAGAACTCTTCATATGAGCAATCACAAAACAAAAACGATTAAATGCAAGATGTCAAGCTTTCATTCATATAATAATTGATTCAGTATTTTGTCCATAGCGATAGGTCTGGATTGACTCATGAAGGCACTGCCAGGACATCAAATGTGATCTGGGATGTCATTGCCAGGTGGGGAGGTTTCGGAGGTATCCAGTTTAAATTGAAAGGTAAGCCATGTAGCCTATTTGTGCTAACAGAACAAAAGTATGATGAAAATGTAATGGTATACCCTTCAGCTCTCAAGGGTACGACTGCTTTATTTGTGTGGTTAATTCCATAATCAAGCAATGGGTTCCTTGTTCAGAGATGTATTTGTTAATGGATTGTAACTATTACAAAGCTAGAGGAAAAACAATATTTGCAGTTTTAATATGACTTCCTCTCCTCTTTTGCTCAAGCACATAGAAAGGTTTCAGCCTCTCTGTTTTCATAGTTCCAACGTCCAACCAATTTAGGCCTGATGTTCAATCAAAGCTGCCCCCTTTGCAGAGAGTGTGATCTACAGGGTTAGCAAGCCCAGCTGTCAGCTCTCTGGCAACTGGTCACTCAAATATTTACATATTGAGACATTTGTAAATGGAGGACCCACTCTTATAGTGCCTCCCCTCCGCAGAACGCTAGGGCCTCCCCTTCTCTTCAGCACAGCAAGCCTTTAAACTGAAGACATAAAAAAACCCTCAATTAGCTAAACAACAGCCGTGTTGTTCTCATTGGCTGAGTAAATCAGTAAGTGTGAAACTGAGGCTCCCCGACACATTATGTAATGATATTTGAACATTAGGCTATAATCAACTAAGAAACGTATAATGGTGTGTAATCTGGGGCACGGATGACAATATTGCAACATTTTTTGAAAGCCCATTATAGGCCTTTCAGGAGCACGCTGTAAGATGTCATGCTGCAAACAGCTCATTTTATTGCTGAAATATATCCTGACAATTTGAAGAAGATGTGTAAAATGGAGTAACAAGTTAACATTACCATATCATGTCCTCTTAATGATACTTCTAAAATAAAATTGTATTTGTCACATGCGCCCGAATACAACTGGTGTAGACTTTACAGTGAAATGCTTGATTACGAGCCCTTCCCAACGATGCAGAGTTAAAAAAATAAAAAATAAAATAGTAACACAAGAAGAATAAAATAAAATACACGAGAGTGGAGCTATATACAGGGAGTACCAGTACCAGATCAATGTGCAGATGTACTAGGTATTTGAGGTAGATATGTATATGAAGGCAGGGTAAAGTGACTAGGCATCAGGATAGATAATAATAAGAGTAAAATAAAGAACAGAGCAGCCCTTTGGTATATGAACATGTAAAGAGTAGCCTATGCCTAAAGTTCAAACAGAGGGGGGAAAGTGAGCTTAATATATCTTATTCAGTAGTAATTGTCTGAGCATATCCTCAATGTGACACGATTTAAGCTTTTCCCTAGATTGTGTGACACAGATTTCTCTTACATACCTAGCCTACATGCAGAAATGTGGCCACACTCTGCTACATATAAGTTGGTGGACTTGTATTTTGGCTGTTGATATGATTTGTAATTATTTGAACATTCCTAGTTTTGTATTTGCTGTTTTAGAACTTTGGTACTTAGCGTATTGTAGCGTCGTTGCCACTAGCAACCATTCTTTGACTACTGCCAAGGACGTATACCTAGTAGGCCAAGGAGGTAGCAAGGCCATCCTACCGTGTGTGCCTACGTCATGTGAAAGTATTGGAAAGAAAGTTGAGGGGTATGTGCCTTCCATTGCTAAGTGTACTACAACCACTGCTAAGTGGATTACTCTATTTTCACAGGAAGAAGAGTTGTTAACGCATGTTACTGATGGAAAATGTAGAGGAGGGTAAAACCACAACACTATTTGATCACTAGGCTTGATCATTTATTTGACAAACTATTAAACTTCACAATAGTGACAAGCTTGTAAACTACCAAACTCTGGTAGTTGACTGGTTAGTTGGCGAGCAAGCTATCTGAGCAGATCGCCGGCATGCTGTTAACATTCTTACCCTGTGACAGTCACTTAGGCATCTAAACCTGACTTGAGAAATGTTCATATAACTCAAATAGTAATTGAGATGGCAAAACCCAACTGGTTCATCAAGGATAGGTTTTAGCACAAAGGTACACAGTGTATGCCTATAGGCCTACCTCTAACAGTCATGATGAACTGTGTGATTAGATTGCCACTCCCTTTCCAATGAACTAGTTTAGATTGCAGTTATATAAAAAACAGGTAGGCAGTATAATCTCTCTTGGTTTATTTATTTGCCAGTACTCTGTCAGTCAGTTTTCTGTGCCAGATCTAACGTGACTGCTTCTTACAATGTATAGTGAATCAGCTTGATCGTCAGAAAGTTAGGGTGAATTTAATCAAACCCACACTGCAGCCAAGCTGCACCATGGAAAATAAAATGTCATTTTTAATGTAATGTGATTTGTTAAATACCTCAGTGGGGGTATGATAGGAGTAGCTAACATAGCACTAACACTTGTTAAAATATTTAGTGAACTTTAAGGTAGATTGTCATTTCTCTCATGTGTAGATCTAAGGACTTTGTAACCTACAGCCGTTTGTTCTTTCAGAATCTCTTTTAGCCTGTACAGTAGTCTCTGTACTTTCTTTGTCAAACGTATTGTGCTGTGCTTGAATTCCTTGAACATATATTTTATTTGGGCAAAAGACAGAGGCATGTAAATACTTTAGTCTCCATCTTACTCTTTAAACATACACGAGCGCTCAGGCATTTCACTGATGCGAAAAATGTATCTTGGTTTCTAATAGGGAAGTTGTATGTTTGCCAAGGTGCATGTGTGTCCTCAGCTAACCCTGCTACCCATATGGTTTTCTACAAGTCATGGTTAAATCACTGTGTATTCAAAAGGAAAAGTATCTGGAGATGGTTGAAGAAAATAAATAAAAGAGTCTCTTCTGTAACTTTTTGTGGATAATGCCAGAGTAAGTTTATATTCTATTTGTTTACACCTAGGCCTCCTGAAAAGCCTTTTAGGCCCCATGCTAGTGAAAAACACTTTTAGTACAGTGGCCAAAACTGTATGATGGACTAGCCTACATCCCATTAAAAAAGGCACAGTGACATTGGTGTGCAATGGAAAAACCTGAGACGTATTATCTACACAATGGCATTTGTGTTATAAAGCCAGAGTTGACCCACAAAAGTAAAGGCTATTAGGACTTTCCACACCTCATTGTTACTTTATTATTAATAGGGTAGCAATTCGTTTTTAGGAAATAGCTGGCAGTCATATCTTTAGATGTTTTGTTTTACCCATGAAAACAGTTAGACCTGCTTTTATTATGAAATCCTTTTGGTTTATGCTCAAACAAATCTATCTTTGCCTAATGAATATCCACTGAAGAAACAGACGCTCTCCGATTTTTGCATTATTGCTCTTTACAAACACTTCCTGCATGAAATGGATCACGATTATCAAATTATACTGATCATAGACTCTTTATAGAAGCTAGCTTCCCGGTATTATTTTTAGAAGGTGTGCTGACTGATTCAGACAATTTAACATCTAGGTAGCTAACATTTTAGGGAGATATTGACAAGTGTGCTTTCTTGTAAAGGTAAGAGAAAACAGGTAACAATGGGGATATGGCCTAGCGATCCAGACACACTGTTATTCTTCTTTCAAGTAAAACAGATTTGTTTGTTTCTAAGAATTTCTGGTCTCTACTTGCCTTTACATGTTGTATCAGCTTGCATGTCAATCACAGTAAAAGTAGCTTGTCTTACGTGTTGTTTAATCTTGGTTGGATTGTTATGCTGTGTGGGATAATACATGGCTATATGTTTATTCAAGCTATGGTGGCCTACTGTACGACATTTTACATTGAAAAGGACAATTATCAAGGTATCAGAATTACATTTTGCCCAAGGAAATATTTGGCAGAATGACATATACAGTTCCTTCAGAAAGTACTCACACCCCTTTACTTTATTGTTTTGGAATTTCTTTACAAATTCATAAAAAATGAAAAGCCGAAATGTCTTGAGTCAATAAGTATTCAATCCCTTTGTTATGGCAAGCCTAAATGAATTCAGAAGTAAACATTTAGATTATTGTGATTTTGCTCTCCATTGTAAATGTTTGTAGACTTATGTAGCCAAATTGTATCTATGATCTTATGCTATCCATTCATGCTTTTTATATGTTCTATTTACACTACCGGTCAAAAGTTCTACATTGTAGAATAATAGGGAAGACATCATAACTATGAAATAACACATATGGAATCATGTAGTAACCAAAAAAGCGTTAAATCAAAATATATTTTATACTTGAGATTCTTCAAATAGCCACCCTTTGCCTTTATGACAGCTTTGCACACTCTTGGCATTCTCTCAACCAGCTTCATGAGGTAGTCACCTGTAATACATTTCAATTAACAGGTGTGCCTTCTTAAAATTTAATTTGTGGAATTTCTTTCCTTCTTAATGCATTTGAACCAATCAATTGTGTTCTGACAAAGTGGGGGGAGTATACAGAAGATAGCCCTATTTGGTAAAAGACCAAGTGGCAAGAACAGCTCAAATAAGCAAAGAGAAATGACAGTCCATCATTACTTTAAGACATGAAGGTCAGTCAATACAGAACATTTCAAAAAATGTTGAACGTTTCTTCAAGTGCAGTCGCAAAAACCATCAAGCGCTATGATGAAACTGGCTCTCATGAGGACCGCCACTGGAATGGAAGACCCAGAGTTACCTCTGCTGCAGAGGATAAGTTCATTAGCGTTACCAGCCTCAGAAATTGCAGGCCAAATAAATGCTTCACAGAGTTCAAGTAACAGACACATCTCAACATCAACTGTTCAGAGGAGACTGTGTGAATCAGGCCTTCATGGTTGAATTGCTGCAAAGAAACCAATACTAAAGGATATCAATAAGAAGAAGAGACTTGCTTGAGCCAAGAAACACGAGCAATGGACATTATACCGGTGGAAATGTGTCCTTTGGTCTGTAGTCCAAATTTGAGATTTCTGGTTCCAACCGACGTGTCTTTGTGAGACGCGTTGTAGGTGAACGGATGATCTCCGCATGTGTATTTTCCCACCGTAAAGCATGGAGGAGGAGGTGTTATGGTGTGGGGGTGCTTTGCTGGTGACACTGTCTGTGATTTATTTAGAATTCAAGGCACACTTAACCAGCATGGCTACCACAGCATTCTGCAGCGATACGCCATCCCATTTGGTTTGGGCTTAGTGGGACAATAATTTGTTTTTCAACAGGACATTGACCCAACACACCTCCAGGCTGTGTAAGGGCTATTTTACCAAGAAGGAGAGTGATGGAGTGCTGCATCAGATGACCTGGCCTCCACAATCCTCCGACCTCAAACCAATTGAGATAGTTTGGAATGAGTCAGACCGCAGAGTGAAGGAAAAGCAGCCAACAAGTGCTCAGCATATGTGGGAACTCCTTCAAGACTGTTGGAAAAGCATTCCAGGTGAAGCTGGTTGAGAGAATGCCAAGAGTGTGCAAAGCTCTCAAGGCAAATGGTGGCTATTTGAAGAATCTCAAATAAAAAATATATTTTGATTTGTTTAACACTTTTGTGGTTACTACATGATTCTATATGTGTTATTTCATAGTTTTGATGTCTTCACAATTATTGTACAATGTAGAAAATAGTAAAAATAAAGAAAAACCCTTGAATGTTCTAAAACTTTTGACCGGTAGTGTATATCTGTAAATTAACCAATGAAATCAAGCAACACCCGGCCATGATTACAGACACCTGTGTGTCCTTTGAAACTATATAAACTAGTGACCCGCAGTGTTTGTCATTATACCCTGATAAAGACAGCTTGTCTGTCGAAACGTTATTAAATTATTGCATCTGAGCTCCTTTTCTTTTTCACTAGCCAGCACCTCACCTAAACATGTGTGCGTTTCTTTCGCCTCCAGTAAGAATTTGCTTAACAAGTCACATAATAAGTTCCATGGACTCACTCTGTGTGCAATAATAGTGTTGAACATGATTTTTGAATGACTACCTCATCTCTGTACCCCACACATACAATTATCTGTAAGGTCCCTCAGTCGAGCAGTACATTTCAAACACAGATTCAACCACAAAGACCAGGGAGGTTTTCCAATGCCTCACAAAGAAGGGCACCTATTGGTAGATGGGTAAAAAAAAAAAAAAAGCAGACATTGAATATCCCTTTGAGCATGGGGAATTTTTTTATAATACTTTGGATGGTATATCAATATACCCAGTCACTACAAAGATACAGGCGTCCTTCCTAACTCAGTTGCCGGAGAGGAATGAAACCGCTCAGGGATTTCCAGATGAGGCCAAAGGTAACTTTAGAACAGTTAGAGTTTAATGGTTGTGATAAGAGAGAACTGAGGATTGATCAGCAACATTGTAGTTACTCCACAATACTAACCTAATTGACAGAATGAAAAGAAGGAAGCCTGTACAGAATAAAAATATTCTAAAACATGCATCTGTTTGCAACAAGGCACTAAAGTAATACTGCAAATACTGTGGCAAAGCATTTCACTTTTTGTCCTGAATACAAAGTGTTATGTTTGGGGCAAATCCAATACAACACAGTACTGAGTACCACTCTCCATATTTTCAAGCATGGTGGTGGCTGCATGTTATGGGTATGCTTGCAATCGTTAAGGACTGGGGAGTTTTTCAGGATAAAAAAGAAACGTAATGGAGTGTGACAGAAATATTAACATGTAACATGTTTACCTGCTTTGTTTAATATTAATAGTTAACAATTCTAGACTGTTCTACTAATGCTGTGTTTTTGTAAAGGGATGGTGTCTACTCCAGCTCCCTGCAGCTAGTCTAGGCGTGTGGTCAAGGACATGGGTTTCACTTGAGATAGGGGTATCTGGAGCTGACAATTGATTTATGAATGGTTTGGTGATAAAACCTACAGAATCCATTCCATAGAATGAATTGGTGTTTGTGTATAATGAGGTACCAGGGAGAGATGGCTCGGGTATGGATAATGATGAGAGGAAGCTTGTTTTGGGTGCCAAACTCTGATTTCCATACAGTAAGAACAGGCTTCATAGCAAATGCTATCTGGCTGGGGGATACTCCTTTCTCATACAGTGAGGGAAAAAAGTATTTGATCCCCTGCTGACTTTGTACGTTTGCCCACTGACAAAGAAATGATCAGTCTATAATTTTAATGGTAGGTTTATTTGAACAGTGAGAGACAGAAAAAATCCAGAAAAACGCATGTCAAAAATGTTATAAATTGATTTGCATTTTAATGAGGGAAATAAGTATTTGACCCCCTCTCAATCAGAAAGATTTCTGGCTCCCAGGTGTCTTTTATACAGGTAACGAGCTGTTATTAGGAGCACACTCTTAAAGGGAGTGCTCCTAATCTCAGTTTGTTACCTGTATAAAAGACACCTGTCCACAGAAGCAATCAATCAATCAGATTCCAAACTCTCCACCATGGCCAAGACCAAAGAGCTCTCCAAGGATGTCAGGGACAAGATTGTAGACCTACACAAGGCTGGAATGGGCTACAAGACCATCGGCAAGCAGCTTGGTGAGAAGGTGACAACAGTTGGTGCGATTATTCGCAAATGGAAGAAACACAAAATAACTGTCAATCTCCCTTGGCCTGGGGGCTCCATGCAAGTTCTCACCTCGTGGAGTTGCAATGATCATGAGAACGGTGAGGAATCAGCCCAGAACTACACGGGAGGATCTTGTCAATGATCTCAAGGCAGCTGGGACCATAGTCACCAAGAAAACAATTGGTAACACACTACGCCGTGAAGGACTGAAATCCTGCAGCGCCCGCAAGGTCCCCCTGCTCAAGAAAGCACATATACAGGGCCGTCTGAAGTTTGCCAATGAACATCTGAATGATTCAGAGGAGAACTGGGTGAAAGTGTTGTGGTCAGATGACACCAAAATCGAGCTCTTTGGCATCAACTCAACTCGCCGTGTTTGGAGGAGGAGGAATGCTGCCTATGACTCCAAGAACACCATCAACACTGTCAAACATGGAGGTGGAAACATTATGCTTTGGGGGTGTTTTTCTGCTAAGGGGACAGGACAACTTCACTGCATCAAAGGGACAATGGACGGGGCCATGTACCGTCAAATCTTGGGTGAGAACCTCCTTCCCTCAGCCAGGGTATTGAAAATGGGTCGTGGATGGGAATTCCAGCATGACAATGACCCAAAACACACGGCCAAGGCAACAAAGGAGTGGCTCAAGAAGAGGTACATTAAGGTCCTGGAGTGGCCTAGCCAGTCTCCAGACCTTAATCCCATAGAAAATCTGTGGAGGGAGCTGAAGGTTCGAGTTGCCAAACGTCAGCCTCGAAACCTTAATGACTTGGAGAAGATCTGCAAAGAGGAGTGGAACAAAATCCCTCCTGAGATGTGTGCAAACCTGGTGGCCAACTACAAGAAATGTCTGACCTCTGTGATTGCCAACAAGGGTTTTGCCACCAAGTACTAAGTCATGTTTTGCAGAGGGGTCAAATATTTATTTCCCTCATTAAAATGCAAATCAATTTATAACATTTTTGACATGCGTTTTTATGGATTTATTTGTTGTTATTCTGTCTCTCACTGTTGAAATAAACCTACCATTAAAATTATAGACTGATCATGTCTTTGTCAGTGGGCAAACGTACAAATCAGCAGGGGATCAAATACTTTTTTCCTTCACTGTATATCAAGTCTCGCCTTGTGACCCATTTCATACATCTGTTATTTGTCATGTAGACTAAGAGGGTGTATCTTTGCTATAAAATATATTTGTATTCTTTGTGTCGGGGCTCTCAGCACAACAGTCAAGACTGTTGGGCGGACCAGCCTCACTTATTACCTTATTAATACGTTTTGAATAAAGTAATATCCTGATTGGTGATTGACCCTGTCTCCGTATTATTGATTAGAATTTCCACTACAGGAGCTAAGCACAGGAAACATTCTGGAGGAAAACGTGGTTCAGTCTGCTTTCCACCAGACACTGGGAGATGAATTCACGTTTCAGCAGGACAATAACCTAAAACACAACGCCAAATGTATACTGGAGTTGCTTACCAAGAAGACAGTGAATGTTCCTGAGTGGCCGAGTTACAGTTGTGACTTAAATCTACTTGAAAATCTATGGCAATACATAAAAATGGTTGCCTGCCAATGATCAACAACCAATTTGACAGAGCTTGAAGAATTTTGAAAAGAATAATGGGCAAATGTTGCACAATCCAGGTGTGGAAAGCTCTTAGAGACTTACCCAGAAAGACTCACAGCTGTAATCTCTGCCAAAAGTGTTTCTACAATATATTGACTCAGGGGTGTGAATACTTATGTAAATGAGATATTTCTGTATTTCATTTTCAATCATTCTACAAACATGTTTTCACTTTGTCATTATGGGGTATTGTGTGTAGATGGGTGTGAAAAATGTTGAATACAGGCTGTAACACAACAACATGTGGAATAAGTGAAGGGGTATGAATACTTTCTAAAGGCACAGTACATATGACTGGTCAATATTTTATTTGTTCACTGACTATTTGTGTCTGCAACAGCCTTACACAGTATCCAGTGGTTGTGCAAATTATTGTTTTTTACTACCTAGCCTAAATCATGAAGTCACAAAGATGATGCAGTCACTCAAATGTATTTTCATTAAATGTATTGATTGAAGAAATACAGTACATTTTACATGTCGTCTTGTGAAGACGATAGCAGCTAGGCTTTAACTATTTTATAAATTGGTTGTTGCACTTTTCTTGACAAAGTTTCTGTTGAGCAACAACAAAATATTTGTGATCACGATTAGCCTACATACCTCTTTTAATATATATATTTTTTTATTTTACCTTTATTTTACCAGGTTGGTCAAATTTTTCTAATTTAGGGACTTTTTAAGAGTCCCTCTGTCATTATAAATTGTAATATTGAGACAACGCCAAATGGTTTAATGGATAAGTACACTTTTAATACAACACTGTAGTCATCACAGAATATACAGTATGTTTGTCTCTTGATAGTTCACCTTTGCTATTAGCCTAAATCACGTTGCTATTTTCTGAAACAAGCAATGAGCTTCTGGCTCATGGCTTCATTATTGTGAAATGGCTGGCTTTCTTAACAACTTACCCTAGCAACACAGTTATTAATCTATGGGTCAAGTTTATAAAGACCTTATATTTTCAGGTTGTCAGTTTGCATCTACCCCTTCTGGATTAACAGAAAACAATACCTTTGTTTCCTGAATGACAAATACTTTATAAATACTTGGTATAAGTGTATGTTTGTGTGTGTATGTGTGTTTTTTAATTTGATCTATCTCTGATGCAATGTGTAATTGATAACTAAACTTTTGTAGATCATTACAGTAGCTTCATGAGAAACTGGCCAGCAGGCCACTGGCACCGAAGTAAGCTTGAGATTTCATCTGCCAGCATAACAATTATAGAGAGGTCAAAGGTTATGAGAGCTAACAAGATGTATTTATTTATTTTATTTTATTTAACCTTTATTTAACTAGGCAAGTCAGTTAAGAACAAAATCGTATTTACAATGACGGCCTACACCGGCCAAACCCGGACGACGCTGGGCCAATTGTGCGCCGCCCTATGGGACTCCCAATCACGGCCGGTTGTGATACAGCCTGGAATCAAACCAAGGGGTCTGTAGTGATGCCTCAAGCACTGAGATGCAGTGCCTTCGACCACTGCGCCACTCGGGATCCCATACAGTGATACTGTATCTCTTTCATACAGCATACCCATCTTCAGAAATCTATGTTTTGAGTGTGGTATGGTGTAAAGCAATGACAGCGTGCTTTGAATGTAAAATCTATGATTTTTTTCTCCAGATTCCTCACTACGTCCTACAGTACAAGTGATTTACTGTTCCTCTTGAATATCTATTTTCATTTTTTCCCCCTCCAAATTTAGCAGTTGCTATGGACACCTGCCGTGCCTAAATAATAAGACTGTGATTGTGCAAATATCCACTTCTGGGTTAAAGCATTTTAAAGACTGTCCATGAATGGTCAAATGGTTAATCTTTTGAATGACTTTGTGAAACATCAAACCCAATCAAATTAGCATATTGAAAGGCAACCAATCATGGGATTCAAACAGCATCCTGATATTGACTGCTTTTACTAGTACTGTATGTAGTAAGCCTACTGCAAGATGAACTTGGTCAATGGTTTGAGAATAAGTAATAGTTGAGCCTCAACCTTGTTTTGAGTTCCTATCTTAATTATTGTTAAAATATTCAAGACAATTGAGATATGCGTAAGTATTTATGATAAAACCGCTGTAACTGCTAAACTGCTTACTGACTATACACTGTAACGTTACTGTAACGGGTTTACTAATGCCTTAGTTATATTAGCTATGTTGACTATAACGTTATTTGAGCTAATATGGTGACAACGATGTAGGCTGTGTGTAGTCACATGGTCACATACATCTGATGTGTTGTGTCCACAAGTCCACAAACGAAGGGACAAGGTGAGAGGAGGAGAGCGCATAGATGCGAGAAGGAATACAACGTGGCTGCTATGAAAGTAAACTGTGTTTATGCTTGATCAGGGGTGTATACTCTTGACCTGTGTGCACCTACGTTGTAAACTTTAATTCATAGGCTAGGTTGTAGCAACCTCATGATGGGTATAGGGAAAATTAGAGTCTCATGTAGTAGCCTAAACCTATCGATGTTACATTGAACTGGGTGAATGTAATATGAATTACATATGCTGTAATAGAAATAAGACCATGCTCATTATTATTTTTTTGTATAACTTCATATAAATAGCCAAAACTATTTTAAAATACTTATTTCCAAATACATTATTTGTATTTGAAAATACACTTGTCTGTGTATTTGAGTATTTTCAAATACATGCCAATATTTTCCAAGTGTATCTACAAATACATTCCAATATTCAACTACTTGTATTTTCAAAGAAGAAATGTTTAGTAAAATCAGATTTGTATATATTTTGCTTTTTTTTGCAGCATGAAATTTAGAAGTTGTCCTTTTTGGGTGGTGAATAATTTTTTTCTAAATGCTAACTACCATTTGGATAAGCTTGAAATCGATTGGTGGAAGTTGCACTCTTTTTTAAGTATAATGCAGGTATTGGGGACGACATCCATACAAGCATTATAATCTTTATAACCCAACATAGTGTGAAATACACATATAAACAAAATCCTTAATGTGGGTACATTTTGATAGGCGGCAATGAGGAGATTCTGGGGAAGCTAGAGAGGAAGAGGCGAAGCGAGAGGGCTGACTCTGCCCCAAAATCTGTCCACCATGAAAATAAAGCGTTATCCAGTAGAAGTGGGGATTTTTTGTATTTCAGGTCAATGGGAGTGTGTCAAATTTTGTCATCATAAAATTGAATTGCTAATTTGCTACATGAAGCTTATTTGATCGAATAGAAGTTTTGTAATGTTTAGGTTGCAACTTTGTGCCTGTTGTTCACATGCGAATCTGCCCTCTCATTGGCTAAAATGTTCCCGCCTCCTCCCGCCTGCCTTCCGCCTTTGCGGAAATGTATTCCAGTCTATTGTCAGTATATACAATAGATGCTCGTTTTGGTCGAACTCCGACCTAATCTATGTGCTTTTAAAGGGATAGTTCACTACAATAGCCTATCTGTGTCACGTAATCATTTTAGTATTTTCTATATTTTCCATCAGTTCTGTACCTTTTATCTTGTTTTTCTTGCAAACAGACAACATTTGCATTGGTCATTGGTGGAAGAAAACAGCAAAATCTGCTATTATCTAGCTAATTTTAGCAAATTAACCATACAGTAATGGTGGATTGGAGACTAAACTGTAATTACGGAAAATTATTCAGCAATACAGACTTATCCACTTCAGGGTGTAATGTAAAGTTATTAAGTCATTCATACGACTTCATTGTATTGAAGTGCTTTTGAAGTTGGAACGATTTTGGATCAATGAGATTGACAATAACAGTGAATTAGCCAGCTAGCTGAGGTTGGTTAAAGAATTAGCCAATCTTCTCATGAAACGTCACAACTTGTAAACTAGGGGCACAAAGATGATACCAGATTCTCTCACTTGTATTTCCGACTTGGAAGCTCACGTGAACAGTTTTTCAACGTCAGACTGATATTTCTGATAATTCCGATAGCACATGAATGCAGCAATATATCCATCGCAAGTAAGAGAATTCAAACGAATGCTACTTACGTAGCTAGTTCTAGTTGTCTTTGTGCTGGGAATTAGTCCAGTGGTGGAAAAAGTAACCAATTGTCATACTTGAGTAAAAGTAAAGATACCTTAATAGAAAATGACTCCAGTAAAAGTGAAAGTCATCCAGTAAAATAGTGCTTGAGTAAAAATTCTAAAAGTATTTGGTTTTAAAAATACTTAAGTATCAAAAGTAAATATAATTGCTCAAATATACTTAAGTATCAAAAGTAAAAGTAAAAGTATAAATCATTTCAAATTCCTTATATTAAGCAAACCAGGCGACATCATTTTATTTTTTATTTACGGATAGCCAAACAAAGCATGTGTTTAGTGAGTCCACCAGATCAGAGACAGTAGGGATGACCAGGGATGTTATTTTGATAAGTGTGTGAATTAGACCCCTTTCTTGTCCTGTTAAGCATTCACAATGTAACGAGTACTTTTGGATGTCAGGGAAAATGTATGGAGTAAAAAGTACATAATTTTCTTTAGGAATGAAGGGAAGTAAAAGTAAAAGTAGTCAAAAATATAAATAGTAAAGTACAGATACCACCAAAAATGACTTAAGTAGAACTTTCAAGTATTTTTACTTAAGTACTTTACACCACTGAATTAGTCCTATCCAATAGTAGGGTCGGCATGCGGAGGAACAAGTTGATCAGGAAGAACGCTTACGTCCACTTTGAGTTTGAGTAGCAAGTCACATTGGCTACACTGCCCCCTGGTGGAACATCGAGTGTTGACGTCACTACAGAAGTATTTTGAGGCCATTCAAACAAACTACTCTTTACCTTTGTTATCTCAAGATCGTGGGAAACTTGTTGTGATCACCAGATAAGTTTCTCGTTATCTCAAGATAAAGAAAAAATATATATATTTTGTTTCAACAGCCTTTAAAGACTTTCGTACGTTAAACATTTTGGGATGCACATTATTAACACAACCATGACTCAAACAAATGGCATATTAACAAGCAGGGTGGGTTCTTGTGTGGCTATGTCGAAGACACTCATTACTAAGACGCTGGATTGTTAGCATTTCCCATAGGAAAACATGTCACACTTAGCCGGTATGCTAATACTAGCTGGGCATGTGTAATTGTACCGGATAGCTACGATAGTGCCATAGACGAAGAAGAACAGCCTTAGCTAAGCATCTGCATATTGCACAGGGGTTTCCCCCGCTCTGAACGATGGTATTCATGCCCTGTGAGTTGCACCCCCCCCCTCCCAAACACTTTTCCTCATTACAGCTAATGCTAATAAGTGGACTATTGCTAGACAACCATTTTCAGGTCTTGCCATATATTTTCAAGCAGATTTAAGTCAAAACTGTAACTCGGCCACTCAGGAACTTTCACTGTCTTCTTGGTAAGCAACTCCAGTGTAGATTTGGCCTTGTGTTTTAGGTTATTGTCCAAACATAACACTTTGTATTCAGGACAAAAAGTGAATTGCTTTGCCACATTGTTGCAAACAGGATGCATGTTTTGGAATATTTTTATTCTGTTCAGGCTTCCTTCTTTTCACTGTGTCAATTAGGTTAGTATTGTGGAGTAACTACAATGTTGTAAATCCATCCTCAGTTTTCTCCTATCACAGCCATTAAACCCTGTAACTCTTTTAAAGTCACCAATGGCCTAATGGTGAAATCCCTGAGCGGTTTCCTTCCTCTCCGGCAACTGAGTTAGGAAGGATGCCTGTATCTTTGTAGTGACTGGGTGTATTGATACACCATCCAAAGTGTAATTAATAACTTCACCATGCTCAAAGGGATATTCAATGTCGGCTTTTAAAACATTCCATCTACCAATAGGTGCTCTTCTTTGCGAGGCATTGGAAAACCTACATGGCCTTTGTGGTTGAATCTGTATTTGAAATTCACTGCTCGACTGACGGACCTTACAGATAATTGTTTGTGTGGGGTACACAGATGAGGTAGTCATAAAACATTTTTTAAACACTATTATTGCATACAGAGTGAATCCATGCAACTTATTATTATGTGATTTGTTAAGCACATTTTTACTCTTGAACTTATTTAGGCTTGCCATAACAAAGCGGTTGAATACTTATTGACTCATGACTTTTAAGTTTTTAATTTGTAATTAATTTGTAGAAATTTCGAAAAACATAATTCCACTTTGACCTTATGGGGTATTGTGTGTATGCCAATTTTAAATTCAGGCAGTAACACAACAAAATGTGGAAAAAGTCAATGGTTGTGAATACTTTCTGAAAGCACTGTCTGTCACAACCAAATGGGACCTTTTAACTTAAGGCAACATATCTTGCATTCGGAAAGTATTCAGACCCCTTGACTTTTTCCATAGTTTGTTACGTTACAGCCTTATTCTAAAATAGATTAAATAAAACATTTTCCTGTCACGATCGTTATGAGAAGCGGACCAAGGCGCAGCGTGATAGGCGTACATACTTTTAATAAGTGTACACAACACGAACAAAAACAACAAAACGATACGTGAAGTCCTAGGTGATACAACAAACCATACGGAACAAGATCCCACAAAAACTGGTGAAAACAGGCTGCCTAAGTATGGTCCCCAATCAGAGACAACGAGCTACAGCTGTCTCTGATTGGGAACCACCCTGGCCAACATAGAAATAAACGATCTAGAACAAAACCCATAGAAAACTAAACATAACAAGTCCACACCCTGGCTCAACATTTAAGAGTCCCCAGAGCCAGGGCGTGACATTTCCTCATCAATCTACACACAATACCTCATAATGGCAAAGCGAAAACAGGTTTTTAGACATTTTTGCAAATTTATAAAAAATAAAAAACAGAAATACCTTATTTACATAAATATTCAGACCCTTTGCTACGAGACTCGAAATTGAGCTCAGGTGCATTCTTTTTCCAATGATCATCCTTGAGATGTTTCTACAACTTGATTGGAGTCCACCTGTGGTAAATTCAGTTGATTGGACATGATTTGGAAAGGCACACACCTGTCTATATAAGATCCCACAGTTGCCATGAGGTTGAAGGAATTGTCCGTAGAGCTCCGAGACTGGATTGTGTCGAGGCACAGATCTAGGGAAGGGTACCAGCATTGAAGGTCCCCAAGAACACAGTGGCCTCCATCATTCTTAAATGGAAGAAGTTTGGAACCACCAAGACTCTTCCTAGAGCTGGCCACCCGGCCAAACTGAGCAATCGGGGGAGAAGGGCCTGGGTCAGGGAGGTGACCAAGAACCCGATAGTCACTCTGACAGAGCTCCAGAATTCCTCTGTGGAGATGGGAGAACCTTCCAGAAGGACAAGCATCTCTGCAGCACTCCACCAATCAGGCCTTTATGGTAGAGTGGCCAGACAGAAGCCACTCCTCAGTAAAAGGCACATGACAGCCCGCTTTGAGTTTGCCAAAAAGCACCTAAAGGACTCTCAGACCATGAGAAACAAGATTCTCTGGTCTGATGAAACCAAGATTGAACTCTTTGGCCTGAATGCCAAGCGTCACGTCTGGAGGAAACCTGGCACCATCCCTACGGTGTAGCATGGTAGTGGCAGCATCATGCTGTGGGGGTGTTTTTCAGCGGCAGGGACTGGGAGACAAGTCAGGATTGAGGGAAAGATGAACAGAGCAAACTACAGAGAGATCCTTGATGAAAACCTGCTCCAGAGCACTCAGGACCTCAGACTGGGGCGAAGGTTCACCTTCCAACAGGACAACGACCCTAAGCACACAGCCAAGACAATGCAAGAGTGGCTTCGGGACAAGTCTCTGAATGTCCTTGAGTGGCCCAGCCAGAGCCCGGACTTGAACCCGATCGAACATCTCTGGAGAGACCTGAAAATAGCTGTGCAGCGACACTCCCCATCCAACCTGACAGAGCTTGAGAGGATCTGCAGAGAAGAAATGGGAGAAACTCCCCAAATACAGGTGTGCCAAGCTTGTAGCGTCATACCCAAGAAGACTCAAGGCTGTAATCGCTGCCAAAGGTGCTTCAACAAAGTACTGAGTAAAGGGTCTGAATACTTATGTAAATGTGATTTTTCCATTTTTTATTTTCAATACATTTGCTAAAAATTCTAAAAACCTGTTGAGGGAAAAAAACAATTTAATCAATTTTAGAATAAGGCTGTAACATAACAAAATTTGGAAAAAGTCAAGGGGTCTGAATACTTTCCCAATGCACTGTATGTTATAGATTGGTGCATAATGTAACTTCTCAGTAGTGCTTTCATTTCTGAGATGCTATGGCATTAGCTTTCTACCATTTTTGGTAAGTTCCTTACCTAAAATGTTGTAATTTTACTGGAACAACAGTCAGTAATTTCAACATCCTGACCCTGCCACTTCCTTTGGTAATCTGAGGGATGGACTAGGGACATGTAACCATTGGCACTTTCATAGATATGGATGCAAGGACTGACATTGCTACTGTAATGATAATTTTTAAACAATTTTTTGAAGCTATACATTGTTTTCAAAGACTCAAATGACCAAAGAACATTAAGAATGGAGTAAGATGACCTTAGATTAGAACATGACCTAACCCTCAGGAGTCCTCTTTTTGTTGGGGGGGCAATGTTTATCATCTCATTTATCATGTATGAAATCATTCTCATGTTTTGAGTGGTGGTATTGCTTTAACTTAAATGGACTGTAGTATTGGCACGTACTGGACCAATTACTATACCTTTATAAACATGCCCATCGTGTATGTTTCAACTTCGTTTAGTCCAACACATTACTAAAATTAGAAAAATGTGTAAGGAATGTTAGACTACACAGCACATTATGACAATGTGGCCTTTTTTTGGGGGATTTTATATATTTGAAGCTGTGTAGGTGTTTTGTTAATGTTGTTTTCAAACGTGATGGATTTTCTGACATCAGAGTTCATATGCAGACCAAAGGTTAATCAATTAAAACCTGAGATTGAGTTGTTGTTTTCCAGTATGGGTGCATTAAGTGTATTATCAGGTAATTTCCATGTTTATAGTTAATAGCACAAGGGCTTGATTTTAGAACACTCAATGGTAATAAGAGATGTAGTACTGTATATTGCTCATTAATTTAATTACCCAACAGAATGTTGTTGGGAGAGAACTGAACATTCAATTGCCCAATAATTTATTCAGATCAGAGTGGCATTTGCAGTATTGTTCAATTGTGGTATACAAATTGTTCAGATGTGGTATACAAATTGGTGAAATGATGTGCAATGTAGCTCCTTGCAGTGAATGAATAGATGTAGACCTATGTGTATTATGTTATTCAAGTTATTCAAATAATTTTTCGAATGTATGTGAAATTATAGAAATGCTGTGATTAAATAGTAGGCCTGCTGCTACAGGGTTTGACCTCTGTCAAACTGTCACAACAATACTGTAACATTTGTTTTTAACGTATAAATCACATTTGCTACTCTTATGACATTTGTGACTATAATTATTTCATCTGGTGTGAAAAGGTTTTTGGGGCAATTTCATCAGTGTGCAAATACTTACCATTCATTCATAAGTGTTGAAAGCTGACCCATTTTCTTATGCTTAATTTTTGGTAGTATAAATAACAATCGTGATGAAATGATGGTTGAACCAGATTGTTTTGACAGATTTTATAGATTTCCCTTTACTTTACAGTTATTGATAGTATTCAGGTGCAACAACAAAAAGTAGCAAAACACTGCATGCTGCGTTAATGTCTGTTTGCTATTAACACTAAATAGAATCAGAATAGGTCTGAATATCCTTCTGAATGGTACAGTATGCACAGTATGCACAACACAATACACATCACAGATTATTCATCGCCCAAGGAAACAAATGGGTTGGTTCATTTCCATTAAAATCCCTTGCCCCGTCCCTCTGTAGGCACACATGTATCAAGGAGAAATATATGCTTGTGGTGTGTATTGTAAGTAACATTTGCATATTCAAGATGTATATTATTCACATGGCTAACATCGTCTCCTTTCACAAACCCGCCTCTCATCTCTGTCCTCAACCCCATCCTGCACCCCCACCTTTTTTTCATTTTCCCACTAGATTAAACTGATTTCCAAATTTGGCGCAGTGTTCTTCATGAGGTTGCCAACTAATTAAGGCAGGCTAGGCAGCTCTGACTAACCTGGAGTCAGACTGGTGATGCTGCTCTCTTCCCTTCTCTCCTCCTTTTTTTCTTCCTGTGGTCTTTGTTGTGGCAGCAGGGCATGGCACTGGCAGTCTGGAGCATTGTGTCTGATTTCTAGCAGACGAACTGACCTCTGGGGACTTATTGACAGCTATCTCTACAGAGAGACACACAGTGCAGTGCAGGGAGAGAGAGAAAGGGAGAGCTGTGGAAAGGCTTGGGGAAGATCAATATCAGACACATAAATGCATTATAATAGTATAGTTTGATTCCCTTTGAACAGGGACGAAAATACAAAATTATACAGATTTGGCAGAGGCATAAGTAGTGGAAGAAAATGGCTGCCTCCAAAAAGGATCTAATTAATTTTGAAGGATCATCATCAGCCCCTTTCGTCCAAGGCAGGGGAGGGAGGGAGACCCCTGGACTGATTAGCATTCACTGCAGGTAGGAGCTGGCTGCTGCTCACCCACTGTGTCACAGCTAAAATGGAATCACTGTTGTGAGTGGCAGTCTGGAAAGCAGAAGTGTGCTTCCCTTCGTCTGCTCCTTTGTGCCCCTATTCACCTCACTATTCAACGCTCAGCCAGGTGGATTTACATGTCTAGATTGCAACTGAGACTAGGGAGGAAATATATATGCTTGTGTTGCCTAAAACTGGCCATGCAGAGGCCTTTGTCATCAGGTCACCATAGAATGACACTAACCTAACGTTACCACACTATTAAACCTGCATTTGCTGGCTTTTGTAAGCTAGTGTAAATTCCCTCTTGATTTCAGCACTTTGTGACACTTTTAAAAAATAACTAGAAAAAGTTAATTTCCTCAAGTTAAAAGTGAGTGAGGGAGTGCATACTGTGTGTGTGTGTGTGGTGAATGGTCAATTTCTATGACATTCCTTATTATAGAATGTACTATTGTACTTTAATTCAAATTATATAGATATAGGTCTGACGTTTAGTTACTCAGTGTTGGGCAATGGGCATACCGAATAGGCAATGTACGTACATAGAGGTTAACCAGTGACTACGGTCCTGGCAAGTGTGCTTACATATTAAACTTGATCAGGGGTCCGCAAGGGTAGCTGCTGGGACCTTATTGTGATTGTATGGATTATTAGGGGTCAGAAGACAATTGAGGGTGTTGCATTGGTTTGTTCCAGCTGTTGCCACACAACACTCAATCTTTTCAGTTGCATAGCAATTAGGGGTGTGAATGTTTAAATGTTTTAGGGTGTGAGCGTTTAAACGTTAAAACATTTAAACGAAGTTGGGATCCTTAAAGTTAAGAAAAATCCCTAACCGAAAAACTATGTTTCTTTCCCACACATAATTAAAATCACAGTGCAGTTATCACGAAACATTATTTTCCGTGTTATAGCCTAACTAGACTATATGGCTATAAAAGCCTGGGGAAAGTTGGGTAGTTTAAATAGAACCAGAGAGGAAGAGGCGAACTTTAGGCTACTTTGGTGAATTTGCGAGGCATGTAATACAATTAAGACATTGTGAGATGCAGATTACCAAGACATATGCGCACGGTTCTGCCTGCCCCTCCTCTCTCTCCCTCATGCTGGCCGGCCTGCTCTTTCTCTTAGCTAATGACACTAGTGTGTGTTCAGTCTTCGGTCTGTTGCGTGTAGAATATCCTAGTTTAGGCTATTCATGGGAATGATGTTGCCTGGATACAGTATCTTCGGGCCAGTCTTGTGAGCACGGGGTAGGCTACTCTTCGTTGCAGAGTGGATGGGGGTGTTTTTGTCTCCTAATATGAAATTACAGTAGGCTACCGGTATAGCCTGTATCGATGACCCTTTTCAGATATAATGGTATGTGCCCCCTTGAAAGCACCTCGTAGTGTAGCCTGCACCCTGTAAGGGCAGGCTACACTACGTCTTTTTAAACGCTGACACAAAAACTTTTTTAAATTGTCTGAAAAGTGATCAATTATTAACATGCTACTGTAGCTGTGTTCTATGTCTGTAAAGGGTTGTGGTAGATATAACTTCATTGCCCGGCCCTAGCAGTCATACATATGTAATAGGACCATTATTCTGCATTGTGAATTGATGTGGAATTTTGTGATTTAAAGGAAAACCGATAAAACAATTGCAGTTTAGACGTTAAGAAAAATCCCTAACAGCAATGGCTTCAGACTTAGTTCTTAGCATCATTGGAAGGTATTTTGCTAAGTCCCTATATTAAAATAATATGGCTGGTGGCGTAGTTGGCAAGGCTAACTAAGACTTGTTTCTGTTGAGCTGTTTGACCTAAAACCACAGCAGTGGCTCGTTATGGAAACATGGTGCCATTTTGTCCAAGATGGAAAACAAGCTGCAACACATGCTTACAGCTATATTTACTGTGCCTCAAACTATAATTCAATAAAACGATAGGAGGGGCACACAACTGGCATAGAGGTGATGCTGTATGTCCATCTTCTGTAGTGTAACCACAGGCATTTGGTTGTTAGGAAGCCGGTTAAAGAGGTCCACTTTTTTTTATTTGACCTTTATTTTAACAGGGAGTCCCATTGAGACCAATAATCTATTTCGCAATGGAGCACTGCATGTATCCAGGTAGAACCCTTTTGGTTCCAGGTAGAACCCATATGGGTTCATTGTACTGTAGAACCCTTTCCACATATTTTTTAGTTTTTCCAAAGGTTGTATGTGACTGCTTCTGTGCATCTACAGATGTAGGATCTTAATTTGATCACCCTGTTGCAGGAGAACATCTGTAAGTGTATTTGAGGTTTAAAAAGGGTTTCTGAAGTTTGTAACCCCGCCCCCCAATAAAAAAAAAAGAACGTATGAAAAATTTATTAACACAACAAAAATGTCCAATCATTATAATCCACATAATAATTCACATTTCCTGTTCCAGCAGGATAATTTTCCTGCTGTAGCATACTGGCTCAAATTAAGATCCTACATCTATACAAAGCAGTGTTTAATTACATTAATCTGGCTGGTCTGCCAGGGGCATAGGCCTACTAATACAATGGAAAGTATGCAAGGATAAATAAAGCCCTTTTTAGAAAAATAAATATCTGAGCTCAGAGCAGACTGGGCAAGATAACCAAAAGCAGAGAATAAATCTGTTGAATAGATAAATGACATAAAGCATTTATGGAGACAATTCAGTATTCATTACCGTCACATGCTATGTCTTGTTTGTCTGTTGTAGTTATTACCTTTTGATTAGTCTCTCTTAAAGTTAATACAAGTTGTGTTACTTGATGCCAGTATATTTTCCCAGAGTCAAATATTTTTTGGCTCCTTAGAAATATTAAAATGGTTGTTGGTTGCCCAAATACCCCTCTACTAATGTTTACAGTTTAATCAAGCTTAGTGCTTTAGCCCAGGAAGAGTAGCTGCTGCTTCAGCAACAGCTAATGGGATCCTAATAAAATACCAAATACATGATATTCCTACAGTATAGTGTATGATCATATTCATGAAGATCATTCAGTAAGTAGATTGCAATAGATGAAAGACACATGGCAACAAATGTTTAATATGGGAAGACATTTGTTTGTATTGTACTATAGGCACTGTCCACCACAAAAAAAGAGGAAACCACAATGGAATGGTTCAAAGCAAATATGGGTATTTATCCTTTAGCCAACTTCATGATATATTCAGGTTTATTTGAATTTGACATATGGACATTTCCTCCATTTTGTGAACAGTTGTGAGGACCTACAGGACCTACGGTTGGCCTTTTACTGTTTGTACCCATGCATACTCACATGTATAGCATCTCTGTAAACCTGAGAATCACACGCTGGGTGTAGTTGAATGCCTTATGTGTTACTTATATCTCAGTTGACTGTTACTAAACGTAAGGTCTGACTATGGTGCGCCATAGTAACGCCATTTTGTCTATTTTAGTATTGATATACAGTACCAGTCAAAGGTTTGGACACACCTACTCATTCAAGGGTTTTTATTTATTTTTACTATTTTCTACATTGTAGAATAATAGTGAAGAGATCAAAACTATGAAATAACACATATGGAATCATGTAGTAACCAAAAAAGTGTTAAACAAATCAAAATATATTTGAGATTTGAGATTCTTCAAATAGCCACCCTTTGCCTTGATGACAGCTTTGCACACTCTTGGCATGAGTAGGTGTGTCCAAACTTTTGACTGGTAGTGTACAAAAAACAGAATAGCGAGCTATAGAGATATAGGAACTGGGAAAAACATACATTTGAAATCACATTCAGTACTGCCTTGGCACACACATACATACACACATACACACACACACTGTTGGAGTCCTTCATATTGGAGAACAATCCTTTCGCCATTGTTGCAACCTTTTATTCAATTAAATCAAGCTCCTGAGTCCTCTGTAAGTCCTCTCAAGGCATGTTGTAGAATTTTCTGGTCTCTCTCAATGCTTTTTTGAGAAGTCTCTGAGATCTTGAGTATATGTACAGTGAGGGAAAAAAGTATTTGATCCCCTGCTGATTTTGTACGTTTGCCCACTGACAAAGAAATGATCAGTCTATAATTTATTTGAACAGTGAGAGACAGAATAACAGCAAAAAAATCCAGAAAAACGAATGTCAAAAATGTTATGAATTGATTTGCATTTTAATGAGGGAAATAAGTATTTGACCCCCTCTCAATCAGAAAGATTTCTGGCTCCCAGGTGTCTTTTATACAGGTAACGAGCTGAGATTAGGAGCACACTCTTAAAGGGAGTGCTCCTAATCTCAGTTTGTTACCTGTATAAAGGACACCTGTCCACAGAAGCAATCAATCAATCAAATTCCAAACTCTCCACCATGGCCAAGACCAAAGAGCTCTCCAAGGATGTCAGGGACAAGATTGTAGACCTACACAAGGCTGGAATGGGCTACAAGACTATCGCCAAGCAGCTTGGTGAGAAGGTGACAACAGTTGGTGCGATTAATCGCAAATGGAAGAAACACAAAATAACTGTCAATCTCCCTCTGCCTGGGGCTCCATGCAAGATCTCACCTTGTGGAGTTGCAATGATCATGAGAACGGTGAGGAATCAGCCCAGAACTACACGGGAGGATCTTGTCAATGATCTCAAGGCAGCTGGGACCATAGTCACCAAGAAAACAATTGGTAACACACTACGCCGTGAAGGACTGAAATCCTGCAGCGCCCGCAAGTTCCCCCTGCTCAAGAAAGCACATATACAGGCCCGTCTGAAGTTTGCCAATGAACATCTGAATGATTCAGAGGAGAACTGGGTGAAAGTGTTGTGGTCAGATGAGACTAAAATCGAGCTCATTGGCATCAACTCAACTCGCCGTGTTTGGAGGAGGAGGAATGCTGCCTATGACCCCAAGAACACCATCCCCACCGTCAAACATGGAGGTGGAAACATTGTGCTTTGGGGGTGTTTTTCTGCTAAGGGGACAGGACAACTTCACCGCATCAAAGGGACGATGGAGGGGGCCATGTACCGTCAAATCTTGGGTGAGAACCTCCTTCCCTCAGCCAGGGCATTGAAAATGGGTCGTGGATGGGTATTCCAGCATGACAATGACCCAAAACACACAGCCAAGGCAAGAAAGGAGTGGCTCAAGAAGAAGCACATTAAGGTCATGGAGTGGCCTAACCAGTCTCCAGACCTTAATCCCATAGAAAATCTGTGGAGGGAGCTGAAGGTTTGAGTTGCCAAACATCAGCCTCGAAACCTTAATGACTTCTCCAAGAAACGTCTGACCTCTGTGATTGCCAACAAGGGTTTTGCCACCAAGTACTAAGTCATGTTTTGCAGAGGGGTCAAATACTTATTTCCCTAATTAAAATGCTAATCAATTTATAACATTTTTTACATGGGTTTTTCTGGATTTTGTTGTTGTTATTCTGTCTCTCACTGTTCAAATAAACCTACCATTAAAATTAGACTGATCGTGTCTTTGTCAGTCGGCAAATGTACAAAATCAGCAGGGGATCAAATACTTTTTACCCTCACTAGCCTTTGACCTTTGACCTTTAATTCAGAACGAAAAAATATGATACAGTATGAGGAGTATAATATCTTTGTTGGTAAATAAGACTGGAATGTGGAAGGATCTCCTTTGGCAGGGTGTGGTTCACTGACCAGTAGTTTAGATAACGACTGAAAAGAGATTTGGCCCTGTGACCATGTGATTTCTAACCTTGACATATAATTGGCGGTCAAGTGTCCACTAGAGTAAACTGCCTTAAATTGGTCTAGAAGGTCCACTCACTCTTTATCTTAGAAATTATAACATATCCAGATTGCATTGCTCGCTTCGGTCTCTACATATCAAGGTTAGACACCTATACATTTATTTCTCAGAATGACCATGTTGATTTATGAATTCTCTTTTTCCCCCAGGGTGGTATTGAAGAGACCACTGTGGCCCTGTGGCAGAGCGACCTATGATAGTGGCAGTAGAGAGGACTGAAGGGATAGCCTAGCACTGGTCTTTCCACAGCCACCTCCACCAGCAGCCTGTAGCAGTGTGCCCTGTGCCTCATCACCAGCCTCACACACATCTTCTCAACAAAGAGTCATCTGACTGTGAGTATATTTCTGTGGTCGGTCAGTTGGTCAGTCGGTCAGTCGGTTGGTCAGTCTGTCGGTGGCACCCATAGTTAGGCTACTCTGGCCACTGTATCTCTAGCTGCATGGGTGTGTATCTAATTTATTAACAGACATTCAATATGGTTTTATAAATATATACCAAAGCTGTCCTGCTGTCACGGCATGTTGCAATCATCCCTTTTTTCTCTTTCTGATTGTATTAAGCCTACTGGCTGTGATTTGAGGATGTTTGTTTTAATTATTTTTTCATTTGTTTTTCCATTTTTATTTATTATAATTATTTCAATCATTTGGTTTCCCAAGAGTAAATAAAACTAAATGGTGTTCATTAGTTCTTCCCTTGGTTTTGATAGCATGTCTTATATAAAACATTAAAGTAAATAGACACATGCTGTAGATTCAAGGCTTTTATTTTCTCTGGCAGATGGTTAAAGGTAATCACTTGAGCTAAAAGCAAGGCATGGCCATGAGTATACATTATACATTATCTAGGAAGATCTTGATGATTGTGTTAAACATTAAAGGGAAGATTGCAGAATTAGGTTGCTGTTAAACATACTGATTGATTTCATCCTTCCAACTAAAAGTCCCAATACAACATATCACTTTACATTAGAATTTTGGGAGAAATGTATATTTTATCCGAATTTGACCGAGGTCATGTCGGAAAAGCGTTCGGAATAGTGACTTCAAGAGAAGGACACAAGTGAAGCCACAATCCACATAAGACGGTAAAGACCCCCATCATACCGAGTCCAGCATTTCTCATACTTTTACACAAAATCAAGATAAACATTTACCATCATAGTAGATATTGAACGTATATAACCAAACTGGCTAAAACTCTGTTGTTGGCCGATGGTAGCTATTGCTAGCCACATGCTAACCTGAGTGCTAACGTTACTAGCAGTAGTAACAGTAAATCCAGGGATAATTGCTAACACAAACATTGGCTACCATGATATCCTGCAAGTTATATCGGCCAATAAAGGTCAGGCAGTTCAGAAAAAAAGACATACCTTGAAATAAACAATTACATTAAACCGATAGGTATTTGACTATTCATTTCTGCAAAACGTGCAGTGTTGATGAGGTTGTTGTAGCTTGCTTGCTTGCTAGCTAGCTAGCTTATTCCACCCCCAAACACCATGTTAGATCTGAGTGGGCCAATTCGTTTTGCCTGGCCCGGTGCATTTAAGATAGCTGGCTATATTATTTTTAAAATAATCTACTAGCAACATAACATGACAAAACTCTTTGAGCACTTTAGTACCTACTTACCTGATTGGCCTCCATCACCAAAGCCACCAGCAGGCTGTTCATTTCTTGACGTCAAAGCTGCAATGTATAGTTGATATAGGAGTTTTTTATAAATGTAATTCAAATTGCGAAAATGTTTTATACACTTTTGCATAAAGAACGTTTTAGATGGAATATAATCAATCTACGTTGTTAGATTTGTGGAATATACTGTATATCGTGCCACCTTTCCTTTACGATTGCATAGGAGAGAAGCCTGATTTCATTGTATTTTTACAGCTGTTGCATATGATAATTACAAGGGTGATGGTAGTGAAAGGGGGTCAGGTGCTATAAGGATTAACTAGCGTACAGGATGTACCCAGAGGGTAAAGGGGGAGGTACTGTATAATAGCAGTGGTTTTAAGAACCCCTGTGCTCTGGGTGTGGATTATGTGGATGAATGAATTTATGTAAAACGTATACGATTGTATGAACAGCTGTTCAGTCTTACAGAAAAGCCATTCATGTTTTTTTAGGACAGTATAACGTAGAGGCTGTTTGCTGGAGGGCTAATGCTAAATAATATTTAGGGATTTGATACTTTTTCTGCTATCAAAGTGGTTAATAAAATATGTTGTTAATGGTGAAATGGTAGAAAACCAAACACCACATTGAAACTATTTAATGAATCTAGATTCCATGTGTGGAATGACAAAGCTATTGGATGTATTTAATTGTCATATCCAGTCTTTTTCAACTGATCTTCAAATGTCAGCTAGAAAAGTCAAGCATTATTCAACAAGTCAGTTGTACATTGTCTTTGTAGCATTTTGTTAATACTACATTTAGATATCTAAGAGGAGCTTTAACAATGCATGAATTGAGAGCAATACTGTTACGCTTGAAATATCATGGCGCCATCTCTGAATATATATTTTTCGCAGCTGAGCCAATTTGTAGATGTGAGTTTATCATTTACAGTTTGTGTTCAGGGCAGGCACTACTCCATTTGTGAGGATGGCCTAAACATTGTCAGACCAAATTTTAGCAAACGAGTCGGGCGCAAATACCAGCTTAAACACTGCTTAGTTGTGTAACGTCCCGAAATTGGGAGAGCAGAGGGTAGGATAGTTAGGGAGCACCATCACTGGGAGAGCAGAGAGTAGGATAGTTAGGGAGCACCATCACTAGGAGAGCAGAGGGTAGGATAGTTAGGGAGCACCATCACTGGGAGAGCAGAGGGTAGGATAGTTAGGGAGCACCATCACTGGGAGAGCAGAGGGTAGGATAGTTAGGGAGCACCATCACTGGGAGAGCAGAGGGTAGGATAGTTAGGGAGCACCATCACTGGGAGAGCAGAGGGTAGGATAGTTAGGGAGCACCATCACTGGGAGAGCAGAGGGTAGGATAGTTAGGGATCACCATCATTGGAAGAGCAGAGGGTAGGATTGTTAGGGAGCACCATCACTGGGAGAGCAGAGCGTAGGATAGTTAGGGAGCACCATCATTGGGAGAGCAGAGGGTAGGATTGTTAGGGAGCACCATCACTGAGCACGCGGGCGGACGGGTGATAAACTAAGCCTATTAGTCTAAACCCAGAGCACCACCTACTGGGGGTTTAGAGTCTCTTAGAAAATATACCACCAGGGCTTTTAAGATGGGAACAAAACTAATGGGATGGGGATCCATCTTGATTGTCTCTTTCCCTCTATCGCCCTACAGATCCTTTGTCGTGCAGTTTTGTGCAGAAATTCATCCAACTACTAACCAGCTAGCTAGTTTACCTTTGACTGATTTGATTGTTTCAATATCAAATGCCAACATCTTATGAAAATAAGATCACCACCGAAATGTGAGGAAAGCACATGGGGTGGATGGAGAAGGTCATTTGTTGAAGTGGATTAAATGTGGCATTTCTGTGCTAAATATCCTGATTATATCCCTGCAGTGCAGCTGTGTTCCATCTCAAAATGTATTTGATAATCATTATCCAATTTTTTTTTATTAGATAATGCTCATCATGTGGCCCACATTTAGAATTTCTAAAGGTTTATTCATTATTTAAAATGTTTTGTGTTTTTTTTCTTCTGTGTCCAGGTGACATCTGTTGCAAGGGGATGACCGAGCGCATTCATAACATCAATCTCCACAACTTCAGCAATTCTGTACTTGAGACCCTCAATGAGCAGCGCAACCGCGGGCACTTCTGTGACGTGACTGTTCGGATCCATGGAAGCATGCTGCGAGCCCACCGCTGCGTGCTGGCCGCTGGGAGCCCCTTCTTTCAGGACAAGCTTCTCCTGGGCTACAGTGACATTGAGATCCCCTCTGTGGTCTCGGTGCAGTCCATCCAGAAGCTGATAGACTTCATGTACAGCGGGGTCTTGCGGGTGTCCCAATCGGAGGCTCTCCAGATCCTCACTGCTGCCAGCATCCTGCAGATCAAGACGGTCATCGATGAGTGCACCCGCATCGTGTCCCAGAATGTGGGCCTGGCCGGTCCAGGGGGGTTCCCTGTCAACCCAGGGGACTCTGGGCAGGAGACTCCCCGGGGCACGCCTGAGTCAGGCACCTCTGGGCCCAGCAGCGATGCAGAGTCAGGGTACATGCAGGCTACGTCCCAGCAGAGCCTTGAGCGTGCCTACACATCGCTGTACTCCTACTCGGGCCTCTCACTGCAGAATGGAACCCGTGAGCGCTCCCACTACGTAACCAGTATGACAACAAGCTACGACCCAGCCCTCAGCACGCAGAAGGACCAGCACGACCAGGACCCGCCGTGGATCACCCGCATCCATGAAAGGTCACAGCAGATGGAACGCTTCCTATCCACCCCTGAGACCACCCACTGCCGCAAGCAGCCCCGACCGGTACGCATACAGACAGGAGGCATGCACATAAAGCAGGAAGTAGAGGATGAGTACAGCTGCTATGGTATGGATGAGTGCACAGAAGACACTGACCACGTTGAGGGTGTGGAGACTGAACCGAAGGGTGAAAGCTTTGACTCAGGGGTAAGCTCCTCCATCGGTACTGAGCCAGACTCCGTGGACCAGCACCAGTACCCGGTGGGCTTTGGGAGGGAAGGGGGTGGAGAGGGGACCCCACTGCAGATCGAGGTCGATGACTCCTCCCCAGAGCAGATTCATGAGACGGAGGAAGGGGGTACATCCCACAGCACTAGCGACAGTAACATGTTGCAGCCCCTGCCCAACCCAATCATGGCCCAGTCTCTGCCAAGTGCCCTACTCTATATGCGTCAGGCCGAACCTCATACCAGCAACCTGAGGATGCCGCTCACCATGACCAGCAACACCCAGGTAATGGGCACGGCTGGCAACTCCTACCTGCCCACTCTGTTTGCCACACAGTCGGCCAGCAACAACAAGCCCTTCCTCTTCAGCCTGCAACAGTCCATGGGAGGCCAGCAGCCCCAGTTTGTGTCCGGGCCACCCCCTAGTATGCCCTCATTCCCTCAGCAGTTGACGGTACAGCAGCAGGCAGCGCGGGAACAGCAGCAGGCGGCCCAGATGGGACCGGGGGAGAAGAAGCCCTATGAGTGCACTCTCTGCACTAAAACCTTTACTGCTAAACAGAACTACGTCAAACACATGTTTGTGCACACTGGTGAGTACACTGGCTCCTCCTACCATTCTGCATGTGACACTAGTATATTGCCATGAGTGGTTGGGGTTTCAAATCATTTCCCTATACATTTGCAAACATAAAATACACAAACACAATGAATAATTATTTTAATTTAGATGTAGCAATGGATTTTTATTTAACTATGCTGAGACCAAGGTCTCTTTCACAGATGAGCCCTGTATACACCTCAATGTACACTATATACATCAATATACACATAGCTATACACTATACAAATCAATATACACATCACTATACACTATACACATCAATATATACATTAACATACACTATGGTCCTCTGTAGCTCAGCTGGTAGAGCACGGCGCTTGTAACGCCAAGGTAGTGGGTTCGATCCCCGGGACCACCCATACACAAAAATGTATGCACGCATGACTGTAAGTCGCTTTGGATAAAAGCGTCTGCTAAATGGCATATTATTATTTATTATTATTACTATACACATCAATATACACATCAATGCACACTAATATACACTATACACATCAATATACACATCAATATACACTATACACATCAATATACACTATACACATCCCTATACCCATCAATATACAATATACACATCAATATACACTATACACATCAATATACGCTATACACATCATTATACACTATACACATCAATACACACATCAGTATACACTATACACATCTATATACACATCAATATACACTATACACATCAATATACACATTAATATACACTATACACATCAATATACAAACCAATATACACTATACACATCACTATACACTATACACATCAATACACACATCAATATACACAATACACATCAATACACACATCAATATACACTATACACATCACTATACACATAAATATACCCATCAATATACATAAGGGATAATCAATGAGGGGCTATGCGTTCTATGGAAAATCTTTTTTTCTTAAATCTGCATTGTTGGTTAAGGGCTTGTAAGTAAGCATTTCACTGTAAGGTCTACACCTGTTGTATTTGGCGCATGTGGCAAATAAAATTGGATTTGATTTGGAATGAATGAGGTGGAAGGTGTGTTCCACGACACGCTAGCGGACTGGAACTGACCTTCCACAGAGTTGCTTTATTTTCCAGAGAACGCATAGCTCCTCTTTGATTATCTCTTTTAACACATTTGCCACTAGACAGGTGTTCAACATCCACTGAAGTAGCTAGCAAGTTTACTAGATAGCTACAGTAGTTGCTGTGGTAACCAAACAAACAGACTTGTAGCTTGCTATTATGAAAATCGAATTCAACAATACCAATACTATTTTCAATTGGACTTTGGCTTTCAAAAGCAGCTAAAACAAAACATGTAAAAATGAACTAAGGCACCTCTGGGGTTTCTGGTATATGGCCAATATACCACTGCAAAGAGGTGTTCTTAGGCACGACGCAACTCTGAGTAGATTGGCCATATACCACACCCCCTCAGGCCTTATTGCTTAAATATACACTATACACATCAATATACACTATACACATCACTACACACATAAATATACACATCAATATACACTATACACATCAATATACACTATACACATCACTACACACATAAATATACACATCAATATACACTATACACATCAATATACACTATACACATCAATATACACTATAAACATCACAATACACATCAGTATACACATAAATATACACTATACACATCACTATACACATCATTATACACTATACACATCAATATACACAACAATATTCACATCTATACATGAAAAGCATCAACGCAATCATAGAAAACAAACAGATCTTCAGTACAAAGATCCTCAATCAGCCTTTTGAATTGCCTCCTAATAAATGTGTATTTTGTTTAGTTGCTTGACGTATATAGGCTATTTCTTGATGGATGGATGGATGGCTAACTATAAACTATTTTACTACCATAATGAACATTACACAGGTATATATCTGTTTTCTGTTTATGAAAGAAGTAGTGATTTTCAGGGATTGACATTAAGGGTTGTCTTACTGGCCAGGCAAGTGAACTTTCTGGTTCCTTCCCTTATGGAATGAATGGCAGTCGGGCAAGTTGCGCCTTCTCTGTGGTTTCCCCATTGGTCAGGTGAAAACAACCAAACTGTCCAGTAGCCTAAAATGTATATTTTTAGTTCCTCCCAATTGTTTAAGTGAAAGAGAGACAATCTATGGCACTTCATGGCCCTAGCTGTTTGCATACAGAAATTTCATAAATTGTCTTTCACTTAAACCACGTGTCAAACTCATTCCACGGAGGGCCAAGTGTCTGCGGGTTTTCACTTCTCCCTTGTACTTAAAGTCACTAATTAGTAAATATCTCCCCTCACCTGGTTGTCTAGGTCTTAATTGAAAAGAAAAAGAAAAAACCCGCAGACACTCGGCCCTCAGTGGAGTTTGACACCCCTGACTTAAACAATGGGGAGGAACCAGAAATATCAGTTTTAAGTTACCTTAATGTCAATCCCTGGTTTTGATTCAGCTGAGTTATACCAATTAGTTATAAGGCTCTGTCACATTGAAAAGTGAACTGTGGCTACCTGCATCATATAGCTGATAATATGTTTTTGATTAATATAGTGGGTGATATGTAATGCCCTGTATGGTTGCCAATTAAGCTTGTTCTATACGATACCACACATTGATTAGGTACTATTTGTAATTTAGAGTTTTATCAGTGGGTGGTTGGTGCATAAATATTAAACGTAAAAAGAGAGATGGCAACACCAAGCAGGATGTTGATTAGTTTAGAATATATATCCAAACTGAGATTTGTGTTTTTTGGATGTTGGAAGAGGTTCTAATGTGACCTTAATTCATAATTGGGCTCTACATGTCCCGGTTAAGAGCAGAATGAAAGAGCAATGAATATTGGCACATGGTATTGTTTTTGATTAGTTTAGAAAATATATTCAAACTGAGATTTGGACCCCAGAAGCTACTCTTCTTGGGGTCCAGCAAAATTAAGGCAGTTATACATTTTAAAAACATTACAATACATTCATAACAGATTTCACAACAGATTAAGTGTGTGCCCTCGGGCCTCTACTCTACTACCACATATGTATAACCCAAAATCCATGTGTACATGTATGTACAGTGAGGGAAAAAAGTATTTTATCCCCTGCTGATTTTGTACGTTTGCCCACTGACAAAGAAATTATCAGGCTATAATTTTAATGGTAGGTTAATTTGAAGAGTGAGAGACAGAATAACAAACAAAAAATCCAGAAAAACGCATGTCAAAAATGTTATAAATTGATTTGCATTTTAATGAGGGAAATAAGTATTTGACCCCTCTGGAAAACGTGACTTAGTACTTGGTGGCAAAACCCTTGTTGGCAATCACAGAGGTCAGACATTTCTTGTAGTTGGCCACCAGGTTTGCACACATCTCAGGAGGGATTTTGTGCCACTCCTCTTTGCAGATCTTCTCTAAGTCATTAAGGTTTCGAGGCTGACGTTTGGCAACTTGAACCTTCAGCTCCCTCCACAGATTTTCTATGGGATTAAGGTCTGGAGACTGGCTAGGCCACTCCAGGACCTTAATGTGCTTCTTCTTGAGCCACTCCTTTGTTGCCTTGGCCGTGTGTTTTGGGTCATTGTCATGCTGGAATACCCATCAACGACCCATTTTCAATGCCCTGGCTGAGGGAAGGAGGTTCTCACCAAGATTTGACGGTACATGGCCCCGTCCATCGTCCCTTTGATGCAGTGAAGTTGTCCTGTCCCCTTAGCAGAAAAACACCCCCAAAGCATAATGTTTCCACCTCCATGTTTGACGGTGGGGATGGTGTTCCTCGGGTCATAGGCAGCATTCCTCCTCCTCCAAACACAGCAAGTTGATTTGATGCCAAAGAGCTCGATTTTGGTCTCATCTGACCACAACACTTTCACCCTGTTCTCCTCTGAATCATTCAGATGTTCATTGGCAAACTTCAGACGGGCCTGTATATGTGCTTTCTTGAGCAGGGGGACCTTGCGGGCACTGCAGGATTTCAGTCCTTCACGGCGTAGTGTGTTACCAATTGTTTTCTTGGTGACTATGGTCCCAGCTGCCTTGAGATCATTGACAAGATCCTCCCGTGTAGTTCTGAGCTGATTCCTCACCGTTCTCATGATCATTGCAACTCCACGAGGTGAGATCTTGCATGGAGCCCCAGGCCAAGGGAGATTGACAGTTAGTGTTTCTTCCATTTGCGAATAATCGCACCAACTGTTGTCACCTTCTCACCAAGCTGCTTGGCGATGGTCTTGTAGCCCATTCCAGCCTTGTGTAGGTCTACAATCTTGTCCCTGACATCCTTGGAGAGCTCTTTGGTCTTGGCCATGGTGGAGAATTTGGAATCTGATTGATTGATTGCTTCTGTGGACAGGTGTCTTTTATACAGGTAACAAGCTGAGATTAGGAGCACTCCCTTTAAGAGTGTGCTCCTAATCTCAGCTCGTTACCTGTATAAAAGACACCTGGGAGCCAGAAATCTTTCTGATTGAGAGGGGGTCAAATACTTATTTCCCTCATTAAAATGCAAATCAATTTATACAATTTTTGACATGGGTTTTTCTGGATTTTTTTGTTGTTATTCTGTGTCTCACTGTTCAAATAAACCTACCATTAAAATTATAGACTGATCATTTCTTTGTCAGTGGGCAAACGTACAAAATCAGCAGGGGATCAAATACTTTTTTCCCTCACTGTATGTTATCGTGTGTTTGTATGCATGTGTCTATGTTGGTGTTGCTTCACAATCCCTGCTGTTCCATAAGGTGTATTCTTATCTGGCATGAGTTACCTGATGTGGAATAGAGTTCCATGTAGTCATGGCTCTATGTAGTACTGTGCGCCTCCAATAGTCTGTTCTTGACTTCGGGACTGTGAAGAGACTGATAATATGTTCATGAGTAAGAGGGGAATATTGGTGCCTATTCAAATGTAAAGAATCAGACACTGGAGGATGAGCGTGCCCATCAACAATGGCTGCTTGGCAGTGAGTTCATGGACTGAGGTGTTGGGTTTAATGTTGTTTTGTGATCGGCACCGTCCTCGTTAATTAGCAAAAATCATGCAACATTTTCAAGGCTACATTGGAAGAATAGAGTTTCACTGTCAGTCACAGTGTCCTTTGTTGTTTTGCAGGGTTTTGTGTTTTCCTGTCTCTCCTTTTTCCTCCTAATGACTGTGACTTCTGTGTACATCCAGGTGAGAAACCACATCAGTGCAGCATCTGCTGGCGCTCGTTCTCCCTGAAGGATTACCTAATCAAACACATGGTCACTCACACAGGGGTACGTGCCTACCAGTGCAGCATCTGTAACAAACGCTTTACCCAAAAGAGCTCCCTCAACGTCCACATGCGGCTGCACCGTGGAGAGAAGTCCTACGAGTGCTACATCTGCAAGAAGAAGTTCTCTCACAAGACCCTGCTAGAGAGGCACATGGCTCTGCACAGCACAGGGGGCGCCGTCACGGGGCTGTCTGGGTCAGCAGGCACCGGTGGCCCCGTCTCCATTCCCATGGCCGTGCCCGAACCTGGCGCTGGAGTGGTGGCCCTCGCCATGCACGTCGGTGGAGGCGCAGGAGTAGGGGGTGGGGTCGGACCGGGAGTGGGTGTGGCTGCGGAGGCAAGCTGCCAAGAAAGGACCACCTACGTGTGCTCCGTCTGCCCTGCCAAGTTCGACCAAATTGAGCACTTCAATGACCACATGCGAATGCATGTCTCCGATGGATAAGTACAAATAGATACACTTCTTTAAAAAATATTACATGAAAAAGAAAAATGGCACTAGATTTTTTTTTTTTTTTTGAGGCATGAAGAGTAATGAGTATAGACACTGGCACATTAAGTTTCCCAGAAAGGAGTTTTTTTTTTTTGTTATTCTAAAAGAAAAACAAGATGGTGGCCTTAAGGCTTTGTAGTTTGATATTGATCCACTGGATGGATCCTTACTACAGGCCTCTAAATGTATGCTTTCCTAAAATACTGATTTATGTGTTGAACACTACCGAAAGGCCTACGAAAGAAACACACACACATACACAAATTCAAACTCACACACCTATAGATATATCTTTGTATGAGTGTATGTGTTAATCTGTGTATGTGTGTACTTGTGCGTGTGTATTTGTATGTGTGCGTGTGCGTGTGCGTGTGTGCGTGTGCAAACATTGCCATGGAATTTGGAACATGGTAAATGTAACCCCATATTGACCGTTTTGGACACTATTAGGAGTCCAGGCTTACTGTGCTAGAATTTTCACAAAAAAAAAAAAAAAAAAACATCTGGCTTGGGCTAATGATTCCCTCTAAAAAATATTGTTGGTCACAAGTTTGCCTTCTTATGTCGGATAAGAAAAGGAGAGTAATTAATTTGACACTGGGTTTTTATTTATTGTTATTATGGTATTGAGGGATTACAATACAGCTGTTGTGAAGGTACAAGTTGATATTAACAATTGTACTGAAATGTAACTTCCTGTGAGTTGGTATAGAAATGGGTATTTAGTATATGTGTTAATGTCCATGCATTTTGATGGTTCAGGTTAAGTTTACAAAATTAGGGTTGTTGATAAGACAGTATTTGAGCAAAAATATAATATTGTTAGGAGTTTATTTCATTTGCATACACTGCCACTAATATCTTAGAAGACTGTTAAGGCTATTAGACCTCTTCCATTAAAACATGTGACCTAACAAAAGACAAAAGGTTCTTCTTGACATAATCAGTTTATCAATTATTGTTTAGTTCTATGAAGAGGATTTTACATGTGCAGTTGTAGCAGGCTTGATTGAGTATGCTACCAGACTCATCGTGACTGCTGCTTCGCAACTTGCACCAGACTGTTATCAGCTGTAGACTACAACATGATTTGTCAATATTACTATTAACATTTAAATTAAGAAACTAAAATATATTATTTGATAATGGAATGGTTTACCAGGATAGTTTAAGACAGCTGTCAAATAGATTACCGGTAAATTGAGAATGATTCTGTGAACTTGCATAGGACAGAAATATAATCGTGTGACCTAAATCTCTGTATATCCTGTTCCTACGGACATGACACAGCTATTTGAGCAGGTGGAGAAACTAAAATGCACTACTCCTGAAATGTTAGCTCCACCTGGTGGCCCAAATGGCATGTCATGTTCAGGCATTTATTACAGACACGAGACAGGAGGCAAAATAAACCACAATAACATATACCCCGGGTCAATAATTACTTCATAATATAACACAACTTGCAGATGGACTTCCAAGACAATAAGATACATTCCTCACGGATACCTAGACACAGTGTGTACAGAATAGATTGATTTGGGAGTAAGGAGAGGGGATGTCATTCAAGTGTCACATCACTCAAAGGCTCTGCTCTGATATTTGGCTTGCTGTTCATGCATTTTATCCAAAATAAGACAAATATGTCTGCCTGCAACTGCAATCTGAAGATTTTGCTCATTTCTTTGAGTAGACACACCTTTTTAGTTACAATGACGAGATAGTAACTTACCACAGATACAGTACAGTCTGAAAACAATATGTTGTAGATAAAAGCAAAGTGCTACTTTGCACATTTTCTTCAAATGCCTGTGCTTAATATTTAATTGTTTTACTTAATAAAATAAATTCTATTATTTTCATTTTTTCATTTTTAAAGGAAAAAATCTTTCTTAAAAGCTTAATAAGAGGACTGCGTTATTTTCTTGCATAGCCTATATGTTGCACTGCTTAAACCGATAAGTGCACTACTGTTACCAGAGATATTATAGTTTTAGAGAAAAATAATCATTTTTTATCTAATAATTGGTTGTAGAATTCACGTGTTAGAATAGCTTTGTTCCATTTTACGATAAGGTAATTTAATGTTTCTTAGCTTTTGTTATCGCTTGCTATTATATGTATTTACTTGTGCTGTGTTTGTGCAAGCGTTTATTTTTATTTAAATGCAATCCATCGTGTGAGCTTGTCTCTGTTTTCACCCTTTTAATGTATTCTTTTCAAGAGTTTAATCCCCTTTAACAGCAGTTATCGCATTGCATACATTAGAACAGATGCTGAATTTTCATACAAAAGCATTCATGCCAAACGAAATCCCCCCCCCCCCCCCAAAAAAAGAAAAAAATATTTTATAGTGTCCGTGGACATAAATTATATGTGTTTTTTAGAACAAGTTTCTTTAGGAATTACAGGGTGGGTGGGAGATTGTACACAGCTTATTTGCTATTTGTAAATTGTACACAAGTGTGCGTCTCTTGTGTTTGTCTGTGTGAGTGTTTGTATGTGTTATATAATCAAACTGTTGGTGTCCCAAGTGGAGGTGTAATACCTGAACTGTAGGGCTTCCTTTGCAATATGCAGTGCAGGTACTATGAGACGCAGCTTTAGCTAACCCTCTTGGGCTAATAAACACATTTGTTGTGCACATTTACAAATACATCTATTGATCAAATATTGATACTGGTAAATACATTGCCCCGATTGGAAGAAGTGCATGGCATTTTGTGCCTAGAGCTTTAGTTATCTTCAGCTGGTTGCTATTTGGATAAGGCCTACCTAATAATACTCTTCTATCATCTTCACTGTGTTCTATCTTTGTCTCTTTCAAATTGAAAACAAGGAAGTGATGAGGGCTATTAGTTAGTAATCAATCCCAGAGTTTCCTCATATCAGAAACAACGTACTTACTGTATGCATCAGAGAGAGGGCCTTGTGTTATGTTTCATAGAGTTTCCATCTGGTCACTGAAATAGCATGTGGTTGTCAAGTGAAGGGAACAATATATGTGACTTGTGATTGGGCCGCAGTTTGTTATCCTCTGCTGCAGAGGTCTCTATGGGGAACATAAGCCTATAAATGCTTCTACTGTGTAGCTCCTATTGCTACTCTGTAAGACAAGGAACACTGCATGGCTGCATACAAGGTTCATTGTGTCTGTAGTCTTAGAGGACTCTAGTCTTATGTTTGATGAGACACAGTCCTTAACAGATGGCTGCAGTATGTAAGGAACTGCTGAGATCTATTTTGATTACATTTTATTGCTCTGGCATACAGTTGTTGATGGTGGTAGAGGTAGTGGTGGAGGTGGTAGTGGAGGTGGTGGTAGAGGTAGTGGTAGTGGTAGTGGTGGAGGTGGTAGTGGTGGTGGAGGTGGTAGTGGTAGAGGTAGAGGTAGTGGTGGAGGTGGTAGTGGTGGAGGTGGTAGTGGTGGAGGTGGAGGTGGAGGTGGAGGTGGAGGTGGTGGTGGTGGTGGTAGTGGTGGAGGTGGAGGTGTTGCTTGTGGTGGTGTCTGCTCTATGGAATAATATATAAGTGGTCAACCAGCTAGGCAGAGCAGTACATTCACCAAGTTAGTCCCATTAAACACAGTAAGAACCATGCACTGTGAACTAAGTCCAACTTTCAGTTTCAGAAACAGAATAATGAAGGCTAAACAATGAACCATCACTTATTTCTAATGAAACCAAGACCAGACTATAGTTGCTTCCAAATGTATTATCAATGAGATAATCTAGCATTATTTTGACCACTTGCAGTCTCTTACAGTCAGCCTAAAGGATATTTATGTAATAAATGAATCAAATGCACTATTGACTGTAGATGTTTTTCTAAAGTACGTCATTTTCTCGTTGTCATAGGTTGTGGAAAAAGATAATAGCAAGGGAATAGTTTGATGTTGGTTTTGAGATATTTCAAGAGTGGATTTGGGCTACATAAGTCATCCATATTATCACACAGCTCATGAGAAAGGTTCATTGGAAACATGACATCATCTTTGACAATACTGAGGTATAGGCTTGTTGGCTCTCCCCTGCCCATAGACGGTTGACCTCACTTACACCTGTGTGTGACTTACAAGCAGACGTTTAGCATTAGTATCATCTTATGATACTATAAATTGACATGACATAAGAACTACCCAGGAGTTGTTTTCCAACAGCGCCATGTTTTGTCGGCAGTCCCTCCCTGGCATTTCTTATCATGTCTCTCTTTTGTTTTATTAACTTGTACCAGTGGCTGATGTCATTGTGTTCAATTAATAGTCAGTTAAAAAGTTGTGAAAACATGCAATGCAACCCTGAAATACGCCCCTGTCGTTGTTGTCCTTGGTCTATATAACTATACAGTCAAGAAAGAGTTGAGAATGTATGTTTGTAAGATTGCTATAACATAATGTATTTTTCAGCTATACAATATATTCACAGGTATAGAATTACGTAGAATTAAGCCTACAGCTTTTCGTTTGGTGTTTTAACTGTCATTTTCTTATATTTCACGTTTTTACTTAAGTGTAGAGACACAGGATCAGTTTTGCAGTGTGTTTGAATCATCTGAGTGCTTGTGTGTTCCAGGGCTTTCATTTGCCCGTTTTTCTTGCAACCATTATGTACCGGTGCATTTGTAAATAGTTTTTAGTTAGTGGGCAAAGGATAGACAGCCATTGAGTAAGACATCACAGCTTGTCAGAAGCGCATATCTTCTGGTTGGACATGAACCCTCTTTTCAAATGGGAGATACTGTACGTTCAGTTGAAAACATTTTTGGAAAATATAACAAAAGTAGTGCTAAGACTAAAGTGATGTGATCAGTGACTAGTATAGCTCTTGTGTCTTAGCAGGCTTTTAGAGAAGTACCCATGCTGTTTATCTTGCAGCTCCCAATGACTTTCCTTCGGTGTCTTCACATTCATTTTATTCACTCAGATACAGTAGTAACACATAGTAACTCGGATAGAAACTAACAATTACCATGACAGTAAACCTGCTGGCATACATTATGTAGATACAGTCCAACTACATAATATCAGTTGAATCTATATATAAAGTATATATACACGGTTTTTAAATCAATATCTTCTTCATCAACAACTTTAACACATATAATAGAACATCTTTGAGATACAGACAGAACTGCAACTATAGGAATCTGCTTTGAGGGATATAAGGAGTATGCCTATCTATCAAGTGCCTATTTGTACATTACTATACTAAATCTTCATAAAGTAGTTTTGCTCTCCTACTGTACATTTTCCAAATATATACAGTAGTTATATACACATGATAATCTATACACAAATGATAACAATATTTATACTACTATAACAACAATGTTGGTCATAGTCATAACACAGTGCATCCTAAGAAAGCCCTTTAAAATATCTTTATTCGCCTCAAATCTTCTATTTATATCAGATAGATTTGTGTTATTATTTCCCGCTGACATACTTCGTTTTTTTACATAAGAGAAAACAGCTAAGATAATCAACTTGAGTTCATTAACTGTAGTAAAAATGTGCTTTAAGGGTCCTAGTCATGAGGCATTCATCCAACTCTTCTTCATTAAAACAATGAGTGAGCATGTACAGTAATATGATATAGTAGCTAGTCCCTATCTTCATATTTGCCATTACAAAAACACAACATTGTTTTGTTTGTCTAAAACTATATGATCCGAAAGATTTGACATAGTTTTGCGTAGTTTGCCCAGGTTTGTAAGCACACCTAAATTGTCATGACTTCTGGCTTATCAGCACTAGCTATCATTCTTCTGCCACGCTGAACTTCTATAATTTGGGGGGGATTTGCTGATAAAAGAAATATAGAAATAAATAGTAGTCACTAAAACACTTATTTTCTTACCTTTTGATGCAAAATGCCTACCACAATCAAATGTTGTCCTTAGACATAGCCTAGCTGTTCTCTCAGAATACAGTGATTACGATCTCACTTCAGACATGCAAGCCATTTGAGCACATTCTGTGTGTTTGTTCTCTGGTTGTAGCTCATATTGATGGATTACGTGTATACTATTGTCTTTGTGCTGGTCGGGATGTTTCAGACCTAGCAATCAATGATGCTACTCGGTCCCTGCAGCTAGCTACACGTGCGCCTACGTTACTGTACTTGATCAGTGACATCAGTGCAGTGCTATATTTGCTTCAGCTACTGCAGTCTACAACACCACAGCAATACCAGTTAGAAGTGCAATCAAGTTTTACTTGAAGAGTACCAAGCCTTTGTCTGAGTGCTAGCTGTAAATAAAAGTGTCCTTGTAAACCAGAATCAGACAGCTACCACTTATCTTCAGCAGTCTTGTCATAACTATCGTTGTATGAGAGTGTTACTCTAGAATATGATTTGGAATCAAAATTCATCATTTTTGTGTCTCTACCTTGAATTGATAAGGAAAGTTAGTGTCATAAATAATTAGGACCCAATACCCGCAGCATTTCTGAAATATGCACATTCCTGTAATGTCCAGAACATTCCTGTACCTAGTCTGGCCTCTATGTCGTCGATTATTTCAGACTCTGTAACAAATGATGTGACCCCAACAGCCTTACTAGGACAATAGATCAGTTACTTTCTTTTCACTACTCGCTGGTCTGCTCTGCAGGTTATTTTGTCATGTGACATTTTCCCCTCTTAAGTTGGTTTACGTTTAGTTGAATCTCCGCAATAATCACCCTCATATTGATGTTTATTGTAGTGTCACTGGCTTGCTAAACTGTATATGATTGCAGATCTGTCTCAGAAAAGCACTGCCTAGCATCTCTGGCATTGATGGTCCCATCATTGGATTTCTTTATAGCTTCTAACCATAGTGCAGAATATGCCCCTGCGTAAATGAAAATGGCCTGCTTGTAACCATGGTTTGCTCTTCTGGAACATGGTGTGCCCTTCAGCCTATCGGATTGTGTTTCATATGCAATATATCTCAAAGTCTCCCTTAAATGTTGTCTCTTAGTTACAGAGAATACTGAGTCATCCAGAAGATGTGGAGTTTGAAAGGTGCTGAATAAAAGAGCCTGAACAGTAGCTTGCTTAGCACCTTGAATAATTGTCTTGGGGCTTTCAGCGGGTCTCTTGCACTTCTCACATGTCCAAAAGATAATTTATGTCTATGGTGAGACTAAGCAACATGCACTGCACTGTATTACCCATATGTTTTTCTAAGTTTGTCTCTCTTTCACCTAATAGGTTCTGTGAACATATTTCTGCCCACTTTCTGCCGTGTTCCACACGTACTTGTGGTCTCAATCAGCATGCAATCATTTATAATTAGTTTGGACATGCAGAGCTTCCATTACAATACATTGCTTTGTGTTGTTGAAGGTGTCGGTGGTTGTAATGATTTTTGTCTGTTGTGATATGGAACCAAGGAAACCATTAGGGGGCTATTGAACATGTTGGATGACATATGCTTGTTTCCGTGAACACCAAAGAATGATAAGAATATCACAGTGTCTGAATTTCAAACAGAAAGAACATTATCTGTTGCGATAACAAAGACTACCAAGATGTACGTTCCTATAAATTTGTATGCGTTCAAATCTGGCTAGATGGCTAAAATTATATTTTCTTTTGATACTCAAGACAGGGTGCTTGTGAAAATGCGTTTCTGCGTTTTGTCCTTTGATCACTATTGGTAGACTGTCGTTTAATTGTTGTGTTAATGTGCCTACTGTAGACCAAAATAGCTTTTCTAAAGAAATTCAGCAAAACAGAAAAATTTACCTGACACGTAGTAGCTGTGGTGTTAAACTATAGCATGTTATAACATGAATAAGATTGTAAATGATTGCATTGTTCCTCTGATTAAAATTAATACTCAATATCCATTAGTTATTTTTTTAACACACACTTAGCAAATTGATTTAGGCCTTTCCAATATACATTTTATTTTGTTTGATTGATCTGTTTGTCTTTGTTTAATCCATTTGTCTGTTATTCCAGTTTTCAGTAGTTGATTTCTTCCTGCGGTATTGTTGATTTCAAAGCTTTTATTCTCTGATAAACAAAATGCACTGGATTAGTGGAAAACTGATACTAAATTGACATGCCATGCACAATTTATCTATTTGTCTGACTAATATTCAAAAAAATGTTATTCAAGCATATAGTGGAAGATCCATACTGAATTTTGACAGTTTTTTCATACTTTGAGATGGACCAAGCTATTAGTTGCTTTTGCACATACTTGTTTTGCAATGTGTTGATGCCATTGAGTAAAAGAGTAGAAGGTATGAGTAGATTAAACTTGCCGCTGCCCATAACAACCAAACCAAGCAACACAAAGAGGCCTAAATCTGATTTAAGGGCAAATGTTTTATCCCACAATACGATATTACAACATTTTGATGGCATACCTAGAGCCTGCTATAGATACATTTCCCCCAGAGAGCATTAAACCCAAAAGCCAGCTGATATTTTATGAATAATTAAAGAAAAAACAACAAAACGGTGTAAAGATATTCCTATTAATTGAGTTGTATTAACATCTTGATGAGTTGGACCAAATTTCTTATCAGTTGGTAGCATACAGTTCATGACATCGATTAATACATTTTATATTTGTTTTAATATGAATTGTTCATATCAAAGAATGTAACCCCTTTGAAAATGTGTATTGGTAATATTTTACTTATTGTGGAGGTATGACATAATTTGAAGCTTTTTTTCAAGCTGGATGTTTGAAATATGAAATATGATTCGTTATTTGGGCCAGTTGCATAAAGTCAGTGTCTACATTGGACATTGTAAGATCTACTCAGTGATGAATCAGAAAGTCAGTATGCTCCCACAGTACATGTGTAGATTTATGTTACAGAAAGCTTAGGTTTTTAATCAGATATTCAAGCTTTTTTTCTGCCATATCTTATAGCTGTTTATTTTATTTTTTATGTACCTGCAGTGAAATATAAGGTGCACATTCATAATATATATATATATATATATATATATATATATATATATATATATATATATATATACATATATATATATATATATATTTAATTAAGAATCTTTTGTTAGGTTTTGATGCCTGCTTTGGCTTGCGATTTCATTATCTTCCTGATCAAATACTCCTTCTATATTAGAGTAATGAACTTGGCAGAAGTGGAGCTGTTGTAGTAAAGGTAGTTAACATCACAAATAAGCAACCCTGACTTATATGCTGCAGTAATGTTGTTTTTTCACTTTGTTTTCTTTTATGTGTGTTCCAAGTTGGTTTGTATTTTTATTACTGTTATGAAACAACCTTGTTTGAATTGTTTGACTGCTGTTTTGAAATAGGTGATAAGGGTTTTTTAATGTATGTAGGCTACAAGGAAGTTTCATACTTTGACTTGTCAAACACTGGATTGGAGTGAGTTTTCCAACATTTCCAAGTTGAGAGCTATTATATGAGACATGACCTGACTGCACAGATACAGCCTTATCACACCCATTACCAGACTGACAGAGTGGGTCCACCTTGCTAGAGAAGGAATAGTGACTTCTCTGATCTTTAGTGGGGGGGGCTCATAAGCTTTCAATGGAAATTGGAAATTGGAAATTATATTTGCACCATTTAAATCGATAAGGTGCTGATTATATCTGCTAAAATGTTGCATTTGTCAGGCTTATAAAATCTGTCCGTCATGATTATACAATAACGATTTCAAAATTCCCTGTTCTAACAAAAGACTGTTCTAATAAGTAAATGCTAAAATATCAAAAGGGATACCACTTAATAGCAATTCATGAATCAAAAGAAACCACTCGGTATATGTTGTCTTACAATGTCAATCAAACATGAAGATTGAGCCCTGTAGTGACCTCACTACCACTTATCAAACCAGAAAAGAGATTTGCACTAAACATATTTTGGACTTCGTTGATGGAAAGCAATACGACACAGAACAATTGACACATTCTACAAGCCACAGTATCTGAAATAAGAGAGCTGTCTGTGCACAGGGGTAATGCTGTGTAAAAGGTGATATTTGAAAAGTTTTTTTTTTTTAATTTTGTGTAAAGGTACAGAATGGAAACTTGTTGTCTTTGAGACGCACATTATGAACTTGGACACGCACATATTGTTGTTTAGAGTTGACAAATTTGACCAATCAGAAGTGTCCGAGTCTGAGGTGCATAGTTTCCTCTTGTGATTGTTTTGGACAAAATTAAACTGCTCTTACTAGCCCTAAATGAGGGACAGGAAGGAGAGGAGAGTTACAACATATTCCATAAACATGCACTCATTGTAAAATGTCCTCATCAAAAAGATAACTGAACAAAAGGTAATAAAGGTTTACGTTATGTAGACAATATTTTTTCTCAAATGATGCCAACATAACACATTAAACTTCCTCCATGTTAAAAATAAATTTATCTTCACTGATTTACTCATTTTTGTTTTAAAACACTCATATGATCTGTAAAGATTCAAGGTCAGATCTGAGTAAATTTTTCTGGGAAATTATTGATTAAAAAATATTATGAAAAAAAGACTACAACATTTCTGTAGTAAAACACTGATGGATGGGAAATGCAACTTTCCTTGTCAATTGTAACATCAGTTTAGCCATCCAAAGAATCAAAGTCCACCCACATATATTGTAATTCATAATTATCCATAAGAAAATAGACCGCAAGAGTAGTGGGGTGAAATATTGTTGAAGTCTAAATGTTCTTTATTGAAAATTATAAATCATCAATCATTTATGATAACAATCATGATAATTATGATTTTTGGTATCTGGAAATATTAGCTTTCCTGTTATTAGGCCTACCGCTTTGTGGTGTTGTTGGAAGATGTTGCAGTTTGTCTAAATATGTTGCGTGTTAGAGGAAGCATAAGTATGTGCCTTCTTGTAATCTCCTTGGTGAGCTTGTTATTATTGAGAAGCTGAAGCCAGCCAATAGTGTTTGCACTAAAACCAAATTGCTTTTGTGATGTAGGCTATTTAAAACGAGCTTGTTGCGTCACTTTAACCGTACAGTATGCATGAGGGTGAAATTGGTAAGTTCTAGGGCTAGAGCTCCCATCTGTTGAACTAGTGCAGCTTAGGGAATCCCCTGAACATATCAGCTTTGTACTGCGTTCAGTTTTTGATTCCATCTCATTCATTACTCTTCTAAATTATCACAGACACATGTTCCACAGTAAATAGCCTCTGTGGAACATCCATACTCTAAAAGATAAGTAAATAACATAAGAAATAAAATACAGCTCTCCTTTTTTTTCTTCATATGCCACAGCTGAACAGCTGCATTACTGTAGTAAGAGATATTCAACCATTCTCTCAACCCATGGAGATGCATGATTACAAGAGGTCGCCTCGAGACTTGGTCAACTTTATTTTGATGGTTTTTGAAAGTTTCTGTTTCTAAGTTATTTTTGTTTGTTGAAATCTAGAAAGACCTACAGTACATGCTTTGAGTCTTACAAATGCACCTTATTCATGTCAGTCTGAGTGGAAAATACTGGCTATGTAATATCTCTGGTTTATCACCTTACTACACAGCATGTTTTCACTTTATGCCAGTTTTGCTATTCCGTGCATATGATTTTCAAAATAAACCTTATATATTTTGTGAAAATGTTTAAAGGGATGTGCCAAAGTTTGGAGGCGATCTCCCAAGTTTGTATGCTAATTATTTGTTATTTCTTCCTTCTTCAGTTATCACAATGGTATGTCAAACCTTTCCTATCAATGTGTGAAAGCAAGTTATTTCAGCAAACAGTATCATTACCTGCCATTTTACAGTAAGCCCTGTATTTCACGTATATTTACCAGTGATGTGTATTTGTTATTATAAAGAAAAATAGCCGTAAAGCTTCATTATGTTACATAATATTGTGACTTTTTTTCGAAAAACTGTGAAGACTTATCTTGCATATACTTTATACAGAAGTATTAAGCCTTAATACAAAAGACTAAAAAAAGTGAGGAAGAATAAACTGATTGTTGCTAAGTAAGGATGATTTTTTGTAAATGTTACCAGCACTTTTTTTGTAATTTTCACTCTGAGGTATTGTACAAGTTCACGCTGTTTGTGAAGTTTGATTATGAAGGAATAAAAACTAGTACTTTCCTGTACTTCACAGAAAGTAATGTTATGTGTTTTTATTTAATTAAAGGATTTGTTTAGTAGACCAGCCATATGTTGCTACCTGTTGCTTCAATAATGCAAAGATCCATACTACATTAAAGCCACTGATTTCCAAACAATTTCAACTAGTGAAATGTACTCTGATGGTCAGCCTATGCAGTGTGGTTTTGATCATATAAAAAAAAAAAATCATCCACAGACCATAGAAGTTTATTTCTTTAGTTCTAGAAAAAATTACATTTGTATGATTCAAGACATTAGTTATTGTTGATTGCATTATCATACTTTCTAGTTGGCTATATATAACTGTTCAGGAAACTACATACCTCTCCAGAATGAAATGATGGCATTTATTCAAAGCCATCACATGGCTGTATAAATTGTTTTACCACACAAACTATGTACAAAATGAAATAAAACAACCAAAATATTGTAGTGATCCTCACCATATGAGCCACGTTACAATTCCCACCAAGTGGGTGAACCGAATTGGTGCGAACTTGCATATGGTGTTTGCATTTTACGCCAGTGACCCGGGTTTGCTCCCCACTCCCGCTGTTTGCTATATTGGTGTCAGATGTGGGATGGCAGCCATGGGCCCATCGGAATGCACAGCCCGGGACGTGTGAGGGGGCTGAGGTTAGTCAAAGCACAGGGACGTGCCTTCCCGTTTGGAGGTGGCAGTGTAGCAGTCCTCACTATACTTAGCCAGCAGCATACCACCATGCATCCCACTGCTGGCTTGCCACTGAAGCTAAGCAGGGTCGGTCCTGGTCAGTCCCTGGATTAGAGACAAGATGCTGCTGGAAGTGGTGTTGGAGGACCAGAAGGAGCCCTCCAACACCACTGTCCCAACACCAATGCCCCAGAGGCAGTGATTGGGGACTGCCTTTTGGGATGTTAAACGGGTGTCTTGACTCTTTGTGGTCACTAAGAGATAAGGTATTTATTGTAAGAGTAGTGGTGTTAACCCTGGTGTCTAAATTCCAAATCTGGCCCTCATACCATAATGCCACCTAATCATCCCCAGCTTCCAATTGGCTACTTCATCCCCCATCCTCCCCTGTAACTATTCCCCATGTTGTTGCAGTAAATTAGAATGTGTTCTCAGTCAATTTACCTGATGAAATAAGGGTTAAATAAAATATGACCCATGTTACAATTCCCACTGGTGGGTTTGCTGGAGATCCTCATTTACTCAAGTGTTTCCTTTATTTTGGCAGTTACCTGTAGACCAATACTTCATTGTCTTCTTAGAGGAAAATTGTTTCCACAGCCTCTCAGATACATGCAACATAATAGTCAAACACCAAAGCAACACACAATCAGATATAGATAATACAAAAACACAGCAGGACAGTGGTTGTGGAAAGCAGTGGCGACCCGTCATTCAGGGCTTATTTGCTTTCTAGAGTAAGGCAGCTCCAAAGGGGCAGCCAGCGGAAAATACGGAGCATAGGGGTTGGTAATGTTCTCTAGTTGCGATGTGATTGGCTCAGTGTTCTGTCACTCATGGGGACACTACGTCACCGCAAAATCTACAGAGAGCTCGAAAATTCAAGCCCCTTGGGTGCTGCCATATAGTTACATTAGAAGTGCCCATCCAAGAAGGCTCAAGGTCATTGGCCACAGATGAAATTACATCAAATCACGTTATATCTACCTTAGCTTTGATTGGACTGATCATGTTAACATCATACTTTCTAAATCTTAGCTAGCAAGCTAGACAAGCAGTCATCGTCATGAATCAAGTCTACAATCTACTGGCAAATCCTTTTCAATCCTTGTCATATGAAGAGAAATTATAGATAAAAGGTATCGGTGCTCATCGGCCATTGGATATAAACATTACACAACCAGTTGGAAATCGCAAATTCAACAATGAGTAGTTTGGAAGGAATCAGTGGCTAACTGCAAGTGATGGGGCGGCGCGCAATTGGCCCAGCGTCGTCCAGGGTAGGGGAGGGAATGGCTGGCAGGGATGTAGCTCAGTTGATAGTGGGTTCGATTCCCACAGGGGGTATGAAAAAATAAATAATGTATGCACTAACTAACTGTAAATCGCTTTGGATAAGAGCGTCTGCTAAATGACTAAAATGTAAAATGTAAATGTAAGTGTTGCAAAGCAATCACTAGCCTGCTATTCAGTGGAGTGGGTGTGTGGTCCAAGGTTTAAGGGTCTCTTTTCCAAGCATAAAAGGATAAACACTCAACACCATGGGCCAGAAAAGTTTGAATACATTGGCCATGCTGTCAATCCAGTATGACTAAAGTAAATTCAAGACATCTGGGAACTCGGAAAAAACGAGCTCCGACTGGGAAAATACGTTTTGAATGGTCATCTAACTCATAATTCCAAGTCTGGAACTCGGGCCTCTTTCTAGAGCTCCGACCTGAAGATCACTGATGTCATGATTCGACCTTGTGTTTTTCCGAGTTCCCAGTTGTCTTGAAAGCGCCATAAATCCAGAGAATGCCAGACTTTGATGACAAAGTTTGATAACAAAATTTGCCAACAAGGACCGCCGTGCCACCTTTCTGTTCAAGTGAGTACAGCACAACAAGGTGAGTCCAAAAATGTATTGTATGTTACTGCATAAATTATGTAATATACCAGAGAGATATGTATACTGTAGCTAAGAAAGTAATACTAAGTGTATGTTGTGTAGTAAACTGTTAGTAGCCCATGTGCCTCACCCTAATAATTTGGTCCCTTTCCCCCTCATAACTTAGCCTACTGTTCTGACTTGGTGGTGCACATGTAGCCTATAGCCTGTTTTAGAGAAATGTAATCAGCGAATATTGTAAGAGCTTTCATTGTCTGCTTATATGCCCCCTTTATTTATCCTACAGTTCTGACTTGGTGTACAGGGAGAATACTGTAAGAATGGCCCATTTTCTGAATTCTGTCGCTGTACATTTCAAAAGTGCTGAACAAATAGTTATATTGACGACGTCCGTCCTAGCTCGCTCATGAATGTCTTAATCTAAATTACGGATTGCCTCTTATCCGCTCGTCATACCCTTATGCCATAGTTTGTACATCTCAATTGTCAGTAAAAAAAACACATTTGTTTAGGCAAGTCAGCCATATCAGCTATGTTTTTTTTTTAAGGCAGTAAATGAGGCTGAATGAACTATTTCGCTGTCAGACAAGGCTCTGCTGATAGCCAGGTGTAGCAGTTGTAACGATTCACTCCATGGTGCTGAAAAGAAAGCTCTGCTGTTGGGACAGCTTTATGTAGGCCCTAACACAGGGGTGTCAAACGTACGGCCCGCGGGCCGGATCAGGCCCGCAAACGGGTTTAATCCGGCCCGCGAGATGATTAAAAATAAAAAATATTTTTCTATAAAATAAACTGCTGTTCCAATTGCGTCCACTGGATGGCGCAATAGCAATTGTGATAAGCAAGCAAACTGTTTATACCGGGGCAGAGCAAGTAGGTCAAGCACGTGCAGCCAATGAGCTACTTTGTTTTGCCCGCGATATTTATTACGGCTTCTACTTTTAACATTATGTGCTTTGGCACCCTCATTGCCCCAATATGTCTCTGTCAAAAAAGAGAAACGTGGACGCAGAGTGTTCCAAGAAAAATGGTCATCCTATTTAATCACGGAATTGAATGGGAAAGCTGTATGTTTGGTGTGTTCAGAGCATGTTGCAGTGCTGAAAGAATATAACCTTCGTCGCCACTATGTGAGTCTTCATGCCGACAAATATGACAACTTTCAAGGACAGCGGAGATGAGAGAAGGTGAATGAACTGTTGGCGGGTCTGAAGAAACAGCAGTCTGTGTTTACTCACAGCCGAGACATCAGTGACGCTGCAGTGAAAGCTAGCTACCTCATTGCTAATGAAATCGCAGTGGCTTCAAAACCATTTAGTGAGGGTGAATTTGTAAAAACATGCATGATGAAGGCAGCGGAGATTGTGTGCCCTGAAAAGCGGCAGGCTTTTTGCAAATATCAGCCTGACAAGAAACACAGTTGCAGACAGGATTTCCGATCTTTCAGTGGATTTGGACAGCCAGTTGAAGCAAAAAGTAAAGTCATTTATTGCGTTTGGTTGCAATTGATGAAAGCACGGACATTACAGATGTTGCACAACTGGCCATTTTTTCATCCGCGGAGTTGATGACACATTGACCGTCACCGAGGAGTTCGTGGAGTTGGTGCCGATGACAGATACAACGACAGCAGCTGATATTTTTACCGCACTCGTCGGCGCGCTGGACAGGGTCGGAGTGGACTGGTCCCGCGCTGTCAGCCTGGCTACAGATGGTGCGCCCTCAATGATCTGGAAAAAAGCAGGCGTTGTGACAAAGTTCAGAGAGAAAGTGCAATCTGCAAATGGAGGACGTGATTTTTTTACTTTTCACTGTATTTTGCACCAGGAGGCTTTGTGTTGCAAGTCATTAAAGCTGGATAACGTCATGAAGGTGGTCATCCAAACTGTTAATTTCATCCGATCCAGAAGCCTGAATCACCGTCAGTTTGACAGCCTTCTCAGAGAGAAAGACCACATCTATGGCCTGCCATACCACACTGAGGTAAGATGGTTAAGCCGAGGTGCTGTGCTGAGGCGTTTCTTTGATTTACGAAAGAAATTGAACAGTTCATGGAAGAAAAGGGCAAACCAGTGTTAGAATTTCATTCCGCAGAATGGATGCCGGACCTTGCATTTATGGTGGATGTTACAGAGCACCTGAATAACTTGAACAAACAGCTGCAAGGGCGCAACAAAGTTGTCACGCAGTATTATGACAGCATACGTTCTTTCAAGTTGAAGCTGTCATTGTGGGAGACGCAACTTGCCGGTGGTGATGCAGCTCACTTCCCCTGTCTGAAAAATGTTTGCGCGACCCAACATGTGGCAGACATGAAGCGGTTCAAAGATAAAATAACGGGACTGTTACGGGAGTTTGAGCAACGCTTTCAGATTTATGTTTATATGTTTTTATGTTGATGTGCTATTGTTTTTAATTGATTTTATTTTATTTGTATATTTAACCTATTCTTGACTCTGTGGTTCTTGCACTTGTTTGGGGAACAGGATTTCATTATTTTTATCTACATTTCTGCCTGAGAAATGACACCCTGATATAGTTCTGTGATCTGTGAAACAGTTCTGTTAATCACTGAGGCATTGTGTGTTTGTGTGTTCTTTTTCTTCAGAATTTTCAAATAAACTTGACATGTTTTATGATTAATAGTGATGTTGTGCTTGTACTATTTTGGACACACTGTCCTCGGGCTCCAGCTTTATGTTGTATGTTGATCGTATTAAAACAAAGAAAACAATCTGAAGTTGTTGTTTTTAAGTTATATATACCATGATTTTTCCGGTCCGGCCCACTTGGGAATAGATTTTCCTCCCTGTGGCCCCTGAGCTAAAATGAGTTTGACACCCCTGCCCTAACAGTTTGTGGGCACCGTTTGTCACCGCTATAGTGCAATTAATGTATTGTTTAGTGTTGTGTAGTGGCTTTGCTGGCATCTTACATTTTTGAGGGGAGTTTGCCCCACCAAGATTTACATGCTAAAATCGCCACTGGTGGTAAGTAGGCATAGTAGAGTTCAGGGAAAAACCTGGGGGAATTCATGTTCAAAGAGACCAGAAGAAGATAAGTCATTAATTATGAACATGGATGGTCATGATTAGAGTTGGGCGTTATTTTTCGAGTCATGGGTAACTGCATAAACGGAGTGTGTCTGAAAGTGGCCGTGTCAGTAGATGTGGGAGGATCAAGAGAAGTGGGTGTATGGAAAGCGAATCAGCTAATTGGGCAGATTTGTTGCCACTCAAGACCGTTTTGCGTGTCTGATTGGGCTGCAATTCTAATCAATTGTTGAAAACTGTAGCATGTTTTGCAAATCCTGACCTTAAACTCATTATCCTAACCTACCGCCTTAATTATCCTAACCTGCTACGTTAGTTCTTAACCTGCTATGTAAACATTAAGCTACCAATCGCTGTTGATCCACCCACTTCTTTTGCAACGCCCACTTTCAGACACACTCCAAGCAAAGATTTTTTATAACTAACCTCATTGTTCAATCTGTGCTCCAAGTATCCTGTTACCCATACTTGTCAATTTCAGCAGATCTGGGCCACGAGCGCTGACTGCGCACTACGCAGCATTGATGTACTCGAACATGGCAGCTGTGGGGCACGCGCTTTTACGACAGCATACGACAGATTTGACTCCCATACGGCATTTACATTGCACGTGTGTTTCTAGCTAGTTTATAGTCAAAATGGCTAAGTCAAAAACTGCACGAAAGAGTGGAGAAACTATGAAGATGACAAGGTTTGTGCACTGAACTCACCTTTTCAATAACTCGGGTCTCAATTTATATTCTTTACAGTGCGACTAATTACTTGAAATGGAAGGTCGAGAGCCACAGATGGTGCCACATACACCAAATTACGTTAGCTAGCTAACATTAGCGGTCAAGCTAGCTACCTAGCTGACCAAAGTAATCGTGACTTATTTCTTACGTTACATGACCAAAAGTATGTGGAGACCTGCACGTCGAACATCTCATTCCAAAATCATGGTCGTTAATGTGGAGTTGGTCCCCTTGCTGCTATAACAGCCTCCACTCTTATGGGAAGACTTTCCACTAGATGTTGGAATATTGCTGCGGGTGTTTCCATTAAGCCAATGAGCATTTGTGAAGTCGGGCGATTAGGCCCGGCTCGCAGTCGGCGTTCCACTTCATCACAAATGTGTTTGATGGGGTTGATGTCAGGGCTCTGTGCAGACCGGTCAAGTTCTTCCACACCGATCTCGACAAATCATTTCTGGATGGACCTCGCTTTGTGCACAATGGCATTGTCATGCTGAAACAGGAAAGGGCCTTCCCCAAACTGTTGCCACAAAGTTGGAAGCACAGAATCATCTAGAATGTTATTGTATGCTGTAGCGTTAAGATTTCCCTTCACTGGAACTAAGGGGCGAAGCCCGAACCATTATTCTTCCTCCACCAAACTTTACAGTTGGTACTATGCATTGGGGCAGGTAGCGTTTTCCTGGCATCCACCAAACCCAGATTAGTCAGTTGGACTGCCAGATGGTGAAAGGTGATTCTCTACCAGCTGAGCTACAGAGGACCGGGGCACCCATACACAAAAATGCAGGGCAGAAATTTTACTGAATTGTTGTAAAGGTGGCATCATATGACAGTGCCACGTTGAAAGTCACAGAGCTCTTCAGTAAGGCCGTTCTACTGCCAATGTTTGACTATGGAGATTTGCGTGGCTGTGTGGTCGATTTTATACACGTGTCCGGAACGGGTATGGCTGAAATAGCCACATCCACTAATTTAAAGGGGTGTCCACATACTTTTGTGTGTGTATATGTATCTAGAGTGGGGAGAACAAGTATTTGATACACTGCCGATTTTGCAGGTTGTCCTACTTACAAAGCATGTAGAGGTCTGTCATTTTTATCATAGGTACACTTCAACTGTGAGAGACTGAATCTAAAACAAAAATCCAGAAAATCACATTGTATGATTTTTAAGTAATTAATTTGCATTTTATTGCATGACATAAGTATTTGATACATCAGAAAAGCAGAACTTAAGATTTGGTACAGAAACCTTTGTTTGCAATTACAGAGATCATACGTTTCCTGTAGGTCTTGACCAGGTTTGCACACACTGCAGCAGGGATTTTGGCCCACTCCTCTATACAGACCTTCTCCAGATCCTTCAGGTTTCGGGGCTGTCGCTGGGCAATACGGAATTTCAGCTCCCTCCAAAGATTTTCTATTGGGTTCAGGTCTGGAGACTGGCTAGGCCACTCCAGGACCTTGAGATGCTTCTTACGGAGCCACTCCTTAGTTGCCCTGGCTGTGTGTTTCGGGTCGTTGTCATGCTGGAAGACCCAGCCACGACCCATCTTCAATGCTCTTACTGAGGGAAGGAGGTTGTTGGCCAAGATCTCGCGATACATGGCCCCATCCATCCTCCCCTCAATACGGTGCAGTCGTCCTGTCCCCTTTGCAGAAAAGCATCCCCAAAGAGTGATGTTTCCACCTCCATGCTTCACGGTTGGGATGGTGTTCTTGGGGTTGTACTCATCCTTCTTCTTCCTCCGAACACGGCGAGTGGAGTTTAGACCAAAAAGCTATATTTTTGTCTCATCAGACCACATGACCATCTCCCATTCATCCTCTGGATCATCCAGATGGTCATTGGCAAACTTCAGACGGGCCTGGACATGCGCTGGCTTGAGCAGGGGGACCTTGCGTGCGCTGCAGGATTTTAATCCATGACGGCGTAGTGTGTTACTAATGGTTTTCTTTGAGACTGTGGTCCCAGCTCTCTTCAGGTCATTGACCAGGTCCTGCCGTGTAGTTCTGGGCTGATCCCTCACCTTCCTCATGATCATTGATGCCCCACGAGGTGAGATCTTGCATGGAGCCCCAGGCCGAGGGTGATTGACCGTCATCTTGAACTTATTCCATTTTCTAATAATTGCGCCAACAGTTGTTGCCTTCTCACCAAGCTGTTTGCCTATTGTCCTGTAGCCCATCCCAGCCTTGTGCAGGTCTACAATTTTATCCCTGATGTCCTTACACAGCTCTCTGGTCTTGGCCATTGTGGAGAGGTTGGAGTCTGTTTGATTGAGTGTGTGGACAGGTGTCTTTTATACAGGTAACGAGTTCAAACGGGTGCAGTTAATACAGATAATGAGTGGAGAACAGGAGGGCTTCTTAAAGAAAAACTAACAGGTCTGTGAGAGCCGGAATTCTTACTGGTTGGTAGGTGATCAAATACTTATGTCATGCAATAAAATGCAAATTAATTACTTAAAAATCATACAATGTGATTTTCTGGATTTTTGTTTCAGATTCCGTCTCTCACAGTTGAAGTGTACCTATGATAAAAATTACAGACCTCTACATGCTTTGCCGATTTTGCAGGTTTTCCTACTTACAGTGTATCAAATACTTGTTCTCCCCACTGTGTGTGTATGTGTGTATGTATGTATATATATATATATATGACAGTTGGCCAACTAGCTAACTACTACACGTTGCACAGAACTCCAGGGCTAATGTTGATGGAATAAAAGGTAACTAAGTGCAAAGTAACAGGAAGCTCTTTTGTCCCCCACTCCAGTTCCCGTGAGACGGTGGTCCAGGGGATGGATGACGAGGATGAAGTGGAGCTTCATCAAGCACTGGCTGATGACAATATTAGTGCTAGTGAGGATGAGGTGGGATACACACACACGTGCAGTAATTATCTTGAGCAATAATAAGACGGTAGCATATCTGTCTATTTGGAATTTTAGAAACATGCAGGAGGCGGTCACTATATTGAGAATCTGTATGAGCTGACTTCTCAAAGCACATTCATTACGGATTGTTTTTACACGTGTGCGTCCAGGTAATTTTTCTAGACGCACTGGTGCTCCTAAATACAAATTCCAGGTCGCACAGCAAAATATTTAGGCTCATATGCGAGTAAAATGGATGCACTGTAGAGCCCTGATGTGTGTTTTGTCTGATACAGGGAGGCAGCGATGACGAGAGGAAACACTGCAAACTGCTGGAGGCCATCAGCTCGCTCGGGGGGAAGAAGAGGTGAGAGATGTAGCAACATTGCTCCTATAGTACCTTCCTAGATGAGTGGGGCTTCTGGAGTTATACAGGAGAAATGAGGACTGGAGAACTTGGCCCACCAATTCATTTTATTCACCAGTATTTAATGTTACATTTTTACTTGTTGCTTTTGTGGTCATGTATGTTTGATCTGTTTTTTGTCAATGTGCATTATTCTAACGATCAGGAAGAAGCTTACTGAACGGTCTGAAGCAAGCATTCAGGTGTCAGAATTCACAGTCAATGCAGAAGGTAAATGATGCTAAATGTACCTGATTTACTCCTATGAAAATGCCTTGTGCTTTTATCAAGATATTTTGCCAGTTAATTAGTGAAAAGTGTTGCTAAATGTCTGTAATGACAGGATCCAGGAACAGTGATGGAAATCCAAAATGTGATTTGACAATAAGCTGAGTCTGAACTGTATGTCTGTCTGCGTGTCATGACTGACAGGTGAAGGAGACAAAATAAATATGTCTGACCTCATTGGAACCTTGGATAAGACCCCCAGTGCCTTAATGAAGATGAAAAAGCAGCTGAAGAACCTTCAACATAACCAGAGCACCCTGGAGACACCCCTGACCAGGAAGGAGACAGAAAGGGTAAGAACACCGACGGGGGCAGGATGTCTAGTCAGGCCACTGTTCACGACTCAAGAGGATTTAACAAATTTCCTTTTACAGATCCAAAGAGAAGTGGCTTTTGAGAAAACGTCAAAAGAGGTGTCTCGCTGGCAGAGTGTGGTCCTACAGAACCAGAAGGCGGAGCAGCTGGTCTTCCCACTGAACCAGGAGCCCTCTGGACCCAAACGCATGGAGCAGGTGGTAGCTGGATGGAAGGTGGGTGTAAAAAGATCCTTTGGATTTTTCTGTGTGTTCCACGATTATAAACTAATTTCAGATGCATATTTTATGTTCAAGGCTCAAACCCCCCTAGAACAGGAGATATTCAGCCTCCTACGCATGAACAAGCAGCCTCTCCATGACCCTGTCCTGACACCCACTGAGGAGGCCTCTCTGAGGGCCATGAGTCTGGAGGAGGTGAGTCCCCGCCTCAAGCATGACATCCGGCATGTGGTGAAATGCATAAAATAAGCTGAATATGGTGTGTTAGTGCTGGGCAAGGACACAGGCCTGCACACACTACTGGTCTTGACTTCATTCTGTATGTGGACAAAAAGGACAATGTACAAATTGGGGAGTTTTTCTAAATGTTTCTTGGTTGACTCGCATATCTACAATCAATATATAATACATTATTATTAAATTTTTTTGCAGGCCAAGATCCGTCGTGCAGAACTTCAAAAAGCCAGAGTACTACAGTCTTATTATGAAGCGAAAGCCAAAAGGGAAAGAAAAATAAAAAGCAAGAAGTGAGTGTTTGATATCCTTACAATATAGTTCCCTATATTAAGGAGGGTTTGAGATATCCTTACAATATACAGTGGGGAAAAAAAGTATTTAGTCAGCCACCAATTGTGCAAGTTCTCCCACTTAAAAAGTTGAGAGAGGCCTGTAATTTTCATCATAGGTACACATCAATTATGACAGACAAATTGGAAGAAAAAAATTCCAGAAAATCACATTGTAGGATTTTTTATGAATTTATTTGCAGATTATGGTGGAAAATAAGTATTTGGTCACCTACAAACAAGCAAGATTTCTGGCTCTCACAGACCTGTAACTTCTTTTTTAAGAGGCTCCTCTGTCCTCCACTCGTTACCTTTATTAATGGCACCTGTTTGAACTTGTTATCAGTATAAAAGACACCTGTCCACATCCTCAAACAGTCACACTCCAAACTCCACTATGGCCAAGACCAAAGAGCTGTCAAAGGACACCAGAAACAAAATTGTAGACCTGCACCAGGCTGGGAAGACTGAATCTGCAATCGGTAAGCAGCTTGGTTTGAAGAAATCAACTGTGGGAGCAATTATTAGGAAATGGAAGACATAAAAGACCACTGATAATCTCCCTCGATCTGGGGCTCCACGCAAGATCTCACCCCGTGGGGTCAAAATGATCACAAGAACGGTGAGCAAAAATCCCAGAACCACACAGGGGGACCTAGTGAATGACCTGCAGAGAGCTGGGACCAAAGCAACAAAGCCTACCATCAGTAACACACTACGCCGCCAGGGACTCAAATCCTGCAGTGCAAGACGTGTCCCCCTGCTTAAGCCAGTACATGTCCAGGCCCGTCTGAAGTTTGCTAGAGTGCATTTGGATGATCCAGAAGAGGATTGGGAGAATGTCATATGGTCAGATGAAACCAAAATCTAACTTTTTGTTAAAAACTCAACTCGTCGTGTTTGGAGGACAAAGAATGCTGAGTTGCATCCAAAGAACACCATACCTACTGTGAAGCATGGGGGTGGAAACATCATGCTTTGGGGCTGTTTTTCTGCAAAGGGACCAGGACGACTGATCCGTGTAAAGGAAAGAATGAATGGGGCCATGTATTGTGAGATTTTGAGTGAAAACCTCCTTCCATCAGCAAGGGCATTGAAGATGAAACGTGGCTGGGTCTTTCAGCATGACAATGATCCCAAACACACCGCCCGGGCAACGAAGGAGTGGCTTCATAAGAAGCATTTCAAGGTCCTGGAGTGGCCTAGCCAGTCTCCAGATCTCAACCCCATAGAAAATCTTTGGAGGGAGTTGAAAGTCTGTGTTGCCCAGCGACAGCCCCAAAACATCACTGCTCTAGAGGAGATCTGCATGGAGGAATGGGCCAAAATACCAGCAACAGTGTGTGAAAACCTTGTGAAAACTTACAGAAAACGTTTGACCTGTGTCATTGCCAACAAAGGGTATATAACAAAGTATTGAGAAACTTGTGTTATTGACCAAATACTTATTTTCCACCATAATTTGCAAATAAATTAATAAAACATCCTACAATGTGATTTTCTGGATTTTTTTTTCTAATTTTGTCTGTCATAGTTGACGTGTACCTATGATGAAAATTACAGGCCTCTCTCATCTTTTTAAGTGGGAGAACTTGCACAATTGGTGGCTGACTAAATACTTTTTTCCCCCACTGTAGTTCCCTATATTAAGGAGGGTTTGAGATATCTTTACAATATAGTTCCCTATATTAAGGCGGGTTTGAGATATCCTTACAATATAGTTCCCTATATTAAGGCGGGTTTGAGATATCCTTACAATATAGTTCCCTATATTAAGGCGGGTTTGAGATATCCTTACAATATAGTTCCCTATATTAAGGCGGGTTTGAGATATCCTTACAATATAGTTCCCTATATTAAGGCGGGTTTGAGATATCCTTACAATATAGTTCCCTATATTAAGGCGGGTTTGAGATATCCTTACAATATAGTTCCCTATATTAAGGCGGGTTTGAGATATACTTACAATATAGTTCCCTATATTAAGGCGGGTTTGAGATATCCTTACAATATAGTTCCCTATATTAAGGCGGGTTTGAGATATCCTTACAATATAGTTCCTTATATTAAGGAGGGTTTGAGATATCCTTACAATATAGTTCCCTATATTAAGGAGGGTTTGATACTTATTTGACACTTTATTTATTTTGCACTACAAAAATGAACTGTTGTATTGATATTCCTCAAGTTTGCGGTGAGAAGAAATTCCTGACTTGTGTAGCTGTAAATTCTGCTGGAGGATGAGTAATGCAAAGTAAAAGGAAATTCGATGATCCAGGAGGAGGTTGATTAACTGAGATGGTGGAAGGAAGGTGGCATGTGAATGGTGTAACATCACTGCAAGGAAACATCAGAGGCACTACTTGATGAATAACATTCCCATTTCTTCCCCAGATACCACAGGGTACAGAAGAAAGTGATGCGTAAGGAGTATCTGAAACAGTTTGATGAAATGGTTAAGACAGACCCTGCTGCTGCCTTGGAGGAACTGAAGAAGATGGAACTGTCAAGAATGAAGGTAATAGGCTTTGTGAGACCTTTACATGAAAGGAGAGATTGATAGAAACAACTTGAAAGAACCTAAGAATAAATTGTGATTATTAGCATTAAACCTGCTTATTTTTTCTGTTTCATCTCTATTCCCACAGGAACGAATGTCTCTGAAGCACCAGAACAGTGGCAAATGGGCCAAGTCCAAGGCCATCATGGCAAAATATGATGATGGGGTAATGTGCTTTTTAACTGTTTTTAGATGTTGTTTGTTTTAAAGGATATTAAGCTACCAGTCACAATAATTTATGTGCAAATATATTTGAAATGTATTGGCCTGGCAGTTTGAGAGAACCAGTGTTTTCAGAAAAGAGAGCGGTATCATATGGAGATAGAAATCTATCAATGTTTAAAATATATAAGTAGTGAGTCACGAAGATACCAATATTTTTTTAAAGACTAAAATAAATTACAATCTGCAAATGATAATGCAAAGTTGGTGTACATGTAAATGTGATGACTATGGTCTGAATCCAAAATATAAAATGGTAATACTGTTTATACTACTCTTTATCAGTCTTACATAATGTAATCAGTCACCAAGGTTGATGTCAATTTAATTTCTAGTTTAAAATGATGTCGTTTTTTTAATTAAGAAGTGGGACCCTGTGTGTGTGAGGGCTGACCTGTCAAAGATGGAGCCCACTCCACCGCTGTGGACACTGCTTTAGCCAGGAGGATCCCACCTGAGGAAGCCCTAATATGGATGCCGTGCTTTTAATCTGCACAAAATGAGCCGTAAAATGCAATTCACAAATATGGGATGGCAGTCGAATGTAATGCAAGGCACAAATATGTATAATGCAGGTGACAAAATTAATCTGTGGAGTCACAAATGTCACATTCACAAAAACATATTAGACCGCTTGTCTTTGCAAAGTAAGAAATATGTTGGCAAAATGTGCTGTGTTAACCAGAAAAAAACAATCATCTGTTTTCGTTAATGATGACTCCTTTGCTTTTGGATCATGACATACTGTATGTTTTTGAAACTACACTGAACAAAAATATAAACACAACATGTAAAGTGTTGGTCCCATGTTTCATGGGCTAAAATAAAAGATAGCTTAGTGGTTAAGAGCGTTGTGCCAGTAACCGAAAGGTCGCTGGTTCTAATCCCCGAGCCGACTAGGTGAAAAATCTGTCGATGTGCCCTTGAGCAAGGCACTTAACCCTAATTGCTCATGTAAGTCGCTCTGGATAAGAGCGTCTGCTAAATGACTAAAAAAGAAATTAATTTTTTATTTTTTTATAAATATAAAAGTATAATTTATATTTAGTATAATTTATATTTTTCATACACACACAAAGCTTAATTTTCTCAAATGGTGTGCGCAAATTAATTTACATCCCTGTTTGTGAGTATTTCTCCATTGCCAAGATAATCCATCCACCTGATAGGTGTGGCATATCAAGAAGCTGATTAAACAGCATGATCATTACACAGGTGCACCTTGAGCTGGGGACAATTAAAGGCCACTCTAAACACAATACGACAGATGTTTTAAGGGAGCATGCAATTGGCATGGTGACTGCAGGAATGTCCACCAGAGCTGTTAAAGTTGCCTCCAACGTCGTTTTATAGAATTGAGTAGAATGTCCAACCGGCCTCACAACCGCAGACCACGTGTATGGCGTTGTGTGGGCGAGCGGTTTGCTAATTTCAACATTGTGAACAAAGTGCCCCATGATGGCGGTGGGGTTATGGTATGGGCAGGCATAAGCTACGGACAACGAACACAATTGCATTATATCGATGGCAATTTGAATGCACAGCAATACCGTGACGAGATCCTGAGGCCCATTGTCATGCCATTCATCCGCCGCCATCACCTCTTGTTTCAGCATAATAATGCACGGCCCCATATCGCAAGGATCTGTACACAATTCCTGAAAACTGAAAATGTCCCAGTTCTTCCATGGCCTGCATGCTCACCAGACATGTCACCCATTGAACATGTTTGGGATGCTCTGGATCTACGTGTACGACAGCGTGTTCCAGTTCCCACCAATATCCAGCAATATCGCACAGCCATTGAAGAGGAGTGGGACAACATTCCACAGGCCACAATATCTTGTTTCAAAAAAGTATAAAAAATAAATAACTGAGAAGTGGTGCGTGCATATGTATTCACCCCCTTTGCTATAAAGCCGCTAAATAAGATCTGGTGCAACCAATTACCTTCAGAAGTCACATAATTAGTTAGATTGCACACAGTTGGACATTATTTAAGTGTCACATGATCTCAGTGTATATATACACCTGTTCTGAAAGGCCCCAGAGTCTGCAACACCACTAAGCAAGGTGTACCACCAAGCAATCGGCACCATGAAGACCAAGGAGCTCTCCAAACAGGTCAGGGACAAAGTTGTGGAGAAGTACAGATCAGGGTTGGGTTATAAAAAAATATCAGAAACTTTGAACATCCCACGGAGCACCATTTTAAAATCCATTATTAAAAAATGGAAAGAATATAGCACCACAACAAACATGCCAAGAGAGGGCCGCCCACCAAAACTCACGGACCAGGCAAGGAGGGCATTAATCAGAGGCAACAAAGAGACCAAATAACCCTGAAGGAGCTGCAAAGCTCTACAGCGTAGATTGGAGTATCTGTCCGTAGGACCACATTAAGCTGGACACTCCACAGAGCTGGCCTTTACGGAAGAGTGGCCAGAAAAAAGATATTGCTTAATGAAAAAAATAAGCAAACACGTTTGGTGTTCGCCAAAAGGCATGTGGGAGACTCCCCAAACATATGGAAGAAGGTACTCTGGTCAGGTGAGACTAAAATTGAGCATTTTGGCCATCAAGGAAAACGCTATGTCTGGTGCAAACCCAACACCTCTCATCACCCCGAGAACACCATCCCCACAGTGAAGCATGGTGGTGGCAGCGTCATGCTGTGGGGATGTTTTTCATTAGCAGGGACTGGGAAACTGGTCAGAATTGAAGGAATGGTGGATGGCGCTAAATACAAGGAAATTCATGGTTTAAGGGGAAGCATTTAAATGTCTTGGAATGGCCTAGTCAAAGCCCAGACCTCAATCCAATTGAGAATCTGTGGTATGACTTAAAGATTGCTGTACATCAGCCGAACCCATCCAACTTGAAGGAGCTGGAGCAGTTTTGCCTTGAAGAATGGACAAAAATCCCAGTGGCTAGATGTGCCAAGCTTATAGAGACATACCCCAAAAGACTTGCAGCTGTAATTGCTGCAAAAGGTGGCTCTACAAAGTATTGACTTTGGGGGGGGTGAATAGTTATGCACACTCAGGTTTTCCGTTTTTTTGTCTTATTTCTTGTTTGTTTCACAATAAAAAAATATGTTGCGTGTTCAAAGTGGTAGGCATGTTGTGTAAATCAAATGATACATATCCCCAAAAAAATCCATTTTAATTTCAGGTTGTAAGGCAACAAAATAGGAAAAATGCCAAGGGGGTGAATACTTTCACAAGCCACTGTACATTTGCACAACACTTTTTTGTTTGTGACTCGCTACATACATTTCTATCAAATGTTTCAAATATATCGCCATAGGTATGTGTCATGAGACCCCATGCCTGAAATAAATTGATGGAGACTAATTTGGTTTCTCTTGGTCCCCAGGCTCGCAAAGCCATGCAGACGCAGCTGGAAGTGAACAAAGATCTGACCCAGAAGTTGGTAATACCTGCTGACGAAGATGAGGAGGAGGATGAAGAGGATTCAGCAGAGACCTTGCCAGACTTTGTGAATGACGCAGAGCCCATACTGGACCAGGTGAATCCATGGATGAGAGGCAAGCTTTCTACAGAGCCTACGGTGCAGGAGGAAAGCAGCTGTATACAGTCTCCTGTTGTTGGTCACGGAGAAGTGGGAAAACCAGGAGAAGGACAGGATGACCAAGAGGAGGATGAGGACCAGATGGAGGAAACCGAAGAAGATGCACTTTTAAGAGGGTTTGAGGAGAGGCGGAAATTGCGTCAAACTGAAGATGTTGAGGTTGCACCCATGTCTATGGTGGAGAATGACGGTAAGATCAAGATATTGATGTAGGGTCACGTCTTTGCAGATTAGTTTCATACTCATGATCAGGAGTGAAATGTAAAGTTCCCAGTTTTGTGTTTGTGTTGTCTCTCACAAAGTACAACAACTCCTTTTCCACTCAAACTCCAGATGGGAAGAAAGCTGAGACTGGAGAGATCTCTGACGATGATGAGGAGGCTGGGCTCTCAGAGTTCACCAGCCTGTTCCATGGGCTAGTGAAGAACCACGTGGAGCCTCCAGCTGACCAACCCAAGGCAGCGGCAGGTGTAGGCCAGGGGGAGAGCCCTGCCCTGCTGGAGGAGGGCCTGGTGCGGGTTAGGACCCTGGAGGATGTGGAGCTGCTCAGTCAGGACGTCTCTGCCAATGACCCAGCACCTCTAATCACCCAGACTCCAAGCACAGAGGAAACAGACCCTCAGTCTGCAACTCAACAGACAAAGAGAAAGAGAAAGAGAGTGATTGATCCAAATGAGGTTCTGACCAAGGAGGCGAAGGTCATCAAAGTGCCGTTGGCTCCAACAGCTGTCGAGGATGTTGAGGTAAGGGACACAGTACAAGACAAATACATGTATTTTTCAAGGCGCATCTGAAACGAGTGCCCTTTAATCTGCAGGAGGCTTCAATGCGCCAATCAGCACACCTGCCTGCAAAAAGATCTTTATGTATTCTATGCTGTTATCTGGGAAATTAAACTCTGCCTTTTCTGTCATGTAATGTATGGCCATCTCAGGACAAGGAGGAACAGAGGGTCATCATTAAAGAGGCCTTTGCAGGGGATGATGTCATCTCCGACTTCCTGAAGGACAAAAGGAAACAGGAGGAAGCAGGAAGGCCGAAGGTTATTGACCTGACTTTGCCTGGATGGGGAGAGTGGGGAGGCCTCGGTCTCCAACCCTCTCGTAGCAAACGCAAGAGGTAGGTAGATGGCAATGGCATCGAATTGTGGTCATTTGACAAACTGCTCTAAGTAGTATCATGCAGGTTTAGTGGAGGTATTTTTGAGTTTGTGCCCCTAATATGGTTTGCTTTTTTGTCTTACTGAAGATTCCGGGTAAAAGTTGCTCCTCCTCCACCAAGGCAAGACCAAAAGCTCCCTAACATCATCATCTCAGAGAAGCGGGATTCCTCCATTGCTGCACACCAGGTGACCTAGCTCAGTGACTTGCATACTATTTTACTAGAAAGATATGACTTTGTCATATGGGGGTGGAGGTGGAGGAAGCCCCCCCACCCCAAAAAAAGAAACAAGTATGACATTGTGTTATGGTTTGACTTCTTCTTTCTTCATCTCTTGCAGGTGAGTCAGTTACCATTCCCATTTGAGAACCCCACACAGTTTGAGCGCACCATCCGTTCTCCTGTTGGCCGCACCTGGAACACCCAAAACACAGTGCAGAAGATCACGGCGCCAAAGGTCGTCACCCAGTTAGGTGCCATCATTGAGCCAATTGCTCGGGAGGACTTAATAAAGGACAACAGACAGGCAGTCACAGGGAAAGGGCCCAATATAAACCTGGAGTCAGACCAAGGCGCTCAGAAGAAAAGACGCTCGCAGCAAAAGAAGAAACACAAACACAAAAAGAACTGATGGTCCTACGGGTTGTCATCACTGAAATGTCTGAGACTGTTGATAAGAACTCTTTCTGTTCATTAGGTTAGGGGCTCGATACAATCCGTATCCCTGAAGTTCAGCGCTATTGTGCGATTAAATATAAAGGTAATTTCCGATTTGAGCTGACGTATGCAGCATTTCCAGTGAATGCCGTCTCCGCGAACGCAGAAACATTGCCTTTTAAATGTCAAGCACGCTGTAACGCTGATATTCAGCGCTACAGATTGAATCGAGCCCTCCGGTTGTATTTCAGTGTTGAGGGTTCTGTGTCTACTGGTTGTCTGTCTATTTTAGTGACTGATTCAGATGAGAGGAAACCAAGCTGTGTGCTTTCTGGGCAATTGTGACTATTTACCATTACCTGCCTCTGTAAGGATTGTCAGTTGGCCTGTTGGTTCTTAGGGAGTTGTGCACTCCTGATTTAAAATAGAAGCTCAAATGAGACCATGACCTCATGAAATTATATTGTGAATCTTTGATGATATGTCAACAAAAATCAGGTAATCAGAGGATATAAAAGTAAACTTTCATGTAAATGTATTTTTATGTAATTGTTTTGTTGGTTTCAAGTGCTTAATAAAACAAATGAAACCTAATAAACCTCACTGTCTGGCACCTTCAGGACTATTCTGTATGAGGTGCTGTTTTCTTTTTTTTACTGTTATGCTTAACGTTTTGCTACGTGGAGTGCTTTTGCTGGAAAGAGTTGATTCTTGAGAAATATTTCACTAGTAGGAATATTATTTTTCTACTCATCCAGAGCAATGGTCAGTAATCCATAGATTAGAGCCTTTCCTCATCATGGTGTAAATGCTTGCTGTTGATGACATGACTTGGAGATAAAACATTGCACAATAACTTTCCATTGCAGTTCGGAGAATCTGACATCAAGGCACGAGTCTGGTGAGAATAATTGTCATTTTTCACGGCTGTGTGTGGAGAAGAAAGAGTTGCATTGTTTTGCCATGAAACGGCAAGAGGATAAACATATTTTGGGGGAAATGGAACAGGGGACTGTTGCTTGCGCATGGTAAAGGGTTCACCTGACACCCCTGTTGGTGCACGGGCATGTGCACGAGTCTGGTGAGAATAATTGTAATTTTTCACAGCTGTGTGGATAAAGAGTTGCTTTGTTTTGCCATAAAAAGAGAAGAGGGAGAATAGAATATGGGGACTTGCTCTTGCGCATGTCAAGGGCTCACCCTTGTTAGTGCACAGGCATGTGCATGAGTGACTCAGCAGTAATTTGCTTCAAAAGACCCTCTTCATTCAAGGCTCCCATTTCACTCTTCCCCCACCTGCCCTCTGTACATAGTGCTGCTGTGCTGGATTATTTTGATTTGACCTGATGGAGCTGTTGTTTGGTTTGGTCCTACTACAAGTGCTCTCTCCCTGCTTTGGCTTTCCCAATGGTGCACCCACCTCTGCCTGTGATGACATGGTCCCTCGCCACTCTGGGGTGCAGCCACAGCCCACCCCAGCACCCTACACCATCCTTACCAGCACCAGGACCCTTCAGACTGGCCAGCCCATTACAGGTAAGATGTTGGACATCCTACCCACACCTTACAGCTTTGGACATGTCCAAGGAACTAGGTGTGTTTTCTGATTTGATCGGACCAGTAACACTTGTCTGCTGACGTTATGAAATAACCCTAACAAATAGTTCACAAATTAGAAAAATGTGTTGTCTTAAAAATACAGTTCATAATTCATAGTGGCAGGCCAATGACGGCCACAACTAGGCACTTTTCGGTGTGTCTGAGGCCTCTTACATTTTCTGTTTTACCATGCCTTAGCATTGATTCAAGATACTACCTTTCTGCAGATGAAGGGGAACGCAATGGCACATCTGTATCACCCTGTACTGTTTGTTGGTGTATTTCCCCATAAGTGACCATAACTGGAGCAAACTACAGAGGCGTGCTTCTGGAGGCCCGATCAGCAGCCAGCACTAATGCTTTAGGAAGTTGGCAACTTCCTCCTCCAGATACCAAATTCCTGCAGGTATGTTCCTAGCTTCCCATCCTTAACCTAATTGGGGTTTGGCATGCACCCAAGGGTCAGAATTCCAAGAGTAAACTAAACATTTTAGAAAGAGGCTGACAACTATGATTGTGTCTCCAAGTGCTCAGGAAATGCACAAGGTGCCATCACCCATGCCAATACTAACTTGAAAGACGGCACTACTGTGTTTACCTGGATGCCACCCAACAACACCAGCACTATCTACTTCATGTAAGAACGTGAACGTCAAGGGCTCTATTCAATCTGTATAGCCACCAATCTGTATCGCTATGGGCGGGCCATAGGGGGCCGGGCCCGCCCCCAAAAATGCTTGTGCCCCCCCACTTGACGGAATTTATTATTAAATATATGTACTGTAGGCTAATAACAATTGTGCCCTGCCCTCCCATGCATTTCATATGCCCCCCTTAAGACTGAGGTCTGGCGACGGGTCTGTGTATAGCTGAAGTTCAGCTTTACGTAATTGATACAATTTAGAGCCTCATTACCCTTACTACACTTTTCGTAAAAATACAGTCGACTACACACATTACTCAAATGTAAACTTGCGTATTTGCTACGTCTCGACCGCTACCTCCAGAGGCAATGTTAAAAGCAATGTTCCGGCGTTAGCGAAGACTGCATTCACGGGAAACACTGCATATGTATGCTCAATCGGGAATAAGCTTTACATTTCCAGTGCGCAATCTTTAGGCTTCAGCGATACAGATTGACTAGAGCCCCAAATCTAATCTTGAACCCTTTGTGAGTCTATAAAACTAGATTATCAATTTTCCTCCGCACGTATTACACAAATTATATGACAATGTTAACTAATGTAATGTATTATAAGAATTCTAAGAATAAAGGTACATTTACCATTAAATTCTAATGATGTGCCAATTTAAGTTAAAAGTCAGCAAAAAAAATATGTTTCCCTCACACAGCTTGAATAACAGCACTTTGACAGGCAAGCTTTCATTAATCTGCATTGCACTTTTTTTCAGGGCCACTGTAGCCCAACAGCGCACTGTCTACTGGTTGAATATCAGGTCAGGAATTTTGACCAAAGGTGGGTGTGAATGTACTATGGTAAATTAGATTATGACCCATCTCACTTTCTCTGCGCTGAGCTCTTTCTATTGTGTCTTGTGTCTCAGGATCAGAGGGCATTGGTCTGGCTGCAGGTGGAAATCCAGGGATGGCCAGTAAAGGATTTCTGCTGCTTCTTGCCCCATGTCTGCTGGTTTCACAGATGCTCCCAAGATAGTAGTTACATTCCATTTTGATACTACCGAAGCAGCTGGCAACACCCGCTTTCATTGGGAAAAATATTTTGATTGCATAATTAACACATTGTATTAGAAAAAAGTACTTTTCATATAGTTTTACTGATTAATAAAAGGTACAGTATCATGCAGCTATTTGTGATACATTTGTTTTGCCCTGATTCAATTTGGCCACTAAATCCATCCTAATTATTTTACCTCAATATAGCCTCGTTTATACGTGCTGCTAACATGCGTTCTTTGTCCTGATCTTGTCCAAATTCTGATTGTGCCCATATTTTCAGAAATGTCTACACTTTATTAAAATGTAATATCTGTCCACTGACACATTGACCAGTTTTCCTGGTTCCTCCCTGTATGCAAATTATTTGACAGCTATTTATTTTAAGACACATTGATGCCATAAGCCAATGGTGCCACCAGTCAATCACTTGTTTTAAGGCAGATAATTATTTAAATGGTTTACTGTCCAGATCAGTCTACACAATGACTGACTAGCTACGGAAGATCTGATCAATGTCTTTTAATCGTCTACACCAGTCTAAAAATGTGAGCACACAATGTGGACAAGATCAGGACAAAGGACACGGAACCAGGTATAAATGGGGCTTAATTGGAAACTGGACAATGTAGGAGTTTGTGTTTACTCTGACAACTAGAGGGCATACTTTGTCTACCATAAGTAGGCCAACTACACCAGATTTCCCACCAGTGTAGACTACTCCATTAGAACTGAAGAAAAGTATCCCATAAAATGTAGACAGGAGTTCAACTACATTCCAACTGTAGAAAAAAAAAAAAATGGGAGCTGTGTGAGCTGTCACAAGCCAAAATGGAATGTGCTGGGATCATATAACACGCCTATGGCAAGACTAGCCAACAAGGCATCTGACACCATTGGCACGAAGTAAATATTATGTTAAGACTGTTCAAACTTGTCAGCAACTATATTTCACTTCTTGGATCATTACGCCATAACTCAACCCAGAACAGTTTATTACATGCTAAAATGATAAATTGTAGTAGACTACAACCATAACCGTGGCCACAATGCAGAGGCTAAGTAGGAGATTAGCACATGTAAATATAGCAGTAAGTGGTGTAATCCACTTCATGCATTTGATTATCCAATCAGTGCTCATTTCCCAAAATCTCTGAATCCCAGACATTCAACAAACCTGCATACCAATAGTACAGTTTATTTAACAGCCCCCACAAAAAGAAAACACCATTGACAACCTTCCAGGGTAGGTTTGTCCATTATAATGAATTTATTCAAGTGGTGGTTAGAAACATACCCGCTGGAGGACAGGAGTAGTATTTGAGGTTTCTTATACAGGAATGACATTGGTAAATGAGAATGGAACGTTTGAATGATAAAATGCACAACTTACAGCAGCCGCCGCCCTCAACTAGTAGAATACCACTAGCTGGTTCACATAAATAAGGCAGAATGCAGGATCCATAGGAGTGGAAAGTAAAGTTACATTTAGCCATTTAATGTAAATTCAACAGTGATGTTAAAAAATAATAATTTAAAGGACTTTCTTTAGCTCATCGTACAAGACCAGCACAAAGGCACCACCCATGCCTCGGAGAACATTGGACCAGGCTCCCTTGAAGAAGGCCTTGCCACCCTCATCACGAGCGATCTTCTTCCAGCAGTCAATGGTCCCAGAGTACATGATATCAGCTGGAGAAAAAGGTCACGCAAGTTAGGACGTAATGCCAATTTAGTATTTGGAATAGCATGTTGCTACTACAGTCTTCCAGATGTGCAATTTCTCCCTAATCATTTAAACGTGATAACACTAAATGGTTTGGGAGACAGGAAAAACTCACCTCCTTTACGGCCAGACTGCATCATCATACGACGACGGACAGTGTCGAAGGGGTAGGAGGTCAGGCCGGCCACAGCAGTTACAGACTGAGCGATTGCCCAGCTCACTAAGATGGAAGACTTCTGGGAGTCTGGCAGCATACCTGTTACATACCACACAGAATATTACATATGCATATCCACAAATGTCCAGAAACCAACAGCTTTCAGTGAAAATGTTATCAGTGTTTAAAAAAGAATATACCTTTAGCTGTGTCATAAATGCCGAAGTAGGAAGCTCTGTAGATGATGATGCCCTGGACAGACACTGCGAAGCCCTGGTACAGACCCCTCATACCGTCAGACCTGAACGTCTTCGCCAAGCAGTCTGCCAGACCATTGTACTCTCTCGCGCCAGCCTTTCCGACATCAGCTCCCAGACGGGTTCTGGCGAAATCAAGAGGGTAGACAAAGCAAAGGGAGGTGGCTCCTGCAGCACCGCCAGAGGCCAGGTTGCCAGCGAAGTACCTCCAGAACTGCTTGCGCTTGTCTACGCCGTCAAGGAAGATATTCTTGTACTTGTCTTTGAAGGCAAAGTTGAGGGCCTGGGTGGGGAAGTATCTTATGACATTGGCCAGGTTACCTCTCCAGAAGGCAAGGAAGCCCTGCTCCTTGGGAATGCGGGTAACACAATCTATGATACCCTTGTACTGCATTTCTTTGCTGATCTGCTTGCTGGCATGTTGGACCTGTGAAGAATAGGAGAAAACTTGAATAACATTTATCAGTTGATAAACTATATAAACCCTTAAATGGCAAGCTGGTACAACTGACGTAAGCCCTTCAGCCATCCCTGAGCTCTGCTCGTCTCGACCTTGCCACCTGCTTAAATCCGGTCTTTCTGATTGCTATCGATTTTCATCAACTATCTAATTGAACAAGACAGACCAATACTTGGTGGGTAATGTTTGCCGGTCAAATTACCCTGCAGACTTTCAATGCCAACCAGGTAGCTAGTTTAACCTCAGTTCTACCACCGTGGCTACCTACCTAACAGCTCGATTGTTCAATTCGTGATAATGGACATTTCACCGGTATGATTTACTACTAAACCAAGCTAGTTAGTTGAGTAACGTAGCTAAATTGTTACGACATGTTAGTGAGTTGTGTAGCTAACTATATCAGGTGCCAGACAGAAAGATGAATTGCCCAATGTCATAGACTGGCCCTGGCTTTGTTAGCTAGCTAACGTTAGCATTGTGTGGCCGAGCTAGCCAACCTGTTCTAATGATGACTGCGTTAGCCAACCGGCTAGCTCGGCTCGTGTGTAGGTCATTTGAAACATCTCATGACCTCGAATTATGGCAACCAACAGAAGATGCTAAACACCCATCCTGCGTTTATTAAACAGATATCAATATAACAGTCTTAATACACTGAAAAGAAAACATAGCTAGCTACACTTAAGTTACCGCAAGGGTGATAATAAGCAGCGTACATTTCTCTAGCCAGTAAAAACAGCTAGCTTGCTAAGTTAGCTAGCTGATGCTTCGCATGTAGCAGCGGCGGCATAACGTTAGCTAGCTATGGACCAATAGCTACCTGAAGGAGAAGCTTGACTCTCTCGATGGGAGCAACCGCCGTTTTGGAGATGGCAGCAGAGATGCCACCAGCCAAGAAATCCTTGGCAAATGAAACTGCGGTCTCATTCATTGTGCGAAGTTGTAAATTGACTTGCAGACAGAAGAACACAGCGATAACCCCACTTGCCCTGCAACAGCGGATGGCCTACCACGAAATGGCCGATTTTATAGACGTGTAGGAATTTTATGAATTCAGAAGATCGCGAGACACAGCGGGAACTCATATTTCATTGTCATCTGACGATAGGGGCAGGGGAGAAGTTATCCGCAATCACAGATCTAGGGTCGTCGCTAGTTACCACAAGCACAAAGTCATAATGATGTCTTAAAATCTGATTTTAAACCTAACCACGCTGCTAACTTTATGCCTAACCCTGACCTTAAATTAAGACCAAAAAGCAACATTTTGTTTTCATGAATTTTTACGATTTTTACAACTTTGTGGCTGTGGTAACTGGTGACAACCCAGATCTAGGATCAGATCATCATACCCATCCTTAATCTCAACAATCAACGGGACCCAGAATATATCTGACCGACACTGTATCAGTGGAAGTTACAACTTCTTCCTACTCTGAATGCCTATGTAATAAGGGGTTTATTCAGTGGGGCGCAAGCATTTTAAACGTTGCAGATAAAATGCAACATGTTTTCCTATTATAATCTAAACCCCATAAAATAAAATTGAATATGCCTAGTCAACATTGTCATAGTGCCCTTCAAAATGTAACAAATGTCAAATGAGAAGTCTATCATGACCTGATGGTTCATCACCACCACTTCACATGCAATTGTTGGACATAGCCAAAATTTGAATTTAGATTATTGCTGCATTTTTATTGGCTGGTCCTCACTACATGTTCGTCGTCAAACCCACTGGCTCCAGGCCATCTATAAATCACTGCTAGGCAAATCCCCGCCTTATCTTAGCTCATTGGTCATCATAGCAGCACCCACCCGTAGTCTGCGCTCCAGCAGGTATATCTCACTGGTCATTGCCAAAGCCGACACCTCCTTTGGCCGCCATTCCTTCCAGTTCTCTGCTGCCAAAGACTGGAACGAATTGCAAAAATCTCTGAAGCTGGAGACTCTTATCTCCCTCAATAACTTTAAGCATCCGTTGTCAGAGCACCTTACCGATCACTGCACCTGTACACAGCCCATCTGAAATTATCCCACCCAACTACCTCATCCCTATATTGTTATTTACTTTGCTCTTTTGCACCCCAGTATCTCTATTTGCACATAATATCTTGCACATCTAGCATTCCAGTGTTAATACTATTGTAATTATTTTGCACTATAGCCTATTTATTGCCTTACCTCCATAACTTGCTACATTTGCACACACTGTATATATATTTTCTGTTGTATTTTTGACATTATGTTTTTTACCCCATATGTAACTCTGTGTTGTTTTTATTGCACTGCTTTGCTTTATCTTGGCCAGGTCGCAGTTGTAAATGAGAACCTGTTCTCAACTGGCTTACCTGGTTAAATAAAGGTAAAAAATAAAAATAAAAAAAGAAAAAAATAAAATAAAGTGCATTGTCAGAAAAAAATTCAGCGTAATAAAGCAAGGCCTCAAACACTGCTGTGATTACAAACTACGCTACGCATAGTCAAAATGGTTGATGGTCACAGATTACAAAAAAATAGTAGAGCCCAGGTCAGGATTTAGTTTAATGTAAAGAGAGGTGATAGTATACAGCATTATATTATATTATACCTTGCTACTCTGTGCCAGAATGTCAGAAGATAGTTTGAATCTAATCTACATGATGACATATTTGTATCAAGTCATATTTTTAATAGAAAAAGTGGTATCAACACAGTGTTTGAAATGGCTTCTGGCAAAGAAATGACATTCTATATATTTACAATATGACAAAGCAAGATGGGGCCTGTCCTAACGCTGACAATTATGGGGAATCTGGACAATGGAATGATGCAATTGAGAATGTCCATGATCAATGCATGAGTAAAAATCATCATTCTAGTGTGATTACATTTGTATTTTAGGCTACACACCATTGAAACAACTTAAGAAGCAGTTAGATTGGAATCTCTGTCTTGATTCCAATCACTTCACTTGAAATGGACATTTCATATCCAATTTTTCCTTACAAGAAATCAAAGTTGTCTAGCCATGGTCATTTTCTTTTTACAAAAAGTAAGAACTAGCCATGGAGCCGCAGTGTTCTGTTTTTTTCAGTCCTTGTGCTCTTCCCCACGCCCCACCATATCCTCTGGGTCATCCTTGTCCTCTTTACTGCGTTTGCTTTTCTTGTGCTTGTGTCTGCGATGCACCTCCCCCTCATCATCATGCTGCTTGCTGTAAGGAAATTAATAATATAATATAATTCTGTTTTTATTTTTTGTAAGTGTTTATCTTAAGTCTTAAAGTGAGTAACCACACGTTGCTAGTTTATAAGAACCACAAGCTCATCAATGGAGCTTATGTCCATCAATCTCATAAATGTAGGCCAGTAAAGTAAAAACTAACCAGTGTGCACAATATATTTGCATTAAATCACAAATTGTCTGTCCTACTGTATTTTCCTTTTTCTCAATCTGACAATACTAACTTTCCCTCACCGTTTGGAAGACTTGTGTTTACCACTCTCCTCCTTGTCACGATGGCGTCTGTCTCGCTGATGCTCCTCCCTCTCCCTGCTACGTTCACCGCTGCTGTCGTGAACATGAAGGTAACTGCGCTCAAATTCTCGCTCACTCTCTCGATCATGGCTGTAGTAGTGGTAACGGTCATCCTCACTAGGCCAGATATCAGGACAGATGGGAGAAAGTTAAGGCATGCGAAAGGTTAAAGTTCCCACAAAACATCATAAGCAAATGGATCAGTATCTACACTGTTTAACATTTTATTTGTTTTGTTTACACACTTATATTCGCTGGTGGTTGGAGTATGATCTCTCTCTTGATCCCTCTCTCTGTCTCTTTCTCTATGACCTCCTTGGTACTCCCAATGCCCTCGCCCTCCGTCTTCCCCACCCCCCTTCTCCAGCACAGAGCCCCACGGCATGTGTGATGATGAGACTGGAGGGTAGTTAATGAAGCTTGGCTCTGAAAGAAAATACACTGCATTAACTGCAATACAAGGGGAAGTTATTTGATGTGTGGAGCATAAGGCATGACAATTGTATTTTTAACCTGCAAGGTAACCACCATACATACCTCCACTGTTGTATCCGAAAGGAAGAGGGGCTCTACTGCTGTAATTCAGGGAAGAAATTATGAAACAGAAGTTCTCTGAGTCTGATGCCTCCCTGCAGTCAGCAGGAAGATGTTTGGGGGTGGGGGTGCTGCAATTTGTTTCTGAAATATTTTTTAGCTTGCGCTACAGACTGCTATATTGGTCTGCTAATACAGGACTATTAAAGGCCCAGTGCACTACTTTTGTGAGACATTTTTTTTCAGGTGGTGCTGCAGCACCCTCAGCACCCCTACTTCCTGCAGCTATGGTTGATAGCACAGCAGAGGTACCTGATCTATCATCAAAAGAGTGGCCAGGCAAACCGGTTTGTGGACATTTTTGAGTTGGGCGTGACTTTAGAGCAGCGTCTGAACATATTGCCTTATTAATGCGTTAGTACATTTTAATTAGTCTATTGACTCTCACGTACCTATCCACTGGTGGCATCATCAAGGTAGGGGGAGGAGCAAGGGGAGGTGGGAACAGGCCTAGGGGAAAAGCAGTATGTAATCATCACTAACAACAAATATTTGTATAACTATGTAACATACAAATTCAGATTACAATTCTAGATTCATGGTTATGTATGTTTACAGCCATTTCAAAGCATGTTGTATAATATTATCATACTACAATTAAATGCATTTCTCTTGCATCCTCTGAGAAACTAAGGATTACACAGAGTTCTATATCGTGGAGCTCCGCCCCATAGGGGAGCTCTGCTCCTAGTGGTTTACCCTCTGCCCTAAGGCAGCAACAGCCTGAGACAAAATTATGCACACACCTGCAGCCAATAGGAGCACAGGTGTCCCTATAAGAGGGGATGCCTCCCCTCAATCAGCCTCCCTTTTTCTTCAGCGACTGGATGACTAGACTGAAGAGCCAAGAAAAGACGAAGCACGAAGACTCAGGACGAAAACGCCGTTGATATTCCAGTCATCAACGTCGTCTAAATGAGCACACCGGGAGATTTCCCACCCCCAAAAGCTCTTTTCAGAGCTCAGTGCAGATGCACTTCTATGGCGGCCGGTGACCACCACGACCTGTGTTTCGTGTGTTTGGGATCCCAGCATGCCAAGGAAGGCGTCTGCAGTCTCCCGAATTGCGCCTCCTGCGCCCTCCTTTCTTTAAAGGAGAGGAAGCAGCGTTGGGCGTTTTTTAGGGAGGACATCCCCCTTGAGGACGTGCTGTCGATACTAGCCTCTGCTTCAGAGGCGTCGTCCGACGGCGCAGACTCGGGGTAGGATAGGGATTTTGAGGAGGAGTCCGGCGTTCCGATGGAACAGTCAGACCCCATCCCTCATATTTTCAAGCCCCCCTTTCCCTTGGAAAGCGAGAGGGCTTGTAGTCCCTATAGCGAAGGGGACACAAGCTCTGAGAGATCAGAAGCCCTGTCCTTCGCTGCAGCCTCTCTGAGAGCGGATTTTCCGGGTCTTATTGAGAGAGCTGCGCAACGTCTGGAGATAAGGCTGCCCCCTCTTCCCTCCGCACCGGAGGTTGATATGATGGAGGGCGGTCCTTATTCCAGGCCGAGAAGGTGGCAGAGCCAGTGGCTCCTGCCATGCCTTCTTTGGCCAGGTACGTTGAGGGCTTGTGGGAGGCACCTTTAGCGGCGCGTTCGCCAGTGAAAGCGTACCTCCCATTCACGAGAGTGGAAGGAAGGTTCCAGGGCAAGGGAATCCCCAGGTTAGAGAGCGCCATGGCGGCGTATCTTGTACCGGGTTCGAGCCCTTGGCCCTCTTCCAAGAAGGCCACATTGCCATCCCAGAAGGACCGACTCACAGCGTCGCTGTTAGAGAAGTCCTTTGGGGTTGGGAGCCCAAGCTGTAGCAGCAGCTAATAACATTGGCCTCTTGGCGGCCGCTCTGTCCCGTTTAACCACGGGCAAGACAGAGCTGGCACCGGAGGAGGTGGAGGAGGCGTCCAGAATTTCTGGCGCCATACTCCACCTAACACAGGCGTCCGCAGTCTGCGCGGGGAGGTCCATGGCCACTTCGGTGGTCGGGGAGCGACACCTCTGGTTGTCATTGACTTCCATGAAAGAGGCAGACAGGACGTCTCTCTTGAACGCCCCCCTCTCTGACGACGGCCTCTTTGGGGTCGCAGTCAAGGAGGCGACGGAGCGTTTTTCCAAACTGGAGGAGGAGAAGAAACAGCTGGCCAAGCACCTGCCGTTGGCAGGACGACTCGGCCCCGCTCCGTCCCAGAGGCCATCTACCTTGGCCCCTCAAAGTAGACCGGGGTCTACAGCGAGGCGGCGTAATCGGCGTCATCCGGCGGCAGCGAGCAGCAAGGGAACGGGCCCCGCCCTTCCAGCAGCTACAGTAGCCCCACTTCAGCCGGCGAGGGAGGTGACGAGGACGCCGACCTGGCCCTCCAAGGGAGGCAAAAGGAGGCGTACGTGACGGGACGCGGGGGAGTGGATGGAGGACGCGTCGATGGTGTCGAACGTGCCCACTGTTCCCCCCCACCCTTCGGTTGAAGGGATGGGTGTTGATGTAAATGCCTTTGTTGATGTGTTTAATAAAGAGTTGGCTCCACCTGACTTTGTCAAAAAGAGCCTCTTTTCCATAATACGTCCGAGAGCGTTCAAATCTCACCCTCTCTTCCTTACCACTCTAAGAGCCGTTCAGCCCACCGAGGTGCGTTGCTGAACAGGCACTTAGAGTAGGTATCCATAAGACCTCAATCAGGTCGTCACATCACACTTCACGTATAAGAAGTGCTTTACATAGCAGGCAGCAGTCTCTGTCAGATTCTGACATGAGGACGCAGCCGCTATTTGGGGATGGCGCACTAGCACAGACTAAGGTCTCTGCTAGTACGAGCCAGACCCATGCTGCGTTCACGGAGGGCCCGATTACCGCGGTCACGAAGGTGTCCAGAGTATCGGCGCCCCCAGGCATTGTAACACAGCAGCTATCTGGGGACGGCGCATTATCGCAGACCAAGGTCTCGGTTAATGCGATTCAGAACCATGCTACGTTCACGGAGGGCCGGATTACTAGGGTTATGGGTATAACCAACGTATCGGCTCCCCTGACAGAACGAGCTAGTACTCACCACACTGAGTGTGAATCAACCCACCAGGGGTGCAGAGTTGAACACACACAGAAGGTGAAAGTTAAGAAGGTATCAAGGCGCCGCCTTGTTTTACCTCATAGAGACCTCATACTACAGACTTCTATGAGTACTGTAGTGAAGGGCTCTGATAGCGAATTGCAGTCACCTAAGATGATGCAATCGCTTGCTGGGGATGGTGCCCTGCCGCAGGCTGTGACCTCGGTCAGCGCAATTCAGACCCGCGATGCGTTCAAGGAGGGCAGGAATACGACGGTTACGAGTTTAACCGACGTCCCTGCTCCTCTTTCTCTCTCAGAACGCATTGATGGTTCCACACCCTTTCACGGGAGGCCCACCTTGGGCTGTTCCACCACTTCAATGTTGGGGAACAGTGGCGGTAAGGGCCATAGAGGAATACAGGTCCTTCCTACTGGATGCACCACAGCTTCGTGCTCAGCCGCTTTCTCTGCATTGCTGGCAGTGGCGAAGAAGCTGCACCCTCTCACGCTGGCTAGAACAGACGTTGCAGAAGGGTTATGCTCTCCAATTCCACCGGACCCCACCCCCGTTCAGGGGAGTGGTGGAGACGGTGATGAAAACGCCAGACAAAGTGGCCGCTCTGATGACAGAGATTACGGAACTTTTGGCGAAGGAGGCGGTGACAGTAGTTCCCCGGGAGCAAAGGAACAAAGGGCTATATTCGCCTTATTTCCTAGTGCCCAAAAAGACAGGGGGAGTGAGGCCGATTTTGGACTTACGCATTCTCAACGAGAGCATAACCAAACGGCCCTTCCGAATGCTAACGACAAAACGCCTGCTGGAATGTGTCCAGAGAAGGGACTTTTGTACGAGCATAGACCTAAAGGACGCGTACTTTCATGTGCCGGTTCAGCCGCGTCACAGGAAGTTTCTGCGGTTCGCCTTTCAAGGGGTGGCGTACGAATACACGAGGATGCCATTTGGATACGCCCTGGCACCTCGCACATTTTCCAAGTGTGTGGAGGCGGCATTGGAACCGTTGCGTCGTCAGGGAATACGGCTACTAGCCTACCTGGACGATCTACTGGTTCTCGCCCCGTCAGCAGAGCTGGCGATCACTCACACAACACAGACAGTGATGCATCTCACAAGTCTGGGGTTTGCTGTGAATTGGAAAAAGAGCGCGCCCTGGCCCACTCATCAGATTGACTACCTGGGGATACAGCTAGACACTGTGAGGATGAGGGCTCGAATTTCGGACCCCCGAAAGGTAGCCTTGTTGCTAGCCCTGAGGAAGTGTCGTCCGAATCACACGGTGACGGCGCTGTCGATCATGTCACTTTTGGGTCTCATGTCGTCAGCCCACTCTGTGGTTCCGCTGGGACTCCTGCATATGCGCAGGATGCAGCGATGGTTCGCCCAACTAAGACTAGACCCATTGCATCAACGTCATCGGTTGGTGGTGGTTCCCCTCTCGCTCAGTGCAGATCTGAACTATTGGAGAAACCCGCGCATTCTCACGCATGGAGTCCCGATAGGAAAGGTGTCCTCTCACATCCCAGTATTCACGGATGCGTCCCTGACGGGATGGGGAGGGACATGTCAGACCCAAGCGATAGGAGGTGTGTGGCCTCAATCAGGTCGTCATATCAACCTCTTGGAGTTGGAAACGGTTAGACTGGTTCTGACCCACTTCGCGTCTACCCTTCGGGGTCGCGATGTGCTGGTCTGGTCAGACAACCGGACCACAGTAGCTCACATAAATCGCCAGGGAGGAGTCAGGTCTCCTGCTCTCCATCGGGCGGCAGAGGAATTGTGGCTGTGGGCTTACGAGCACCTTCACTCATTGAGAGCAGCACACATTCCGGGCTACTTGAACGTAGGAGCAGACCTCATGTCAAGAGGGGGTCCTCGAGACGACGAGTGGTGTCTGCATCCGGACATTGTTCTTCAGATTTGGGAACAATTCGGGAGAGCCGAGGTGGACCTATTCGCGTCACGCGTGAACGCGCAATGTCCTCTGTGGTTCTCTCTGAGGGAACAGGACGAACCGCCACTGGGAAGGGACGCCTTTGCGCACCAACCGTGGCCGAGAGTTCTCCTGTATGCATTCCCTCCGCTGTCCTGCATTCTCCCACTGCTAGCCAGGGTGAGGTCAGGGGGGCTGTCAGTGATACTGAGAGCGCCCGATCGCCTGGGGGCTCCTTGGTTTGCGGAGATGAGTCAGATGTTGATTGCGCCACCTTGGCCAATTCCACATCGACGGGACGCGTTGTCTCAGGCGGGAGGCACGATAGGGAAATTGCCCATAATCGGCCAACCACTGAAGGCCTGGCTGCTGAGAGGGACAGGCTAGAGCGCCGTGGGTTATCTGATGCAGTGATCAGGACCATACAGGGTTCACGTGCCAGTTCCACTTCTAAGATGTATGCCAGTAGATGGAACGTGTTTTCACGATGGTGTGTCACACAAGGTGTAGACCCCATGAGCTGTCAGGTGGAGAGTATTCTCTCTTTTCTACAGCTCATGTTTGATAAGCAAAAATCGCCTGCCACTATTAGGGTGTTTGCAGCAGCGATTTCAGCTTGTCATGAGGGGTTTGGCAGAGACAATGTCTTTAGCCACCCTCTAGTGAAACGCTTCCTATTAGGAACGCGGCGACTTAGGCCAACACCTAGACTCACGCTTCCTCAGTGGGATTTGGCTTTGGTACTCGAAGCGCTATGTAAGTCGCCGTTCGAGCCATTGAATCAAATGCCCCTCAAGATGCTGTCTATTAAGACAGCACTGTTGCTCGCTTTGACTACAGCTAAGCGGGTCAGTGATTTGTGTGCTCTTTCGACGAGACCTGACTGCCTGGCCATCAATGGTGACCTGAGCAGAGCAGTGTTACGTCCTAACCCGGCATTTGTGCCGAAGGTTATTAAGAGTTCATATAGGTCACAGACCGTGGAGCTGTGGGCTTTTTCTCCTCCTCCTCATTGAGAGAGGAGTGAGGAAAAGCTCCATCGCCTGTGCCCGGTACGCTCTTTGGCGTGTTACGTCGAGCGCACAGCAGCGATTAGGTCATCGCCTCAGTTGTTTGTGTGTCACGGTGCGGCTGCACTAGGTAGACCACTTTCAAAACAGCGGTTGTCTCACTGGCTTTGTGAAGGCATTGAGACAGCTTATGAGGCAGCGGGCGGCAATTGCCTCAGGGTATCAGAGCTCACTCCACTCGTGGAGTAGCGGCTTCTACTGCCCTTTTCAGAGGAACAGGGGTAGAGGATATCTGTAGAGCAGCATCCTGGTCGACGCCGTCTCCATTTATCTGTTTCTATCTCTTAGATATGTCTTCTAACTCTCTGGCTCGATCTGTACTCAGCATGGCTGAAGGGAGATCTTGAGCAAGAAAGAGAGGAGAAGCAGGACTGTGGACACAGGTTTCCATCAGGTCCGCTTTGGTTAGGAAGACGTGTTTTTGACAGATGTGTTTTCTAACTCTTTGGCTCGGTCTGTACTCAGCATAACTGAAGGGAGATCTTGAGCTAGGAAGAGAGGAAAAAGCAGGACTATGGACAAGGTTTCCATCAGGTCCGCTTTGGATAAGAAAACATATTTTGTGGCATGACTCCTGACTGACAGGTACAGTACAGTAGAGGCATGTGTTGATTGACAGAATGTGAGGTAATCTATCTGCTTGTTCAGTTTAGTATGACCCATGTTTTGTTCCTGCCCACTAATCTCTGGGATTCCATTGAGTGAGTGAGGCGGTCTACCGCGTTCACAATGTAGAGTGACACTTGGTGTCATTCCATTAGTGGTCGGTAGTGTTTTCACAGGATATTGAGGCACATCTATCTGCTAGTACAGATTAGTATGGCTTCTATTCTGGTGATCTGCCCACTAGTCATTGGCATTGCCATTGGACTAGGTGGGGCGGGTCTTTAACCGATGACGCGGTATATTGTGACGCCCGTAGGGGTTTTTAGTTGCAGTACTGCAGGACTTGGTTGCAGCCATTGCTAGGCCTGACCTTTTCGTTTCGATGGGAAGTGTTAGGCTCGGCAGGGAGTACATTTTGGAGCGCTACGCTCCGCCTTAAACCACTAGGAGCAGAGCTCCCCTATGGGGCGGAGCTCCACGATATAGAACGATTAGTTACCGGAGTGTAACTCCAGTTCTATGAGTGGAGCGGAGCCCCATAGGACAAGGCCCCTGCCGACCCTCTCTAGTCTCGCTGAAGATAAATATCTCGGGAGGCTGATTGAGGGGAGGCATCCCCTCTTATAGGGACACCTGTGCTCCTATTGGCTGCAGGTGTGTGCATAATTTTGTCTCAGGCTGTTGCTGCCTTAGGGCAGAGGGTAAACCACTAGGAGCAGAGCTCCCCTATGGGGCTCCGCTCCACTCATAGAACTGGAGTTACACTCCGGTAACTAATCGTTTTGTGGTCCAGCTATAAATACTTACCTGTAATGGAAGGTGGGGGTATACCTGAGAATGAGACCAAACATGTAAAGGTATTATAAACATTATGTTATAGTCAGTTTCTCCTGGCTCTCCTTATCATATCTCAAGACTATGCATTTGGTATGCTTTCATTCATGGTGTGGATAAAGGATGATACCTTACCTGGGGGGTGAAGAGGTGGGGGCATACCAGATACTGGTGGAGGAGGATGCAGGAAGTGTGGGGGGGGCATACCCATTGGAAGAGGAAGAGGAGGGGGAGGTCCTGCTGGTGGAACCAAGGGTTGTATCTTGTTACCATGGTCTCCAAGCACCTGCAGAGTTGTTGAGAACATTGAATGATGCAGAACAATAGGTGTGTGTTTTACACTCCTTAGCCTGCAGCCTGACTTCATCAAATAAAATCACTGAATGTGTGAACAGATTAACCTGGATGGGATTCTGTTCCTGCATTTCCCTCCTTCGACCTTCAACCCGGCGAATGGCTCCTGTCTGTCCACCAATCACATCAATAGTTCCACCCAATTTCCTACAGAAAGAGATGACAGCCATCTGTACTCTCACTGCAGTCAGGAGCCATTTAGAGCCGCCAATTGATAGCTTCACATGCTTTCTCTACCAAGTGTAAAATAAGTATTTAAAAAACGTAACTAATTACAATCCAGTTCTTTTGAGGGAAATGTTGTACCAGATCTGAGTTAGTCTCGGAAATCCCAGACCTAGGGCAGCAACAGCTCTTGGTCTGGGATTAATGACGGATGACAAAAAAAAAAAAAAGCCAACAAATCACGAGGCAGGTATGCCAGAACGTCGCCATTCGAAACCAATGTTTGCAGGCAAAACCTTTGCAGTGGTTTTAGTGAAGGTAGTTGATGCAAACTATCCACTTGCGAAATGCACTCATTAAAAATAACCTCTGTGATCTCCATCTTGCTAGCTACTATTTTGTGTCCGGGAATGTTTATGCTAGGGCAACAAGTGGATAAGGCAATGATGTAAGAAAACCGGATGTCCCAACTCCTCTATGCCAAACTGACATTGTATACGTACAGACATGTTAAGCTGGAACATTGTAACATTGTGGGAGACAAGACTGAGTTGGTGTGATGCTTGAACAGGTAAAAAGGTTATTACTTCCATATTTAAGCATACCTTTATTCACAGGTATTCTTAATCCCTCTTACATGTTTACCTGTTAGGTGGGGGTCCTGCCTTTAGTCTGTTGGCGGCGAGGGCCAGGACTGAAGCAGGGGGAAAGTCTGGCTTGTAATCAGGCTTGATGGAAGACGGTTCTGTATCCTTTTCTAAAGTGGTTACCCTTCCCTGCTGAACCTCGAAAATAAAACAATTATCCAATTATTTCCCACCCGCAAAATATCACTGTTAATATAATTGAATCTATGTTAGTACTGTATCACATTTAGAGATAAGATAAACCATTATTTTATATGAACATTTATAATAGTATTATCAATGGAATTATTAATGTATTATTTGACTTGGGGCCAAATCCAGAGAGGTCTGGCCTTGATTTAAGTGTGGAATGAGAAATCTGACACAGGAAAAAGCAGCTTTTCCTTGTCTGTGGCCAGTCTATATTATTTCAGTTCACATAAATAAACGTTGTCAATTTCCTGTCTCTCTAATATGGTATGATTTGGTCAAAAGTTTTAGAACACCTACTCATTCAAGGGTTTTTCATTGTTTTAAAAATGTTCTAATAGTGAAGACATCAAAACTATTAAATAACACATATGAAATCATGTAGTAACCAAAAAAGTGTTAAACAAATTTAAATATATTTTATATTTGAGATTCTTCAAATAGCCACCCTTTGCCTTGGTGACAGCTTAGCACACTCTTTCTTCAAGTGCAGTCGCAACCATCAAGGCTATGATGAAACTGGCTCTCATGAGGACCGCCACAGGAATGGAAGACCCAGAGTTACCTCTGCTGCAGAGGATAAGTTCATTAGCATATCAGAAGCTTCTAAAGCCATGACATCATTTTCTGGATTTTTCCAAGCTGTTTAAAGGCACAGTCAATTTAGTGTATGTAAACTTCTGACCCACTGGAATTGTGATACAGTGAATTATAAGGAAAATGATCTGTCTGTAAACAATTGTTGGAAAAATTGCACAAAGTAGATGTCCTAACCGACTTGCCAAAACTATAGTTTGTTAATGAGAAATTTGTGGAGTGGTTGAAAAATGAGTTTTAATGACTCCAACCTAAGTGTATGTAAACTTCCGACTTCAACTGTACGTCAGAATACTGTTCATTGGCTATAGCTCATCTGTCACGCTCTGGCTCCGGGACTGTGTAGTTTGAGCCAGGGTGTATTCATTTGGTTGTGTTGGGTATAGGGTGTGTTCATTTGGTTGTGTTTGGTTTTGGTTGTAGTGTCTTGTCTCGTCATGTGACTCCCAATCGGAGGTAACGAGTGTCAGCTGTCGGCTCGTTATCTCTGATTGGGAGCCATATTTAAACTGTCAGTGTTCACCTTAGGGTTGTGGGTTTTTGTTCCGTGTTCCTTGTCAGTCTTTATCACTGAGGACTTCATGATCGTTGTTTATTGTTTTGTGTCGTGTTCAGTACGAATAAAGTATGTACGCTTATCACGCTGCGCCTTGGTCCGCTTCCTCTATTAACGACGATCGTGACAGAAAAACCCACCGTACCAGGACCAAGCAGCGTGTCCAGGAGCCAAGGGTCTGGACATGGGAGGAGATTTTGGAAGGTAAAGGGTCTTGGACTTGGGAGGAAATCCTGGATGGGATGGATCGACGGCCATGGAGTGAAACAGTGGAGAGGCGACTGAGAGAGGAGCAACGGCGTCAGCAGGGCCATCGTCGGAGGGACGAGAGGCAACCCCCAAAAATTTTTTGGGGGGGGCACATGGCTTGGGCGGCTGGGCAGCAGGAGGCTGCCACACGGAGACGTGGAGAGAGGGCTACCGGATTACGGGAGCCATTGGCGAGTAGAGGGAGGGAAGTAGTTGAGGCACGGCGTAAGAGACTGAGGTGTGTTACCAGTCCGGTCCGGCCCGTTCCTGATCCCCGGTTAAGGCCAGTGGTGTGTGTTCCCAGTACGGACCGGCCTGTTCCTACTCCACGCATCAAGCCCACGGTGTGCGTCGCCAGTCCAGCCCGGCCGGTTCCTGTTCCACGTACAAAGCCTACGGTGTGCGTGGCCAGCCCAGCCCGGCCTGTTCCTGCTCAACGCACAAAGCCTACGGTGTGCGTCGCCAGCCCAGCCCGGCCTGTTCCTGCTCAACACACAAAGCCTATGGTGTGCGTCGCCAGCCCAGCCCGGCCTGTTCCTGCTCCACGCACAAAACCTACGGTGTGCGTCGCCAGCCCAGCCCGGCCTGTTCCTGCTCAACGCACAAAACCTACGGTGTGCGTCGCCAGCCCAGCCCGGCCTGTTCCTGCTCCACGTACCAAGTCTACGGTGCGCGTCGTCAGCCCGACCCGGCCTGTTCCTGCCACTCGCACCAAACCTACGGTGCGTGTCGCCAGCCCGGTCCGGCCTGTTCCTGCCACCCGCACCAAGTCTACGGTGCGCGTCGCCAGCCCGACCCGGCCTGTTCCTGCCACTCGCACCAAACCTACGGTGCGCGTCGCCAGCCCGGTCCGGCCTGTTCCTGCCACCCGCACCAAGTCTACGGTGCGCGTCGCCAGCCCAGCCCGGCCTGTTCCTGCTCCACGTACGAAGCCTACGGTGTGCATCGCCAGCCCAGTCCGGCCCATTCCTGCTCCCCGCATCAAGTCTGTGGTGCGTCTCGTCAGTCCGGCACGGCCCGTGCCTGCTCTCCGCACCAAGTCTATGGTGCGTTTCGTCAGCCCTGTCCGGCCCGTTCCTGCTACTCGCACCAAGCCAAGGGTGCGAGTCGTCAGCCTGGTCCAGCCCGTTCCTGCTACTCGCACCAAGCCAGGGGTACGAGTCGTCGGCCTGGTCCAGCCCGTTCCTGCTACTCGCACCAAGCCAGGGTACGAGTCGTCGGCCTGGTCCAGCCGTTCCTGCTACTCGCACCAAGCCAAGGGTGCGAGTCGTCAGCCTGGTTCAGCTCGTCCCTGCTACTCGCACCAAGCCAAGGGTGCGAGCCGTCAGCCTGATCCAGCCCATTCCTGCTACTCGCACCAAGCCAGGGATGCGAGTTTTCAGCCTGGTGAGGCCTGTTCCGGCTCCACGCACCAGGCAAAGGGGTGCGTATCGTCTGCCAGTTCCGGGTCCATTCCTACCTCACGCGCCAAGCCAGGGGGTGCGCGTCGGAGGTCCTAATCCAGCAAGCTGGGTCAGATCGGACCGGGGCACTACAGGGGAGTGAAGTGGGGTGGTGGTCAAGCCCGAGCCGGAGCCGCCTCCGAGGAGCAACACCCACCCAGCCCTCCCCTATTTTGGGGGTGTAGGCGCGGTCGGAGTCCGCGCCTTTAGGGGGGTACTGTCACGCTCTGGCTCCGGGACTGTGTAGTTTGAGCCAGGGTGTATTCATTTGGTTGTGTTGGGTATAGGGTGTGTTCATTTGGTTGTGTTTGGTTTTGGTTGTAGTGTCTTGTCTCGTCATGTGACTCCCAATCGGAGGTAACGAGTGTCAGCTGTCGGCTCGTTATCTCTGATTGGGAGCCATATTTAAACTGTCAGTGTTCACCTTAGGGTTGTGGGTTTTTGTTCCGTGTTCCTTGTCAGTCTTTATCACTGAGGACTTCATGATCGTTGTTTATTGTTTTGTGTCGTGTTCAGTACGAATAAAGTATGTACGCTTATCACGCTGCGCCTTGGTCCGCTTCCTCTATTAACGACGATCGTGACATCATCCTTCAACACCATAGTACCCTCCGAGCTCATCATTAAGCTTGGGGCCCTGGGTCTGAACCCCACCCTGTGCAACTGGGTCCTGGACTTCCTGACAGGCTGCCCCCAGGTGGAGAAGGTAGGAAACAACACCTCCACTTCGCTGATTCTCAACACAGGGGCCCCACAAGGGTGCGTGCTCAGCCCTCTCCTGGCCACGCACGCCTCCAACTCAATCATCAAGTTTGCAGACGACACAACAGTAGTAGGCCTGACTACCAACAATGACGAGACAGCCTACAGGGAGGAGGTGAGGGCCCTGGTGGAGTGGTGCCAGGAAAATAACATCTCCCTCAACGTCAAAAAACAAAGGAGCTGATCGTGGACTTCAGGAAACAGCAGAGGGAGCACGCCCCTATCCACATAAATGGAACCGCAGTGGAGAAGGTGGAAAGCTTCAAGTTCCTCGGCGTACACATCACTGACAATCTGAAATGGTCCACCCACATAGACAGTGTGGTGAAGAAGGCGCAACAGTGCCTCTTCAACTTCAGGAGGCAGAAGAAATTCGGCTTGGCCCCTAAGACCCTCAGAAACTTTTACAGATGCACAATTGAGAGCATCCTGTCGGGCTGTATCACCGCCTGGTACGCCAACTGCACCGCCCGCAACCGCAGGGCTCTCCAGTGGGTGGTACAGTCTGCCCAACGCATCACCGGGGGCACACTGCCTGCCCTCTAGGACACCTACAGCACCCGATGTCACAGGAAGGCCAAAAAGATCATCAAGGACATCAACCACCTGAGCCACGGCCTGTTCACCCCGCTATCATCCAGAAGGCGAGGTCAGTACAGGTGCATCAAAGCTGGGACCGAGAGACTGAAAAGCAGCTTCTATCTCAAGGCCATCAGACTGTTAAATAGCCATCACTAGCCGGCTACCACCCGGTTACTCAACCCTGCACCTTAGAGGCTGCTGCCCTATATACAGTGGGGAGAACAAGTATTTGATACACTGCCGATTTTGCAGGTTTTCCTACTTACAAAGCATGTAGAGGTCTGTAATTTTTATCATAGGTACACTTCAACTGTGAGAGACGGAATCTAAAACAAAAATCCAGAAAATCACATTGTATGATTTTTAAGTAATTAATTTGCATTTTATTGCATGACATAAGTATTTGATACATCAGAAAAGCAGAACTTAATATTTGGTACAGAAACCTTTGTTTGCAATTACAGAGATCATACGTTTCCTGTAGGTCTTGACCAGGTTTGCACACACTGCAGCAGGGATTTTGGCCCACTCCTCCATACAGACCTTCTCCAGATCCTTCAGGTTTTGGGGTTGTCGCTGGGCAATACGGACTTTCAGCTCCCTCCAAAGATTTTCTATTGGGTTCAGGTCAGGAGACTGGCTAGGCCACTCCAGGACCTTGAGATGCTTCTTACGGAGCCACTCCTTAGTTGACCTGGCTGTGTGTTTCGGGTCGTTGTCATGCTGGAAGACCCAGCCACGACCCATCTTCAATGCTCTTACTGACGGAAGGAGGTTGTAGGCCAAGATCTTGCGATACATGGCCCCATCCATCCTCCCCTCAATACGGTGCAGTCGTCCTGTCCCCTTTGCAGAAAAGCATCCCCAAAGAATGATGTTTCCACCTCCATGCTTCACGGTTGGGATGGTGTTCTTGGGGTTGTACTCATCCTTCTTCTTCCTCCAAACACGGCGAGTGGAGTTTAGACCAAAAAGCTCTATTTTTGTCTCATCAGACCACATGACCTTCTCCCATTCCTCTTCTGGATCATCCAGATGGTCATTGGCAAACTTCAGATGGGCCTGGACATGCGCTGGCTTGAGCAGGGGGACCTTGCGTGCGCTGCAGGATTGTAATCCATGACGGCGTAGTGTGTTACTAATGGTTTTCTTTGAGACTGTGGTCCCAGCTCTCTTCAGGTCATTGACCAGGTCCTGCCGTGTAGTTCTGGGCTGATCCCTCACCTTCCTCATGATCATTGATGCCCCACGAGGTGAGATCTTGCATGGAGCCCCAGACCGAGGGTGATTGACCGTCATCTTGAACTTCTTCCATTTTCTAATAATTGCTCCAACAGTTGTTGCCTTCTCACCAAGCTGCTTGCCTATTGTCCTGTAGCCCATCCCAGCCTTGTGCAGGTCTACAATTGTATCCCTGATGTCCTTACACAACTCTCTGGTCTTGGCCATTGTGGAGAGGTTGGAGTCTGTTTGATTGAGTGTGTGGGCAAGTGTCTTTTATACAGGTAACGAGTTCAAACAGGTGCAGTTAATACAGGTGATGAGTGGAGAACAGGAGGGCTTCTTAAAGAAAAACTAACAGGTCTGTGAGAGCCTGGAATTCGTACTGGTTGGTAGGTGATCAAATACTTATGTCATGCAATAAAATGCAAATTAATTACTTAAAAATCATACAATGTGATTTTCTGGATTTTTGTTTTAGATTCCATCTCTCACAGTTGAAGTGTACCTATGATAAAAATTACAGACCTCTACATGCTTTGTAAGTAGGAAAACCTGCAAAATCGGCAGTGTATCAAATACTTGTTCTCCCCACTGTATATATATATATATATATATATATATATATATACACATACATATACACATATATACATATAAATACATATATATACATATCCTTAAAAAATATATATTTCCCTTTATTACTTTCCAACCCCTTCCCTAATTGGAGTAAACTAGTGAACAACAATGCTTAGGCCTCTACTTCCAGATTATACATACTATATACATTTTATGGAGACAGTCAGTTTTACAATAATTCTATTTTGTTTGTTTTTACTCCTGAACTTCCTCTACCCTCAACCTCTCCGATCATTTTCATGATGTCCATCCGGTTTGCCATATCTTTCTAACTGTGCTCTTTCACAAAAGCTCTCAACCTATTACCTATATACTTATTATGGACACAGTATGCTTTACATTAGTTATCTTGTTGTTATTAGTTGTTGTTAGTTGTTATTAGTCCCATCCTTCAACTACATTCAACACCACCCATCTATCTCTTAACACCATCCATATTGGATTTCTACTTGCCATATATTTTCAACTGTACTGTGATGTTTTACAAAAGTTCTGAACAGTTCTAGTATCATTGTTTCTACAGATTGTAAATTGAAAATAAACATTTTTGCTAAAAGTATTATTATATTATTGATCGATTGACTATGACTTTTCAGATCACCCAGTAGTGCTATCTGCAGGGTTAGCTCCAGGTAAATATTGCAATCTTTTAGCCATTCCTGGACCTGTGTCCAAAAACAAGCTACAAATGGACAGTACCAAAACAAATGATCTAATGATTCTGTCTCTTCACAGCAAAATCTGCAGAGCTGGGAAGATTGTATCCCCCATATAAATAACATTCTATATTGGTAGCAAGAATTTTGTATAATAATTTAAATAGAAAAATTTGAAGTTTTGAATCCGGCGTCGTTTTGCATATCAGTTCATAAACACAATGCCATGGAATCGGTACATAACATTTTTATTCACAACTATTTTGCAATCTATATGGGACGGCTGTCAATCCTTTAGTCCTTAAATGAAACTGGTATACTTTTTATTTATCACAATTTTCATTAACCAATTATGTTCTTTAATGCAAGGCCGACAGACAAGTTCCTTACTTTTTACCCCTTCCACTTTCCTCTTCCATTTTTGCGGTAATGGTGCAATTATTTGGTTGTAATTTTGGGTAGAGCATTTCCATATGTTTTTGTTAGCTGCGTGTGCGACATAACTCCACCAGTCCTACCGATGATATCATTTACGAAGATTATACATTTTTCAAACAATTTTCATAAAATAATATTTTTTTATCAATTAGTATATTTGAGTTTAACCACAATATTTGTTGCATTATTTGTTCTGTTGTTTCTGGAGGATTAAATTGAAATTGCAACCAACTTTCTATGGCTTGTTTTAGAAATAGTGATATTTGGGAGATGATTTCCTTTTCAAATACTTGAAAGTGAGGGGTTGTAATCTGAATAAAGGGAAAAATACCATTCTTGAACATTGGGTGTGTCACGACTTCCTCCGAAGCTGCCACCTCTCCTTGTTCGGGCAGGCTTTGGCGTTCGTCGTCACCGCCGCTCCTCATCTCATCATTGCATTTGTTTTGTCTTGTTGATTACACACACCTTGTTCATATCCCCTCATTAGTACTTGTATAAGTGTTCCCTCTGCCCCCTTGTCCTTGTGTGTGATTGTTTATTGTGAGGAGAGTGTAGCTTGGTTGAGCTCCGTTTATTTTGTATTGCCGGCGTATTTTTCCCCGTGTGCCTGTTTAGTTCCAGTGCGCCTGTTTTGTGCACTGGACTGTTTGACGCATTTCCGAGTAACTCTGTATTCCGGAATAAATTCTGTATTCTGTGATTTACCCTCCTGCGCCTGACTCCTTCAAATCACTCATCACAGGGTGAGAATCTTACTAATTTGCTAGAGAACCAGTTTGGATTTAAGTATAACTTTTGTATGACTGAAGCGTTTAGTGATAGGTCTAATGCTTTAATATTTAATAATTTCTGTCCTCCGAATTCATATTCTTTATATAAATAGGCCCGTTTAATTTTGTCTGGCATGCCGTTCCAAATAAAATAGAATATTTTTTCTCATATAATTTAAAAATCTGTTCGCTAGGCATAGGCAAGACCATAAGCAAATAGGTAAACTGGGATAATACTAAAGAGTTAATCAGGGTGATTTTTCCACAAATAGACAGGTGTTTACCTTTCCATGGTAGCAAGATCTTATCTATTTTTGCTAACTTTCTATTAAAATGTATTGGAGTGAGATCATTTATTTCATTTGGGATATGTATTCAGAGTATATCCACATCACCATCAGACCATTTTATTGGTAAACTACATGGTAATGTAAAAATTGTATTTTTTAGTGATCCAACACGTAATATAGTACATTTATCATATAATTTGGTTGTAATCCAGAGCGGTTAGAAAATTTATCTAGGTCCTCTATGAGGCTGTGGAGGGATTCAAGTTGTAGATTTAAAAGAAAACATGAATCATCAGCGTACAATGACACCTTTGTTTTTAAGCCCTGGATTTCTAATCCCTTGATATTATTGTTGGATCTGATTTTAATAGCTAACATTTCGATGGCCATAATAAATAGATATGCCGATAGTGGACAACCTTGTTTCACTCCTCTTGACAGTTTAAAACTTTCTGAGAAATAGCCATTATTTACTATTTTACACCTAGGGTTACTATACATGATTTTAACCCATTTCAGAAGAGATTCTCCAAAATTGAAATGCTCCAGGCATTTATATATAAACCCCAGTCGTACTTTATCAAAACCTTTTCAAAGTCTGCTATGAATAGCAGGCCTGTTTTCCCAGATTTTTCATAGTGTTCTATTGTTTCCAGTACTTGCCTTATATTATCTTCAATGTATCGTCCATGTAAAAAACCTGTCTGATTAGAATGAATAATATCAGTCAATACCTTTATAATTATATGCGCTATACATTTTGCTAGAATTTTTGCATCACAACACTGAAGTGTAAGGGGCCTCCAATTTTTTTAATGGACTGGATCTTTATATTTTCCACTTGTATCCTGTTTCAGTAATAATGAAATCAGACCTTCTTCTTGAGTGTCTGATAATCTACTATTTACATAGGAGTGGTTAAAACATGCTAATAACAGTCCTCTGAGTATATCAAAAAAGGTTTGGTATACCTCGACTAGTATGCCTTCCAACCCTGGAGTTTTCCCGGACTTAAAGTCTTTAATTGCATCCAGAAGTTCCTCCTCTGTAATTTCACCTTCACATTAGTCTTTCTGTATGGCTGTTAATTTTACATTATCAATAGAAAAAAAATATCTACAATTAGCTTCAGTTAGAGGAGATGGAGGCGACTAAAACGAAAACATATGCTTAAAGTACTGTGTTTCCTCCTTCAAAATATCATTTGGTGAATCATGGGTGACTCCGTCATTTGTAACCAGTTTCAGTAAATTCTTTTTTGTAGCATTTCTATGTTGATAATTTTAAAATAATTTGGTGCATTTTTCCCCATATTCCATCCAGTTTGCTTATTAAAGGCACATTTAAAAGCATCCCATACAATAAGGGGATTTGCTGTACCTATGTTATGTCTAAAAAAATCTGTTATAAATCCCTCTGTCCTAGTTAAAAACAAGTTATCATCCAATAGGCTTTGATTACATTTCCAATATCCTCGCCAACGTGGAAATTCAGTAAGAGTAATATATATGCCAATTATATGATGGTCCGACCGCATTCTGTCCCCTATCAACACTTTAAACTTTTGGTGCCAACAAGAATGACATAAGAAAGTAGTCAAGACGACTAGCTTGATTGAGCCTCCACCATGTATATCTCACTAGATGAGGATATTTAAGCCTCCATATATCTACTAGTTCCAATATATCCATGACATTCATGATTTCCTTAAGAGCATGAGGGTGATAGTTTGTAGTGTGATTTCCTTTACGGTCCATTGAGCTATTTAAAATGGTATTATAATCTCCCATCATAATAATAGAGTCTTGTATTGCTTGCAGGGTTGATAAGTTACTATAGTTATTATTGTCAAAGAAGTGTGGATCATGATTATTTGGTCCATAAAGGTTAATAATGAGCCATATCTGTTTATGGTCCAATAACATATTTAAAATAATCCATCTACCATGCGGATCTGTTTGGACAATTTGCACATTCGGATCGAAATTACTGCTAATTAATATCACAATGTTTTACAGTAGTGTGATAAGTTGGTATAATTAATCTATGTTTTGAGGACTCACTGTTATCTTGTTTTGAAAACTGAGAGAAGCACTGGGCTCCAGGCCAAGCTGTAGTCTGCGCTGTCTCTCACAGTACCCCTTCCACGTTTCCTCATTAAAACCATAGTTGAAGTAGTCTGAGAGGTCGGCACCTAGAGACAGAACAACATACAAAATAATATGTTGTAACAATCTGCAGCAATTTTATTTCAAAGATTCAAATGATCAGTTCAGTATAAGTAAGCAAAACCCTTACCTGGCTTTCTCCACGGTTTGTCCTCAAATATGTCCATTTCCACCTCCACAACTGGTGCACCATTGAAGGCCCCTAATGTCTCTATATCTATCCCTTTGGGCTGCAGCTTAACTTGTAGCAAAACAGTAAAATAATTAATTAGTCAACAAATACAATAAAACCATTATTGCCCACCTTAAATAAACCCCAAAAACAGGATGAGTTCACTCACTGGCTGCTGCTGAGACATAGCCACGAGCTGGTTTCAAGCTCAGGTTCATGCCCGTTCCACTGCAGAGATTCAGAAAGATTTCTTTAAATCCATCCAGTGGCCTTCATTAGTTGCCCAGATTTTAAATCAAGTGTGATACTGTCTTTATTATTCATTACAGCAGTATACACAGTCCCCTCAGAAAGTATTCACACTCCTTGACTCATTCCAAATGTTGTTGTGTTACAGCCTGATTTCAAAATGTATTAAATCGTTTTTTTCCCTCAACCATCTACACACAATACCCTATAATGACGAAGTGAAAACATGTTTTTAGACATTTTTGCAAATGTATTTAAAATGAAATACTGAAATATCTCATTTACGTAAGTATTCATACCCCTAAATCAATACATGTTAGAATAACCTTTAACAGCGATTACAGCTGTATTTCTGGGTAAGTCTCTAAGAGCTTTGCACACCTGGATTGCACAATTTTGCATTTTATTCTTTTCAAAGTTCTTCAAGCTCTGTCAAGTTGGTTGTTGAGCATTGCTAGACAGCCATTTTAAAGTCTTGCCATAGATTTTCAAGCCGATTTAAGTCAAAACTGTAACTAGGCCACTTTGGAAAATGCAATGTCGTCTTGGTAAGCAACTCAAGTATATTTGGCCTTGTGTTTTAGGTAATTGTCCTGGTGAAAGGTGAATTTGTCTCCTAGTGTCTGTTGGAAAACAGACTGAACCCAGGGTTTCCTCTAGGATTATGCCTGTGCTTAGCTCTATTACATTTTCTTTTTATAAAATAAAACTCCCTAGTCTTTGCCGATGACAAGCATACCCATAACATGATGCAGCCACCACCATGCTTCAAAATATGAAGAGTGGTACTCAGTGATGTGTTGTGTTGGATTTGCCACAAACATAACGCTTTGTATTCAGGACAGTTAATTTCTTTGCCACATTTTTTTGCGGTTTTACTTTAGTGCCTTATTGCAGACAGGATGAATGTTTTGGAATATTTGTTATTCTGTACAGGCTTCTTTCTTTTCACTCTGTCATATAGGTTAGTATTGTGGAATAACTACAATGTTGTAAATCCATCCTCAGTTTTCTCCTATCACAGCCAGTAAACTCTGTACCTGTTTTAAAGTCACCATTGGCCTCATGGTGAAATCCCTGAGTGGTTTCCTTCCTCTCCGGCAACTGAATTAGGAAGGACACCTGTATCTTTGTAGTGACTGGGTGTATTGATACATCATCCAAAGTGTAATTAATAACTTCACCATGCTCAAATGAATATTCAATGTCTGCTTTTTGTTTTACCCATCAATAGGTGTCATTCTTTGCGAGGCATTGGAAAACCTCCCTGGTCTTTGTGGTTGAATCTGTGTTTGAAATTCACTGCTCGACTGAGGGACCTGACAGATAATGATATGTGTGGGGTACAGAGATGAGGTAGTCATTCAAGAAGCATGTTAAACACTATTATATCACACAGAGTGAGTCCATGCAACTTGTTAAGCACATTTTTACTCCTGAACTTATTTAGGCTTGCCATAACAAAGGGGTTGAATACTTATTGACTAAAGACATTTCAGCTTTTCATTTTTAATTAATTTGTAAAAATGTATCAAACATAATTCCACTTTTATGATGGGTGATTTGAAGGAGTCAGGCGCAGGAGGGTAAATCACAGAATAACAGGATTTATTCCGGAATACAGAGTTACGCAGTAAAGTGTCAAAACAGTCCAGTGCACTGGAACCAACAAGGTACACAGGGAAAATAACCCGGCGATACAAAATACAAGCAGCTCAACCCGAGCTTCACTATCCTCACAATAAACAATCACACACAAAGACAAGGGGGACAGAGGGAACACTTATACAGGTACTGATGAGGGGATATGAACCAGATGTGTGTTATAAACAAGACAAAACAAATGGAATGACGAACGCCGAAGCCTGCCAGAACAAGGAGAGGTGGCAGCTTCGGAGGGAGTCGTGACAGTACCGGATGGCGACGGTGGAAATCCCACAATAGGGAGGGATCGAGGATATCCCTCACCGGAACCCAACACCGCTCCTCCAGACCATACCCCTCCCACTCCACGAGGTACTGAAGGCCCCACACCCGACACCTTGAATCCAGAATGGAACAGACGGAGTACGCCGGGGCCCCCTTGATGTCCAGAGGGGGCGGAGGAACCTCCCGCACCTCAGACTCCTGGAGCGGACCAGCCACCACCGGCCTGAGGAGAGACACATGGAATAAGAAGTTAATACGGTAATCTGGAGGGAGTAATAACCTATATGTAACCTTGTTTATCCTCCTCAGGACTTTGAACGGCCCCACAAACAGCGGGCTCAGCTTCCGGTAGGGCAGGCGGAGGGGCAGATTCCGGGTCGAGAGCCAGACCCGATCATCCGGTACAAAGACCGGGGCCTCACTGCAGTGGCGGTCAGCGTTGGCCTTCTGGCGACGCACGGCGCGCTGGAGGTGGACGTGAGCAGCGTTCCACGTCTCTTCCGCTCGCCGAAACCTGTCATCCCAGTCATCCACCGCAGGAGCTTCGGTCTGGCTCTGATGCCACAGTGCCATAACTGACTGATAACCTAAAACACATTGAAAGGGCGATAGGTTACTGGAGGAGTGGCGGAGAGAGTTCTGGGCATATTCTGCCCCTGGCAAGAACACTGACCACTCCCCCAGCCAGTCCTGGCAGTAGAACCGCAGGAACCTACCCACATCCTGATTCACCCGTTCCACCTGCCCATTACTCTCTGGGTGAAAACCAGAGGTCAGGCTGACGAGATCCCCAAACGTTCCATGAATGCCTTCCAGACCCTGGATGTAAACTGGGGATCCTGGTCAGACACTATGTCCTCTGGTACCCCATAGTGCCGGAAGACGGCGTAAACAGGGCCTCCGCCGTCTGCAGGGCCGTGGGGAGACCGGGCAGAGGAAGGAGGCAGCAGGTTTTTGAAAAAGCGGTCCACAACGACCTGGATGGTGGTGTTACCCTGAGAGAGGGGAAGATCAGTGAGAAAGTCAATACATAGGTGGGACCATGGCCGTTGTGGAACTGGTAAGGGCTGTAATTTACCCGCTGGGAGGTGCCTAGGTGCCTTACTCTGGGCGAACACCGAGCAGGAGGAGACATACACCCTCACGTCCTTAGCCAAGGTAGGCCACCAGTACTTTCCGGTCATGGAGCGCACTGTACGACCGATACCTGGGTGACCAGAGGAGGGGGACGTGTGTGTCCAATAGATCAGACGGTCACGGACAAGAGACGGCACGTACTGCAGCCCAGCTGGACACTGAGGTGGAGATTGCTCTGTGCGTAACGCCCGCTCTATGTCCGCGTCCATCGCCCATACTACCGGCACCACAATACAGGAGGCTGGGAGTATGGGGGTGTTGTCTCTGGGCCTCTCCTCTGTGTCGTACAGCCGTGACAGAGCGTCTGCCTTTACGATCTTCGTACCCGGGATGTATGATAGAGTAAAATCAAACCGGGTGAAGAATAGGGCCCACCTGGCCTGGCGAGGGTTCAGCCTCCTCGCTGCCCGGATGTACTCCAGGTTACGGTGGTCCATCCAGAAGAGGAAAGGGTGTGTCGCCCCCTCGAGCCAGTGCCTCCACACAGTCAGAGCTCGGACAACAGCCAACAGCTCCTGATCAACAACGTCATAGTTCTGCTCTGCCGGGCTGAGCTTCTTGGAGAAGAAGGCACATGGGCGGAGCTTGGGTGGCGTGCCCGAGCGTTGAGATAGGACAGCGCCTATCCCTACCTCGGACTCATCCACCTCCACTACGAACAGTAGTGATGGATCGGGATGGGCCAGTACCGGGGCTGAGGTGAACAGAACCCACAGGTTACTGAACGCCATGTCAGACTCAGCGGAGCCGGGACGGCCCACCCTTCAACAGAGATGTGATGGGAGCTGCTACTTTGCCAAAGCCCCGGATAAACCTCTGATAGTAGTTGGCAAAGCCAATAAAGTGCTGCACCTCCTTTACCGTGGTTGGAGTCTGCCAATTACGCACGGCTGAAATGCGATCTCCCTCCATCTCCACACCTGAGGTGGTAATGCGGTATCCGAGGAAGGAGATGGACTGTTGGAAAAATACAGACACTTTTCTGCCTTGGCATAAAGGTCATGTTCCAACAGTCGGGCCAGCACTTTGCGAACCAGGGACACATGCTCGGCCCGCATAGCGGAATACACCAGAATGTCAGCGATGTAGACCACTACACCGCTACCAAGCATGTCCCGAAACACCTCGTTCACAAAGGTCTGGAAGACTGATGGAGCATTCATCAAACAGTAAGGCATCACCAGGTATTCATAATGCCCCGTGGTTGTGCTGAATGCGGTCTTCCACTCGTCCCCCTCTCGGACACACACCAGGTTGTACGCACTCCGGAGATCTAATTTTGTGAAGAAGCGCGCTCCATGCATTGACTCGATCACAGATGGAATGAGGGGTAGAGGATAACTAATGTATTGTCCCCTTGTTCAGTGCTCGGTAATCAATGCAAGGGCGCAGACCTCCATCTTTCTTCTTCACAAAAAAGAAACTCGAGGAGGCGGGCGAAGTGGAGGGACGTATGAACCCCTGATGCAGGGACTCAGAGACGTATGTCTCCATCGCCTCCGTTTCAGGGGATACACATGACTCCTGGGAGGCACAGCGTCTACCCAGAGGTAATCCCCCATCCGATGAGGTGGTAATTTGGTCGCCTGCGTTTTGGAAAACACGTGCGCCAAATCGAGGTATTTGGGGGGAATGCGCACGGTGGAGGTAGTGTCTGGACGTGGTAGCACCAACGGAAACACCTAGACACCTACCCTGACACTCTCGCGAGCACCCCGTGTGAACCCTCTGCGGCCATGAAAAGTTGGAGTTGTGTAGTGCTAACCAGGGAAGACCTAACACAACAGGGAAATCAGGAGACTCAATAATAAAAAAGGTGACTTGCTCTCTATGGGTCTCGTGCACAACCATAGTGACTGGTGCTGTAACTTCCCTAACAAACCCAGACCCTAGTGGTCGACTGTCAAGTGCTCTGATGGAGAGTGGAATGGATAGGGGAACCAATGTAATGCCTAGACAATGTGCAAATGACCTGTCCATAAAGTTCCCAGCTGCGCCTGAATCGACCAGCGCCTTACACTGGGGAACTACTGTGTATTCAGGAAAGTGGATGGGTAGGACACAGTGCGCAGCAGAGGGCTCTGAACGAGTGTGGGTGTTCGATACCTGGGGTGACGCGAGAGTGCCCTGCCTGCCGCCTCCACTATCCCGGATCGCCGCTCCACCCAGCTCCATCAGCTCGTGAACCGGGTTGGGGGGGTGGAACGGGCAGGCCCCTTCCAGGCCCCCTCCTCTAGCAGCCAGCAGGTTGTCCAACCGAATGGCCATGTCCACCAGTTGATTGAAGGACAACATGGTGTTCTGGCAGGCTAGCTCCATTCGGACGTAGATGGCACCGGAAGTGGTCGATGAGGGCCCGCTCGTTCCACCCGGACCCAGCTGCTAGAGTCGAAACGCCAGGGGGAAGTCCTGCGCGGTCCTCGTCCCCTGCCTCAGGTGGTCCAGTTGCCCGCCCGGGTGATCGAAGACGGCCCGAAATAGGCGAGCGAACTCCCCCTAGTTGTCCAACGCGGCTCCTCCTTCACTCCAGACCGCATTGGCCCACTCCAGGGCTTTCCCCGAGAGGCAGGAGACGAGGGCGGACACCTTCTCCCGCTCCGATGGAGCCGGGCTGATGTTTTATTAATATAACTCCAGTTGTAGGAGGAATCCCTGGCAGAGAGCAGCTGTCCCGTCAAAATCCTGTAGTCGGCATATATGGATTCCTCTGGGTGCTGGGGTGTGGGTGGCTGGATCCGGTCGTCCAGCTGGTCCCGACAGATCGGGTCCTCTCCTCTCCAGGCGTTGGACGACCTGGAGTACCCGATCCATCGCTTCTCCCAAGCTGGCTAGCATCGTTGAATGCTCCCGGACCCGTGCCACGTCTCCAGGCATGTGCTCCTCTCCTGCTGACTCCATGGCGGGTGTGTGATTCTGTGATGGGTGATTTGAAGGAGTCAGGCGCAGGAGGGTAAGTCACAGAATAACAGGATTTATTCCGGAATACAGAGTTACGCAGTAATACGTCAAAACAGTCCAGTGCGCAAAACAGGCACACTGGAACCAACAAGGCACACGGGGAAAATAACCCGGCGATACAAAATACAAGGAGCTCAACCAAGCTTCACTATCCTCACAATAAACAATCACACACAAAGACAAGGGGGACAGAGGGAACACTTATACAGGTACTGATGAGGGGATATGAACCAGGTGTGTGTAATAAACAAGACAAAACAAATGGAATGATGAGATGAGGAGCGGCAGTGGCTAGAAGGCCGGTGACGACGAACGCCGAAGCCTGCCCAAACAAGGAGAGGTGGCAGCTTCGGAGGCAGTCGTGACAACTTTGACATTATTGGGTATTGTGTGTAGGCTAGTAACACAAAATCTCAATTTAATCCATTTTAAATTCAGGCTGTAACACAACAAAATGTGGAAAAAGTCAAGGGGTGTGAATACTTTCTGAAGGCACTGTATATACCATTCGGACTTAACACTGTGTTTTGGAAAAGCAACTGTCTCTGGGGATGCGCAAGTACACTTACATGTAGGAAGGTGCACCAGTTTTGATGTTACCAATGGTGACCTTGACGTCATCATCGTCATCACTGTCACTGTCCTCCTCCTCATCACCTTCAGTACCTTTGGCTTCCTGATGAAAACAGAGAGGAGCATAGTAATATTAACCCAATGAGTCGCACATTTTGGACTTCTAACCCCTTTTAAACATTGTGTGTTTGCGCTACAGTGGGTTGTACCATTGGATTACTGGATTGTACCATTGTATTAGTCTATTTCTGCTGCATCCGTAGATACCAACCATTAGTCTGTGTGATTAACGGGGGCTGAGCTACAACGGTGTTTGTGAGACAAGGGCGGATACCGAATGGTCTGAATGGTTTAAGCTACAAACTATTGTCACGTCTCCTCCCGTTGCTCCCCTCTGGCGCTCTGATTCGCCGGTCTACTGAGCCACCGGTCTGAGCGCACCACCTCGGCAACACCGGAATGGAAACCCAACGCACCCTAATCACCTCCAGCGCACCTGCACCTCATCATCTCATCACCACCCCTATATAGCCCTGGACAGTTCAGTGTTGTGTTGTGTGTGATTGTTAGTGTCTTGTACTCGCTCTTTGTTGTTCTCTTGCTCAGTGTTAAGTAAACCTTTACCTTGTTGATTCCTGCGTCTGCGTCCTGCCTCTTTGTATCCTCAGTACTCGTCACAACTATTAAAAGCTATCTATGAAAAGATGAGACTCTCACAAACAAGTATGTTTTGCTCTGTGACGCTAACAAGCTACACAACCCTTACAAAGATTGAAGTTTTGAAACTGCCGTAAAAGTGCAGTAACTGCAGTCGTCGACTGTGGTATTTTGGACGCAGTATTTGTAGCATACTGCAGTTATACTGCACTCCAACTGCAATCTTTTTTCGTAAGGGAAGAGTCGTTAGAAGGTAAGGGGTTTTTCTACATAGAAGATCATAGCAAATCACAGGACATAGTGTCTTTAATACTGTAATAAGCTCACATATAGTTGCTGTCACAAACTCCAAACCCCACACATTTGTCACTGACTAGTTGGATATTCATTTCCCAGTGAGCAAACCATTTCTGTAATTACAGTATTCATATAAATACATTTCTATCAGGTTTTTGCTTTGGCAGACCTTTTTTTTTTTTGACATTTGTCAATAAAACGCATGAATACAACTGTTTATGTCAAATCGTTTTGTGTTCTACTTTTAGCCTTGGTTGTCCTGAAAAGACAATGGTAAAACACTTAATTGTGAGGCTAAATATAAAGTCTGGACATGCAGATAAATGAAAAGCAGATTTTTGCTGGAGTCTCGGGACTGATAGGGTTAACGCTACAAAATGAACGCTCACACCTGCACACCCCATTACCTAAACCAACACACACCTCATTGGTTGCCTATGAGAGGTTCCTATATTTCCATTGGTTGGATCTCATCGCTGTGTTACAGTATGAATGAACCATCAGAGGTTTTGGAATATTCATTTTCTCAGAGAGCAAAACGATGCAACTAATAACACCGGTTGTACTACTATGTAACAACTTACAACAGCTGTTAAGATACAATGGTAACTCTGCCGGGGGTAGCCTACATTGTAAAAACGTTGTAGAACTAACTATTTATCTATGTGATAAGAAATGTAGATGACATTGCCCCATTGCCATGCCTGTGATGCAGCATCCTTCTCCTCTGTATTGCCCATTGAAGTCAGCTGAAGGGAGTCAGCAGGCCTAGTAAGCAGAGGGGGAAATTATTGTAGTTACATTGTAATAGCATGTAAAATAATATTTGGAACATCATGTGCCTTGAGTGAATTTGGCTGAGAGGATCAAGTGAGCAGGAAAGAGACATTCTTACCCAGGCAAACCCTCGGGAGCATTTTGTTTCTTGGTGTTTTCCCCTAAGAAAAGATGACATGATAATTGAAGGTCGATGCAATTATTGCCATCATGGCATAGGATGACAGTCGCCTAGCATTAAAGACAAGAGCGTTTTGGAGCTAATTTGTTTTGGGCTGAGCTGCATACCATACTACAGATTTTGCAGGGGAAAATATACATGATACAATCATTTTATGTGTGCATCCTAAGAGAAATCAAACCACTCCACAAAAAAGACACCACTAGACGTGCACAAATGTGCGATGCGCACAATTCCTATGTGTTTTGGACCAAGCATCATCGGTGAAGCCGGTAGCTGGTGTTGTGCGTTTGTGCACTGTTTCAATTAATCTTGATCAACATCTGAGGGAACTGTTTAGCGCATGCCTTGTGTATCCATGTGGATACATTGTATATTCACCCCCATACAGCCAATGTTCTTCGTCTTCAACCTGATGGGGCTCACTCAACGGGACTGCTGATTCTGAAATGGTGAACTCAGTAGCCATGGTGTAAATTAGATGCGTGGTCTATTTTTCCGTTTTTCGACCTTGTCCGGCCGCCAGTGTTTGCCGAATAGCAAAAGCCTATAGCATATCATGTGCCTGATAACACCTCTGCCATTATCAGGTCATCAAAATCCGCTAATTATCACGAACTGATGATAGAGGTTACTATGACAGACAGCCTCCCTCTTTCCCTACAACACCCGCATTCAAAAGGCAAAACAAAAGTCCTGGGTCCTAGCGCCTTCACAAGTCCTTGTATTTTAATGATCAGGTAGGCTACGTCATACTTCCAAATGATGATAGCCTAAACAGTATACAAACATAAAACATTAATAATAATAATAGTAATATCCACATTATGTTTTCTCATGGCGGCTATTTTTCGGAGATGTGATCAACATGAATGAATGAATCAGTCAATCAATACATTAATTAATTAAGCAATATATCGGTTAGATCGATTTTAATTCCCGCTAATGCAATATACTCTCTCCCACCACCATTCGCTACACCAGTGTTTCTTAATCCTGTTCCTGGGTAGAGGTGTGTACAGCTAGGGCAAAACACAAAGTGCACCCACAGTCATTAACAGAGGTTGTTCGGTGAACAACGCTCTGGTGATTAACTTTGTCTGAGACCTGAAGACTTGTGTTAGCTCCCTGAGATGATGCCTTGCCTTTAGCTCGGCAGACTTGTGGCACACAGGAGACCCTGGTTAGAATCGCAGTCAGTTATATGGTGCTTGACCCAAATGGGCGTCTGCAAGAAAGAGATCAATGGTTGATGTCACAAGGTGTCACTGACCACCTTCCGGAGACACTTGAAACCCTACCTCTTTAAGGAATACCTGGAATAGTATAACAGTAACCCCCCCCCGCCCGTGGCGCTGTCCCACTGGCTATACTAAATTGAATGCACAAATTTGTAAGTCGCTCTGGATAAGAGCGTCTGCTAAATGACTTAAATGTAAAATGTAAATGTAAATGTGTGGGGCCCCAAGATCAAATGTTGCTTTAGGGCCACCAAAAACCTTGATCTGGGGAACAATGATCTGTAGAGCATTAGGCTACATGAGGAGCAAAGGGACGTGATATTAACCTCAGCAAGAAAATGTAATCGACCATTGCAACAGTAAATAAAAGTGTAGGATTTGGCGGAGGGAGACCTCCTGTGGCAGTCGTTGGAGCTTTTTACAGTCTATGTGTTGGAGTCATTCGAAAAAAGTTTCAACGTTTTATTTCAGTGTAACTAGCTAGATATATTTATTTAGCAGAATGTATTTTTATAAAATAAAAAATGTTCTTTCTGTTTGCGTTTGTTGCTGCCCGAATGGGCACTGTCTGCTTTTGGTTAATTTAGCGACGTTTTGGTTAATTTCGCAAAGTTAGGAACGTTGCAAAGTTTGCGTGCTTGAATGCATCTTTGGCTTGGTTGACGTCTACAGAATACATAATGGCGGCTTCCTTGGTGAGACCACGAGTTTCTTTATTATACGATAATTCTGGTGTTAGCCCTCTTTTAAACACGTTTTTGTCAATGGCTAAACGTGATTGTGACTTATCAATGGTGTTGTTTTTGCTTACATTATTCAGGAAGTCGAGGCTATTTCGATAATGACTGGTTCTGATGATTTGAAAACAGAAGATACCGAGGTAACTTAGCTAGCTAACCAATCATGCATGCTGCAGCTCTAGTCCGAATGTGGATATCACCACATTTCAACCAGTTTAGTAAGCCAATCTTAGTCTTTTTCTATCCCTTTCTGTAGGATGAATCGGCAGAGGAACCAAAATATCATTTGAAAACAGAAGATCAAGATTCCGAGGTAATTAACAAACATGCATGCAACTAGGTTATGGCTTCTCCACTCCTAAAGTTAATGTGCTTCGGTATCACCACATTTAATGACAGCCTATTATAGTAGTTTTTTTCTATCATATTCTCCTAGGAAGATGAACCAAGAGAACCAAGGATTCGTGAAACGCCGGAAGACATCAAACTCGACGCAATTGTCAACACATTGGCCTTCCATCCAAAACAAGATATTTTTGCTGCCGGGGATATTGACGGTGATATTTACGTGTAAGAAATATAACCACTTGTGATGCTTATGAACATTTTACATAAATGTAAGTGCCATTGTGGATGTGAACGTCATTGTTTTGCATCCCCAGATACTCCTACTCATGCACAGAGGGGGAGAGCAAGGAGCTATGGTCGTCTGGACATCACCTCAAGTCCTGCAGGGAAGTTGCTTTCTCTCATGATGGACATAGTAAGTGTGATCACTGGTAGGGTTTGGTTGCCTTGAATTTATTTTGCCCGTGATACATTTTTTATCATCATGTTGGTGAACACAACTTGCTGGGCCCTTCAGTCTAATGTTATGTACTAAATGGTTGAACATCAACCAGTAGTTCAATTTCTGTGTCTGTAGAACTGTTCAGCGTTTCAAAAGACAAGTCAGTCCATCTCATGGATGTGGAAGGGGGAAAACTTGTCACACGCATCGCCAAAGCCCACAGGTAAAGTCTCTTCAGGCCATTGATGTCTCAACACTAGTTTAGGGCTCTGTTGATTTTTCTACACCCTTACTTGATCCATGTTCTGTAGCCCAATTGCTTAACTCTGAGACTGTCCAAAGCAGAGAGAGACTAATGGTTGTATTGCATTATTGTGGAATCTCTGTTCCTCACCTTCACACATCTTTGACCACAGTGTCCCTATCAATGCACTGCTGCTGGTGGATGAGAATGTGCTCGCCACAGGGGATGATGGGGGGACACTGAAGGTTTGGGACATGAGGAAGGGCACGTCATTCATGGATCTGAAGCATCATGATGATTACATCAGCGGCATCGCTATTGACCAGGCCAAGAGAATGCTTCTCACCTCGAGGTAAGAGTTCAGTTCAGACACGAGGGATGGGGATGGATAACTTACAGGTAATACGTGTTTTCAATGTCTCTATTCATTGGGACTAGCATGAACAGATGTGACTTGTCAACTGACATGTATGATGTTTTATGTCACAGTGGTGATGGGACGATGGGGGTCTTCAACATCAAGAGGCGGCGATTTGAGCTCCTGTCAGAGTTCCAGAGTGGGGACCTTACCTCTGTGGCGATTATGAAAGTGAGTGTCTCATCCTGTTTAGCCAGTCCTGACCCTTCAGATATACTGGCTGAGACAATTGAAATCCATGCACTATCTAAAAATACATTCGAGTCAATAACTTAAGTTGTCCACTGTTCCACTCTTCCCTGCCTCATCACACAGCGAGGGAAGAAGGTGGTGTGTGGCTCCAGTGAAGGGACTATGTACATCTTCAACTGGAACGGCTTTGGAGCCACCAGTGACCGCTTCGCTGTGAAGGCAGAATCTGTGGACTGCATTGTTCCCATTACAGACAGTATACTGTGTGCTGCCTCCATGGATGGAGTTATACGGTAAGCTTTCAGTTGGATTTTATATAGGATCTAAAGAGTTTAATGGTTTTGGAAACTTTAATTATTGAAAAGAAGAATGTTAAGTTATAGTTGTCATCCGCATTAGATGATAACCTGCAAAGCACAGATTTGAGTGACATTCTTTTACAAAGCTTTGTTCTTCAAAATCTCCTATAGAGGGCAAGAGTATGCCAAACATACTTATGACATGGCTTGATTTTTCCTTAGAAAAATGTTTTGTTTTCAGTGATACAGTACTGAAGTTTATACTTCATTAGATTGTAATTAGTCTTTCTCTCCCTCTTGACAGTGCCATAAACCTCCTGCCCAATCGGGTACTGGGCTGCATAGGGCAGCATGTTGGGGAGCCTATTGAGCAAATTGCCCGCTCTCGCGACTCACGTTTCCTGGCGAGCTGTGCTCACGACCAGATGATCAAGTTCTGGGACATTTCAAGTCTCCGCGACATGACAGTCAGTGACTACCGGAAGCGGAAGAAGAAAGATGGAAACCTCAAGTCCCTCAGCAAGAAAGCCTATGGAGTTGGGGATGATTTCTTTTCTGGACTGATGGAAGAGACTGAGGCAAAAAAGGAAGAGAAAGAAGAAGAAGAGGATGAAGGAGAAAGTGAAAGTGACAGCGATTAAAAGATACTTGTGGAAGTCATGTCCCGTCATAATGTGTTGCCAGAGGTGTTGTGTGCTATTGGTCAAACAACTCCTGACCATTGCACCAATGAAAACTCCTCTCAACCGGCACTGTTGAAACAGGGACATCTTGGCAGAGTGGAAGTGTTAGATGGCGTACGCTTGAGGGATAGCCTTGGAGATGAGAACAGCCTGTTTCATCCACAGCTTGCAGTGTATTTTTCTCCTGAAACATGACTCTTCAAAAGTCAATTTAAATCTGGTGCAATCCCAGGCTAAAATATGTTATGTTGTAAAAAAAAAAAAAACGTATGTTAAATGTAGAGCCCTTGTAAATGAGTCCCATAGATCTGGTTGGAATCTGCCATTGGAGAGCTGAGCTATGGGAACTCAGGATCAAGGAAGAGTCTGGGGCTGCTTATGGGGTCAGAGGTCAAGTGTCACTGTTCAGATTCCTCTTGCAAGAGGAGACCCCTCGGCCTGGTTTGCTGTAATATCTTTGAATGCCTTATTACCAGTCTATTGTAGCATGACATCATGCACATGTATGTAATGTACAGCATAACATCGTTTAAAAAGACATGTACATTTTTACATTCGATTCGATTGATGTCCTGTTTTAAAGTATATCAACACTCATTGGCATCTTGTACAAAATACGATAAAAAATGTCAGGACCAGGTAAAGTGATGGCAGAAGTGTGGTGTTCTGTTGACTGTTGGAGTCCCCAATGGCAATAGTACTAAAGAGAGCAGTGCCAGAACAGAAGATGCATTCCAAGAGCTTTGTCTGTGCAGGTAGACTGAAAACAGACACAACCAGTCCTTAGAGGACACAAACGCAAGGATCTACAGGGCAGCAGCATTTAACAGTCCCATTTATCTCCATAAGGCTCCCTCAATAGAGCGTCTCACAATCTTGGTTTGAATTACATGGCCCAGAATTCGTTTTTTAAGGTGGCATCGTAAATCTAATTTTCAGTTTTGTCTAATCTACACAGCTCCTTCTTTTGAGGGCAGTTACGTTTGACCAATGTTAACTAGAACATATGTTTCTCAAGAATGGGATGTTAAGTGGATACTCTTTTCTCTACCAGTGGTGTAGAGTACTTAAGTAAAAATACTTTAAAGTACTACTTAAGTAGTTTTTGGAGGTATCTGTACTTTACTATTTATATTTGACTACTTTAACTTCCCTACATTCCTGAAGAAAATGTACTTTTTACTCCATACAGAACCCAAAAGTTCTCGTTACATTTTGAATGCTTAGCAGGACAGGAAAATGGTCAAATTCACACACTTATCAAGAGAACACCCCTGGTCATCCCTACTGCCTCTGATCTGGCGGACTCACAAAACACACATGCTTCATTTGTAAATGATGTCTGAGTGTTGGAGTGTGCCTCTGGCTAGCCGTAAATTAAAATAAGAAAATGATGCCATCTGGTTTGCTTAATATAAGGAATTTGAAATGAATTATACTTTTACTTTTGATACTTAAGTACTGTATATTTGAGCAATTCCATTTACTTTTGATACTTAAGTATATTTAAAACCAAAAACGTAGACTTTTACACAAGTAGTATTTTACTGGGTGACTCACTTTTACTTTAGTCATTTTCTATTAAGGTATCTTTACTTTTACTCAAGTATGACAATTGCATACTTTTTCCAGCACTGCTCTACTTCAGACAAAGGGGCACATAAAAGTAGGCTAAGGTAATTACATTTGCCCTGAGGGTGGATGGAGAGCGGGAAGTGAATGAGTAGAGGGCTTTGATGGTGTGTAATGACTCCTAACTTTTCGTGGGTTGGGTTAGCAACGATTTGGGGGAGCTAGGTATGACTTCATCTGACGAGTGGGTGGACCCTTGCCTTGTTTGCTTAGTAACACTGCACAAAGACAGCAGTCATGATGCTGAGGGGGACGGACTAGTGAAAGGGGACAAAATTACCCCGCACCGTAACACGTCAGCACTGAGTCTTAGAATATACTTATTGAACAGCACTAATCGCCACGGTTTCTTAGCCTAAAACTACCGTAATGTGTATGGAATGAGAGACTATGATAGGGCTGTGAGACTATTCCCTTGGCATTTAATAACAAATCAAATGTAGAATAACAGTGAAATGCATACTTACGAGCCCTTCCCAACAATGCAGAAAGAAAAATATCGATAAAAAAAAAAAAGGATATGAAACGGACTGTTTTTTCTCCACCCATCTTAGTTACTCGGTCAGTGCATGTCTGGTCTCAAATTGAGCTGGGTTGTGCCTCATAGGGTTTACGATTACATCATTACGATGAGTGGATTGCTTTTGTGACACTGTTACAAATCCCACTGTATGTTTTTCTATCCTGTTCTGCATTCATACGTCAGTGTGATGGAATTGTATTATCATTGGACTAATAGATTGTAACGTTAGTACACTCCCACCACCTCTCCCAGACAAATCTCATCAAATTCCTTCTGATATGGTTGTCTTTTGCTCAGCGTCATGTTTTGTCTCCAAGGTTTATAAATAATACTCAATATGTGAAAGAATGTGTTTTCATTACATTTGCAAATGTTTGTCACACCCATGTACTAACTAGTGATAGGCAATCAATACCTAGCCTACATGAATTGGATCTCAAATAACAAAATCCTAACCCCTTAGAACTACAAGATTTTTCAGGCACACAATGGCATAACAATGTAATTACCCTGTAATAAATTGTATAATATGAACTTCTGTAAATTGTACCATAGACTGAATGGTTGCGTCTTCTTGAATAAACCAATTTCTGGTAAGCGTCAGTGGGGATGTGATGTCAAAGGAATCTGAAGCGCCCGCCCCCTGTCTGAGATTTAGATAGAAGTCTCACAGTGGCACTCAGCATACCAAACTCTCTTCTCTGGAGCAAGCTTCTACACATCGGACCATCAATACCACAGACCAGCAATCATACCCCTGGAATAAAATAATACGGAATCACTTTAACGTGGTTGATAGTCTCTGAAATAGTTTTATTCGGTTCAGCAGCGCACCCATCAAACACTGGTAAGTGTTTTGTGTTTAACGGGCTAGCTAGTTAGCGAACAAAAAAATACAATAAAAAAAAGCTATCCAAATTGGCTTTGTAACGTTAGCAAGCTAAACACATTGATGATCGAATGGATGGGGTTACATTCATGTAAATAACAGGTCTGGATAAATTATAGGTGGCTGGTGTACAGGCGCAAGTTAGCGAGATACCGTTAGGTAGGTAGGTAACTAGCTAATAACATCGAAGTGCTGGCTCCCACTGAAACGTGTGGCAAGTTTTAAACCCCCTAAATTACCGTGTGGCAAATTTTAAACCCCTACGTCTATACGTTACAGACCACAGTTGGGTCCGGAATTATTGGATCCCTTTATAGATGTTGAAAAAAAAATACTGAGATACAGTAGCTATATTGTATGCTGCAAAAAAGTTATTTTATACTTTACAATACAATTGCTCCGAGAAAGAGATTTTGTTGAACAAGTTTTAAAAAAGTACACCTCAAAGATAGTCTCCCCTGTTCTCAATACTTCAGCACCCTCCACTTGCGAGGACAACCACACTGGCCTTTTTTCTAAAAAGTTTTATGAGATTGGAGAACACATTGGGAGAAATCTTAGACCATTCCTCCATTCAGAATCTTTCCAGATCCTTGATATCCTTCGTCTGCGCATATGGACTGCCCTCTTCAATTCAAACCACAGGTTTTCAATGAGGTTCAAGTCCGGAGACAGATAACCATAGCAAAATATAGATTTTGTGGCCAATTAACCATTCTTTGTAGATTTTGATGTGTGCTTGGGGTTATTGTCTTGCTTGAAGATTCACTTGCGCCAAGTGTCAGCCTCCAGTCCTGGCAGAGGCAACCAGGTTTTTGGCTAAAATGTCCTGGTACTTATGTACAGGTAAAGTTCATGATGTCGTTGACCTTAACAAGGGCCCCAGGACCAGTGGAAACAAAATAGCCCCATAACATCAAAGATCCACCACCATATTTTACAGTAGGGATGAGGTATTTTCTGCATATGCATTCTATTTTCGTGTCATGACCATAGCACCGGTTCCAATCCAAGTGCCAATGCTGTTTAGCAAACTCCAGGCGATGCTATGGTCAGATGATGTGAAAATAGAGCTCTTTGGCCACGCACACAAATGGTGGGTTTGGCCTGTAAAGCTATAAATCCCCCCAGTCCAGCATCAACACAGCAGTAAAGATTACTCACACACCACAAAAAGGGTTCTGATTGTGAAATGCCGTTTTATTCACGGAATAATTTTCTATGGTTGCGTTTGGTCCTCCAGTATCCAGATCTGCTGCTAATCATCCCTCTAAAGATGATTGCCTTTGGTCTGGTTAGTGTGATAACTCTCTGTGATTTACAACTGATAAAGGGCAGCCAGTTGCATATGTTTATACTCATATCTGGCAGATCCTATACGTGGTAAAAGTTGGGAATAATGTGTCTTTTGTATCTAGTGCGGTGGACGGCTAGGGGCCAATTGCGTGTGCATGTGTGCGCACGCTCGTGTGTTGAGTGACGGTAGTCCCAGGGAGTTCCATCTGACCACACTGCACATAGAGCCCTCTGTGATTTAGAGACAGCGTGGCAGCATGGGTAGAGTGAGGGGCAAACTGGCCAAATAGAGGTGGCTTGATTTGCTCAACAGAATGTTCTTATTTATTCCATTGATACCCACTGGGGAATCCAACTCGAAATCTTGAAGCTATTGCCATGAAAAAATCTCTCGGGCCTCCACCCCGGCCGTATTCAGCAGCACCACCTTGTTATAAAATCCTGGGGAGAACCCTGCCAATGCCAACGTTTTTACCTCGAGGCTGGAGCCCTTCTCAATGATGTGCTGGATCCAGACATCCTTGGGAAAGGACAAACTCAAAGGCCATGTGTGCTGGCCTAAAATAAATATTTTCGAGGCTTTCCCTTGGCTATGACCGTGATGCTCCCTCCCTCCTCACAAGGACATTTATCACTTTGTTTATTTAATTATTTAGGTATGTACACTGCAATTCAGCTCATAGATGCCAATGTTGTACACTATGACAAACAAAACTTTACTTACTATTATGGCAAGTTATAAGAAAATGCATATTTGTAATTAACACCCTGCTTGTTAAAGGATGTCAGTAGTGCCAGGAGTTAAAATAAATGACAGACCCATCTGTATTTGCTTAGTTTCTGTTTAATGGAAATGTTGGAATAATAGCGATTTTATCACTCAATCCATTGAAAAAAATAGTATTTAGACCCCCATCTTACGTGATTGTATTTTCTTTCTCGAGAGGGAGAATGGTGGAGGTGAGGAGGATCTGTTGTATTGGGGCTGGCTACGTGGGCGGTCCCACCTGCAGCGTCATCGCCCAGATGTGCCCTGAGGTGACGGTTACCGTGGTGGATGTGAACGAGGACCGCATCCGTGCCTGGAATTCTGATAGCCTTCCCATCTTTGAGGTGAGTCTGAAACGATATTAGTACAAGAAACTATCGTAATAGATCTCAACTTAGTAGAACTTGTCTCAACTGCAGGAAATTACGTAAAATACAATTACTCATTCATGTCCAGGTTTCTCAAGGATCTGTCCTAACTTGTATTGGTCTTTCCAGTATTTCCAGCTACTAGTGTTGCCACGTAAAGTCATTCATTTTGGTCACTTGACTTTTGAGCTCTCATGACACTTTTGACACTTGTGCTCTAACAACATCTCCTTTCATTCTAGCCTGGACTCCAGGAAGTGGTGGACTCATGCCGTGGGGTCAACCTTTTCTTCTCCACAGACATTGATGAGGCCATAAAAAATGCAGACCTGGTCTTCATATCTGTAAATACTCCTTTTCAACACTTTCCTTTCTTATAATGTCAATTGCTTTCCTTGGAAGTATTGTTAAGAAGAATGGGTCTCAGTTTTGCTTTCTTTGAAGGTAATAGTAATAATTTGGTGGTTGCTTATATTTGTCCTATTTCACACATGTACAAGTGTGTATTATATGCATGAATTGGAAATGTTTTTTTTTTGCATATCTCCCCCTAAGACCACCTCGACGAGTGGGGTCACGACCAGGGTCAGCGATTAGGGTTAAGTGCCTTGCTCAAGGGCACAGACAGATTTTCCACCTTGTCGGTTCGGGGATTCGACCTAGCGACCTTTCGTTAACTGGCCAACCACTAGGCTACCTGCCGCCCCAGAGTGATGGATAAAGATCCATGATTGAATCCACCTGAAACATTTCCCCCTTCCTTTGCCAGGTCAATACGCCTACGAAGACATTTGGGATTGGTAAGGGTCGAGCAGCGGACCTGAAGTACATAGAAGCATGTGCCCGGCGCATTGCCGACGTCTCCAGCGGCTGTAAGATTGTTGTGGAGAAAAGCACAGTTCCTGTACGTGCTGCTGAGAGCATCCGCCGCATCTTCAACGCCAACACCAAGAGTAGCCTCAGCTTCCAGGTGATTTCAGGGGACAGGGTTGCATGGGTGGACGGACTGTGTATCAAACGTCTACATTCATCTGCCTGCCATGTCTTCAGGTCTTTAAAAGTATGATCTTGTTCTCCTGCAGGTTCTCTCAAACCCAGAGTTTCTTGCTGAGGGAACAGCCATCACTGATCTGAAGAATCCAGACAGGGTATTGATTGGGGGGGATGAGACTCCTGAGGGCCAACATGCTATTCAGGCCTTGCGGAGCATCTATGAACACTGGGTCCCCAAGAACAAGATCATCACCACCAATACCTGGTCCTCTGAGCTTTCCAAGCTGGTATTTATATGTCCTTCTGTTATATCAGTACAATCTCAGGTCAGCAGCATTACGATCTCAGACACCTCCTGCGACGTTTCCTGCCTTTATTCATTGGCTCACTTCTCTATCCTTGGTTTTTCCTTTTCCATGTTTATAGGCAGCCAATGCCTTTCTGGCCCAACGTATCAGTAGCATCAACTCTATCAGTGCCCTCTGTGAGGTAACCGGTGCTGATGTGGAGGAGGTGGCGCATGCCATCGGGACAGACCAGAGAATAGGCAGCCGCTTCCTGAAGGCCAGCGTGGGTGAGTGGGAGAGAAGCAAGGCTGGAGTGGTTGAGTTGTGGGGCAGTAACAGTTCAGTTGTGGTTGGATGAGACCATTGGATGACTGAGTGGTTGGGTTTCAGTTATGGAAAAGTGGGATTTGAGTGGATGAGTTCCGTCATGATACATTCTGTGTTTGTTTTACAGGATTTGGTGGCAGCTGTTTCCAGAAGGACGTCCTCAATCTTGTGTACCTATGCGAGGCATTGAACTTACCTGAGGTTGCAAGATACTGGCAACAGGTGTGCTTTTTTCATCAACTCATAGTAGTGCAATACAGAACTTGCTTCTCATTTGATAAGACATTCCTGTAACACTTTGTTTTACAGTCAGTAAAATACAGTATCACAATGACAGAAATGTTGAACATCTCATTGTTGCGTCTCCCAGGTTATAGAGATAAATGACTACCAGCGAAAACGATTCTCCTCACGGATAATCAACTGCCTCTTCAACACAGTGACAGACAAGAAGATAGCCTTGCTCGGATTCGCTTTCAAGAAAAACACTGGCGATACAAGGTATGGAAGGGCATTTAAAATATTTATCTGCTTACATCCAAAGCTATGAGCGTATTGTCCTTCTGCCTCCAAGCTTATACACTCAGATATCCTTGTGTGCATTTTGTGTTCAGGGAATCCTCTAGTATCTACATCAGTCGCTACCTGCTGGAGGAGGGAGCCTGTCTACACATCTATGACCCCAAGGTTAAAGCGGAGCAGATCATGCACGACCTGACTCAGCCCACACCCTCAGAAAGACATGACCCCGCCACAGGTAGCCACAGTGTTCTTTGTGTAAATTAATAGAATAGTAAATCACTAAGAAGATTAACATTATTATGTTTATTGAATACATATTGATATTTCAAAGGGGTGTTCTGTTCTCTCTGCGTTAGGTGTTAGTTTCCATACATAACGTGGGAGACTTTTTTTTGCTAATTCTAATGAGATGGGATTAATGTTTGTTGTACAATTGTGTGAAAAAGTTGTATTTGTATGCATGAAGTAACCCTAATTTATACTCGCTCATCCTAGTTTCTCGTCTAGTCACCATCGTCACTGACCCATACAAGGCTTGTGAGAACGCCCATGCAATTGTGATCTGCACAGAGTGGGATGTGTTCACGGTGTGTATTTCATTTTTTAAGCTACTCACTCATCAATTAGACATCAAATAAAAACTGGCAAGGAGATGACTCTGACCACACAGATATTTTGGTGCCACTTATATAATAACATAAAGTAGTTGCATTGGATTGTTCACCGATGAAAGGGATCTCTCAATGTAAACCATGGAGTCCATATTTGTACTGCAGGAGCTGGACTATGAGAGGATCCATAAAGCCATGCTGAAACCTGCCTTCATCTTTGACGGCAGAAGGATCTTGGACAGCTTGCACGACCAACTCCAGCATATTGGCTTCCAGGCGAGTAACCACGGCTACAGTAAAAAGTATATGTTTTATTGTCACATACACCGGATAGGTGCAGTGAAATTTTGTTTTACAGAGTCCGCCATTGTAGTACGGAGCAAATTAGGGATAAGTGCCTTGGTCAGGGGCCTGTCGACAGATGTTTCACCTCGTCGGCTCGGATATTCGAACCAGCGCCTTTTGGTACTGGCCCAATGCTGTAACCGCTAGGCTACCTGCCGTCCTACAGTAAGACACTGAACAATGTCTAGGATTCTGATGAGATTATGAAAACACCCTAGGGCCAAAAAAAAGGTTGTCTTTGCTTTTGGAAGGCTGTGCTGACAAAAAGCCAACGATCCATTTACAGCAGCTCCTCTCAACTGCTTAGTGAGTCCCATTAGTATTTGAAAAGTAATAGACGGTCCAGTAGTTTCCAAAGTAACTGTTTGTCCTTTCCAGGTGGAGACTATTGGGAAAAGAGTTAACCAAAGAATCCCCTTCACTGCCAGTGGCGACAGGTCAGAAATGGACCAACCGCAACAATTGAAGAAGATCAAACTGTGAAGTGTTCTTACGGGACAGGAGCGTCAGAGCCGGCTCCGTGCAGTAATATATTAAACCAAGTTATCATTTTGCTGTAATATATTAAATCAGTTGTTTCAGCACCCGCATCAACTTGATAGGATGACTTCAAACAAATAATGATGTTAGCTACAATGAAAGAAAGGCCTGGATAATGTTTGCGTCAGGGTTGATGACCTTGTTTGTCGTCTACATGCCACAACAATATCCCTTCAACCTTATGCTTCATTTCTTTGTTTTGTGCATGTTGGACAACTACAAGGGTTTGGATGTTTTACTTACACAAGGGGTAAAGCAACTTAAACTGATTTCATATGTTTCTGTATTTGCCCCTTTTCAAGTTTTCTGCCTAAAAGTATTCCTGTATTGAAAGCATTTTTTAGATGACAGATTCCACTTTTCTTACTAAAGATTATGTATTTAGTTTTGATTAATTTCAAAGCAATTTTTATACGAGATGGTGCTGGTTGAATGTGAACTTAAGCGGTGTGAGTGTGAACATGAAACCGATAATGCAATATTATAATTAAATGTATTTTTATGCATGAACTCTGTAAAGGAAAACATTTATCTATAGTTTTTACATGCAGAATAAAAAGCATTTTTAGTATCTGTGAATGTTTTTGTTTTTTTAGCAGGCCCTGAATCAATAGTACTGTACTACAATTATGTTCAAACATAAGTTGTTTTATGTCACTTTCTCTCAAACAGTTTTGTGTACTATGTAGTGGTTGCAAACAACTCAACTCAAGGTTGCCCCCCCCCCCTTCCCTCCTTATTAGTTAGATGTCTTTTGGATGGTTAGACATTTGCACGGTCATTCTGACAGTTAATTCTAGGAAACGGGAAGACTTTCCTCACGGAACTGCATACCTCGGTCGACAGTCTTGACGCACTGCTGGGTTTCCCGTGGAGCAGCCATGGGGCAGTGGCCTTATTTGACACATGAACCTAATCCTCAACATCTGTTCTGCTCTGACAAATGCACTTTCACAACAAGGCCCAAATTATGACACACATGCAGTGCCTTCAGATAGTATTCACACCCCTTGACTTATTCCACATTTTGTTGGTGTTAAAGCCTGAATTCAGAATGGATCAAATATTTAATTTTTTATCACCCATCTACACACTATCCCATTATGACAAAGTGAAAACGTTTTTAGATTTTTTTGCAAATGTATTGAAAATGAAACACACATATCTCATTTACATAAGTATTCACACCCCTTTGCTATGACAATTGCATGGGCATCCAATTTCCTTTGATCATCCTTGGGACTTCACTACAACTTGATTGGAGTCCAATTCAATTGTTTGGACATGATTTAGAAAGAAACACAGCTGTCGGGCGGCAGGTAGCCTCAAGGTTAAAGCGTTGGGCATGTAACCAAAGGTTGTTGGTTCAAATACTGGAGCTGACAAGGTCAAAAATATGTACAATTGGGCACTGTGCCCTTGAGCAAGGCACTTAACCCTAATTGCTCCAGGGGCGCTGTACAATGGCAACCCTTGCTGTGACCCCACTCCCTGCAGGTGTCTCGGGGAGTTGGGAGGCGGCAAAAAAACAACACATTTTGATTACACACTTGGCTGTAACAGGACAAATATAAGCACCCCCCAAATTGTTATATAGAAAGTCACGCGGTTGTCAGAGTAGAAACTATACCATGAAATCCAAGGAACTCTACGTACATCTCCGAGATAGAATTGTGATGAGGCATATCTGTGGAATTTTTTTTTTCAAACTATTTCTAGAGTGTTGAAAGTTCCAAGAGCACAGTGGTCTCCATCATTGGGGAATGGGAAAAAAATATGGAACTACCCAGACTGCCTAGCGCAAGCAGTCCGACCAAACTGCGCAACCGGGCAAGAAGGACCTTGGTCAGGGAGGTGACCAAGAACCCAATGACCACTCTGACAGAACTACAGAGTTCCTTGGCTGAGATGGGAGAACCTGCCAGAAGGACAACTCTCTACAGCACTTCACTAATCTGGGCTTTATGGGAGAGTGGCCAGACGGAAGCCACTCCTGAGAAAAAGGCACATAACAGCACACCAGGAGTTTGCAAAAATGCACGTGAAAGATTCAGAGCATAAGGCAAAAGATGATGTGGTCTGATGAGACAAACATTTAAATATTTGGCCTGAATGCAAAGCACTATGTCTGGAGAAAACCAGGCACAACTCATCACCCATATAACACCATCCCTACTGTGAAGCATGGTGGTGGCAGCATCATGCTATGGGGATGCCTTTCAGCGGCAGGGACTGGGAGACTGGTAAGGATAGAGGGAACAATGAATGGAGCCACATACAGGCAAATCCTTGATGTGAACCTGCTTCAGAGTGCAAACACGATGTCACAGGAAGGCCAAAAATATCATCAAGGACATCAACCACCCGAGCCACTGCCTGTTCACCCCGCTATCATCCAGAAGGCGAGGTTAGTACAGGTGCATCAAAGCCGGGATCGAGAGACTGAAAAACAGATTATATCAAGGCCATCAGACTGTTAAACAGCCATCACTAGCACATTAGAGGCTGCTGCCTATAGACATAACCTAGAAATCACTGGCCACTTTAAGAAATGGGACACTAGCCACTTTAATAATGTTTACATATCTTGCATTACTCATCTCATATGTATATACTGTATTCTATACTATTCTACTGTATCTTAGTCCATGCCGCTCTGACATCGCTCGTCCATATATGTATATATTCTTAATTAATTCCTTACTTAGATTTGTGTGTATTGGGTATATGTTGTGAAATTGTTAGATATTACTTGTTAGATATTACTGCACTGTCGGAGCTAGAAGCACAAGCATTTGGCTACACCCGCAATAACATCTGCTAAACACGTGTATGTGACCAATAACATTTGATTTGATTTGATTTGAAACAACCTTAGATTGGGGCGAAGATTTACGTTCCAACAGGACAATGACCCCAAGCATACAGCCAAAGCAACGCTGGAATGGCTTCAGAACAAGAATGTGAAAGTCCTTGAGTGGCCCAGCCAAAGCCCAGACTTGAATCCCCCATTGAAAATCTGTGGAAAGACTTGAAGATTGCTGTTCACTGCCGCTCCCCATCTAATTTAGCAGAGCTTGAGAAAATCTGCAAGAAAGAATGGGAGAAAATCCCCAAATCCAGATGCGCAAAGCTGATACAGACATACCCAAGAGGACTCAACGCTGTAATCTCCACCAAAGGTGCTTCTACAAAGTGTTGATTTGGGGGTGTGAATAGTTATGTAAATGAGATATTTCTGTATTTCATTTTCAATAAATTTGAAAAAACATGTTTTTCACTTTGTCATTATGGGTATTGTGTGTAGATATGTGGGGAAAAACATTATTTAATCAATTTTTTATTCAGGCTGTAACACAACTAAATGTGGAATAAGTCAAGGGGTATGAATACTTTCTGAAGGCACTGTATGTGCTATCCACTAGTCATAATCGCAAGTACGCCATTTCCTTTCAATTACAGCTGAGAGCGAAAACCATTGATGATCATGCCAAAGCGGATTGATTGCATTGGTAACAGTCACCACAGCTTTCCTTGCTCATGCAAAGAGGGGAGGATTTAAACTTTTATGCAATCACTACCACTACATATTCAGAGACAAACAGCATTTCAATTACATGTAGGCTATTCATGTGATTTGTATTTAGAAATACTCAAAATACATTCCTCATAGGGACTGGGGGTAAAATAACATGTAGCTAGCTAATCTTCCACTATTTCTGGACTCAAGTGAGAGTATTTACACTGATTTTATTAATTTGTGATTTTTTATAGTTGATACAATTATTACAGTTAATTTAAAAAAGAAATTTAATTCACAATTCTATAATCGAATCCTAGGGCTTTTTAATTTGGGGGCTTTTAATTTGAAGATTCTAAGACTTTTATTTTGAAGATTTCATTCCGGATGTTCCGTCAGTACAGAAAACAAATGAACATTTCGTCAATCCCAGAATTTTGGTTCGAACAATGGCCTGCCCTTTTTTACGAGATCCAATAGACATCGGGGCACAAATTGTGAGAAAAACAATACGAACTAAGCGTTTGTTCAAAGACAGACAAAATCCTCTAAGTTTTTCCGAAGAATACATTAATGAGAGGTATCACTTCTCGTCTCATTGTATAGTTTACCTGGCGGATCTGTTGACACCGTCATTGAGAAACGATACACTCCGCAGCTATCCGCTTACAGTAATGCAAACACTGTGCATTGGTTTACATTTTTTCGCGTGTGGAGAATTTATGCATGCAGTCGGTGACGCTGAAAACTTGAGCAAATCTACAGTTTGTCGAGCCATACGGAGAGTATACCTCGCACTGGCGAGAATTCTCCCTGATTTCGTGAAGTTCCCTGGTCATTGCTCTCAACAAGAAGTTAAAGACAGCTTTTATAGAATAGCAGGTTATGTATTCTTTCATAGTAGGCCAATGATTTTGGTAGTACTAGTAAGTTAAACTGTAAAGTAGCTAAATAATTATCAACACCTGTGATTGTTGCAGGACTACCTAATGTAATTGGTGTGGTGGACTGCACTCACATACCCATCAAAGTGCCTTCAGGACCAGAGGCATCTGATTATACAAATCAGAGATCATTTCACAGCATAAATGTGCAGGTAATATTGGGGAAGCTGTAAATGCTTTCTTAACTGTGATAAATAAATTCTACATTAAAAAAAATATTCCTAGAGCAAATCTCATGTGAAAACTCACTGCATGTAAATCTTTTCCAGATGGTTTGTGATTCGCAATGTCTCATCACAAACATTGAGGCAAAGTGGCCTGGATCTGTGAATGACTTCCACATACTCCAAAAGAGTACGCTGTACCATCAGTTTCAGCAAGGTGACAACATTACACAAGCACAATGACAAATGTTACAATTTCCTACAAGTTCTATGATTTCAGCATCTCTCTTACCTCCCCTACTTCTCAGGTATTTTTGATGGGTGGCTTGTGGCTGACAATGAGTATCCCTGTCTTCCATTCATGATGACGCCATACCTGAATCCTAAACCAGGCGCAGAGAGCTGCTTCAACGAGGCACTGTACGAGACAAGAGCATGCATTAAGACAACGTTCACCACGTTAAGGGCCCGATTTGGTTGTTTGAAGGGTCTCTGGGTGTCGCCACAGAGCGCGTGTGACATAATAGTGGCATGCATGGTCCTTCATAACGTTGCCATCATTCGTAAGGAGGCCCCACCCTGTTTTAGTTGGATGCCCCGGAATAAGCCAGAGCCTGTTTACTGTGATCACCAAGATGGTACAGCAATCAGGGATAGCATCGCTGCTCAGCTCTTTGCGTCATGCAGCCAAGTGTTATGACAATTTCACATGATGACATTTTTACCCTAGAAAAAACAGGAGGGTAAGAGAGGACTTTCCCGTAAGTGACAACCACAGTGGCCTTTTCTCAATTGGATTTGCTCAACTCCTGGGTCCCATGTCCTCCGTCCTCTCTGGACTCCTTTTAAAAAAGGTAAAAAGCTAATCGAGGAGAGGAATGAAATGACTCGTCCAATCGTGCGTCATCAGGCAAATGACATTTACAGGGTGGAATCCCAAAATGTATGAAGTGATAAATGTAGCTAGTTGTGCAAGCTATTTTATAGATAAAAGGATAAGTAGCATATTGTTTTTAAATGTTTGCATGCTGTTCTGGTTCAAGAAAACGATAGCTAATTCAAAGGGGGTGTGGCAGATGTCAAAACTATTCTGTGAAGGACTCCAGTAGGATACACTTGTGCTTCCTCGCCAAAAGGAGGCTATCGAGGAGGGGAGGACCGTCTTCCGTTTGCCTACTAACACATGTACACACTCCTTGACCACTTATCAGTTTGTGGGTGACGGAGGAGAGAGGGCGGAGGACAGACTTTTGCCCAAATGAGAAAAGGCCACTGACGACATACAGACACTGTACCACTCCAGATATATGCCCTCCAGAGATCAGTAAATGGTATCGGAAGAAGGAATCTGACATTGTTTTTGGAAAAAGTAACATTTATTCAAAAAGTAAAACTGAAAGATTGCAATAACTGTACATAAGCATGATTAATTTCCGTTCATAGTTCATGACTGCGAAGAAAAGAGAAACGTAAACATGAGCGAAGGTTGACAGATTAAAATTTCATGAATAAATTGGAAATTGGTTAAATTAGAAACATGACAACTGGTTGTTGAAGTGATGTGGATGGTTTTAGGTTAATTTACATTCTGAACAGCTATCCAGTTAGCTTTCCCCAATCCTGGGCCTTATATCACTAAGTTTGACTTTGTTTATGCAAAAGCTCTTAGTTGATTGTTTATTTAACTGTCCTACAATTCTACCAACATGATGCTGCTTGGGTGATATGACATCTTGTAAACATTAAGTTGTGGAACTTACATTTAATTGTTTCTTAAGTAATTTAATCTCCAAGGACATCTTTTGCATTTTTAATCTCCTGTAGTCGATCTCCTGTTGCAAGTATTTCATATACAAGTCCTTCACTTTGACATTTGAGGGCTTTCTTGGTTTGTCCCCCTTAAAAACATTGAGATTTAACAAAATGTGTAATTTTTATTGCCATTACACCCATTCTTTTCTCAATACATTGTATTCATAATGTAGAAATATCAGACCTTATATGGCAAACACTTTTTTGGGGGGTGTAATCACCTTACCTCTCTGTCCCATGTTTTGGAAGTGGATGGGGTGGCCTCGTTTATGCCTGGACCCTATGGAGGCGTAATGTTTAGGCCATTATCTTTATCAATGAGGTCTGATAACTGATTAGGCCACTTCCAGAATACTTTTTCACTTTCTATAATAACAACTGTATACACATCAAATACATTAATTTAACAAATTCCACTTGAACATTTTCCAACCACACAAATCTCTTCTGAATAAACCATATTACACCTACCTCGTGTGTAGAGGAATCCGACGTGATTTCTTCTGCATTGTCAATGTATACGACTGGTACCTGAAACATACGAAGTAGTCAAATTAACTAAAGGTCTGTAGGCTGAGTAACAACTGCTTGAATGTTTTCTATTGCTTTTGACAGCTCACATTATTCAAAGACACTTCTGACCCAGATTCTGCTGCGATCTCCTCTGTCATGTGGTTTGCTAGCACTGCAAATGTATAATGCTCGTGTTAAAACCATGGTGAGGTCAATGCAAGATCTAATAAAAGACGCAGCGATGATCCAAATGGATTAGACTTGCCTCTCACAAAGTTTGAGCGGGAGAGTGTTGACTCGAGCTCTGTGGAAGAGGTTTCCTCTGTGATACTGTCTATAGAGGAACAGAACTTCTGGGTTTCAGCCATCAGGTCCTCTGCAGCAGAAAAGACAGGTTGCAGTGGGCCTTCCTTGATCTTCTGCCTATCTGCTTTTTTGGCTGGAATCAGAGATTACATTGTAAATTAGTATCTTGACAAAACGTCACAGTGGAGTCTATGGGGCAGTGCACAGACTGTGCAGCTCACCTGTTTGTACCATGTTCTTGTATTTCACCTTGACCTGCAGCCAACTTCGTTTTACTCCAGATGGATTAACCCTGTCAGGTAGGTGAAATAGTATCATCTGAATCAATGAGTACACACAACAAACAGTCTATCCAAAATCAGTGAATTGTTTATTTTTTTCATGATGTGTATGTGCAACTTTCATCTCCACTGTTTGACTTGAAATTGCAATATTGTCGCAAGCATTAGGTTAATATCTTGCAATTTCAATGGATAACCACAGATTAGATGGATGAGGGAAAGCAAGTAACGTTAACCTTAACAGTTAACGTTATCTTTAGAAGGTTAACTAGCTAACGTTAGCTATACTAGCTGTTCGAAGATGCTGGTCAGACAGCTAGTTAGCAATATTTGCTATCAGACAGGAATTACAAAGCCATTCATGGTTCCTTGTCAGGCTGTACTGTAACTAGCTAGGTACTGAACGTTGCTAGAGTAACAAGCTAGAAGTACCTAGTTAGTCAGCCCACTTCTTTACCCAGAGAGCTATCAACCAATTCATCACTAGCTAACTTAGTTAGCTAGCTCCACTCACTGGGTAGACTGTATTTCAATGATATGGCAGCTACTTACGCGTTGACTGAATCGGCAATTTTCTGCCATGCTGCCTGTCTCGCTTTACCAGCAGCAGTTGTATTATTTTTGTGATTGAAAATATGTTTTAGGTCCTCAAACCGTTGAAGTATAACTTGCTGCTCTGCAGCAGTGAAAAAGGCTGCTCTATCTCCTTTTTCCATTTTTTTATCACGTGGTGTGGTCGTTGTCATGGATACTTACACATCCTCCTGGCTCAGGCTATTTATTTATCTTTATTTCTTTTTATTATTTGAATATGATGCCCTACCTACACAGATTCGGAAAATGAGAGAAAACTAGATGCATATGATATTGAGAAATTAGATAAGAAGAATTGGTTTCCCTGAGATAGTAGTGACATTATACCCTCTAAGAGGTATTGACCTTTATGGCACACAGGCACAAGTGCAAGCCCTGGCCTGTACAGGGTCAGTCTCTGAAATTTCAAACCTGTAACATTGTTAATGTGGGAGACTAGCTTAGAGGTTAGAGTGTTGGGCCAGTAACCAAAAGGTCGCTGGTTCAAAACTTGAGCTGACAAGGTGAAAAATCTGTCGATGTGCCCTTGAACAATGCATTTAACCCTAATTTGCTCCAGGGGCGCTGTACCACTAAGGCTGACCGTGTAAAACAACACATTTCACTGCACCTATCCAGTGTATGTGAAAACAAAATACATATTTAGTACAGGGTCCCTGGTTTATGGCCCAGGCAGCATATCAGGTGTGTAGTACTGGGCTGGATCAAAAGCCTGCACACAACTTGTTTCAAGCAGACCACCATAGTCCCTGTGCACAAGAACGCCAAGGTAACCTGCTTAAATGACTATAGCCCTGTAGCACTCACATCTATAGCCATGAAATGCTTTGAAAGGCTGGTCATGGTCACGCCCTAACAGATCCACAGATGATGCAAACTCTATTGCACCCCACACTGCCCTCACCCATCTAGACAAAATACCTATGTAAGAATGCTGTTCATTGACTACAGCTCAGGAATTCAACACCATAGTCCCCTCCAAACTCAGGACCCTGGGACTGAACACCTCCTTCTGCAACTGGATCCTAGACTTCCTGGCGGGCCACCCCCAGGCAGTGAGGGTGGGCAACAACACATCCGCCACGCTGACCATCAACACAGGGCCTCTCAGGTGTGTGTGCTTAGTCCCCTACTGCACTCACTGTTCACCCACGACTGTATGGCCACATGACTCCAACACAGGGCCGGCGCCAGAACGAATCAGTTGGACTGGCCTTTGATTTCCATAGGCAGGCACGTTTTTTCACGGGACCTCCTATGTGTACACGCGCTTGCTTGCGGGTTCACCATTTTTTTTTTTTATGCGTGTAATAGTAAAGACCATAGGCAGTTCCTGAGTTTCAAGTTTGTGGAAGCTTACAATTTATCCTACCATTTCTACCAATCTGTGTGCAAGTTATGATTATTTTTATATGCACATTTTCGTGGAACAGTTTCATTTCAATAATAACGATTTTGTTTCTCAAAATCATTGTCACGTGGTTAATCATAAAAATCTGAAGTAAAATGATAAAAATCGAAAAAAGTTCAAATTCAACTAAGGCGAGAGCACCAGCCATTGATACACTGTGATCCATTGGCGGCTAAAGAAATGAGAGCATAGAACTCAGAGATAGCCTATGGCCAATGCAGCAGTAGGGCTATAACTTCTATGGACAACTAAGTAAAATACATAGGCCTAAAGCCAACAAATAAAAACAGTCGAAAATATCCTGATGAAAATACCGGTTCTTTCAATCACGTTCATCTCTCTACTCTGCCTGTCTACCTCCCTTTCTATTTGTCTTGACTTGAGCTATTGCTAGTATAGTGCAACATTGTAGCAAATATGGAAGCTGTCGCTAGCGAACTTGACATTTTTATCAACTAGCCCCTCCATACTCAACCGCAGGTCCCCAAAAAATAAATATATATATACAGTACCAGTCAAAAGTTTGGACACACCTACTCATTCAAGCGTTTTTCTTTATTTGTACTATTTTCGACATTGTAGAATAATAGTGAAGACATACATCAAAACTATGAACTAACACATCATGTAGTAACCCAAAAAGTGTTGAACAAATCAAAATATATTTTATATTTGAGATTCTTCAAATAGCCACCCTTTGCCTTGATGACAGTGTTGCACACTCTTGGCATTCTCTCAACAAGCTTCATGAGGTAGTCACCTGGAATGCATTTAAATTAACAGGTGTGCATTTCAATTAACAGAGAGGGGGTATACAGAAGATAGCCCTATTTGGTAAAAGACCAAGTCCATATTATGACAAGAACAACTCAAATAAGCAAAGAGAAACGACAGTCCATCATTACTTTAAGACATGAAGGTCAGTCAATACGGAAAATGTCAAGAACTTTGAATGTTTCTTCAAGTGCAGTTGCAAAAACCATCAAGCGCTATGATGAAACTGGCTCTCAAGGGGACTGCCACAGGAATGGAAGACCCAGAGTTTAACACTTTTTTGGTTACTACATGATTCCATATGTGTTATTACATAGTTTTGATGTCTTCACTATTATTCTACAATGTAGAAAACTTTTGACTGGTAGTGTATGTCACCAATATGCCTAGTAAATGTACCATTTATCCCCCCTCATTTACATTAATTTATGTTAATTTACCGTTCTCATTCTCAGACTGGAAACTTTACTTGCGGATTTCACAACCTGCTACACTTGTGAGAAACAAGTTTTGGTTTATTTCATAACCATTACCAGTGTTGTCAATTTTTCAAGAGATATAGAAAGGAAGGCAGACAGGCGGAGTAGAGTAATGAATGTGATTGATAGAACCAGCATTTTCATCAGGATATTTTCAACTGTTTTTATTTGTCGGCTTTAGGCCTATGTATTTTACTTAGTCGAAGATGGATCAGTGTATCGATGTGTCCATATGGCAGAGGCTGGTGCTCTTGCCTTAGTTGAATTGTAACTTTTAGATTTTTATAGCTACCTCGTACCCCTGCACAGCGACTCGGTACTGGTACTCCCTGTATATAGCCATGTTATTTTTTTACTCGTCATTGTTATTCGTTATTCACTGTGTATTTATTCCTTGTGTCACTATTTCTATATATGTTTTAATCTTGAACTCTGCATTGTTGAAAAAGGACCCGTAAGTCGACATTTCACTGTTAGTCTACACCTGTTGTTTACAAAGCATTTGACAAATACAATTTCATTTCATTTGAGGACCAGGCTGTAGAAAAAAATAAAAATATGTATGCACTCACTAACTGTAAGTCGCTCTGGATAAGAGCGTCTGCTAAATGACGTAAATGTAAATGTAGGCCTACATGAACCTTTCTTTCCTGCTAGAGTCTAGAGCAGTGATGGGCGACTTTTGAATCGGATCAAAACTTGTGTGGACAAGTCCGGGTCTTAACTTACTGTCGCGAGGTAGAATAGTAGAATACATAAGGTGCAATTTCGAAATTTGATTGTGCATCAACAGTTTTTATCTTATGTCAGTCACTGATAGTCACTCAATTGGCCCATGTCAGCTAACATTTTTTAGATTGGTAAATTAGTCTAGCGGCCAGCTATCTAAATTTGTAGTAATCAAGGTAGAATTAGAGCCTGGGGGACCCCCATTGATTTTGTTAGTCAGTTTCACTCAGATATCATATAAAAAATTGCAAACATTTCTCTCTACACTATGGCAAAATGTGTAGAATTGCAGGAAATTAGCTGTAAAACTGCTAATTTTCCTCTACGCCCCAATGAGTAGAATTGCACGGAATAAACTCTTAACACTTAAATGTGAATTAAATTAGTTATAAATAGTCAATCTTCTCTCCGCCCCATGGCAAAATGTGTAGAATTGCAGCACACTACACAGTAGCAACATTTTCTCTGGCAAAATTTTCAATGGCAAAATGTGTAGGATTTCTTTGTGGCTCCCACCCTCATCAAAGTTACCCATCCTTGATCTAGAGACTTCTACCCACAGAATTACACTGAACAAAAATATAAACGCAACATGCAACAATTTCAAAGATTTTACTGAGTTACAGTTCATATAAGGTAATCGATAAAATGCAACCGGGATTCATCCATGAAGAGCACACTTCTCCAGCATGCCAGTGGCCATCGAAGGTGAGCATTTGCCCACTGAAGTCGGTTACGACACCGAACTGCAGTCAGGTGAAGACCCTGGGGAGGACGAGGAGCACGCAGATGAGCTTACCTGAGACGGTTTCTGACAGTTTGTGCAGAAATTATTTGGTTGTGCAAACCCACAGTTTCATCAGCTGCCGTCTCAGATGATTAAGTGAAGAAGTCGGATGTGGATGTCCTGGGCTGGCATGGTTACACGTGGTCTGCGGTTGTGAGGCCGGTTGGACATACTGCCAAATTCTATAAAACAACGTTGGAGGCTGCTTATGGTAGTTAATGAACATTCAAATCTCTGGTAACAGCTCTGGTGTACATTCCTGCAGTCAACATGCAAATTGCACGCTCCCTCAAAACTTGAGACATCTGTGGCATTGTGTTTTGGGACAAAACTGCACATTTTAGAGTGGCCTTTTATTGTCCCCAGCACAAGCTGCACCTGTGTAATGATCATGCTGTTTAATCACCTTGCTCACTAGCAGGGATGTAAACTAATTTGTGCACAAAATGTAAGAAAAATAAGCTTTTTCTGTTGTGCATATGGAACATTTCTGAGATATTTTATTTCAGCTCATGAAACATGGGACCAAACACTTTACATGTTGCATTTATATTTTTGTTCAGTATAGAATGAGATTCTATTGCTACTTTTGTAATTGTGGTCCTCTGTAGCTCAATTGGTAGAGCATGGCGCTTGTAACGCCAGGGTAGTGGGTTCGATCCCCGGGACCACCCATACGTAAAAATGTATGCGCACATGACTGTAAGTTGCTTTGGATAAAAGCGTCTGCTAAATGGCATATTATTATTATATTATTTTGTGACAGTCTCTAACAAACACAAGACTGCAATTTTTAAAGATTGGACAGCACTGCCTTAAATGGCCTATGTATATTCTTACCATTAGCTCATAACATTACATTGTAAAGCTTTTTGGTTGACACATTTTTGATTTGATGATGATGAGTGATTTTCACTGACAAATCGATGAGTAGGCATATTGCGCAACACGGAAGTGACGTTAGATGTCATGCCATTGGTTGTTTCTTTGGCGACACATTTAAAATCCATTTGTCTACTCTCTTTAGCTACGGATATTGTTGAATCGTAAGTTATTTAGCTAAATATATTATATTATTTATAGTTTGTGGCTAGATAACATAACTAACGTCTTATGTAATCATTATGTGTCATGATGAGTAAACTATAGTAGCTCGCTAATAATCTCTAGCTAGCAAGTTAGCTGCTAGCTAAATAGCTAGACAACAACATAAATAAGTTACAGTATCTATCTATCTAGGTTTAACTGATGTAGGTCTTCTCCTGCTATCATGAAAATATTTTGTTAAAAAACATCATGTGTTTCCCCCCACTTAGCCTACCGATGGATGGTTACAGTTTATCTATGCCTGGCCCCCACTCACCGGACTACCATGCCTCCCCAATGTCAGAACTCGCCAACTGCTTTACGGGACTCAGCGCCTTTCACACAGGGTAAAAGCTATTATCCTCGAACTACATTAGTTGGCTAGCTGATTTTATGTGTGGGTGGCTATCTGACTCCACATCGAGGGAATGGCTACCGGCCATAAGATGAAGCTAGGATTGAGAGTTCAAAATGGCTTGCAGAATTAAACCGCACCCATGGTCTTTATACTACTATATTTACCCATTTTTATCTCATGCATCACCTGCATTACTCAGTGACACTCCTCGGAGATGTCTGGACCTGTCCAACCTCAGCACTGGGAGTGTAGACAATGCTGCTGCACAGGGAACACCACACAAAGGTGAGCAATGCTTTTTACATACTGTAGGCATATTCATTCACAACAACAAAAAATGCAACCCAGGGGGAACCCCAGCAGAAAAAGCGGAGGCGACAATGGCAAGGCAAAACTCCCAAGGTAGGAACCTTGGGAGGAACCAGGCTCCTCTTGGCTGGGTAGAAGTTCAGAGTATGACTATTTATCTATGCTGGTGTGCAATGCATATTCTCTCCACAAACGTAGGTAGGTACTGTAGCAGAGGCTTTGCACTTTCACTTTCAGCAACTTTTTGCACCATTTTAATATTTCAGTTGACACTGCTCTTAAACATTATTCCTGCTGGTTTGCAGACAAGCCTACTTCTCCAGTGGCCTTGGAATCTCCTGCACCAAGGTACCAGACTTATTCTTCTGACCTTCAAGAACACCGTGTTTAGAATAATATAATAATAATAATAATATATGCCATTTAGCAGACACTTTTATCCAAAGTGACTTACGGTCATGTATACATACATTTTACGTATGGATGGCCCCGGGGGTCGAACCCACAATCCTGGCATTGCAAGCCCCATGCTCGAAACATTCTGGAATCTGGAAACACAAATATGATGATGTTATCATTTGTGGAGGGATGAGTACCTGCTCCCCATGGGCCCTGTGGACTGTAAGTCGCTTTGGATAAAAGTGTCTACTAAATGGCATATTATATTATACTGTGTTGCTACCTGCATCATCCAAAGTAATGTTCCCCTTTTTGTTCCAGGAACAATCGCATGAAAAAGTTGCAGTCCTTCCCGGTAAAGAACAGTCTATGGATTTACTCTCAGTATAAATGGGTTTTGTATGATTAGTGTGAGTTTTTAATTAACACACTCTGTCTTCTGTCTCTTAGCCCAGGTTGCTGTGTAGCAGTCCGAAGCTTCACCCCAGTGAACGTCCATTCAGTAACAAGGAGAATGTGAGCGGACGTATTTTCACATTCAGGGTTATGCATGATTAACTTATTCACATGCAAATGCAGTCTAGTTTCTTCTACTACAATACCCTATTTCAATTGTGTCATCAGAGATTGCACCTCTCAAGGGCATAACCACACAAGACCTATGAAATCATCGTGTTTAGGAAGAGCTCAGTGCCCTTTGTGGCTTATTCAATTATGGCCACTAGATGACAGTATGGGATTTGCTCAATCTAGAGAGAATACCTCTTGTAGCATTGTAACAGAGGATTGCATGTGGATGTGTTTTTAAGGAGTTACTCAACGCATTCTCTCTGTATCTCACCTGAATTACAATTACTGCACTGCTGTGGTTTCCCCCTATGTTCAGGTGGCCCCAGGGCAGAGAGTGCAGGGCAAGCCAGAGTGTTTGTTGCCTGCTCCAGATGGTGAGCCCTGTGCCTTGGGGAGCCCCATCTTCCCTGTACATCCCTCCCTAACCCGGCACTCCCCAGGGGATGCAGATGGATTCATGGAAATCCTGGAGCAGGAAGCTGATGAGGTGATTTGGATCTCATAGACTGACGTTTTTACCTCTTGTCCCATTCTGTTAATCTATTTCACTGAATGGTTCATGCAGCGAGGTCTGCACCAGTGTGACTCCTGCTCCTGTATTCAATGCACAGTTCAATCTCAGTTGCTACATCTTTAATGCTTCCTACTACTTCTGTTTTTTCTGTCTTCCAACATGACTCCCTTCTTTATTTTGAATATCTCCACTGCCCTGACCTTTCCTCATGTCCATTCTCTCCCCCAGGGTTCTATTGCTGTCGCCATGTCATGTAGCATGGCACAATTGCTGTCTGAACCCCTCATGAACCAGGAAGTGGATCTCTCCTCTGTAAGTATCCTCTTCTCCCATCATCACTTACATCCACAGACTTGCAATTGGTTTGAACTTTACTGCGCTGCGAGGAGTAACAGGACATGTACCTTCACTAGGTTTCAGTGTGTCGCCAGGGGGGACGACGTCTCTTCCGATCCCCTTCCATGCCAGAGCGGTTGGCACGTCCGCTGAAACGCACCTCCACCTCCCCCTCCCCAGCCAACCCCCGGCCACTCAAACGACACTGCACCTTCTCCGCCGTCTCTGAGGAGGTGGGAGAGGGAGACCAAGGGGCTGGAGTCAACAATGAAAGGAGGGTAAGGGTGGGTCAGGAGTGCTACACTGTATATTGGTAGAAGGTAGTGGTAGGGAGGAGGGTTGTTTCTCTACTGACTAGTATTCCTCTCACAAGCAGCACCTGCATAAGAGGACCCACTCTCTGTGTGACGTGGAGCAGCAGCTGGGTGGGGATGGGATCAATGCAGAACTCATTGGAGACTTCAGCAAGGTAGTATATTGAGACTACAACTAGTTATCCACACTAAAAACATTTTCACAATCACATGGTCCTGTGAATTAAAATGACTGTTGCATTTTTAGGTGCATGCCCTACCCACTGTGACAGGGAGACATCAAGGCTTGAAGTACATCACGGTTCACACAGTAAGTGCAATGAGATATGGTGCGTCAAACGGTGCATGTTACATTTGCAGGAAGAGCAATTATATCAACAACAACAACAACAAACTGAATTCTCTCATTGTCCCAGATGAGTGCTCTTCTGGAAGGGAAGTTCAGCTGCTTGGTTGAGTCTTTTGTCGTGGTGGACTGCCGCTACCCATATGAGTATCAGGGAGGACACATTAAGGTGAGAGATTAACAGAATAGAGTCCCTGGACAGTGCTGACATTTTTTCTATTCAATGTGGAGTGTGTACTGAGTGTGTTCTTCTGAGGTAGTGTTATCCCTGTCTTCACCTGCAGGGGGCGCTGAGCCTGCCCAACACAGACAAGGCTGTGGATCACCTGCTGTCCCAGAGGCTAAAAGCCCACTCTCCTGATAAGAGGCTTGTGCTAGTGCTGCACTGTGAATTCTCCTCTGAAAGAGCACCCAGAACGTGAGACATGCAGACCTTTCAGTCACTTCCTCCTGTGTGTGTGTGTGTGTGTGTGTGTGTGTAAAATCTGCAGGTTGCTTATTATCTGCTTTTGACTCCTGACCAGAAATTAGGTTTCCCTGCATGTATTCCATTTGAGATTAAGTCCCTCATGAGAGTGTCTGTCTCACTCTGTAGGTGTCACCTCCTGCGCAGTGTGGACCGCAGTATGAACGAGTACCCAGCCCTGCACTACCCTGAGCTCTACATCCTGAAGGGTGGCTACAGAGACTTCTATCACTCTCACCAGGTATGGACCTGACAATACTCAAATAGACTGTGGTCTTTGGGCTAGGCTGTAGTCAGTTTATTTCTCACTCCCCTGGTCTCCTCTGTCTGTGTGTGTCTGTCAGGAGCACTGTGAGCCCCAGTCCTACTGCCCCATGCACCACGAGGACCACAGAGAGGAGCTTCTGCGGTGCCGCACACACAGCAGAGCCTCGGCCGAGGAGCGCCGCAGACGCCACCACATCCAAACTCTCGTCAAACTCAAACTCTGAGGCAGTCGTTGGGGGGAGGAGGCCAGGAGAAGAACAGCCACTCAGACGTACAGCTGAGTCCAAACAGTGACCTAGAGATTGTCTGTTTAATTATCTTAGTCACAAGAACCTACTGTACTATGTGATAACAAATTGACCTTTTTGTTGTGTTTGATACCTTTCCAAATATAATATTTTTCATATGCTGCCATGGAAACTATGCATAATGGTGATGTTCACTGCTGCCTAGTTTTGTCTATTTTGTTTGGATGGCCATGAATAATAACAACACTGTCCACTCATATTCATAAATGCCTGCCAGTTGAACAGGATGTGTAATCCACTAATGTCACTGTAGTATCTTTTAATTACAGTAGAGTCCACAGGTTAATGGCTTTAATTTTTCAGCTTTTGAAATTGCTTTAATGTCATTTCCACATTGTAGAGCAGAAAAGGGTGGCATTATTTCCAGTGTAAATCATGGATGTATATTTGTATTATTATTGGGAATGGGAATCATGACTTTATTTTAACTGTTATGAATAACACTGTTTTTTTTTTTTACCAGAGTGAATGGCCTTGGAGTTTAGGTTGAATATTTGTTAAATAACTCAGTTTTAATGTTTTGATTTGTCAGGTAGTTGCAAATGAATTGCTGCATTAACGATGAGATGTATAATTAAAAAACACAACAAAATGTAACTATTTGAATGGGTATCATATGAAATGGTCCCTTGACAGTAGAAATCAAAACATAATGAAGGAGAAAAATCTTGAGTGGTATTTTTGAAGAGGCTTTGTTGTGTGAATATGCTTAGTCCTGATCCCTCCCTGCCAGTGCTGCAGGTGTGTCTAGTTTGCAGCTGTGATTCCTCCTCCAACACAGCTGGGTTAACTCTATGCCCCTCTGTTAAAAAAGTCCCTCCCCCTCTTCTCTGCACAGCAGCTGTAATGCGGAACTGTGGGATTTCACAGGCCCCAGAAAGTGGGATCCGGCTATGCTGAAAGGGGATAGGGTGGGAATGGCTGTGGTTCAGACTTCAGACCTGTCCCAGGAGGAATGAAGTGGTGCTGGCTGTTGCAGTTGATGACCTTTTGGCAGTCAGAGCTTTATGTGGGTTTTTAATGCCACCTATGGGGCTGCCTACATACTCAGATCCCTGATTGCAGCCAAAAGTCACTGGCAACAACAACTCCGAGTCCCAGGCTAGGCAGTGAGAGGACAGGCCATTTTGAGTGGGGAGATGAGGATATTGGTGGAAAGGATTGTGAATGAAGAAATCACGTTATCAACCTTTATGTCCAAGTGGGGGTCTCAAGATGCAGCTTTCGAAAGCCACCTGCTCAAAAAAATCATCCTGTAGGCTACCATGACTGTCTGTCTAATAGTGCTTTCTGGCATAGTGGAATGTTTGGAATATACAGGCTGAGTTCCACTGAGCCAATGGATTTTGAGAGTTGCTTAATCCCTGCTCCACAGGCCCTGTAGTCCAGAATAGAGCAGTAGGGAAAGTGAAATGATCCATTCCATCTTATTTAAGTGGCGTTATTGGTGTGGCGGTGATGGAGAGATTAGTTATTGTCCATCAGCACAATATGCAGGAATCCCAGGTGAAAAGCTCAACTGCTAACAGTGAGAGGAAATCCAACCTCATAGCTGACTACAATTTGCTAGTTTTTGGAGTCCAGTTATTAGCTGCAGGGTCAAATTAAATTTCAGTAGAGAAGGCCATTGTGTGTAATAATTGTAACCGCCCCATATGTAAGATTTTACTATGGCCTCTGCCTAGAGGTTCAAGCCCTGCTCTCGCTGTTACCCCTCAGTCACTACTTGATTGGTGGCAGGGGTGTGATAATCCTGTATGGTCGTTCCACCTCAAAAAGCACAAGAGGATTTCGACACACACCATCTCAGATTGTTCTGAAATTGTTTCTGTTAGAAATCGATAAGATTATCATTCCTGCAACATTATTTTGTTGAAATATAATTTGATCTCTGATAAATTAAGCTAATTGATTGTGCCCAAATTGGCAATTTTAATTTATAGGATTCATATAATATTCAATGAATATAGTACCTAATATCTGATTTGGACCAGACTTTTTTTCTAACAATGAGTTAGACAATCCAGAGGAATCCAAATAAATTGTCAAAATGCTTTGGGTTTGTTTACCTGGTCACTGTTTCAAATGCAAACTGTTTAGCATTTGTCACAAATACAATGGTACCTATATTAGCATTTTCACGCTTCATGTCCATATCATCTTAAAGTATCTAAAAATGTATTGTGTAACTCAATGACGTTACTTATAGATGATTTGGATATGAAGTGCTGAAAATCCTAAAATGGGTACAATTGTCTTTCATTGGATTTGTGCTGCATTTGTAGCATTTGAAACAGTGGCCAGGTAAACAAACCCAAAGCATGGGTTGCTGTCATATCTGGTCCATATCTGGTTGATTAAAAAATAATTAACTTATAGCAGGAACAGCAACATATAGTGGTCAAAACCTGGTAATATCAGGACGTAAGATGGGACATAAACCCAACAACTTCAATGACTAATTTCTCTGAACAGGGGTAATACTGCTAATACATTACATTGGATGAAGAAACAATACTCTGAGCAGCAGCTCCATACTACTTGTCAAACATAGAGAACTGATACTACAGTGAGGGAAAAAAGTATTTGATCCCCTGCTGATTTTGTAAGTTTGCCCACTGACAAAGAAATGATCAGTCTATAATTTTAATGGTAGGTTTATTTGAACAGTGAGAGACAGAATAACAACAAAAAAAATCCAGAAAATCGCATGTCAAAAATGTTGTAAATTGATTTGCATTTTAATTAGGGAAATAAGTATTTGACCCCCTCTCAATCAGAAAGATTTCTGGCTCCCAGGTGTCTTTTATACAGGTAACGAACTGAGATTAGGAGCACACTCTTAAAGGGAGTGCTCCTAATCTCAGTTTGTTACCTGTATAAAAGACACCTGTCCACAAAAGCAATCAATCAATCAGATTCCAAACTCTTCACCATGGCCAAGACCAAAGAGCTCTCCAAGGATGTCAGGGACAAGATTGTAGACCTACACAATGAATGGGCTACAAGACCATCGCCAAGCAGCTTGGTGAGAAGGTGACAACAGTTGGTGCGATTATTCGCAAATGGAAGAAACACAAAAGAACTGTCAATCTCCCTCGGCCTGGGGCTCCATGCAAGATCTCACCTCATGGAGTTGCAATGATCATGAGAACGGTGAGGAATCAGCCCAGAACTACACGGGAGGATCTTGTCAATGATCTCAAGGCAGCTGGGACCATAGTCACCAAGAAAACAATAGGTAACACACTACGCCGTGAAGGACTGAAATCCTGCAGCGCCCGTAAGGTCCCCCTGCTCAAGAAAGCACATATACAGGGCCATCTGAAGTTTGCCAATGAACATCTGAATGATTCAGAGGAGAACTGGGTTAAAGTGTTGTGGTCAGATGAGACCAAAATCAAGCTCTTTGGCATCAACTCAACTCGCCATGTTTGGAGGAGGAGGAATGCTGCCTATGACCCCAAGAACACCATCCCCACCGTCAAACATGGAGGTGGAAACATTATGCTTTGGGGGTGTTTTTCTGCTAAGGGGACAGGACAACTTCACCGCATTAAAGCGACGATGGACGGGGCCATGTACCATCAAATCTTGGGTGAGAACCTCCTTCCCTCAGCCAGGGCATTGAAAATGGGTCGTGGATGGGTATTCCAGCATGACAATGACCCAAAACACACGGCCAAGGCAACAAAGGAGTGGCTCAAGAAGAAGCACATTAAGGTCCTGGAGTGGCCTAGCCAGTCTCCAGACCTTAATCCCATAGAAAATCTGTGGAGGGAGCCGAAGGTTCGAGATGCCAAGAGAAGTGGAGAAGATCTGGAGAAGATCTGCAAAGAGGAGTGGAACAAAATCCCTCCTGAGATGTGTGCAAACCTGGTGGCCAACTACAAGAAACGTCTGACCTCTGTGATTGCCAACAAGGGTTTTGCCACCAAGTACTAAGTAATGTTTTGCAGAGGGGTCAAATACTTATTTCCCTCATTAAAATGCAAATCAATTTACAACATTTTTTACATTAGTTTTTCTGGATTTTTTTGTTGTTATTCTGTCTCTCACTGTTCAAATAAACCTACCATTAAAATTATAGGCTGATCATTTCTTTGTCAGTGGGCAAACGTACAAAATCAGCAGGGGATCAAATACTTTTTTCCCTCACTGTATATACTCGTTGTTTGGGTGGGATTGGTGTGGGGGGTCGTGGATTGCTTTTGACCATTTCTTTGGATTCCTCATGTCTAACTCATTGTTTAAAAAATGTTTAGTCCAAATTGGATGTTAGGGACTATCATTATTGAATATTATATGAATCCTATAAATTAAAATGGCCAATTTGGGTGCAATCAATTAACTTACTTTCTCAGATCAAATTATATTTCAACAAAATAATTTTTCCGGAATGCTTATCTGTTTCTAACTACAGCAACGATTTCAGAACAATCTGAGATGGTGGGTGTCATGGCTTACTGAAATGACATGGAACGACCCTGTGTAGTCTCTCAGTCTGGAAGTATTTGAATTGTGTGAGAATCATGTTCTTCAGTCAGTTAGTGTGTGTGTGTGTGTGCGAGGTGTACATTTGAGGTGTAGTAAACATATATTTTTCCGGCAATTAGTTTTCCAGGCACTGGTTTGCGATTTGTCATATTTAAATTTTACTTTTTTTAAACATACTGTACACAATATGCATGCATGACTGAGGCCTGTGATCGGATGAAAAAATAAAATAATTCCAGCTAATCATGCTGAAGCACATATGTAGCCTACTCCATCCTCTCTGAAGTATGCAGGTACATCTGTTTTCCTCTAGTGTAATTACAGTTATAACTAAATGTGTAGCATTATTGTAAGTAAACACACACAGAGGCCTGCAGCATCATTGTGCATCACGTTGCAACCTGGTCTCAGAGCATTTTGTATTATTCTGTACGTAAATTGAGGGGTTCCATTTAGTATGATATGTTTAGGATGGTATCTATTCATTTGTGGGTGTCCATCACCTATTTCGTATGATATGTTACGAATTACAAGTTGTATTATATGTTACGAATTTGCGAAACGTACAATCATATGATATGTTACAAATTCTAGCTAGGTGGCTAATGATAGCTAGCTAGGCTAGGGGTTAAGGTTAGGGTTAAGGTGAGGGGAAGGGTTAGCTAAAATAGTTAGTGTTAGGGGAAGAGTTTGCTAACATGCTAAGTAGTTGCAAAGTAGCTAAAAAGTAGTACGTAGTTGAACATTTGCTAAAATGCTAAAGTTGTCTGTGATGAGATTCGAAATCGCAACCTTTGGGTTGCTAGATGTTCCCGTTATATGCCCACCCATACAAATTTGATGTCCCGGATTTACATTTACTTTATTACGTCTAGTCTATGAGACCAGGCTGCACATCGTGGTATGGCTATGCACTCATTTTCTGTCTGTGTATTACATTTACTCCGGGGCCAATCGCAACACTGCTTGGTGTTTGAGATGCTCCATGCAGTCTGACTATTCAATTTTCAACTCTTGCAAGCGCAACTAAGGACCGACGACGCAAGTCGACATAAGTGAAATTGAGAATTATTCAAAACTAATTCAAGTGGACTGGCCTCCGTGTCGCTTGACAGCATCTGGAAACTTTGGAGCGACATTTTTCTAAATTGGTGGTGACCGCGGAACGCTTGCAGTGTATTTGGAGTATTCTTGACCACTGCAGGCTAATCAAAATATACATGTAATTTATTTTACTGCCAACCCTCTCTTTGAAAAAGAAAAAAAAACGCGACAACTGCAATTACTGCATTCGTGCGAGTACAGGTTTCGGAATTGTCACACATTTGCAAGTATCCGCTACCTTGTCTCAGTCGAACCTGGGACATACGCGGTGTGGCTGGATGTTGCAGGCGGCGGGTCAGTGAGCGCGAGGACCAAGTGCCTCTACGAAGTCCCCAACTCCCGACCTCTCTTACCTGATGCCGTGCATGATGATTGTCCTTGGAATACTTATGAATGTCCTCAGTCATGGTAAGCGAAATTCGACACACTCATCCACTAATAGTAATTTTTCTCCATCTTGTACTAGTATATTCTGAAGTGAAGAAATATTAGCCAGCGCATTTTGCACTTCAATGTACCACCTAGTTGAGAAAATCCAGTCTCTCATAAACTGTAACGCTGTAAAAGCCTTTAACAACATTTCTGGTTGTCTGTCACTTTCGAATATAAGGGTTCAACCGACGGACAGTCGGTCAGGGGACTTATTTTTTCTAAGGGATCTCCAGCGATCATATTAGCGGTGCTTCTATTTCTAAATGTAGCAGGTCATTGGTTAAGAAAGCACTCATTGGATTAGACAAAAAGTTAAATAGGCTACAATGCTTTTACTTGACTTTTTAACAATGTAGGCCTGGCTAGAATATTGACAATCCTTTATAATAAGACAATATGAATAATTTACAGTAGGCTAGGCCGATTATTAGTCGTATCTAAACCAATATCAATTTAACTTCAGTCCAGCTGCCCGTTGTATTTTTTAACATCAATAAGCTTTCTAATAATCTTTTTAGGAGCAATATGGATAAGTGTTTCATGTTTTTTAAATGAAATTGCAAGTCACTTAAGAATTGCATGCAGTGTTGTCCTTAGTTCCAAGTTCATGATGCCTATACAAAATTCAATTATTGTGCTCATTTTAATATAGCATATTCCATGTCTAGGAAACTCATATATGTATCCTCTCTTTCTATTGCTGACAAATGAGCCATATATTTAATTGATGGTCCTATAAAATGTTATAATCTTTCATACCAAGACTTTGTGCCTGAAACTGAAGCACTTAAATCAAGGCATGCGAGAGCATGAGGAGGGGTGATCTATGGTTATAGATATAGTTATGACCATAGCTCCATGACATCATTTTGAAGGTCTTATCCTGCTCTTATACTTACACGACCAGACAGGAACACGTGTTCTGCCTCTTCCTTTTACAGTTTTACAATGCTTTTATGTCTTGTTTTCATGACGTTGTTTTACTGATCCAGCTGGATATCAACATCATGTACCTACCCTAGTTAATTGTGATGTTATTAGAAAAAGCACTGGCCTGCTCTTCCAAGGCAAATTATCACAAAGGTGTGAGCTAGAAGGCTGGTAATAAGAAAACCCCTATAAAACAATTTAACTGCATTCTGACATGAGAGGCCTGCTCTTATTGTATTGTGACTTAAAGGTAAAGGTGATACCTAGTCAGTTGCACGACATAATGCATTCAACCAAAATCGGAGAGGTGTAAGGGGCTGTCTTAATCGATGTCCACATCATCGGCTCCCAGGAAGCAGTTGTTGGGGTTAACTGCCTTGCTCAAGGGTAGAACGGCAGATTTTTCTACCTTGGGGATTTGAACCAGTAACCTTTCGGTTACTGGCTCTTAACCGCTACGTTACCTGCCACCCCAACACTGACTTATTTTGTAGCCCTGCTATCACACCAGCCGCTAATACAGTACAAGTTGAAAATAGTGTTCAGGCTCTTGCCAGACTGATCGTTTCGATTGTGGCTATTAATATAGCCCTGTGAAGAATACATTGTAATGACCCAATCAATCATCATAAATCAGATCCCTTCAACATTCACATATTTCAATCAGAGTATTCAAATTGCTGTGTTTGTTCAGGACGTTTGTCTTGGAATAATTAAATGTTGTCTTGAACAATGAACCATATAGTCTGATCATTTGGACTCAATGTAATGACACTGGAGGATTCAATCGTCTTTACACTTGTTTTAATGGATCAGAGATTGACAGACGGCCATTTGGCATCGGTGTCTGAGCATTATTCAGAATGGTTCAGACCCCTCAGCTGCAGTGTAGAGTTAACCCTGGCTGTTTCACTATGATGCCCATTTCTATCCCTGTCTGGTACCTACGAATTATATGACAAGGGACATACATAATGTAGTATTACTATCATTGACTCCCTGTCAAGATGAAGGTTCAATAAAAGTACACTGAATAAGGCCACGACAACACTACCACCACAGTACACAGTCAGAATAACACCACGACAACACTACCACCTCAGTACACAGTCAGAATAACACGACAACAACACTACCACCTCAGTACACAGTCAGAATAACACAACAACAACACTACCACCTCAGTACACAGTCAGAATAACACGACAACAACACTACCACCTCAGTACACAGTCAGAATAACACCACAACAACACTACCACCTCAGTACACAGTCGAGATAAAACACGACAACAACACTACCACCTCAGTACATAGTCAGAATAACACCACAACAATACTACCACCTCAGTACACAGTCAGAATAACACCACGACAACACTACCACCTCAGTACACAGTCATAATAACACGACAACAACACTACCACCTCAGTACACAGTCAGAATAACACAACAACAACACTACCACCTCAGTACACAGTCAGAATAACACGACAACAACACTACCACCTCAGTACACAGTCAGAATAACACGACAACAACACTACTACCTCAGTACACAGTCAGAATAACACGACAACAACACTACCACCTCAGTACACAGTCAGAATAATACCACAACAACACTACCACCTCAGTACACAGTCAGAATAACACCACAACAACACTACCACCTCAGTACACAGTCAGAATAACGCCACGACAACACTACCACCTCAGTACACAGTCAGAATAACACCACGACAACACTACCACCTCAGTACACAGTCAGAATAACACCACGACAACACTACCACCTCAGTACACAGTCAGAATAACACAACAACAACACTACCACCTCAGTACTCAGTCAGAATAACACCACAACAACACTAACAACCCAGTACACAGTCAGAATAACGCCACGACAACACTACCACCTCAGTACAGTCAGATAACGCCATGACAACACTACCACCTCAGTACACAGTCAGAATAACACCACAACAACACTACCACCCCAGTACACAGTCAGAAGAACGCCATGACAACACTACCACCTCAGTACAGAGTCAGAATAACACCACAACAACACTATCACCTCAGTACACAGCCAGAAAAACGCCATGACAACACTACCACTTCAGTACACAGTCAGAATAACGCCACAATAACACTACCACCTCAGTACACCATCAGAATAACAGCAAGACAACACTACCACCTCAGTACACAGTCAGAATAACGGCACGACAACACTACCACCTCAGTACACAGTCAGAATAACGCCACAACAACACTACCACCTCAGTACACAGTCAGAATAACACCACGACAACACTACCACCTCAGTACACAGTCAGTATAACGCCACGACAACACTACCACCTCAGTACACAGTCAGAATAACACCATGACAACACTATCACCTCAGAATAACACCACAACAACTCTACCACCTCAGTACACAGTCAGAATAACGCCACGACAACACTACCACCTCAGTACACTGTCAGAATAATGCCACGACAACACTACCACCTCAGTACACAGTCAGAATAACACCACGACAACACTACCACCTCAGTACACTGTCAGAATTATGCCACGACAACACTACCACCTCAGTACACCGTCAGAATAATGCAACGACAACACTACCACCTCAGTACACCGTCAGAATAATGCCACGACAAAACTACCACCTCAGTACACCGCCAGAATAACACCACAACAACATACTGTAAGTGTGTCTTGTCAATATCTCTAAAAGTCAAACCTGTTACAGAATAAAGTGGACACACTGCTGCTGTTGTTGATGCTTATGTTAGTCCATCGTATCCGATGAGGACTTCCTTTGTTTGTATATATTTATTGTTGTTGTTAAACAGTAATCTGTGAGCTCCTTTGGCTGCATTCACACAGGCATGCCAATTCTGATATTCTTTCCACTAATTGGTCTTTTCACCAATCACATCAGCTCTTTTAACATTAGATATTTTTCTGAGCTGATCTGATTGGTCAAAAGACCAATTAGTTAAAAAACATCAGAATTGGGCTGCCTGTCTAAACGCAGCCGTAGTGACAAAACATCCTATCCGTAAACCCCTTTGTCTATCGCAGACAGGACATGGAAAATCTTGGTTTGATGGGGCACACACACACACTGTGATACGATTACTTCACTGCCCGCTACCAGGAACCATGTACAATATGCACTAATCTTTGGAGATTGATACACAGAATGATGTCGCCTTTAAAGAGTGCCATCGGAGACTTCTTGGACACCACTGAGTCACAAACTGGGTGGCAGCTGGCAGTAATGTTGACATGATGTGTAAAACCAATAAACGCAGATGTTTGAAAACGACTTAACCAGTAGAGAGAAAAAGACATACAGTGAGGCAGTCAGGCAGTCAGTCAGTCAGTCGATAGAGAGAACGTTTGCGTGTGTATTTTGTTGATAACCTTGATTTGGAACACACTGTCAGTCTCCAGGAGCAGATGGCACAGAGCTCTATCCATGCTTGGGAGGGTAGCCCAGAGTGGGTGGGTGTGTGTGTCTCTCTGTGTGCCCTGTGTGTGTGTGTGTCTTGCATTTGTATGTGTTTGTGCATCTATGTCAGGTGTTTTCTGAGAGATGTTTTGCCCTCTTTGCGTGTATGTATTTGTGCACATCACACACAGCTCACAGCTTAGGCCTAGGTGAGTATGTGCCAGTATTTGGCTGTGTTCATCAAATTTGTATGGCCCCCCCACAAGATGCACCCCTCATTCCCTGCCCTATCAAGGACCGCTGTACATGTCTTGGCCAGTCTTATTCAAACTACAAGTCTTGTATGTATAACACTTACAAGAGCACAAGACAAACGTCCACAAATCCCAGTAGATGACATGTATTTTCATGTTTATTTCCATCTGACTAATCATTGCATATGTCCTCCCTTTTTTTAGACCGTTAGGAACACAAAGTAAAGGAGTGATTATCCTTTTACCCTTTCTCTTATCTCTATCTCTCTTATCTTCATCCTTCCATCTTTGTTTTGTCGCTGTGAATAAGTAAATAGGCCATCTTGGCTTTGCCTGTAAAATATAAATAATGATCAGTGATTTCAGGACGCTGTTTCTTTTTTTTTTCTCCATTCATTAATATTTCATCGTACTTATGGTTTAGGTCAAAATGACAAAACGATCTACCTTTTGTATATGTGTACAGGCTGTACAGGTTTAATAACTTGGCTTTTCTTTTTGAAACAAAAGAACTCAACACCCTAGATATTTGAAGGCTTGCTATAAGAGGAGGTACTGCTTGTTCTGCTCATTATTGTATTTCTATGTCTTTCCCCATGGCAAGCAGTTGTTTTTGAAACATTATACTGGGCCCACCTTGTAGCTCTGTGGTATGTAAACCCCAGGAGTGGGAACCTCTGAAGTGGACCCACCCAACATGTCTGTCATCATCACCACTTTACAGAGTTCACTGAGGTTGAGCGAATTTATTTCATTTTGTTTCTCTTTCACACTATGTTTGTAGCAGTTATTATCCAATAATCAACCCTCAATTACCTCAGTAAAACAAGGCTGATGTGCCCTGGGTGAGCACTGAGCGTATTAGATCCTGAAACTCCTCCAGCGTTTCCATGTTTCCGAAATGGTTACCAAAACGCCTCTAAGGAATTGTTGTAGACGAGAGAAGCTAGATGGTGGAATTCACGGGTTGCAGAACTACTCACTTTGTGTGATTCTTATCTTTGTGACTAGGCAGTGTAGGGGTTTTGTGTGTTTAACTTATTGTGTATGGGTGAGAATGGATGAATAAATAAATGTGTGTGTACTTTAAATGATGTGGAACAGTGTGTGTGTGAGTCTGTGTGTGTGTTGATATGTGGTTTGTGGCTGCTCTTATGACATTAACCTCAAGCGGGTCACTGAGCTAGAAAGCCATCAGCTTTGCCTCACAAATTCTATAACTCGCCCCACTGAGAAATCAATAGAGCGCATTAAGCCTTACATATCACAGGTATTCATCTCTCCTCCTCACTCTTAAGATGTTCAGTCCTTTCCTTTTACCCCTCCCTCCCTCCACCAATCACACCCCTCCCTCCCTCCCTCCACCAATCACACCCCTCCCGCCCTCCACCAATCACACCCCTCCCTCCCTCCCTCCCTCCCTCTCCCTCCCTCCCTCCCTCCCTCCCTCCACCCATCACACCCCTCCCTTCCTCCCTCCCTCCCTCCCTCCACCCATCACATCCCTCCCTCCCTCCACCAATCACACCCCTCCTGCCCTCCACCAATCACACCCCTCCCTCCCTCCCTCCCTCCACCCATCACACCCCTCCCTCCCTCCACCCATCACACCCCTCCCTCCCTCCCTCCCTCCCTCCCTCCCTCCCTCCCTCCCTCCCTCCCTCCCTCCCCCCTCCCTCCCTCCCTCCACCAATCACACCCCCTCCCTCCACCAATCACAACCCTCCCTCCCTCCACCCATCACACCCCTCCCTCCCTCCACCCATCACACCCCCTCCCTCCCTCCACCAATCACACCCCTCCCTCCCTCCCTCCACCAATCACACCCCTCCCTCCCTCCACCCATCACACCCTCCCTCCCTCCCTCCACCAATCACACCCCTCCCTCCCTCCCTCCACCCATCACACCCCTCCCTCCCTCCACCCATCACACCCCCTCCCTCCCTCCACCCATCACACCCCTCCCTCCCTCCACCCATTTTGTCGTCAGTGAAACTGCTCAATGTAGCGTGGCGACTGTTCATCATCGTGTCTATAAAGAATGCTCAAGACATTACCGTAATTATGACTTCACTGCCTGACAAGATTTAACCGAGCTGGTCTGTACCTGACATGGGTTCTAATGATGTTGTTTGTGTATTAAGATAGGCCCTCTGAAACAAAAGTTGCTGATGGTGTCTATCTTGGTCCTGGTCAGCCTTAGGGAGCGTACATGCTGGAGTGGAGAGTAATGAACAAACCACTGTCCGTAATGGAGATCACTGGCAGGCTGTTTAATTGCACAACCTAAGCCAGGGGCCCCGCCTGCTTTTCTGTGATATGACTTTATTATGAGGTGTCATTGTGTGTGTGTGTGTGTGTGTGTGTGTGTGTGTGTGTGTGTGTGCCACATCTCCTAATACTCCTCATCCACCACACTTTTCTAGGAGACATGAACATGGCGGTAGCTAAAAGACAACAATAACAATGTCTTCTCCAAATTGACGAGTTAAACTCTTTGGGAATTATTGTTCTTCACATTTCAATCAATTCTATAACTTCTCTCTGTAACCAGAGGACTTTGATAAAGGCAGCGCTCTTATCTGTATGAACATGCTGGCTGCCCCATAGGACTCCATATTCCCCAACCTATCAAATGAGCTTAGAATGCATGTGGTTATTCAATTGAATATGCTTAATTAGGATGTATATGGCGTTGTAGATGTTCATAAAAATGCATATTTTGCAGTTAGTTTAATATGAATGTATTTAAGTACTTGGTGTCATTAATGTGATCCGTTATACTTCATCTCATTACCATATAACGTTATATGGCTCATTGTCCTGAATCTTGCTGGGAGCTCCAGAGTTTTTGTGCTTCCCTTGCCAGTCTCGTCTGCTAGGGTCCCCTGCCTACGTTGACGGACCGTATCACTCTGTTTTTGATGTGTCCCCTGCCAGATTGAGATGTGGACCTCATGGGGCGTTTGTGATTGTAACCACGCGCCACTGGAATTTGATTTCAGCTGTGCTGTGCGCTCCCAGCCAGCATGGGCTAAATTGAAGCGTGTGACGATTTAATCAGGATGCCCCTTAGTGCGCGCGTGTGTGTGTGTGTGTATAGGAGTGTGGTTGTATGTGGGCCTATAGGCATATACATTATGTTTGTTTGTTTGCAAGTATGTGTGGGTGTGAGCAAGAGAGAGAAAGAGTCTGAATAACAAACATGTTTAATGGGGATATAGCTGCAAATCCGGATCCCATTTGTAGACGGACACTTAAAACCATCTGGGAAAAAGCTGCATTTGCCACTTGCCAAAAACTATTTCAATGCTACCACGAATGAGCTGAATTGAAGTTCCCCTTAAAACTGAAAATTGACAGTTAATTAAACAACATTAATTAAACAACATTGCTAACCACTCTTTTACTTAACCTCTTCAGTCTGTGATTCTGCCTGGCCTTTATCCTGACAACTGATGGGGCTGCCAGTTCTTCACAGAACATAATCAATACTCTGAAGTGTTATGTACACTGTCACTCGACTCCACCTCTGACATGAGGCTCTTGCTTTTCACCAAATAAGCACTGACGCTCTTTGTCAAACAGGTGCTAACCCACAGAACGATTCTTAAACTGTAAAAATAGCCGGTCAGGACCACAGGTGACCAATTATAATCATGTTCCTCATCCTCCACCTCTTCCAGGCAGCGTGCTGGCAGGCTCCATAGACTGTCAGGAGGCTGAGCGAGGCTGTGTGCAGGATCAGGGCTGCATGGGGGTGTACAGGGTGCTGGAGTACTGTGCTGCTGAGGAGGCCGTGTCGCCCCTGGGCCCAGATGCCCGGGGGGAGTGTCTGGAGGCCCAGAGCGCCCTGCAGCAGTATCGGCCCCTCCAGGCCTGCAAGTGCCAGCGCGGCTCCCGCCGGGAGGAGCTCTGCCTCAGGGTCTACTGGACCGTCAGATTCGCTGGTGAGTTTCACTGTTTGTGTGTTTTTTTGTCTTTTTATGTGTTTCATTTTATCTGTGTGTGTGTGTGAGATGTTTTTCTCTTGAATGTCTCTGTGTTGTTGCTGCAGTGTATGATGAGTACGAGGTGTCTCCGTATGAGGATCTGGAGGTGGAGTTTGTGAGGCACATAGAGATGTCACGCATGGCCTCTATCATGGCAGGTACTGCTCCACTCCCGTCACTACACAGCTCGCTCTTATTGGAGCATAATAATGACTATGACAGTCTGGGATGTCCAGAATCATGTCTTTTATGATTTTGTCTTCCTTTCTCTCTTATTCATTGCCCCTTTTCCCAAAACCCCACCTTCCTCCATTCTTCTCTCTGTTTTCTTCCTCTCCTCACCCTACCACTCCTCCCTCTCCTCCCAGCCTCCTCTCTGCCTCTGGATGGACAGAACCAGTGTCTGAAAGCAGCCCAGGACTGTGGTCTGTATGAGAAGTGTGGTTCTCTGAGGTCGGAGTATGTTGTGGCCTGCACCAAGCGGGCTCCGGGCTCCGACGGCAGCTGTAACAGACAGAAGTGCCACCGGGCGCTGCGTCGCTTCCTGGAGCGGGTACCAGAGGAGTACAGCTTCGCCCTGCTATTCTGTCCCTGCTCCGATGCTCTCTGTGGGGAGCGCCGGCGGAAGACCATCGTACCGTCGTGTTCCTATGAGGAGAGAGACGGCAAACCCAACTGCCTCAGCCTGCAGGGCTACTGTGCCAGGGATGAGCTGTGTAGGTGAGCTGAGCTGGCTGGGGAACATGGTTTCTGGGAGGTGTGACATCAGGCTAAACTTTTCCACTCCACATTAAGTCCTCTATCAAGGCACATTAACAGTTATAATCACAATGCAAAGATTCATAACTAGCGTAATGTTAGAGAGGCAGAGGTGGAGAGGACTGGATGTACCTATTTCATCAACCATTTGAACATTTGCAATCCTCTCAGTGCAAGAGGTTCAGATAAATAGTTACAGTACAAATAGTTCCAAGGTTTGACTTCCCTACAGAGAAGAGGTTGTTCACTAATCTTCATCATTGATAACGTTGATAACATCCATAATAATAAGGACTAATGATATGTCGATAAGGCTCTGTGACGACTCTGACACAGGCTGCAGTGTTTTTATTCCACTGGCTGCTCAGTGGTGTTTTGTATGGATGAGTATGTCTGTGGAGCAGGTGAGAGGTGTTAATGTGACCTACATTGGAATTATGAATACACAACTGGGTTTGACTAGCAGACGCTATGTTCCAGTGTTCTTATCAAGTCAATATTCAGAAAATATTATATATATACAGGAAAAATCGAATATTCAGAATAATATTGCAGCACCTCGAGTCTCATGTTTCGGATGCTTACACAATTCCAAGCTGGAAGGTTCTCTTTCTGTATGCTTTCATGTGCTACGGATTCTGCGTTTCGCTAGGTACTGAATCCAAAAAACATAATTGTAAAGACGCCCTCAGAAATGTACACTGCCAAGTTGCCAACCCAGGATTGGCACCTGTTTACAATGATGTTTTTCTCCCTTTGTGTGTTTGTGTATGGGTGTGTGTTTGTGTGAATGTGTGTGTTGGTGTGTATGTCTATCAGATCTCGTCTGGCTGATTTCCAGCACAACTGCCAGCCCTCGTCCCACTCTCCCTCTGGCTGCATGAGAGAGAGTGGAGCCGTCTGCCTTAAGGCCTACGCAGGACTCATAGGTGAGCTGGAGAGAGAAAGGGAAGAGGGGATGGAAGAGGGATTAACAACACAAGGAAGGAACAATGTTAGAGAAGGAGTGCTGAGTTGACTCCAAGGGCCTTTTAATCAGGTCATTGTTGTTAGCTTTTGCTAACCCCAAGGTGTAGGTAGGCACTCATTTCATTGCCAATTGGCTTGTTTGGCTTTTCATCAAACGCTCCCAGTTCGTATTGAAATCAGGTCTGCTGACACATCTCTATGAACCCAACCTGCTCCTGTGTGTGTCTGTGTGAACCAGGCACCATCATGACCCCCAACTACGCAAACAATCTCAGTATGGACGTGTCCCAGTGGTGCAGCTGTGAGGGAAGTGGGAACCTGTGGCAGGACTGTCTGCACATCCTGCACATGTTCCACAGAAACATCTGTCTGCGTGAGTAATACTCCCTCCCTCAACCCCGCACAATGACACCCCCTACAGGCTGCTGCAGCAATAGCCCTGGTCCTGTGAAGCCCACTTGAAATCAGCAGATTACAGAAATACATTTGCGGGTGCTCTGTAGCCCAGTAGCCCTAGAGATCTGCTTACTTTTTCTGTATGGTTTACTGTAGCTCAGCGCTTAATTACAAATGTTGATGGACAGCGGTGTTAAATGAAATCGTTTCATTCACATCTGATTGACGTATTGAGCATGCAACTGAGGTGAATAACATAATTATTGCCAAGCCTTATTAAAGAGCGACTGCCCCTAAAAAGCAACTTCTAATTTGGAAAAACTGCCTCTGTGGCATCGATATTAGTCAGAAACATTTATTCTAGTGTCAAAATTTACTACAAAGTGTAAATAGGATAACTTTGGTCATAAAGTCAGTCTCGTCCAAAACAGAGATTTACAAGATGATAGGAAAAAATGGTATGTCACTGAATGGAGGGCACCGTAACAGTTTTCCTTGGGCTGGGTTTATTTCAATCCTGCCCACATGCCCACAGCTGGCAGCACCCAAATAATCATCAATTCAGAGCGCAGCTGTACACAACCGGATCATAATGCCCATGGTCATTTGGTTTGACATAAGATATCCCTATGGGGCTGGTTAGGAAATTACACAATGTACAGTGGGGGAAAAAAGTATTTAGTCAGCCACCAATTGTGCAAGTTCTCCCACTTAAAAAGATGAGAGAGGCCTGTAATTTTCATCATAGGTACACGTCAACTATGACAGACAAAATGAGAAAAATAAATCCAGAAAATCACATTGTAGGATTTTTTATGAATTTATTAGCAAATTATGGTGGAAAATAAGTATTTGGTCAATAACAAAAGTTTCTCAATAGTTTGTTATATACCCTTTGTTGGCAATGACACAGGTCAAACGTTTTCTGTAAGTCTTCACAAGGTTTTCACACACCGTTGCTGGTATTTTGGCCCATTCCTCCATGCAGATCTCCTCTAGAGCAGTGATGTTTTGGGGCTGTCGCTGGGCAACACGGACTTTCAACTCCCTCCAAAGATTTTCTATGGGGTTGAGATCTGGAGACTGGCTAGGCCACTCCAGGACCTTGAAATGCTTCTTACGAAGCCACTCCTTCGTTGCCCGGGCGGTGTGTTTGGGATCATTGTCATGCTGAAAGATCCAGCCACGTTTCATCTTCAATGCCCTTGCTGATGGAAGGAGGTTTTCACTCAAAATCTCACGATACATGGCCCCATTCATTCTTTCCATTACACGGATCAGTCGTCCTGGTCCCTTTGCAGAAAAACAGCCCCAAAGCATGATGTTTCCACCCCCATGCTTCACAGTAGGTATGGTGTTCTTTGGATGCAACTCAGCATTCTTTGTCCTCCAAACACGACGAGTTGAGTTTTTACCAAAAAGTTCTATTTTGGTTTCATCTGACCATATGACATTCTCCCAATCCTCTTCTGGATCATCCAAATGCACTCTAGCAAACTTCAGACGGGCCTGGACATGTACTGGCTTAAGCAGGGGGACACGTCTGGCACTGCAGAATTTGAGTCCCTGGCGGCGTAGTGTGTTACTGATGGTAGGCTTTGTTACTTTGGTCCCAGCTCTCTGCAGGTCATTCACTAGGTCCCCCGTGTGGTTCTGGGATTTTTGATCACCGTTCTTGTGATCATTTTGACCCCCACGGGGTGAGATCTTGCGTGGAGCCCCAGATCGAGGGAGATTATCAGTGGTCTTGTATGTCTTCCATTTCCTAATAATTGCTCCCACAGTTGATTTCTTCAAACCAAGCTGCTTACCTATTGCAGATTCAGTCTTCCCAGCCTGGTGCAGGTCTACAATTTTGTTTCTGGTGTCCTTTGACAGCTCTTTGGTCTTGGCCATAGTGGAGTTTGGAGTGTGACTGTTTGAGGTTGTGGACAGGTGTCTTTTATACTGATAACAAGTTCAAACAGGTGCCATTAATACAGGTAACGAGTGGAGGACAGAGGAGCCTCTTAAAGAAGAAGTTACAGGTCTGTGAGAGCCAGAAATCTTGCTTGTTTGTAGGTGACCAAATACTTATTTTCCACCATAATTTGCAAATAAATAAATAAAAAATCCTACAATGTGATTTTCTGGAAAAAAAATTCTCAATTTGTCTGTCATAGTTGACGTGTACCTATGATGAAAACTACAGGCCTCTCTCATCTTTTTAAGTGGGAGAACTTGCACAATTTGTGGCTGACTAAATACTTTTTTTCCCCACTGTCCATGGGACAATATTTGTAAATGTCAATAGCTCAACATTTCAATGAAAACCTCAAACCAACTATAAATTGTAGAAATGTACAGTGGGGAGAACAAGTATTTGATACACTGCCGATTTTGCAGGTTTTACTACTTATAAAGAATGTAGAGGTCTGTATCTTTTATCATAGGTACACTTCAACTGTGAGAGACGGAATCTAAAACAGAAATCCAGAAAATCATGTTGTATGATTTTTAAGTAATTAATTTGCATTTAATTGCATGACATAAGTATTTGATACATCAGAAAAGTAGAACTTCATATTTGGTACAGAAACCTTTGTTTGCAATTACAGAGATTATACGTTTCCTGTAGGTCTTGACCAGGTTTGCACACACTGCAGCAGGGATTTTGGCCCACTCCTCCATACAGACCTTCTCCAGATCCTTCAGGTTTCGGGGCTGTCGCTGGGCAATACGGACTTTCAGCTCCCTCCAAAGATTTTCTATTGGGTTCAGGTCTGGAGACTGCCTAGGCCACTCCAGGACCTTGAGATGCTTCTTACGGAGCCACTCCTTAGTTGCCCTGGCTGTGTGTTTCGGGTCGTTGTCATGTTGGAAGACCCAGCCACGACCCATCTTCAATGCTCTTACTGAGGGAAGGAGGTTGTTGGCCAAGATCTCGCGATACATGGCCCCATCCATCCTCCCCCTCAATATGGTGCAGTCGTCCTGTCCCCTTTGCAGAAAAGCATCCCCAAAGAATGATGTTTCCACCTCCATGCTTCACGGTTGGGATGGTGTTCTTGGGGTTGTACTCATCCTTCTTCTTCCTCCAAACACAGCGAGTGGAGTTTAGACCAAAAAGCTCTATTTTTGTCTCATCAGACCACATGACCTTCTCCCATTCCTCCTCTGGATCATCCAGATGGTCATTGGCAAACTTCAGACGGGCCTGGACATGCGCTGGCTTGAGCAGGGGACCTTGCGTGCGCTACAGGATTTTAATCCATGACGGCGTAGTGTGTTACTAATGGTTTTCTTTGAGACTGTGGTCCCAGCTCTCTTCAGGTCATTGACCAGGTCCTGCCGTGTAGTTCTGGGATGATCCCTCACCTTCCTCATGATCATTGATGCCCCACGAGGTGAGATCTTGCATGGAGCCCCAGACCGAGGGTGATTGACCGTCATCTTGAACTTCTTCCATTTTCTAATAATTGCGCCAACAGTTGTTGCCTTCTCACTAAGCTGCTTGCCTATTGTCCTGTAGCCCATACCAGCCTTGTGCAGGTCTACAATTTTATCCCTGATGTCCTTACACAGCTCTCTGGTCTTGGCCATTGTGGAGAGGTTGGAGTCTGTTTGATTGAGTGTGTGGACAGGTGTCTTTTATACAGGTAACGAGTTCAAACAGGTGCAGTTAATACAGGTAATGAGTGGAGAACAGGAGGGCTTCTTAAAGAAAAACTAACAGGTCTGTGAGAGCCGGAATTCTTACTGGTTAGTAGGTGATCAAATACTTATGTCATGCAATAAAATGCAAATTAATTACTTAAAAATCATACAATGTGATTTTCTGGATTTTTGTTTTAGATTCTGTCTCTCACAGTTGAAGTGTACCTATGATAAAAATTACAGACCTCTACATGCTTTGTAAGTAGGAAAACCTGCAAAATCGGCAGTGTATCAAATACTTGTTCTCCCCACTGTATATACAAATTGTAGCTCTCTTCACGACAACAGACACAGGTTGGTTCCTTGAAACGGGCGTTTATTGCCTTGCACGTCTTTTTCTCCGATGCATCCACGTCACGCCGTGAGAACTATATATTTGAATGAACACAGTAACGTTGATAAATTATACAGTACTGAAACAAAATAATACAAATGGCGCTCGGCGCGACAATACAAATGGCACTTGGCGCGAATATAAACATAGTTCTACAGGTTGAACAAAATACCTTGTTGGCTGCTTGTCCTGAAAAGAGGTTCTTGAATCCTTAAAGTCCCATGAAAGTCCCTTTACTGTCTTTCTTGGCCTCTGCCATCAACAATTATAACTCAGACTAAGATCTGCTTAAGTTAGATTGCACACAGTCAATTAACAAATTCCGTAGCAGTAACACAACAGAGAACCTTAGTTCCTTGATGGAACATAAAAACACAAACAATGGCCTAAAGTTAATTTTACCTGTTACATCACATTTAAAATCTTACCTATACATCAATAAATCATTTATTTATTTAATACATCAAATAAACCATGAATTATGTATTAATCATGCATCGTGAACACAGCATCTATGTAACACCACTTACACTCCCACCAAATCACTCATTAACTTGGAATGTGGGATTTTCTTTTAAACAAACATTATGAAAATAATGAATAAAATGTTTTAAGTCTGAATGAACGTGATGAACGTATGTGATTTAGTTAGCCTCTAGTAAGGTAACTACCTTGTGAATAGGCCTTTCAAGGAGGACTGATCTAGTGTGTGGTTTTCCTGACTAGTAGCTTCAGCTTTCGCACCATGCCGTCTGCACTAGGATGAGCTTCTACAACCCTGACAAGCTTCCACTCGTTTCTTGGTGAGCTGTCATCTTGTAGAATCACAATATCATCTACTTGTGAGTTTCGTGATTTTCTTTGCCATTTCTGTCATTGTTGGAGGTTTAGCAGGTTTTCTCGTTTCCATCTTCGCCAGAATTCATTGGCTAGGAACTGCACTCTTCTCCACCTTTTGCACAGATAGAGGTCTTCTTTGCAGAATTGTCCAGGAGGGGGCAGAATAATTGAAGATTTTATAGTTAGTATGTGGTTAGGAGTGAGAGGTTCTGGACTGTTGGGATCGTGAAGATGTTCAACACTTAGTGGCCTGCTGTTGATTATAGCCATTGTTTCATAAAGGAATGTTCTCAGAGTTGTGGTGTCGAGTCTGCTTGCGGACTTGTCGAGCATAGTAGTCAGAATGCTCCGAATCGTTCGAATTTGGCGCTCCCAGACTCCACCCATGGAACTTGCTGATGGGACGTTCATAACGAATTCACAACCGATTGCTCGTTGACGTTCTTGATCCATTCCCTTGAGCAACTCAAAAAACACTATTTTAGCACCCATGAAATGTGTTCCCCGATCGCATCTCAATTGGCGTACAGGTCCTCTGATAGCTACAAACATTCGAAGTGCATTTATGAAAGCGTCTGTTGTCAAGTCGTCTAGTGTTTCAATATGCACTGCTCTGGAGCATAGGCAGGTAAACAACAATCCATATCGTTTTAATTCCTTTCTTCCTTCCTTTACGATGAAGGGGCCAAAACAATCAAGACCGCAGTAAGTAAAGGGAGGGGATGTCTCTGTTCTCTCACCCGGCAGATCCGCCATTTGTTGAACTTCTGTAGTTCTTCTGTATCTCCTACATTGTACTCACTTGTAAATGTGTGAGGAGACCACATTTCCGCATCCCAAGATCCATATTCCGTTTGCACGCAACTCGTTCATAGTCATGCCTCTTCCTTGGTGGTGTACACACACATGATGATGTTTGACGAGCAGGGCTGACACATGAGATTTCTTCGGAAGTATTGTGGGATGTTTTACATCATGGTGTAATGCTGATTGGGATAGCCGTCCTCCCACCCTGAGGACATTGTTTTTGTCCAAGAAGGCATTCAACTGGTGTAACTTGTTGTGCTTGTTCATGGTATGTTCTTTCTGGAGCTTGATTTTATGGATGTCTTCAGCAAAGGCTTCTTCTTGCACCAGCTTGATAATGAAGATTTCTGCTTTTCTTCTTTCTTCAAGGCTAGTTGCTTCATTCGTTCTTGGTTGAAGTCCTTTGAATTCCCTGACAAAATTTCTGGATCCTGGTGATGGCTCTCACTGCTCTGGACCAGTCAGAAAACTTAATGAAGCGATTCGCTATTGAATTCACTTCTTTCGTCTTGAATGCGTGGACATGGGCCTTGCGAAGCTCAGGGTCGGTTGTTTCTACTTCTCCCACCATTTCCTCTTCACATGGAAGACTCCGCTGCCAAAGAAAGTTGGGTCCTTTCAGCCAGTTAGACTCTTTCAGCTGAACTGCACTCAGCCCTCTTGAGGCATAGTCGGCTGGGTTATTTTCAGAGCTGACATATCGCCATTGTTCAGGGTTTGTGCTTGATCTTATGCGTTGGATCCGGTTTGCTACAAACCTGTGAAACCTCTTGGCGTCGTTGTTCACGTAGCCAAGGACCACCTTTGAGTCCGTCCAGTAACACTCTTGCAGGTTTTCAATCTTGAGCTCTCTTTTGACGACATCACCATTACGGACTGAAGTCACAGCTGACGACAATTTAAGTCTTGGGATAGTCGTTCGTTTGGTAGGGGCTACTCTCTTCCCCATAACAAGTGAGCAACTGATATGTCCTGTTTCACTTATAGCTCGGAGATACGAACATGCACCATATCCATTGAGAATTGCATCTGAAAAGTTGTGAAGCTCATATCGCTTGACCTCGCCAAAGCTTGATGAAAGGTAGCTTCTTGGAATCTTCAGGGCTGCAAGGTGAGGCAAATCCTTAAGCCATGACTCCCATTGTGGCAGAATGTGCTCGGGGAGATCTTCGTCCCAGCTTACTTTGTCTCTGCATAGCGTCTGAAGGATCTGTTTGCCAACTAGTATGAAGGGAGCCACAAACCCCAGCGGATCATAGACGGAAGCGACGGTTGAGAGAACACCTCTCCTTGTCAGTGGATTTTCCTTAACTACGACCCTGAATTGGAATTCATCTGTTTCGACGCACCACTGAACTCCAAGCGCTCGCTCGATGTAAAGTTCTCCAAGGACCATGTCTAGATCCTTGGTTTGGGCACGTTCTGCAAGTGGTATAGCGGTAATCACTTCTTTGTCGTTGGACACGAACTTGTGCAGCCGAAGGTTTCCTGTTTTGCACAAGGCTCTTGACTCTTCCACCAAATGTATGGCTTCAGCAGGTGGCTTTACGCTTATTAAGCCATCGTCGACTTAAAAGCTTCTCTGGATAATCTTGATGGACTCTTCACTGAACCTTCCATGACCCTGCGATGCCAGATGCTTGAGTCCAAAGTTGGAGCAGCCAGGGGATGAAGCTGCCCCAAACAAGTGCACCTTCATTCTGTACACAGAGGGTTTGGAGTCTAGATCGCCTTTGTCCCACCAGAGGAACCTTAGGTAGTCTTGGTGTTCCTTTGCAACGTGAAACTGATGAAACATCTTTTCAACATCACACATTATGACGACTGGACCTTTTCTAAACCGACATAGCACTCCAACTAATGTGTTAGTCAGGTCTGGCCCGGTCAAGAGATGATCGTTTAGGGAGGTCTCTTGACAGCGTGCCGAACAGTCGAAAACCACACGGATCTTCCCAGGTTTGTGGGGGTGGTAGACTCCGTGGTGCGGAATGTACCATGCTGGTTGGTTATCGAGTTCAGGCTGTGGAACCTTCTCAGTATCTCCTCTGGTTATTATGTCATTCATGAAATGGACATAATCCTCATAATACTGCTTATTTATCCTCAGTCGTCGCTCTAATGAGGTGAGCCTATGAACTGCACATCGTTTATTGTCTGGGAGATTAGGTTTGTCCGTCTTGAAAGGAAGTGGGAGTTCATAGTGTCCGTCTTCCTTCTGCCTTATACTTTCTTTCACTTTAAACAAGAAGAGAAGGTCTTCCTGAGAAACTGGGTTGTCATCTGCAGTGTGATCTGTGAAATCAGATTCGAGGACCTTGATTATGTCTGTTGGATTGATCTCTTTGACTTGAGTTTTGCACACAAAGTGTACTTCTCTCTTCAGCTCAACTGATGGCTGCACGGCAGGTGTCACTTGTCGCACTATGATTCTGTGACTGGTTCCTATTGCATCACCGTAGTCACTTGCTTGAGTCGAGCAGCCAACAATGCTCCAGCCAAGATCAGTTCGCTGTGCATATGGATGATTTTCTTCACCGGACAGGATCTCCCTTGGCAGAAGGGCTTGTTGACAGTTATAGCCGATCAGAAGGCCTACTTCGCAATCCAGTGGTGGTGGAATCTTGTCTGCCAATTGTTCCAGATGAGGCCATTTTAGAGCTGTTTCAGCAGTTGGAATGTGCGACCTGTCTGCTGGAATGAATCCTCGTGTGAAAAGTGGTGACAATGGGATACTTTTCTCTAAGTTGTACCCTCTCACTTGTAGACTTGTTAGTTTCTGGCAGGGTATGACTGTTGACCTTGTAGACATTGTGGACAGCTGCAAACTGACATTCTCTTTTTCTTTGTGTTGAGGTCTTGGGCCACTTCATCTAGGATGAAAGTCGTATCGCTTTTGTGTCTAAGAGCGCATAGACGAGAACTTCTTGATCTGGCTGTTTTGTGGACGAGACCCAGACTGGTATGATTGAGGACGTTTGTGTGCTTAGGCCTTCTTGTATGACTCTGTTGGTAATTGCTGCTGCAGCTATTTCTTTGGTGTCTGCTCTGTGCTTTGAGTAGTCGTCTACCTTTGGAGGTGTTGACCTTTGATGTTCCTTGAACTTGTCATCATGCTCTACCAACTGAGCTACATCCCTGCCGGCCATTCTCTCCCATACCCTGGACGACGCTGGGCCAATTGTGCGCCGCCCCATGGGTCTCCCGGTCGCGGCCAGCTACGACATAGCCTGGATTCGAACCAGGATCTCTAGTGGCACAGCTAGCACTGCGATGCAGTGCCTTAGACCACTGCGCCACTCGGGAGAATTGAAGTTATCTTCCTTTCTCTGTTAGGGATCGGGTTCTTTCACTTCTTCGTAGTCTTTCCACTTCTTCTGCAGACTCTGTGTCTGTCGCGTCGGGTTGAGCAGGTGATTTGGTAATTTCACGGCATGTCTCAGTGCTTGTGTCTGACATTTTGAGATGGATGTGGTATATGTGTCTCAACTATTGAGCTTGAATTGGATTTATATTAGGCTATGGGTGAATGTAAGCTACAATAGGCCTAAATGTGATTAGCCAGGAAGGTTAATAACTGTATGAATTCCTTAACTGTGTGAAGACTAGGTGGGTAGCCTAACTTCTAAATATAAACTTCAATATTGCATCAAGATAACTATCAGCATTTAAACTTAGCTAGACTTCAAGTTGACTTCAATTTCAAAATAAGATTGAAAATGACTTTGGTACAAATAAACTTAGTATAAACCTTAATCACAGAATGAATATGCGTATAATGCATTAAATCACGTATCACTTCACATAATAAAATAATTTCACATCAGTGGAGGGACCATTTAAACTTTGCTTAAATTGCCCTTTAAGCTTGGCTAACACCACTTTTCATAAAACACTAATCTTAATTTCAATTTATGATTATCTTTTATCTTTACTCAAAACTTGTTCACTTGCTTATGGAGTTAAGTTTCCCTTTAAATCTAGTAACACCAGCACATTCGATTTATCCCCAAAACATGTAGGCTAAGCACAGTATGTAAGATTCATAGAGCTGAGTCCTTAGTTGCAATTTCCAAGTTGAACCACTTCTCATCCCACCTTAACTTGAATGTTGAGTGCTTTTGGCCTGAAAAGTTGCGCTTTCAACACAGTCCAATCACCGTTGCTTGCAGTCGCTATGCCGAAAATGTCATGGGCTTTGCTTATCTGATCTGCTGGATCTTCGTTGCGTCGTTACCCGCGGCGGTCTTGTTGTCTCTCCTACCCGTGTTGAGCAGGCGAGTTCTCACTGTAGCTCTCTTCACGACAACAGACACAGGTTGGTTCCTTGAAACGGGCGTTTATTGCCAAGCACGTATTTTTCTCCGATGCATCCACGTCACGCGGTGAGAACTATATATTTGAATGAACACAGTAACGTTGATAAAGTATACAGTACTGAAACAAAATAATACAAATGGCGCTCGGCGCGACAATACAAATGGCACTTGGCGCGAATATAAACATAGTTCTACATGTTGAACAAAATACCTCGTTGGCTGCTTGTCCTGAAAAGAGGTTCTTGAATCCTTAAAGTCCCATGAAAGTCCCTTTACTGTCTTTCTTGGCCTCTGCCATCAACAATTATAACTCAGACTAAGATCTGCTTAAGTTAGATTGCACACAGTCAATTAACAAATTCCGTAGCAGTAACACAACAGAGAACCTTAGTTCCTTGATGGAACATAAAAACACAAACAATGGCCTAAAGTTAATTTTACCTGTTACATCACATTTAAATTTTTACCTATACATCAATAAATCATTTATTTATTTACTACATCAAATAAACCATGAATTATGTATTAATCATTAATCGTGAACATAGCATCTATGTAACACCACTTACACAAATATTTAAAGGATTTAAGGAGACAGCTAAAGGATTTGCGACATGAAAATATTGTCTAATTTACATTGACAGTCCCTAACTAGCCCCAGAAATAGACTATCCAATGTTAAACCAACTTTGCCACGGCCACGGTCGCACACCAGCCACCTGAAGCTAATTGGCTAAATAAGTTGGCTATTACTAGCTAGCCTAGGCGTCTTCAAGTTCTCACTGTGTCAGGGATGCTCTGTGAATTGCATGATGCCCAGTTGATTAATTAATTCATGGCTTCATCAGCAGTGGGTAAAATAGAGGAATGATGGTGATGATGATGGTGATGATGTTGACGATGATGATGGTGACGATGATGCTGATGATGGTGACGATGATGCTAATAATGGTGACGATGATGATTGTGGTGATGATGGTGACGATGATGATGACGATGAGGATGGTGACGATGATGATGATGGTGATGAGGATGATAGTGATGATGATGGTGACAAGGTGGTGATGATGGTGACGATGATAATGATGATGGATGGTGATGATGGATGATGGATGGTAATGATGATGTGATGATGGTAACGATAATGAGGATGTCTGTTGTTGTCTCAGGTAATGCTATCAATTATTTGGGTGGCTCTTCCCCTCGCCTCGTGGAGAGCACGACCCTGCCCCCCCGTCGCCACGCATCAGCCACCCCCTCCCCACGCATCTTTCAGGACAAGGACAAGATCAATGTCAACGTCAACATTTTATCAGAACGCAACAGTGTGAGTGTAAGTACTCTTCATTGCCTTACCAAACCCAGACTGCATAAAGGCTGTACGCTAACTTAAAAACAATGGTGGACAAAAAGCTTGTTCCTTGGGTTTTTCTAAAGTGGGTTCTCACTGTGTCAGGGATGCTCTGTGAATTGCATGATGACCCACGGTGTGACATGAGCGACAATGGAGCTGCCTGAGTGTCAAAGCTCACTCACAGACCTGACCTGAGATACACTCCCAACACATCTGACTCAACACAAGGCTCACAGTCACAGGCAACACGTCACTGAGGCATTGAACAGAGACCCAGGATTTCCTCCTTACCTTTTCTCCTCCCTATGTCTCTGGCCCTATCTTCCTCTCACTCCTTCTCTCTCTCACTGTGTGTAAGGATTAGCCAGAGGTGTTTGCAGGAGAGAGCATCAATCCTCTTGAGTTGTTGATATTCATTTATTCACACCCATCTGTCTCCTATCCTCCTTTCTCTCGCCATCCTAATCCCCCTCACTTCCTTTCTCCTCTCCTCCGCTGCACTCCTTTACACCGTTCCAATCCCTCCCTCTCTTCTTTCCTACTAACCTCTAAGTCTCTATTCCCACTACAAGATATGAAGGAGAGTCTGAGGAGCGGGTTTGGCGAAAGATAATTCTACTTTTCAATTCACATTACGTCATTGTCTTACCTTTCATTGTGGCTGGTAACATTCTTGGTCCGCAGCTCAAATTGACCGTAAATATCACAGTAGCCACTAGCCAGTAAGCACAAACTATTCAACAATGACAGAAACTTCTTTTCTAAAACATATTACACTATTGAATAATGCAACCAAACCATATTACACTCTTGAATAATGCAACAAGTCACAAGCATGTATGTGCAGACAATTAAAGGCTTTAGTTTCTCATCTATAGGCTACACTCATTACATTTGAGCTTCAAGACAAAAGCACAGAGTTACTATAACAGTCTTCATCAAGTAACGTTAGCCTATCAAAAATGAATGATTAACCCTCTCACACGAATAGAAAAAGTACAGTAGGCCTACCTTTCAACAAACCAGGCTTCATTTTTATTAATATCATGTAAATCATTACATGTGGGGAAAAGCAAATTGCGACTGAAAACGTAGGTATAAGTGAATTCACCACGACGAGCTGTTTTATATGGAAGCCCATGCCCGCCACCAAAAAGATTAATAAAATAAAATGCTGCATGATTTGCCAACGTGCACAATTAGTCTGTGATTCAGTCTGATAAACTGTAGCCTACTGATAACAACCACAGCTGCAGGTAGCCTGGAGAAGCCTAGGCGCTCTCCCATCTGGGCCTGGCCAGGGGAAACGTAACGTCATGTTTTTATAGCCTAAAATAGGCCCATTTATTTGTATTCTGAGAAAATGTGAATTTGATCAAATGTGGTTTACATTCACACTTCGGGTGGCTAGGCGACCTAGGCCTTTTTAATCCACAATTATTGACTGGAATTAATCAATCGTAAGCTATAAAAACAAAGACAGTCGCTCGCACACTCCATATATATCAACTCCCAGTAATTGATTGGGTAAAACACCAACGTTTCGGCATCACTGTGCCTTCTTCAGGGTAATATCATGAATGCTTGAAGCATGTTATGTAGACAAACAGTGCAAGTAGTGCAACCAATGACAATAGTGAGGGGTGTGTCATAGTTATTAGGTTGAATTAATCAATCAACACAATAGTGATGACATACTGTATGAGTGTCTTTTTAATTACACATGCAAAGACCTAACGATGAAACCCTGCATACAGCCAGCTCAGCCCCGTTCGTTTTTTTGTCAGATCGCAATTGTTGTCTCTTTGTCTGTGTAAAGGGTTTTAATGTTTTCATCCTCCCTAGGACTAGGGAGTTTTTCCAGTAGTAAAAAACAACAACATATGACCTGATTAGAAAAGTAATCTGGTCCCATCATAGCCCATATCATAGCCCATATAAAACGTTTTTTTTTTTTACAGCTGATTTATTACTATGTCATACGATGCAACTGGGGTCCGGAGTTGGTTAGGTTAGCCTACTAACAGATCAGGAAAAACTTTAGGTCCCAGGAAAACAATTTCCCCCCCACCACTCTAGGACCTGTGGTGCCACCTCTGAAATCACCACACAATGTTACAAATGAAAAAACACATCCTATTTGTATGATCTACATTTTACATGTTTTTGGTGGTGGGGATCGGCTTCATAGTTTTATGTGGCTCAGTGCAGCCGGCAGCTACTGCGACAATTTCAGAGATGTAACAGGCTGTTACTGCAATTTCAGGTAAAAACTAAATAAAACAAGTCTCAAATATTAGGAAAATGTCTATACATTTCAGCTGTTTCAAAACCATTGCTCTGCTATTACCATTTATACTGTAGGAGAGTTGGCTCAATGAGACAATAATTTTTACACTGCCCTGCTTCAAGGGGGGCAACTGTCGGGCGAGTGTCGTGCACTACCTCTGGAGGTAGCGGTCGAGACGTAGCAAGTATGCAAGTTTACATTTGAGTAATATGTGTAGCTGACAGTATTTTTACGACTAGTGTATTAAGTGTGAAGAGGCTGTAAGCCTCCCTCCATCTGAGTGCAGGTTCAAGATGATCCTCTGTAACACTTCTCACTCTGTTGATCCAATACCATGACTAAGACTCTCACCATTCTTTCTAATGAAAAATATGCTGACACCTTTGGATTCTGAATTCAACACCTAAGTAAAAAAAAAAAAAAGGTTTAACGCTGAGTTGCTTTTTGTGTCTGTTAGGAAGCTCACTGCTAATAATGTCTCTTCCAAACTTGATTTTCTAATCCAATTTTCTATCACACTTAGTTCTACCAAGCAGATACAGCATGCACAATGTGCGGTAGTTACCTGCAAGTTCTGCTCCCTCTATTTTAAAGTAACTGCCCAGTGTTTCCAGATTTCTATGAAATAGAAATAAGCTTTTCTGTGTTGGAATGTTGTGGGCGTATACCGGTCATTAAAAATATTAATGCGAGTAGAGTGCTGATTGGCCAGCTCATCCTCCTCAGGGAGGTGACATCATGTTCTATGAGGAAATAGCAAGCATTTTTTAAACGGTCAGTTTGAGATACATATTTGAGTTGGGGTTTTTGACGTGTTTTTCTCCAATTTATGCTTTTGCCAGAAATACGAGGATAGGACAAGCATTATTTGGATATGAATTAACAGAATATGAACTTTTAAAAGTGAGATTTTCACTTTAATACCGAATTATTTATTATATTACATCCCCTCTGTCTTTCAGGTGGAGGACAGTGAGGAAGAGGAGGTAGAGGAAGAAAGCCAGGAATTCAACGTTATCCCACTGTATTCTGAGAAGGAGAAGTCTAGTGTGGGCTCCGGGACCCGAGGGGGCCATAGAGGAGCGGCAGGCCACACAGCACCCATGCTGCCCCTGCTGCCGCTGCTGCTGCTGCCTGCTTCTATGCTGGGCTGGGGGTGTCAGGTATAACGAGCCCCCCTACTACCCCGTCTTACACTCAGCTACAGTATCACATTCACTGGGTCACCTCCACCATGGCACTGAGACTGATGAGGAGACTTAAGGCTGAGGGAAGAACGACCACAATGAGGAAATGGACATTCACAGCTTTCTCCTATGGCACTCTGTCTTACATTCGTTTCTTACTTTCTGTTTTCCTTTGTTACTTTCCACCGTTGTTTTTCTCCAACCTCTATCTCTCCTGCTCCGACTACTCATGATCTTTAGTAGTCCTAGCTGCCCATCTCTTAGCTCTTCTCTCTCACATCAGTAGACATGGAGTTGAACAAGCTGTGCAGATAAATAAATAAATGGATGAATTAATAAGGTCTGTCTGGATGAATCGATGTGGCTGTCTGTCCAGTGCCTGCCTCAAGATTGGGTATCCAGCTCCACTCTCCCTCTTCATGAGGAGCCCACATCGCCCAAGGCCAGTAACAGCACCTATCTCAAAGAAAACATGACCAATGATTGGTGGAACCATGATAGTTAGTTACTTTGATTTTTGGGCCATGCCTCACATCTCTCTCCTTCATTATCTTCTCTTATTTCATCATGCTGTGTTCCCTTGGATAGGAGGGTTGTTGGGTAAGCCACTCTGTCTATGTTGTTTTTGCCATAAGCCAATAACTAAAGAAAAGATAGATTGAGGGATGATGTAGTTCGGTAGTTCTGTAGTTTTGTAGTTCTGTAGTTCTGTAGTTTTGTAGTTCTGTAGTTCTGTAGTTCTTCCTCCTATCTCTATGTTTCTCCCCTTGTTTGCTCCCTCTTCACCAGCTCAGACTAGATGCCACTGGCCTATTGTTTCCCCTCTCTAGTTCATACACCACTTATTCTCCACTTAGTTGAGGAGGTCTGAGAAATCCACCACAGGCACAATAATGAGACAAAATTCTAGTAATGACAATGGCATAGGAAAACAACATAAGCAATAAAACATGAAATCAGATGGCTCAGCGGGCAGGTGCTGGGGCCGTCTGGGTTTGGGCTCAGCGGGCAGGTGCTGGGGCCGTCTGGGTTTGGTCTCAGGGGAGAGAGGAACCAATTTACTGCTGTCTGAGGTTCACGAATGCTTTCAGTCCCTAGGTGTTGTTATAGTTTTGGAGAGACAGTATCACACTTAGCCATCCTTTTCCTGACTGTGTTTGATTAGGGAGAGAGTGGGGAGATGGGGAAGGGTACTGTAGCGCCTCTGGCAACTCTGATCATTGAGCATTACATTGAGCCTCTCTCTTTCTCTCTCTCAATCTCTCTCTCTGTCTCTCTCTCTCTCTCTCTCTCTCTCTCTCTCTCACTCTCTCTCTGCCTGATAAATATTTTGCTGATGTTAATGTTTTTTTCTTTCTTGCATCACTAATGTTTTTGTGAACTTGGAAAATTAGCTCCCACCTGAGGGGAAGTAGGTATAATGTTGTTTGTGATGGTTAAAGGGGGACCTACTTTACTGTGGGATTGTGAATGTGATGTTTATTCATCTACATCTTTCCCTTCTAGATGGGGATGTTAGATATGACTCATGTTCTCACAGATAATACATGATGCTTAAAATAGATAAATATTTACTGGGCATATCGGCGCTACAGATATCTACGCCAGCAGCATACCACCCTGCATCCCACTGCTGGCTTGCCTCTGAAGCTAAGCAGGGTTGGTCCCTGGATGGTAGACCAGATATTGCTGGAAGTGGTTTTGGAGGACCAGTAGGGGGCACTCTTTCCTCTGGTCTAAGGAGATCACAATGACCCATGGTAGTGAAGGGAACATTGCCCTGCATATGGTGCCGTCTTTCGGATGGGACGTTAAAACGTTCTGACTCTCTGTGGTCAATGAAGATCCCATGGCACTTATCGTAAGAGTAGGGGTGTTAAGCCCGGTGTCCTGGCTAAATTCCCAATCTCATACCATCATGGCCATCTAATCATCCCCATTACCTGGTCAAATAAGGGTCAATAAATAAATAATTGCATCATTTGCCACCAGTATCTAAGAATGGATGGGACCAGGGTGAGGGGAGTAGCTTTGACTTAATTCTGAGTGTTAATTAAGCAGGCAAGATGGCGTTAGTGCAGCCTAACACCCTCTCCAATCTGGACAGTGACGTTCATGATGACTGTTGTTATTTTTTAATAGGCACTGTCATTTCTCACTGCCTGGCAATGGATCCTTATGCTAGTGATCATCAAAGTGAGTGACAGCACCAGAGGTGATGTGAGAGCGGCAAGCCTTGATTTACACACTGAAACATCCTAAATAAATATGAGCATAAGCCATACAAGCGAACAGCAAGAGGGATCGAGCGTGCCAACTCTAAATTTATAACGTTGGTTTTGTTTGTACAGCTGTACACATATTTCCCTCCCCAGCCCAAACGCTTTTAATAATATCCAAATATGTCTGATTTTGTGTTCGATTACCATACCCAATGCGGAGTCGATATAGTGTTTTTATACTAAAATTAATCTACGGATAAAGGGAGAGGTAGGGGGGATTTGGGAAAGATGGGGAGAGTGACCGACATAGATGCAGAGAGACTTAGAGAGAGAAAGACGGCGCTGGCTCCTAAGGCTCTCAGTAGCATTAGTGTTGTAGTCAAGCCTCTGAGATTTATTTTCGTGCCTGTGGCTATGAGGTGAGTGTCTGTTCCACTGCATTACTGCTGTGCTTTAATTTGCCTTCACCTCAGCTTCTCCTCACAGACAGACAGCACCACTCTCCCATACATACTGTACATTCCCATCACTGTCTGTCACCAGGTCCATTTTAAAATCATCTGCTGCCCCTCACAGACAAAATGCCTCTACATCTACTACTACTCATGTTTTCTTTTCATGTGGAAACAACAAACACTGTACCATCAAATTCCTGCAAAGCTTTTTTTTTTGGGGGGGGGGGGTATGTATACTTTAAACAGCTAATGTATATACATTTGTGTGGTTTGTTTTCTCTTGTCGTTATAATCATTGAGAGTGGGCTGTGCCATATATGGCTGGGTCTTCCCTATTACAGCACATATTGGATCTTATGTAATTCCTCTTGTAAGTGGTTATATGTATGGATTATGGTCAAGCATCTGTCAGTATCTCTGTCTGTTTGTAACAGTGTAACCCTGTTGTTCTGCAGTGTTCCGTTTATGTTGCTGGCGTTGGCACAGGTATAAAACAGTAACGACAGCACCTCCATAGCTTGACCTTGATATCCATGTTGATGGTCATTTTTTGTCGGGTATATGATGATCATCATGTTCCACATTAGAATCAAACTGCTCATTTACTCAGCCGATGCCACCAAGCCCCTCTCAGTCGTGTGAAATAGGATTAGCTGTCTGAATCACACCACTCCTGAGAGTTGTTGCATGAACACTCTGTGGATATGGTGTAAGACCACCTCTTGAACGTGATCCTCAGTTGGCAAGCTGGTTAATACATTCAACTTGAGCAGTTGCCTGCCTCTCTGCCAACCTTCTAAAACAGTTTTGGGCTCTGTCCATTAGTATCAAAATGGTCAACATTTTGAAAATGGACCCCTGTTATTTATGGATGAGGCCAGTGAAATAAATGATACATGTAACATAGTAAAGCGCATTGCTCTGAAGTGCCTATGTAGTCTTCAGTTGGAGCGAGGAACGAAGGACTCTAGGTGGGCTGAGTTGAACATGAAACAGCCGCTGGATTAGCAGAGACATTAATCCTTGTTTTGATAATGAGGTTTTCTAGAACTTCAGAAAGTTCAGCAATGCCAAAATGTCCCAGCCATCAGTGCTGCTTTAAGCCACACAGTGCACTGCTCACCCCTACCTCTGTCACCATCCATCCACCTCCTTGGCCATGAATTCTGCCTAGCCCTATTCATAGCTGGTGATGTGGGTTTAGAAACAGGTGTGAGCTCTGTGTGATTCTTCATCAAGAGTGAGAAATGTACCATGCTGTGTGAAAAAACTACATACAATAATAAAACATCTCTAATTATTGTTTTCTGTGTGCAACTTTTTGCATGTCTACACTTTTTGGGGGATCTGGAGTTCATGATTTCAGCAACATTCCTACCCCTTTCTCTGGAGTATAGATCAACACTGATCTGCAGCTTTATCTGAGCAGATTAAATGTTAGAAGAATTGATGGGTTTGATGACTGGGTGGTGCAGTTTTATTGCAGGTGCATTAGGTAATGCTAATCAGGACAAAGGCAGGGAGGGACCTTGCCAAACCCCAAAATCTATGAATTGAGATATATCATATTTGGAAAAGCTTTATGGACAAATCTCAAGGACATCAGCTTAGATTCATGCATTAAATTATTTCCCACTCACTAAAGAGATACTCTGGAGGATTGAAAACTACCTCGTTATTTTTTAAACCTCCCGTTTTGGACTCGAAGGGTCAATGTATGGCTAATACATGCATAATTAACAATCTACAGTCTTCTCCCAGCAGAAAAAGGCACAGAATCCTTACATTCTAACCTGCCATCATTTAGTGCATGAGATCTACATGCTCGTTCCTGTCATGTAGTGAACACGTGCTCTGAACCAACAGGGATTGCCTGGCTGCATGGGTTTAGGGACAGGTCGAAATTTACTGGGGGGGAGGGGATGGTCCAATTCAAGGTGTCATTTTTTGTTGTTGTTGCAAAAACACTATTCGTTATGTTTCGATGTTTAGCATATGCAAAACTATATAGCCTATTTTGGGGGGGATTTTTAAGCTACTTTCCTAAAACAATAAATGTCCACTTCACGGTTCAGCTGTCAGAGATTTTAGCACTAAATGTATCAGGGCATTGCATACAAAAGCTTATAGGCTTAGATGTCCACTGTATGATAATCATATTTTAATAAATGTACAGTGCCTTCGGAAAGTATTCAGAGCCCTTGACTTTTTCCACTTTTTTTTTTACATTACAGCCTTATACTAAAATTGATTAAAGAAAACATTTCCCTCATCAATCTACACAGAATACCCCATAATGACAAAGCGAAAATAGCCTTTTAGACATTTTTGCAAATGTATTAAAAATTAAAAACAGAAATACCTTATTTACATAAGTATTCAGACCCTTTGCTATGAAACTCGAAATTGAGCTCAGGTGCATCCTGTTTCCATTGATCATCCTTGAGATGTTTCTACAACTTGATTGGAGTCCACCTGTGGTAAATTCAATTGATTGGACATGATTAGGAAAGACACACACACCTCCATATAAGGTCCCACAGCTGGCAGTGCATGTCACAGCAAAAATCAAGCCATGAGGTCGAAGGAATTGTCCGTAGAGCTCAGAGACAGGTTTGTGTCGAGGCACAGATCTGGGGAAGGGTACCAAAAAAATTCTGCAACATTGAGGGTTGAGAATCGGGGGAGAAGGGCCTTGGTCAGGGAGGTGACCAAGAAACCGATGATCACTCTGAGAGAGCTCCAGAGTTCTTCTTGGATATGACGCTACAAGCTTGGCACACCTGTATTTGGGGAGTTTCTCTCATTCTTCTCTGCAGATCCTCTCAAGCTCTGTCAGGTTAGACGGGGAGCGTCGCTGCACAGTTATTTTCAGGTCTCTCCAGAGATGTTTGATCGGGTTCAGGTCCGGGCTCTGGCTGGGCCACTCAAGGACATTCAGAGACTTGTCCCGAAGCCACTCCTGCGTTGTCTTGGCTGTGTGCTTACGGTCGTTGTCCTGTTGGAAGGTGAACCTTCACTCCAGTTTGAGGTCCTTTGCGCTCTGGAGCAGGTTTTCATCAAGGATCTCTCTGTACTTTGCTCCGTTCATCTTTCCCTCGATCCTGACTAGTCTCCCAGTCCCTTCCGCTGAAAAACATCTCCACAGCATGATACTGCCACTACCATGCTTCAACGTAGGGATGGTATTGGCCAGGTGATGAGCGGTGCCTGGTTTCCTCCAGATGTGACACTTGGCATTCAGGTCAAAGAGTTCAATCTTGGTTTCATCGGACCAGAGAATCTTGTTTCTCATGGTCTGAGAGTTCTTTAGGTGCCTTTGGTCAAACTCCCCGCGGGCTATCATGTGCCTTTTACTGAGGAGTGGCTTCCGTCTGGCCACTCTACCATAAATGCCTGCTTGGTGGAGTGCTGCAGAGATGGTTGTCCTTCTGGAAGGTTCTCCCATCTCCACAGAGGAACTCTTGAGCTCTGTCAGAGTGACCAGCGGGATCTTAGTCACCTCCCTGACCAAGGCCCTTCTCCCCCTATTGCTCAGTTTGGCCAGGCAGCCAGCTCTAGGAAGAGTCTTGGTGGTTCCAAACTTCTTCCATTTAAGATGGATGGAGGCCACTGTGTTCTTGGGGACCTTCAATGCTGCAGACATTTTTTGTGCCTCGACACCATCCTGTCTCGGAGCTCTACGGACAATTCCTTCGACCCCATGGCTTGGTTTTTGCTCTGACATGCACTGTCAACTGTGGGACCTTATATAGACAGATGTGTGCCTTTCCAAATCATATCCATCAATTTAATTTACCACAGGTGGACTCCAATCAAGTTGTAGAAACATCTCAAGGATGATCAATGGAAACAGGATGCATCTGAGTTCAATTTCAAGGGTCTGAATACTTATGTAAATGAAGTATTTCTGTTTTTTTATTATTTTGTATAATTTGTTTAAATTTCTAAAAACGTGTTTTCACTTTGTCATTATGGGGTATTGTATGTAGATTGATGAGGATTTTTTAAATTGAATCCATTTTAGAATAAGGCTGTAACGTAACAAAATGTGGAAAAGGTTGAAGGGGTCTGAATACCTTCCCAATGCACTGTATATATATATATACAGTCCCAGTCAAGTTTGGACACACCTACTCATTCAAGGGTTTTTCTTTATTTTTACTATTTTCTACATTGTAGAATAATAGTGAAGACATCAAAACTATGAAATAACACGTATGGAATCATGTAGTAACCAAAAAAGTGTTAAACAAATCAAAATATATACTTGACATTCTTCAAAGTAGCCACCCTTTGCCTTGATGACAGCTTTGCACACTCTTGGCATTCTCTCAACCAGTTTCACCTGGAATGCTTTTCCAACAGTCTTGAAGGAGTTCCCACATATGCGGAGCACGTTTTGGCTGTTCTTCCTTCACTCTACGGTCCAACTCATCCCAAACCATCTCAATTGGGTTGAGTTTGTGTGACTGCGGGGGCCAGGTCATCTCATGCAGCACTCCATCACTCTCTTTCTTGGTCAAATAGCCCTTACACAGCCTGGAGGTGTGTTTTGGGTCATTGTCCTGTTGAAAAACAAATGATAGTCCCACTAACCGCAAACCAGATGGGATGGCATATCGCTGCAGAATGCTGTGGTAGCCATGATGGTTAAGTGTGCCTTGAATTCTAAATAAATCACTGACAGTGTCACCAGCAAAGCACCCCCACACCATCACACCTCCTCCTCCATGCTTCACCGTGGAAACCACACATGTGGAGATCATCCATACACCTACTCTGCATCTCACAAAGACACTGCGGTTGGAACCAAAAATCTCAAATTTGGACTCCAGACCAAAGGACAGATTTCCACCGGTCTAATGTCCATTGCTCGTGTTTCTTGGCCCAAGCAAGTCTCTTCTTCTTATTGGTGTCCTTTAGTAGTGGTTTCTTTGCAGCAATTCGACCATGAAGCCCTGATTCACGCAGTCTCCTCTGAACAGTTGATGTTGAGATGTGTCTGTTACTTGAACTCTGTGAAGCATTTATTTGGGCTGCAATTTCTGAAGCTGGTAACTCTAATGAAGTTATCCTCTGCAGCAGAGGTAACTCTGGGTCTTCCTTTCCTGTGGCGGTCCCCATGAGAGCCAGTTTCATCATAGCGCTTGATGGTTTTTGCGACTGCACTTGAAGAAACTTTCAAAGTTCTTGAAATGTTCCGTATTGATTGACCTTCGTGTCTTAAAGTAATGATGGACTGTCGTTTCTCTTTGCTTATTTGAGCTGTTCTTGCCGTAATATGGACTTGGTCTTTTACCAAATAGGGCTATCTTCTGTATACCACCCCTACCTTGTCACAACACAAATGATTGGCTCAAACACATTAAGAAGGAAATACATTCCACAAATTAACTTTTAACAAGGCACACCTGTTAATTGAAATGCATTCCAAGTGACTACCTCATGAAGTTGGTTGAGAGAATGCCAAGAGTGTGCAAAGCTGTCATCAAGGCAAAGGGTGGCTACTTTGAAGAATCTCAAATATAAAATATATTTGATTTGTTTAACGCTTTTTTGGTTACTACATGATTCCATATGTGTTATTCCATAGTTTTCATGTCTTCACTATTATTATACAATGTAGAAAATAGTAAACATAAAGAAAAACCCTGGAATGAGTAGGTGTGTCAAAACTTTTGACTGGTCCTGTATATATACAGTGCTATGAAAAAGTATTTGCCCCCTTTCTAATTTTCTCTACTTTTGCATATTTGTGATACTGAATGTTATCAGATCTTCAACCAAAACCTAATATTAGATAAAGGGAACATAAGTGAACAAATAACACAACAATTACATACAGTGGGGGAAAAAAGTATTTAGTCAGCCACCAATTGTGCAAGTTCTCCCACTTAAAAAGATGAGAGAGGCCTGTAATTTTCATCATAGGTACACGTCAACTATGACAGACAAAATGAGAAAAAGAAATCCAGAAAATCACATTGTAGGATTTTTTATGAATTTATTTGCAAATTATGGTGGAAAATAAGTATTTGGTCAATAACAAAAGTTTCTCAATACTTTGTTATATACCCTTTGTTGGCAATGACACAGGTCAAACGTTTTCTGTAAGTCTTCACAAGGTTTTCACACACTGTTGCTGGTATTTTGGCCCATTCCTCCATGCAGATCTCCTCTAGAGCAGTGATGTTTTGGGGCTGTCGCTGGGCAACACAGACTTTCAACTCCCTCCAAAGATTTTCTATGGGGTTGAGATCTGGAGACTGGCTAGGCCACTCCAGGACCTTGAAATGCTTCTTACGAAGCCACTCCTTCATTGCCCGGGCGGTGTGTTTGGGATCATTGTCATGCTTAAAGACCCAGCCACGTTTCATCTTCAATGCCCTTGCTGATGGAAGGAGGTTTTCACTCAAAATCTCATGATACATGGCCCCATTCATTCTTTCCTTTACACGGATCAGTCGTCCTGGTCCCTTTGCAGAAAAACAGCCCCAAAGCATGATGTTTCCACCCCCATGCTTCACAGTAGGTATGGTGTTCTTTGGATGCAACTCAGCATTCTTTGTCCTCCAAACACGACAAGTTGAGTTTTTACCAAAAAGTTATATTTTAGTTTCATCTGACCATATGACATTCTCCCAATCCTCTTCTGGATCATCCAAATGCACTCTAGCAAACTTCAGACGGGCCTGAACATGTACTGGCTTAAGCAGGGGGACACGTCTGGCACTGCAGGATTTTAGTCCCTGGCGGCGTAGTGTGTTACTGATGGTAGGCTTTGTTACTTTGGTCCCAGCTCTCTGCAGGTCATTCACTAAGTCCCCCCGTGTGGTTCTGGGATTTTTGCTCACTGTTCTTGTGATCATTTTGACCCCACGGGGTGAGATCTGGCGTGGAGCCCCAGATCGAGGGAGATTATCAGTGGTCTTGTATGTCTTCCATTTCCTAATAATTGCTCCCACAGTTGATTTCTTCAAACCAAGCTGCTTACCTATTGCAGATTCAGTCTTCCCAGCCTGGTGCAGGTCTACTGTCACGATCGTCGACTGAAGACACGGACCAAAGCGCAGCGTGATAAGCGTACATTTTATTTCAGTACACAACACGAACAAAACAACAAAACGAACGATACGTGAAGTCCTGAGGTTACAATACCAAAACAAACCTTACGGAACAAGATCCCACAAAGACTAGTGCAAAACAGGCTGCCTAAGTATGGTCCCCAATCAGAGACAACGAGCTACAGCTGTCTCTGATTAGGAACCACCCTGGCCAACATAGATATAAACGATCTAGAACAAAAAACATAGAAAACTAAACAATGAAAATCCACACCCTGGCTCAACATTTAAGAGTCCCCAGAGCCAGGGCGTGACAGTACCCCCCCCGACCGCGCCACACAAACACAAGAGGGTAGGGGCCGGGTGGGCATTCCGCCTCGGAGGCGGATCCGGCTCCGGGCGTGACCACCACTCTCTCTCCACCCCCCCGTTGCGCCCCTGGTCTGGTCCCGCTGGCCGGAGCTGGACTGGACACCGGTGGAGCGGATTGCTCTGGCTCCGGAGTGGAGCAGCTGACCGGTGCCGTACCAGGCACCGGTGGAACAGGCACGGGCCGTGCCGGACTGGACACACGCACCACTGGCTTGGTGCGGGGAGCAGGAACGGGCCGGACCGGGCTGACGACGCGCACCACTGTCTTGGTGCGGGGAGCAGGAACGGGCCGGACCGGGCTGACGACGCGCACCACTGTCTTGGTGCGGGGAGCAGGAACAGGCCGGACCGGGCTGACGACGCGCACCACTGGCTTGGTGCGGGGAGCAGGAACAGGCCGGACCGGGCTGGCGACGTGCACCACCGGCCTGGTGCGAGGGACAGGAACAGGCCGGACCGGGCTGACGACGCGCACCACTGGCTTGGTGCGAGGGAAAGGAACAGGCCGGACTGGGCTGGCGACGCGCACCACTGGCTTGGTGCGAGGGGCAGGAACAGGCCGGACCGGGCTGGCGACGCGCACCACTGGCTTGGTGCGGGGAGCAGGTACAGGCCGGTCTGGACTGGGAACACGCACCATTGGCTTGGTGTGGGGAGCTGGAATGGGCCGGGCCGGACTGTGGAGGCGGACTGGAGGTCTGGAGCGGAGAGCTGACACAACCCGTCCTGGCTGAATGCCTATTTCCGCACAATATGTGTGAGGCATCAGCACAGGACGTACAGGGCTGTGCACTCGTACTGGCGCTACAGCACGTGGCACTGGCGCAGGATACCCGGGACCGAGGAGGGGTACTGGAGGCCACGAGCGTTGAGCCGGCACACCCCGTCCTGGCTGAATGCCCACCTTAGCACGACATGTGCGTGGTGCTAGCACAGGACGTACAGGACTGTGCCGGAACACTCGCGGCACAGTACGTGGCTCCGCATAACACGGAGCCTGCCCAGTCTCACGCTTCCTAGCCTGAGTACGGGGAGTTGGCTCTGCTCTACCTCTAGGCTCCGCCAACCACCCTTTTAGCCCCCCCCAAAAAAAATCTTGGGGCTGTCTCTCGGGCTTCCTCCTCGGCCGGTACCCTCTGCGTTGCCGCTGCTCCTCTCTGTAGCGCACCTCCACAGTCTCCTCTCCTGCCTGGACATTCACCTTTGCCCATGGCCCTTTCCCCGCGAAGATCTCCTCCCAAGACCACCATTTGCCCACCTGCGACATCGCCATCTTCTCCTCCTGGTTACGCTGCTTGGTCCTCTTATGGTGGGATCTTCTGTCACGATCGTCGACTGAAGACACGGACCAAGGCGCAGCGTGATAAGCGTACATTTTATTTCAGTACACAACACAAACAAAACAACAAAACGAACGATACGTGAAGTCCTGCGGTTACAACACCAAAACAAACCTTACGGAACAAGATCCCACAAAGACTAGTGCAAAACAGGCTGCCTAAGTATGGTCCCCAATCAGAGACAACGAGCTACAGCTGTCTCTGATTGGGAACCACCCTGGCCAACATAGATATAAACGATCTAGAACAAAAAACATAGAAAACTAAACAATGAAAATCCACACCCTGGCTCAACATTTAAGAGTCCCCAGAGCCAGGGCGTGACATCTACAATTTTGTTTCTGGTGTCCTTTGACAGCTCTTTGGTCTTGGCCATAGTGGAGTTTGGAGTGTGACTGTTTGAGGTGTCTTTTATACTGATAACAAGTTCAAACAGGTGCCATTAATACAGGTAACGAGTGGAGGACAGAGGAGCCTCTTAAAGAAGAAGTTACAGGTCTGTGAGAGCCAGAAATCTTGCTTGTTTGTAGGTGACCAAATACTTATTTTCCACCATAATTTGCAAATAAATTCATTAAAAATCCTACAATGTGATTTTCTGGATATTTTTTTCTCAATTTGTCTGTCATAGTTGACGTGTACCTATGATGAAAATTACAGGCCTCTCTCCTCTTTTTAAGTGGGAGAACTTGCACAATTGGTGGCTGACTAAATACTTTCTTTCCCCACTGTATTTATTTCATAAACAAAGTTATGCAACACCCAATTCTCTGTGTGAAATAGTAATTGCCCCCTTACACTCAATAACTGGTTGTGCCACCTTTAGCTGCAATGACTCCAACCAAATGCTTCCTGTAGTTGTTGATCAGTCTCTCACATCGCTGTGGAGGAATTTTGGCCCACTCTTCCATGCAGAACTGCTTTAACTCAGTGACGTGTGGGTTTTCAAGCATGAACTGCTCGTTTCAAGTCCTGCCACAACATCTTAATTGGGATTAGGTCTGGACTTTGACTAGGCCATTCCAAAACTTCCACTTGATTGTTTGTTTTGGATCATTGTCTTGCTGCATGACCCAGCTGCCCTTCAGCTTCAGCTTCAGCTCACAGACAGATGGTCTGACATTCTCCTGTAGAATTCTCTGATACAGAGCAGAATTCATGGTTCCTTCTATTAAGGCAAGTCGTCCAGGTCCTGAGGCAGCAAAGCATCCCCAAACCATCACACCACCACCACCATGCTTGACCTTTGGTATGATGTTCTTACTGTGGAATGCAGTGCTTGGTTTTCGCCAGGCATAATGGGACCCATCTCGTCCAAAAAGTTGACTCAAGTTTGCCAAAAAGCACCTGGATGATCATCAAGACTCTTGGAAGAACGTTCTATGGACAGATGATTCAAAAGTATAACTTTTTGGACGACATGGTTCCAGTAATGCCTGGCGAAAACCAAACTCTGCATTCCACAGTAAGAACATCATACCAAAGGTCAAGCATGGTGGTGGTGGTGTGATGGTTTGGGGATGCTTTGCTGCCTCAGGACCTGGACGACTTGCCTTAACAGAAGGAACCATGAATTCTGCTCTGTATCAGAGAATTCTACAGGAGAATGTCAGACCATCTGTCTGTGAGCTGAAGCTGAAGCGCAGCTGGGTCATGCAGCAAGACAATGATCCAAAACACACAATCAAGTCTACATGAAAATGGCTAAAAAGCAACAAATTGGAAGTTTTGGAATGGCCTAGTCAAATTCCAGACCTAATCCCAATTGAGATGTTGTGGCAGGACTTGAAATGAGTAGTTCATGCGTGAAAACCCACACGTCACTGAGTTAAAGCAGTTCTGCATGGAAGAGTGGGCCAAAATTCCTCCACAGCGACGTGAGAGACTGATCAACAACTACAGGAAGCATTTGGTTGGAGTCATTGCAGCTAAAGGTGGCACAACCAGTTATTGAGTGTAAGGGGGCAATTACTTTTTCACACAGGGGAATTGGGTGTTGCATAACTTTGTTTATAATAATAAATGAAATAAATATGTAATTGTTCTGTTATTTGTTCACTTATGTTCCCTTTATATAATATTAGGTTTTGGTTGAAGATCTGATAACATTCAGTATCACAAATATGCAAAAGTAGAGAAAATTAGAAAGGGGGCAAATACTTTTTCATAGCACTGTATATAAGAGAAGCTTAGGCCTACCCCTGCGAGATAGAGATATGCCGCTGGCATGCTATGACACCGACATGCATTTCTTTATGTCAGATGGCTACTGCGTCTGCTATACACATATAGACGTACAGAAATAGCGTAATTCGTTAATTTTAGATCAGTATTTTGTATAAAGATAAGCATTATATTGTTAGATTATAGGAGTAACTCTGCTAGGCCTGAAACAGTCTTCCTCACCTCAAGTTCAACTGTCGGAGTCAGTTGGAGCGCCGGGGTGCACTGCCTATTTATTGCCTTACCTCCATAACTTACTACATTCGCACACACTGTATATATATTTTCTGTTGTATTTTTGACTTTATGTTTTGTTTACCCCATATGTAACTCTGTGTTGTTGTTTTTATCACACTGCTTTGCTTTATCTTGGCCAGGTCGCAGTTGTAAATTAGAACTTGTTCTCAACTGGCTTACCTGGTTAAATAAAGGTTAAATAAAATAAAAATAAATAAAAAAACTGCCTTCATATCATAGGCCTGCAGTAGCTAAAGCTTAATGATAGCCACACCATACCAAACCTTCACAAACGTTTCTAAACTTTATTAGGGTAATATCAAAAGTAAGTCAAGCCATTGTTTATCGGGAAAATATGAGCAGAAGAGGAAATGTAAACCAGAAAAAAAATAAAACACACACACAACCCTCCCCAAAGCAAAAAAATATGTTTGACAACCCTCCCCTATTTTGGACCACCCCTCCCCCCAGTAAATTTCGACCTGTCCTTACCATTTGTTATTTTGATAACAGCGAAAATACATGAAATATATCAATAAAATCCATTATCAAATCCATGCATCACATGTTAGAAAATATCCAAAATTAGAAGTTAAATCTGTTAGACCTCGGTAGTTGTTTAATTTGTCTCTTTCAATACATTTATCCGGAAACAAAACAGAAAATGATGTGCGCTAAATATGGCATTGTAGCCAGATACTTATTTCCCTCATTAAAATGCAAATCAATTTATAACATTTTTGACATGCATTTTTCCTTGATTTTTTTGTTGTTAATCTGTCTCTCACTGTTCAAATAAACCTACCATTAAAATTATAGACTAATCATTTCTTTGTCAGTGGGCAAACGTACAAAATCAGCAGGGGATCAAATACTTTTTTCCCCTCACTGTATACTGTAAACTTTCACCTGCTTTTGATATAAGAAAAGATCGGCCTACCTTTTTCTGTTTTGTCAACCATCCATCCAAATCAAATAATACCATGTGTCCACTTTTTGTCCTTCTAAACGTTCACACTGGTATTCCATGATATGGGGTAATAATCTGACACTGAAGTTGATTGCCCGCGATTGTCATTCATCACAAAGGCAAATGCTATATATAATCAATACACAACTTTCAAGGAGTAGGAAATTTGATGCAAATGTATAACTTTTCCATTGTATAAAATTACATTATCACAATCGCTTGCGTTCCATACTAGTCTGAAGCAACAACGGGATATAGCCCCAACTGAACATGAAGGACAATATTGATTGGCAAGTGGAATGATGTCCAATGAGTTTGCAAAGTTAAAGTGGGAGGCAGGATGAGATCGGCACAGCATTGTCCAATGAGGTTACAAGGTGAGCCCATCATGCACACCCAATATGCACACCACATTAATTTTTTTCACTGTTATTGTACACACGTTCCTTAGGCTGGAGAGCAATTACGTGATGACGTTGTACACAATTGTCGGGAACCCTTTTTGGCTCTTGGGCACTGATTTCAGAACTACTGGCTAAAAAGTACACAAAACTTCAAAAAATATATATTTAATAGGAATGTATTTAATTTATTACAATTTAATTCAATGCATGAATTGCTTAATTTTCAAGCCTTGAAGGTATTTGGGGAATTTGATACATTGTATCAGAAAGACAAGCAAGTTGTTACTTTCATACATATATTTTTGTACAGGAGAAACTGTTAACATATGTCACATGTTCTTATTTAAGTATTTTTAAAGACTTCATCATTGGCAGTGTACTGGGTAATAGAAAAATTGGGCATCACACAACAGAACACTTAAACTGGAATGACACTCTCAGTAATGGTTGCAAAATAACTGAGTGCAAACCACGCCCCCAAATATTCTAATGAGCCCCCGCCTCTAGCTGGGCTTGGTGTAGGCTAGCCTGTGTGATTGCACCGGACAGCCAGAGAGATGAGCACGGTGAAAAAGAAGATCCAAATGAATTAACAACCATTAGAAACATGGAAATCACTTGCAAACCACTTGAGCAATGAGGCAAGCAATGACATGCTGTAAAATATGCTCTGGCTAAACGGTGGGCGTTTGTTGTTGAATTGCTACATTTAAATACGATTTTCTATATTATTTTTCATTACATGTACATTGAAGTGTTATTTTCAGTTGTCACTATGGAAATGAACACACCCTGAAAGCACAGAATTGTCTGTGTTACCAAGCACCTTATTAATAGGCCTAGAGTGTGCAGTAGGGTGCGTTGATCAGTTGTTTGACATGGGTGTACTGTACATTTCCTCTAGTGTGGATGCTCGCCAACCTTTATAGTTATGTAGGCCTATAGTTTACCGTTGTAGTTATAGTTATAGACCTAGTTATGATAGATCTAAAACACAGTCATAATTACTTGAGCCATATTACATTCAGTTTATGCCTAAAAATATAATACTTTTTTTTGTAATTTAAACTTTAAATGGGCTAAATATCATACATAAGTGATGCAACATTTCAGCCAAACATGTATTTTATTTGGAAGGGCAAGAAGGTACGGTAAGGCAGGTAAGGCCTATCGTACGCTGGGCCTGGTGTGGGCTAGCCTGTGTTGGGCTTGTTGTGGGCTAGCCTGTGTTGGGCTTGTTGTGGGCTAGCCTGTGTTGGGCTTGTTGTGGGCTAGCCTGTGTTGGGCTTGTTGTGGGCTAGCCTGTGTTGGGCTTGTTGTGGGCTAGCCTGTGTTGGGCTTGTTGTGGGCTAGCCTGTGTTGGGCTTGTTGTGGGCTAGCCTGTGTTGGGCTAGTTGTGGGCTAGCCTGTGTTGGGCTTGTTGTGGGCTAGCCTGTGTTGGGCTTGTTGTGGGCTAGCCTGTGTTGGGCTTGTTGTGGGCTAGCCTGTGTTGGGCTTGTTGTGGGCTAGCCTGTTTTGGGCCTGTTGTGGGCGGGTGGTTGTCAGGTGGTTGTCACTAGCTTCTATCAGTGCCTCTTTTGAAATCCCTGCTGAAGACACACTTTTATAAAGATGCTTATAATGTATGATTTCAATGTATGGTTTTAATTAGCTATCTTTTTTTATTCTCATTCCTCCTGTCTTTGTTTCTTTGTTAGTACTTATTTTATTATTTATGATGTGAAGCAGTTTGTTACCTGTATTGAAAAGCACTATACAAATAAAGTTATTATTATTATTAGTGGTTTACAGATGTTTTTTCCCTTGACATGGTCAAATAGCTCAAGCATAGGGGCCTCCCGAGTGGTGCAGCGGCCGTGATCGGGAGTCCCATAGGGCGGCACACAATTGTCCCAGCGTCGTCTGGGTTAGGGGAGGGTTTGGCCAGGGGGGGGCTTTACTTGGCTCATCACACTCTAGCGACTCCTTGTGGCAGGCCGGGTGCCTGCAGGCTGACCTCAATCGTCAGTTGAACAGTGTTTCCTCCGACATACAGTGGAGAAAAAAAGTATTTAGTCAGCCACCAATTGTGCAAGTTCTCCCACTTAAAAAGATGAGAGAGGCCTGTAATTTTCATCATAGGTACACGTCAACTATGACAGACAAAATGAGAAAAAAAAATCCAGAAAATCACATTGTAGGATTTTTAATGAATTTATTTGCAAATTATGGTGGAAAATAAGTATTTGGTCAATAACAAAAGTTTCTCAATACTTTGTTATATACCCTTTGTTGGCAATGACACAGGTCAAACGTTTTCTGTAAGTCTTCACAAGGTTTTCACACACTGTTGCTGGTATTTTGGCCCATTCCTCCATGCAGATCTCCTCTAGAGCAGTGATGTTTTGGGGCTGTCGCTGGGCAACACGGACTTTCAACTCCCTCCAAAGATTTTCTATGGGGTTGAGATCTGGAGACTGGCTAGGCCACTCCAGGACCTTGAAATGCTTCTTACAAAGCCACTCCTTCGTTGCCCGGGCGGTGTGTTTGGGATCATTGTCATGCTGAAAGACCCAGCCACGTTTCATCTTCAATGCCCTTGCTGATGGAAGGAGGTTTTCACTCAAAATCTCACGATACATGGCCCCATTCATTCTTTCCTTTACACGGATCAGTCGTCCTGGTCCCTTTGCAGAAAACAGCCCCAAAGCATGATGTTTCCACCCCCATGCTTCACAGTAGGTATGGTGTTCTTTGGATGCAACTCAGCATTCTTTGTCCTCCAAACACGACAAGTTGAGTTTTTACCAAAAAGTTATATTTTGGTTTCATCTGACCATATGACATTCTCCCAATCCTCTTCTGGATCATCCAAATGCACTCTAGCAAACTTCAGACGGGCCTGGACATGTACTGGCTTAAGCAGGGGGACACGTCTGGCACTGCAGGATTTGAATCCCTGGCGGCGTAGTGTGTTACTGATGGTAGGCTTTGTTACTTTGGTCCCAGCTCTCTGCAGGTCATTCACTAGATCCCCCCCGTGTGGTTCTGGGATTTCTGCTCACCGTTCTTATGATCATTTTGACCCCACGGGGTGAGATCTTGCGTGGAGCCTCAGATCGAGGGAGATTATCAGTGGTCTTGTATGTCTTCCATTTCCTAATAATTGCTCCCACAGTTGATTTCTTCAAACCAAGCTGCTTACCTATTGCAGATTCAGTCTTCCCAGCCTGGTGCAGGTCTACAATTTTGTTTCTGGTGTCCTTTGACAGCTCTTTGGTCTTGGCCATAGTGGAGTTTGGAGTGTGACTGTTTGAGGTTGTGGACAGGTGTCTTTTATACTGATAACAAGTTCAAACAGGTGCCATTAATACAGGTAACGAGTGGAGGGCAGAGGAGCCTCTTAAAGAAGTTGTTACAGGTCTGTGAGAGCCAGAAATCTTGCTTGTTTGTAGGTGACCAAATACTTATTTTCCACCATAATTTTCAAATAAATTCATTAAAAATCCTACAATGTGATTTTCTGGAATTTTTTTTCTCAATTTGTCTGTCATAGTTGACGTGTACCTATGATGAAAATTACAGGCCTCTCTCAACTTTTTAAGTGGGAGAACTTGCACAATTGGTGGCTGACTAAATACTTTTTTTCCGCACTGTATTGGTGTGGCTGGCTTCCAGGTTAAGCAGGTGGGTGTTAAGAAGCGCGGTTTGGCGGGTCATGTTTCGGAGGACACATGACTTGACCTTCGCCTCCCGAGCCTGTTGGGGAGTTGCGGCGATGATTAAAAGATTGTAATCACGAAATTGGGGAGAATGTTTTAAATAATAAGATGGTGCCAATTTGTCTATAGGTGGGATTGGTTAAGAGACGTCTGAGTTATTAATAAATCAGGAAATCTGATTTTATGTTTCCATGAAATCCTTTGTAAATCCACTGCACTATGGCCTATCAACTTGAAACTTTTTAGGATCATCAAATACATTAGCATTATGAACCATGTTAAATTTGGAAAAATAAGGAAACTATTAACAATTCACTGTTTTGACTATGTAATGCTAATGCTTAAAATAAAAGTCAGATTCACTCCAAATTTGGTCTTTGGATTCATCACAATAGTCCCTAAGGAGTTTGAGAAAATAACGTTGATGCATAAAGAAATGGCCACACTATATACCAGTAGATGCACATACGCTAATATGCAAAAAATACTTCAAAAATCTTCTTTTCATGAACCATAGGACCAAATGACATCAAATGTGGAATGTAGGCCCATGGTACATGTCCTAACTTATTTTCAGAAAAGCTAAGAGATTGGTCAAAAGTCAGATTTTATGTGTCCATTTAAACCACTGTAAATCCACTCCACAGTGGCTTATCAACTTAAAACTTGTCATCACTATCATGGACGTCCCTATGATGAACCACCCACACTGAATTTGGTATTGATAGTCTTATGGCTTGGGGGTAGAAGCTGTTAATAAGCCTTTTGGACCTAGACTTGGCGCACCGGTACCGCTTGCCGTGCGGTAGCAGAGTTAACAGTCTATGACTAGGGTGGCTAGAGTCTTTGACAATTTTTAGGGCCTTCCTCTGACACCGCCTGGTATAGACGTCCTGGATGGCAGGAAGCTTGATGTACTGGGCCGTACGCACTACCCTCTGTAGTGCCTTGCGGTCGGAGGCCGAGTAGTTGCTATACCAGGCGGTGATGCAACCAGTCAGGATGCTCTCGATGGTGCAGCTGTAGAAGGTTTTGAGGATCTGAGGACCCATGCCAAATCTTTTCAGTCTCCTGAGGGGGAATAGGCTTTGTCGTGCCCTCTTCACGACTGTCTTGGTGTGTTTGGCTTTGTCATCCCCCCATCTCTCTCTCTCTCTCTCTCTCTCTCTCTCTCTCTCTCTCTCTCTCTCTCTCTCTCTCTCTCTCTCTCTCTCTCTCTCTCTCTCTCTCTCCCTCTCCCTCTCCCTCCATCAGTCTGAGGAGGGTGAAGCTGGTCCGGAGGAGTATGTGTGTGACAGTACTGAACCCAGCAACTCCTGGCCTTAGTTAGCAATGAAATACACCAATGAGATCAACTGGGGCTGTGTGAAACTCCTCAGCCTGAAATGTCCCCACTTCCATGTGTGAGAGCAAATGTGCTTGCCTGTGTGTGTGAGTGTGTCCACAGATTGACCCTGCTGGTACTGTTTTAGGTCCCTTCCCACTGAGAAGCAGACTGAACCACAGGTAGGTGCTATTATCTGCTGTTATCTACTGTCCCTTTAACACATTAACTGTTATATCTACAACATCGTAATGAAATCACTGTCAATTATAAAATGGTAAGTTCATATTATTGTATTTTTTAAACGGAAGCCCATCTTCACTTTACTGAAAAATACATTTAAATAAAAATCAGAAAAGTTGTACTGGAAAATTGCATGATAATTGCAAAAATAATGCCCTCAAGTTTCTATTAAGAGATACACAACTACCTCTTGGATTATTGCTGAACTATGCCTATTTTAGCTTTCCCAAGAGGCTAACATTTATTGATTAGGTCTCTAGGTGCTGAACTTAGGTTGTTATAGTATTTTAACAAGAGGGGCTACTTATAATTTTGTATTTGCTCGCTTGCCTGACTTTTCAAAGAATGAAATCCGTTAAACATTTTATAAAATGTGTATAAAATGAATATAAATTATACTGATCTATTGAATAATGAATGCATTAATAACATATCAACCACAAATTATACTGAAGTGATATTAAGATTTAATTGAAATATGCTCCAAATACAAATTAACATCAGCTAAAGTGTTATTGCGATATGATTATAATGAGAGTAAAACACATGTAGTGCTGTGATAGAAAAATACACAAAAAAAGGACTTAGTGTCCTCGTAGCAAGCGTACATTTCTCACACACTTGCACATTCTGAATCTAGATAAGTTCTGATCATTATAATGCTTGGAAATAAAATACATTGAAACGGTAGAAATAAAAACGTTACAGGCAAGAGGAGAGGGTTTCAATGAGCCAGTTGGGAACTGGGTAAGAGATGGAGATCTGTTGATTCTCTGGCTACAGCTCATCTCTCTCACTAAGCGACTCCTCTAAGAGCTTTATTCAATCATGTATCACTGAAGTAAGCGCTAATGCGCAATATACAGTGCATTTCGGAAAGTATTCAGACCCCTTGACTTTCACATTTTGTTATGTTAGGGCCCTATTCTAAAATGTATTACATTACTTTTTTTGTATTACATTACTTTTTTGGAACCACCAAGACTCTTCCTAGAGTTGGCCGCCCGACCAAACTGAGCAATTGGGGGAGAAGGGCCTTGGTCAGGGAGGTGACAAAGATCCCAATGGTCTCTCTGACAGAGCTCCATAGTTCCTCTGTGGAGATGGGAGAACCTTCCAGAAAGACAACCATCTCTGCAGCACTCCATCAATCAGGCCTTTATGGTAGAGTGGCCAGATGGAAGCCACTTCTCAGTAAAAGGCACGACAGCCCGCTTGGAGATTGCCAAAAGGCACCCAAAGGACTCTCAGACCATGAGAAACAAGATTCTCTGGTCTGATGAAACCAAGATTGATCTCTTTGGCCTGAAGGCCAAGTGTCACGTCTGGAGGAAACCTGGCACCATCCCTACAGTGAAGCATGGTGGTGGCAGCATCATGCTGTGGGGATGTTTTTCAGCGGCAGGGACTGGGAGACTAGTCAGGATCGAGGGAAAGATGAACAGACCAAAGCACAGAAAGATCCTTGATGAAAACCTGCTCCAGAGCGCTCAGGACCTCAGACTGGGGCGAAGGTTCACCTTCCAACAGGACAACGACCCTAAGCACACAGCCAAGACAACGCAGGAGTGGCTTCGGGACAAGTCTCTGAATGTCCTTGAGAGGCCCAGCCAGAGCCCGGACTTGAATCCGATCTAACATCTCTGGAGAGACCTGGAAATAGCTGAGCAGCGACGCTCCTCATCCAACCTGACAGAGCTTGAGAGGATCTGCAGAGAAGAAATGGGAGAAACACCCCAAATACAGGTGTGTCAAGCTTGTAGCGTAATACCCAAGAAGACTTGAGGCTGTAATTGCTGCCAAAGGTGCTTCAACAAAGTACTGAGTAAAGGGTCTGAATACTTATGTAAATGTGATATTTCAGTTTTTTATTTTTAATAGATTTGCAAATTTAATAGATTTTGTTTTGTCGTTATGGGGTATTGTGTGTAGACTGATGAGGGAAAAAATGATTTAATCCATTGTAGAATAAGGCTGTACCGTAAACAAAATGTGAAAAAAGTCAAGGGGTCTGAATACTCTCCGAATGCACTGTACATTTTTATTCAATCATGAAGTAAGCGCTAATGAGCAACATACATTTTAAGGCAACGTTCGGTTCACAGAGACGCCGCATATCTGGGCTCAATCGCAAATTACTTTTAATTGTATATTGCGCATTAGTGCTGAACTACAGATTGAATCGAGCCCTAATTCTTCCAAGGTAGAGTGCGGGCCTTTTCACCAGATAGTATGAATCTGGCCTGGAAACCAGGAGACATGGTGCTGCTAGACTGGTATACATAAGCATCATAGTCTTTTATGTCAGACTGGGTTTCCTTGGAGAAATACGTGGCCCATTGCCATATATCATACTCCATCGTGCCTGTATTTTCGTTGGAGTAGAAGCCAACCCAGGATTTGTTAAACACATTCTTCCAATTACTGAAGGACTTCTTGATGTACAGGCGAGCGCAGGCATAGTTTTTTTAAACAAATAGTTGCAGATTGGCATTATAACCGTTTATATCAACAGGAGACTTACTATCAGCAGGTCTCTGTATTTCCCAGGGTAGAGTACGGGCCATTTCATTGCTATCCAGTATGAATCTAGCCTGGACACCAGCAGACATGGCTTGACCAGACTGGTATACATAAGCATCATAGTCTGGTATGTCAGACTGAATTTCCTTGGAGAAATACTGGGTCCATTTCCATCTATCATACTCCGTGGTGCCTTTATTTTCGTTGGAGTAGAAGCCAACCCAGGATTTCTTAAACACATCCTTCCAATTACTGAAAGACTTCTTGATGTACAGGCGAGCGCAGGCATAGCCTTCACTAACAAATAGTTGCAGACTGGCGTCATAACCGTTTATATCAATGTTTATATTGGCAGGTCTCTGTATTTCCCAGTATGAGGTACGGGCTTTTTCTCCAGATTGTCTCCAGAGTATGAATCTAGCATGGACGCCAGGAGACATGGCCATACTAGACTGATACACATACACATCATACTCTGGTATGTCGAAGCGGGTTTCCTTGGAGAAAGATACAGCCCACTGCCATGTATGAAACATAGAGGTGCCTGTATTTCCATCTGAGTAAAAACCAACCCAGGACGTCTTAAACACTTCCATCCAGTCAGTGAAAGACTTCCTGACGTACAGGAGAGCGCTGGCCTTGCTGTCTTTAACGTAGAGCTGCAGACTGGCGTCATAACCTCTTATGTCAACAGGAATCTCTCTGTTGCTGTCGTGAAACTCTCGACCTCTCCAGATCTCCTCCCCGGGAATTTCTGTATCTTCCAGTTGGTTGTGCTCTTGTGAAGCCTGACCTGCAGGCCAGGATTCAGAGCTGCAGTTGTGGTGAAGTTCCCAGAGGCCTTATTTACCATGGTGTTGCCTAGCTGGATCTCACTGTCTTTGTTCTGATAAAGCACCACAAACGGATGCTGATCCAAGTACTTCTTAGGGATGTCATCCCAGCTGATCCTGGCTGTCCCTTTACTTGCGGTCTTTACCTCCAGCTTAATCTTTAAATTATCACACTCTTCATTACTCACTGCACGGCGACGGCGTTGCCGGGGATTTAAATAGCAAAAGCTGTAAATATCTTTTGTAAAATTAGACATAATATATAAGAATTGTAATCTGTTTTTGTTGTTTGGGATTTGAAATATGTTGTATCTGGTTTGGATATCAGTAGTTGAGGGGTTCTGGAACGTGTGGATCTCTTTCAGGAGGTTGAGGCTGATGTGGTAGGTGTTTTGTGGGTCGTATGCAGAATTTCTCCCCAAGTTGGGTAGATAGTGCTGAGTGAGGTAGACCTGATCCAACCTAAAGTATTATGATTCCTTATGACACTGAGGATGAGCCTGTGTCTATTGTTCTCTAACTGCTTCTTATTTTCTTTTGAACTGTAAAATGGCATGGTGACATAATCTGGGAATTGCAGAGAGTTTGGCAAATTGCAATTTCCTAGGGAGTAGTATGTTCCAGTGTTCTTCGAAAGTGGAGGTAACACCTTTTCTTTGTTTCCATAATAATGAGAGCCATAGTCATTTCTGCTTGGATCGAAATTGAGTGTCATGATGTTGTTGTTGTCCATGTCGTAGTTGTTGCTGGCGAGCCAGTAGAGCAAATTGAGCCAAGGTGGGGGAGGGGATGGAGACAATGTAAGTCCATTAGATCTTGGATTGAGTTGAGAGTTGTATTAGGGTATGAATAGACGGTAGTCAGGGTGAAGAACAACAGGAGAGACTGGATGAGGATTCCTCTCTCCATGTTCAAACCTGAGGAAAACAACAACAAAAAGTAAAGTCAAGTGTTAAAAGTGTCACGGTGGCTGAAAATGTTAACTTTTGAAGTTGTTTGAAGGTAGCAGTTCACTACTGAAGTCTGTTGTTATTACATTAACAACGAGAACTGTGTGCACCCGATCTCCATGGGCCTATGTGAGTATGCGACCAATAAACTTTGATTTAACATCATGGATATTGAAGCAGTGAGAAATGATGAGCCAAAAATAATTACTCAGACATGTAATTTATATGTACTGTATGTTGTTGAAGAAGATTGAGGGAGATTGACAGGCAACTTTGGACAAAGAGCACAGACCGGAGAATAGTTTCTTGCCATTTGACTTTAGCACATATGCTTATGTTTCCTCGGATTGTGAAGAGGATGCTGCAGCTAACCAATTTATTTGGTTTTCAGTGTGCTTCATTTGGCAAGTCACTGTGCTATTCCGTGCTCTAATATTGTCATGGCCTGTTTTGCTGTTCTGCTTGGGAAACATTATCATGCCAATCAAGACTTTGATATGGGGACAAAAACAGGAAATTGCTTTAATGAGTTACAGTACAAATCAAATCAAATCACATTTTATTGGTCACATACACGTGTTTAGCAGATGTTATTGCAGGTGTAGCGAAATGCTTGTGTTTCTAGCTCCGACAGTGCAGTAATATCTAACAAGTAATATCTAACAATTCCACAACATATACCCAATACACACAAATCTAAGTAAAGCAATGGAATTAAGAATATATAAATATATGGATGAGCAATGTCTGAGTGGCAAAGACTCAGATACAGCAGAATAGTATAGAATACAGTATATACATATGAGATGAGTAATGCAAGATATGTAGACATTATTAAAGTGACTAGTGTTCCATTTCTTAAAGTGGCCAGTGATTTCAATAGGCAGCAGCAGCCTCTAATGTGCTAGTGATGGCTATTTAACAGTCTGATGGCCTTGAGATAGAAGCTGTCTTTCAGTCTCTCGGTCCCAGCTTTGATGCACCTGTACTGACCTCGCTTCTGGATGATAGCGGGGTGAACAGGCCGTGGCTCGGGTGGTTGTTGTCCTTGATGATCTTTTTGGCCTTCCTGTAACATCGGGTGCTGTAGGTGTCTTGGAGGGCGGGTAGTTTGCCCCCGGTAATGCGTTGGGCAGATCGCACCACCCTGTGGAGAGTCCTGCGGTTGCGGGCGGTGCAGTTGCCGTACCAGGCAGTGATACAGCCCGACAGGATGCTCTCAATTGTGCATCTGTAAAAGTTTGTGAGTGTTTTAGGTGCCAAGCCAAATTTCTTCAGCCTCCTGAGGTTGAAGAGGCGCTGTTGCGCCTTCTTCACCACACTGTCTGTGTGGGTGGACCATTTCATTTTGTCAGTGATGTGTATGCCAAGGAACTTGAAGCTTTCCACCTTCTCCACTGCGGTCCCGTCAGTGGAAGTCCACGATCATCTCCTTTGTTTTGTTGACGTTGAGTGAGAGGTTATTTTCCTAGCATCACACTCCCAGAGCCCTCACCTCCTCCCTGTAGGTTGTCTCGTCATTGTTGGCAATTAAGCATACTACTGTTGTGTCATCTGCAAACTTGATGATTGAGTTGGAGGCGTGCTTGGCCACGCAGTCATGGGTGAACAGGGAGTACAGGAGGGGGCTGAGCACGCATCCTTGTGGGGCCCTAGTGTTGAGGATCAGTGAAGTGGAGGTGTTGTTTCCTACCTTCACCACCTGGGGGCGGACCGTCAGGAAGTCCAGGACCCAGTTGCACAGGGCGGGGTTCAGACCCAGGGCCTCAAGCTTAATGATGAGCTTGTAGGGTACTATGGTGTTGATTGCTGAGCTATAGTCAATGAACAACATTCTTACATAGGTATTCCTCTTGTCCAGATGGGATAGGGCAGTGTGCAGTGTGATGGCGATTGCATTGTCTGTGGATCAATTGGGGCGGTAAGCAAATTGAAGTGGGTCTAGGGTGTCAGGTAAGGTAGAGGTGATATGATCCTTGACTAGTCTCTCAAAGCACTTCATGATGACAGAAGTGAGTGCTACGGGGCGGTAGTCATTTAGTTCAGTTACATTTGCTTTCTTGGGTACAGGGAGAATAGTGGCCATCTTGAAGCATGTGTAGACAGCAGACTGGGATAGGGAGAGGTTGAATATGCCCGTCAACACACCAGCCAGCTGGTCTGCGCATGCTCTGAGGACGCGGCTAGGGATGCCGTCTGGGCCGGCAGCCTTGCGAGGGTTAACATGCTTAAATGTCTTACTCACATCGGCCACGGAGAAGGAGAGCCCACAGTCCTTGGTAGCGGGCCGTGTCAGTGGCACTGTATTATCCTCAAAGCGGGCGAAGAAGGTGGAAGCAAGACGTCGGTGTCCACGACGTGGCTGGTTTTCCTTTTGTAGTCCATGATTGTCTGTAGACCTTCCACATACGTCTCGTGTCTGAGCCGTTGAATTGCGACTCCACTTTGTCTCTATACTGACGTTTTGCCTGTACACTGAAAGTGTCGGCGGAATTAATACACCCCTGATTACCCGCACTTACAGTTCACTTTCATAGCAGCCACATGAAAACATCAGGATCACTTTGCTCATTGTATAATTCCTTCTCGATTCTACACGCTCTCCTCCTCTCACATTTTCCCTTCGCTTATGGACTTCAGTGCACAACACAACAGCTGTCTGTGACCAGGTGAAAAAAATCTTACCAAGCCAAATCTTCATACCCTAACCGCTACACACAGCCTATATCGTTGTCACCATATTAGCTAATGTCATAGCTAGTCAACATAGCTACTAGAACTACCGCATTAGTAAATCCGCTACAATCATGCAGCACAGTGTACAGCAAGGAGTTTAGCAGTTACATTGGCGGGCCCCGGTGACAATACATTAATAAAACCAAAAGCTTACCTTGACTTGAAAGAGTTCAAGTGTTGGATATCCTTAGCCAGCTAGCTAACATAGTATCCCTCTCTGTTTGAGCCGGGTGTTTGATATCCTTAGCCAGCTAGCTAACATAGTATCCCTCTCTGTTTGAGCCGGGTGTTTGATATCCTTAGCCAGCTAGCTAACATAGTATCCCTCTCTGTTTGAGCCGGGTGTTTGATATCCTTAGCCAGCTAGCTAACATATTATCCCTCTCTGTTTGAGCCGGGTGTTTGAGTAGACTAAACTACATACTGTAGCTGCATACATTAGCTAAGTAAAGTATCAGTCAAAAGTTTGGACACACCTTCTCATTCAAGGGTTTTTCTTTATTTTTTTACTATTTTCAAGTTGTAGAATAATAGTGAAGACATCAAAACAATGAAATAACACACATGGAATCATGTAGTAACCAAAAAAAGTGTTAAACAAATCAAAATATATTTGAGATTTGAGATTCTTCAAATAGCCACCCTTTATCTTGATGACAGCTTTGCACACTCTTGGCATTCTCTCAACCAGCTTCACCTGGAATGCTTTTCCAACAGTCTTGATGGAGTTCCCATATATGCTGAGCACTTGTTGGCTGCTTTTCCTTCACTCTGCTGTCCAACTCATCCCAAACCATCTTAATTGGGTTGAGGTTGGGGGATTGTGGAGGCCAGGTCATCTGATACAGCACTCCATCACTCTGCTTCTCGGTAAAATAGCCCTTACACAGCCTAGAGGTGTGTTGCGTCATTGTCCTGTTGAAAAACAAATGATAGTCCCACTAAGCCCAAACCAGATGGGATGGCGTATCGCTGCAGAATGCTGTGGTAGCCATGCTGATTAAGTGTGTCTTGAATTATAAATAAATCACAGACAGTGTCACCAGCAAAGCACCCCCACACCATAACACCTCCTCCTCCATGCTTTACGGTGGGAACTACACATGTGGAGATCATCTGTTCACCCACACCGTGTCTCACAAAGACACGGCGGTTGGAACCAAAAATCTCAAATTTGGACTCCAGACCAAAGGACAAATTTCCACCGGTCTAATGTCCATTGCTCGTGTTTCTTGGCCCAAGTAGGTATCTTCTTCTTATTGGTGTCCTTTAGTAGTGGTTTCTTTGCAGCAATTCGACCATGAAGGCCTGATTCACACAGTCCTCTCTGAACAGTTGATGTTGAGATGTGTCTGTTACTTGAACTCTGTGAAGCATTCATTTGGACTGCTATTTCTGAGGCTGATAACTCTAACTCTGGGTCTTCCATTCCTGTAGCGGTCCTCATGAGAGCCAGTTACATCATAGCGCTTGATGGTTTTTGACTGACCTTCATGTATTAAAGTAATAATGGTCTGTCGTTTCTCTTTGCTTATTTGAGCTGTTCTTGCCATAATATGGACTTGGTCTTTTACCAAATAGGGCTATCTTCTGTATACTCCCCATACCTTGTCACAACACAACTGATTGGCTCAAACGCATTAAGAAGGAAAGAAATTCAAAAAATTAACTTTTAACAAGGCACACCTGTTAATTGAAATGCATTCCAGGTGACTACCTCATGAAGCTGGTTGAGAGAATGCCAAGAATGTGCACGCACAGTGAGGCGAAGACTTTTGGAGGATGGCCTGGTGTCAAGAAGGGTAGCGAGGAAGCCACATCTCTCCAGGAAAAACATCAGGGACAGACTGATATTCTGCAAAAGGTACAGGGATTGGACTGCTGAGGACTGGGGTAAAGTCATTTTCTCTGATGAGTCCCCTTTCCGATTGTTTGGGGCATCCTGTGTCATGCCAACAGTAAAGCATCCTGAGACCATTCATGTGTGGTGTTAGTTCTCAGCCAAGGGAGTGGGCTCACTCACAATTTTGCCTAAGAACACAGCCATGAATAAAGAATGGTACCAACACATCCTCCGAGAGCAACTTCTCCCAACCATCCAAGAACAGTTTGGTGACGAACAATGCCTTTTCCAGCATGATGGAGCACCTTGCCAAAAGGCAAAAGTGATAACTAAGTGGCTCGGGAACAAAACATCGACATTTTGGGTCCATGGCCAGGAAACTCCCCAGACCTTAATCCCATTGAGAACTTGTGGTCAATCCTCAAGAGGCGGGTGGACAAACAAAAACCCACAAATTCTGACAACCTCCAAGCATTGATTATGCAAGAATGGGCTGCCATCAGTCAGGATGTGGCCCAGAAGTTAATTGACAACATGCCAGGGTGGATTGCAGAGGTCTTGAAAAAGAAGGGTCAACACTGCAAATATTGACTCTTTGCATAAACTTAATTGTAATTGTCAATAAAATCATTTGACACTTATGGAATGCTTGTAATTCTACTTCAGTATACCATAGTAACATCTGACAAAAATATCTAAAAACACTGAAGCAGCAAACTTTGTGAAGACCAATACTTGTGTCATTCTCAAAACTTTTGACCACGACTACAATGTAAATAATATAAATAATAAAGAAAAACCCTTGAATGAGTAGGTGTGTCCAAACTTTTGACTGGTAGTGTAAGTGAAAGGGAAAAAAAATACAACAATATATAGCTCTCTCTCTCTCTCTCTCTCTCTCTCTCTCTCTCTCTCTCTCTCTCTCTCGCTCTCTCTCTTGCTTCTTCTTCAATTTGAAGAATTTGTTCAAAACTGTTCAACTATTGTCTTTCTCGCAATTTGAGTCAACTACTCACATTTTATGCACTGCAGTGCTAGCTAGCTGTAGCTTATGCTTTCAGTACTACAGTCATTCTCTGGTCCTTTGATTGGGTGGACAACATGTCAATTCAGGCTGCAAGAGCTCTGATAGGTTGAAGGATTTCCTCCGGAAGTTAATTACTGTGTAAGTCTATGGAACGGGGTGAGAACCATGAACCTCCTAGGTTTTGTATTGAAGTCAGTGTACCCAGAGGAGGATGGAAACTAGCTGTCCTCCGGCTACACCATGGTGCTACCCCAGAGAGTGCTGTTGAGGCTACTGTAGATCTTCATTGAAAAAAACGGTGTGTTTTAATCAATTATTTGGTGACGTGAATATAATTAGTGTAGTTTTATCTAAAAGGATAACTTTTTTTATGTTTAACAATTTTTTCATTTTTAGGAACCATTAGGATGGTCCTCCCCTTCCTCCTCTGAGGAGCATCCACTGGTAGGGTCGTACTCTACGGATGTTGAAGAGCATGAACCAGCAGGAGCGAGTCACTGCTTTGATGTTTGCAGAGTGGCAGGGTGTTGTCCAGGGTCACGCCAAGGTTCTTTGCACTCTTGGAGGGGGACACCGTGGAGTTGTCAACTTTGATGGAGAGGTCTTTGAGTGGGCAGGCCTTTCCCGGGAGTAAGAGCAGCCCCGTCTTGTCGAGGTTGAGCTTAAGGTGGTGGACCGACATCCAAGCTGAGATATCTGCCAGGCACGCAGAGATGCATGTCACCACATGGGTGTCAGAAGGGGGGAAGGAGAAAAGTATTTAAGTGTCATCCTCATAGCATTAGTAGAAGAGGGAGCCTAGTGACTTGGTGTATAAAGAGAAGAGGAGAGGGCCTAGAACCGAGCCCTGGGGGACACCAGTAGTGAGAGAACGTGGTGCAGACACACATCCTCTCCACGTCACCTTGTAGGAGTGGCCTGGGAAGTTAGGATGCAATCCAAGAGTGTGTAGAGCCTGAGACACACAGCCCTGAGAGGGTAGAGAGAAGGATCTGATGGTTCACAATTTCGAAGGCAGCGGATAGATCTAGGAGGATGAGAACGGGGGAGAACCTCCGTGACACAGAGAAGAGCTATCTCGGTTGAGTGACCCATCTTGAAGCCTGACTGGAAAGGGTCAAGAATATCGTTCTGAGAGACATAGTGAGGGAGTTGGTCAGAGACAGCACGCTCAACTGTTTTGGAAAGAAAATAAAGAAAGATACCGGTCTGTAGTTTTTTACGTCAGACGAGTCAAGCGTTGGTTTCTTGAGGAGGGGAGAGACTCCGGCCATTTGAAGTCAAAGGGGACGCAGTCAGTGGTCAGGGATGGGTTGATGAGGAATAGGAGAAGTGCTCCAGAGATGGTCTGGAGAAGGGAGGAGGGGATGGGGTCGAGCTGGCAGGGTGTCGGGCGGCTGGACCTCACTGGTCGGAAGATTTAATCTGGAGAGAGAGGGGAGAAAGAGGTCAAGGCATAGGGTAGTTATGTGTGAGTGGGACCAATAGACTCAATAGGCTGAGTGAATGAGGAACGGTAGTCGTCAACCTTCATTCCAGTGGTTGACAAAGTCATCTGCAGAGAATGGAGGAGGGAAGGGGTGGAGGATTAAGGAGGGAGGAGAAGATGGAAAAACGTTTCCTGGGGTTAGAAGCAGAAGATTGAAATGTTGATTGATAGAAAGTGGCTTTAACAGCTGATACACAGGAAGAGAAGGTAAAGAGGACGGCGTGAAAGGATGATAGGTCCTCCGGAAGTTTCGTTTTCCTCCCTTTTCGCTCAGCTGCACGCAGCCCTGTTCTGTAAGCTCGCAATGAGTCACTCAGCCATGGAGCAGGAGGGGAGGGCCAAGCCAGCCAGGAGGAAAGGGAGGAGAGTAGGGTTGAAGTGTCAGAATCAGGTGACAGGAAGAAGAAGGAAATAGCTGAAGGGAGAGATGATAAGATTGAAGAGGAGAGAGTAGTGGGATTGCGACAGCGCATTACCATCTGGGTAGGGGCTGAGTGGCTAGGGTTGGAGGAAAGGGAGACAGAAAAGGAAACAAAGTAGTGATCAGAGACCTGGAGGGGGTGGTAGTGAGATTAGTAGGCGAACAGCCTCTAGTAAAGATAAGGTCAAGTGTATTGCCTGCCATGTGAGTGGGAGGGGACTGGTATAGGATGAGGTCAAAAGAGGCAAGGAGGGGAAAGAGAGAGTTGGAAAGAAATGAATCCAAGGCAGACGTCGGATTGTTGAAGTCGCCAAATACGAAGAGCGGTGAGCCATCGTCAAGAAATGAGCTTGAGGAACTCTCCAAGGGCACCTGTTGGGCGATAGATGACTCACAGCAGTGACAGTGACAGCATGGAATTCAAATGAGGAGCTAGACAGGTGAGAGAGGGATAAAATAGAAAATCTCCACTTAGGAGAAATGCGTAGCCCTGTGCCACCACCATGATGATCACCACCGCAACCCCACATTGGTTGTGCGCGCATGGTACACAAAATTATAAGGGTTGCAGCCAAGGGGTGGGGAGCGTCTGTAAAGCCTACAGGGAGAGGAGCGAACAGGTATAGAAAACACACTCATAGTTGACAAAGCTACAAAAGAGCAAAATGAGATCATCTGAAAATAACTAGGTAAGACACTCAAGTGAGAGATTAGTGTGGACGGCAGAACCGTCTTTGTTTCAGCACTACCACCGCCAACACAGCCGCCGCTGAGAAAACAGGAACACCTATGTGAGAATGTTGCTCATTGACTACAGCGCAGCGTTCAAGACCAAGCTCATCACTAAGCTAAGGACCCTGGGACTGAACATCTCCCTCTGCAACTGGATCCTGGACATCCAGACGGGCCGCCCCCAGATGGTGAGGGTAGGCAACAATACATCTGCCACACTGACCCTCAACACAGGGGCCCATGAGGGGTGTGTGCTCAGCCCCTCCTGTACTCCCTGTTCACCCACACTGCGTAGCCGCGCATGACTCCAACACCATCATTAAGTTTGCAGACGACACGATGTGGTAGGCTTGATCACAGACGACGATGAGACAGCCTATAAGGAGGAGGTCAGAGACCTGGCAGTGGTGTGCCAGGACAACAAACACTCCCTCAACGTAGACAAGACAAAGGAGCTTATTGTGGATTACAGGAAACGGAGGGCCGAACACAACCCCATTCACATCGACGGGGCTGTCGTGGAGCGGTTTGAGAACTTCAAGTTCCTCGGTGTCCACATCACTAAGGACCTATCATCATCCAAACACACAAACACAGTCGTGAAGAGGGTACAACAATGCCTCTCCCCCTCAGGAGGCTGAAAATATTTGACATGGGCCCTCAGATCCTCAAATAGTTATACAGCTGCACCATTGAGAGCATCTTGACTGGCTGCATCACCACTTAGTATGGCAACTGCTCGGCATTCGACAGCAAGGCGCCTTGCGGATATATCACTGGGGCCGAACTCCCTGCCATCCAGGACCTCTATACCAGGCGGTGTCAGAGGAAGGCCCTAAACATTGTCGAAGACTCCAGCCACTCAAGTCATAGACTGTTCTCTCTGCTACCGTACGGCAAAATTCTTCAAGCTCTGTCAACTTGGTCGTTAATTATTGCTAGACAACCAATGTCAGGTCTTGCCATAGATTTTCAAGTAGATTTAAGTCAAAACTGTAACTCGGCTACTCAGGAACATTCACTGTCTTCTTGGTAAGCAAATCAATTGTATATTTGGCCTTGTGTTTTAGGTTATTGTCCTGCTGAAAGGTGAATTAATCTCTGTGTCTGGTGGAAAGCAGACTGAACCAGGTTTTCCTCTAAGATTTTGCCTTTGCTTAGCTCCTCTCCGTTTTTTTAAATCCTGAAAAACTCCCCATTCCTTAGCGATTACAAGCATACCCATAGCATGATGCAGCCACAACTATGCTTGAAAATATGGAGAGTGGCACTCAGTAATGGATTGGATTGGATTTGCCCCAAACATAACACTTTGTATTCAGGGCAAAAAGTGAATTGCTTTGCCACATTTTTTGCAGTATTACTTTAGTGCAAACAGGATGCATGTTTTGGAATATTTTTTATTTTGTACAGGCTTCCTTCTTTTCACTCTGTAAATTAGGTTAGTATGTTGTTGATCCATCTTCAGTTTTCTCCTATCACAGCCATTAAACTCTGTATCTGTATTAAAGTCACCATTGGCCTCATGGTGAAATCCCTGAGCAGTTTCCTTCCTCTCTGGCAACTGAGTTAGGAAGTATGCCTGTATCTTTGTGGTGGAACTACTAACTTCACCATGCTCAAAGGAATATTCAATGTCATTTTTTTTTTTACCCATCTACCAATAGGTGCCCTTCTTTTCGAGGCATTGGAAAACTTCCCTGGTCTTTATGGTTGAATCTGTGTTTGAAATTCACTGCTCGACTGAGGGACCTTACAGATAATTGTATGTGTGGGGTATAGAGATGAGGCAGTCATTCAAAAATAATGTTTAGCACTATTAATGCAACTTAACTTAACATGCAACTTATTATGTGACTTGTAAAGCACATTTTTCTCCTGAACTGATTTAGGCTTGCCATAACAAAGGGGTTTTATCAATTGCTGTGCTGATCAATGGACAATTCATTACCTCTGTCAAAATAATATGTAGCTTAAAGTTATATTTGTACGTATATTTATTTTTGCGATGCAACAATAATACACATTTACAATAGGCCTATATCTAAAAATACATACAGCCTAATTTTATGTATATACAGTGGGGGAAAAAAGTATTTAGTCAGCCACCAATTGTGCAAGTTCTCCCACTTAAAAAGATGAGAGAGGCCTGTAATTTTCATCATAGGTACACGTCAACTATGACAGACAAAATGAGAATTTTTTTCCCAGAAAATCACATTGTAGGATTTGTAATGAATTTATTTGCAAATTATGGTGGAAAATAAGTATTTGGTCAATAACAAAAGTTTCTCAATACTTTGTTATATACCCTTTGTTGGCAATGACACAGGTCAAACGTTTTCTGTAAGTCTTCACAAGGTTTTCACACACTGTTGCTGGTATTTTGGCCCATTCCTCCATGCAGATCTCCTCTAGAGCAGTGATGTTTTGGGGCTGTCGCTGGGCAACACGGACTTTCAACTCCCTCCAAAGATTTTCTATGGGGTTGAGATCTGGAGACTGGCTAGGCCACTCCAGGACCTTGAAATGCTTCTTACGAAGCCACTCCTTCATTGCCCGGGCGGTGTGTTTGGGATCATTGTCATGCTGAAAGACCCAGCCACGTTTCATCTTCAATGCCCTTGCTGATGGAAGGAGGTTTTCACTCAAAATCTCATGATACATGGCCCCATTCATTCTTTCCTTTACACGGATCAGTCGTCCTGGTCCCTTTGCAGAAAAACAGCCCCAAAGCATGATGTTTCCACCCCCATGCTTCACAGTAGGTAGGCATTCTTTGTCCTCCAAACACGACGAGTTGAGTTTTTACCAAAAAGTTATATTTTGGTTTCATCTGACCATATGACATTCTCCCAATCCTCTTCTGGATCATCCAAATGCACTCTAGCAAACTTCAGACGGGCCTGGACATGTACTGGCTTAAGCCGGGGGACACGTCTGGCACTGCAGGATTTGAGTCCCTGGCGGCGTAGTGTGTTACTGATGGTAGGCTTTGTTACTTTGGTCCCAGCTCTCTGCAGGTCATTCACTAGGTCCCCCTGTGTGGTTCTGGGATTTTTGCTCACCGTTCTTGTGATCATTTTGACCCCATGGGGTGAGATCTTGCGTGGAGCCCCAGATCGAGGGAGATTATCAGTGGTCTTGTATGTCTTCCATTTCCTAATAATTGCTCCCACAGTTGATTTCTTCAAACCAAGCTGCTTACCTATTGCAGATTCAGTCTTCCCAGCCTGGTGCAGGTCTACACTTTTGTTTCTGGTGTCCTTTGACAGCTCTTTGGTCTTGGCCATAGTGGAGTTTGGAGTGTGACTGTTTGAGGTTGTGGACAGGTGTCTTTTATACTGATAACAAGTTCAAACAGGTGCCATTAATACAGGTAACGAGTGGAGGACAGAGGAGCCTCTTAAAGAAGAAGTTACAGGTCTGTGAGAGCCAGAAATCTTGCTTGTTTGTAGGTGACCAAATACTTATTTTCCACCATAATTTGCAAATAAATTCATAAAAAATCCTACAATGTGATTTTCAGGATTTTTTTTTCTCAATTTGTCTGTCATAGTTGACGTGTACCTATGTTGAAAATTACAGGCCTCTCTCATCATTTTAAGTGGGAGAACTTGCACAATTGGTGGCTGACTAAATACTTTTTTCCCCCACTGCATATGTTACGAATTTGCAAAAAGTATGATATATTACGAATTCTGCCTAGGTGGCTAATGTTAGCTAGCTGGCTAACGTTAGCGAGGCTAGGGGTTAGGGTTAGGGTTAAGTTTAGGCATTATTTTAAAGGGTCAAGGTTAGGGGAATGTCCCATCCGAAAGACAGCACCCTATGAAAGGTAATGTCCCCATCACAACCCAGGGCTCCCCTTAGACCAGAGGAAACAGTGCCACCTACTGGCCCTCAAACACCACTTTCACTTCCAGCAGCATCAGGTCTCCCATCCAGGACCCACCCAGCTTAGCTTCAGAGGCAAGCCAGCAGTGGGATGCAGGGCGGTATGCTGCTGGAAATGTGAGGCCTGGCCTGGTCACCAGGACATATGGTCCCCCAGTGACACCCAGTATGAATCTGGCCTTGTCACCAGGACATATGGTCCCCCAGTGACACCCAGTATGAATCTGGCCTGGTCTCCAGGAGATATGGTCCCTCACTGAAACCCAGTATGAATCTGGCCTGGCCACCAGGAGATATGGTCCCTCACTGAAACCCAGTATGAATCTGGCCTGGCCACCAGGAGATATGGTCCCTCACTGAAACCCAGTATGAATCTGGCCTGGCCACCAGGAGCTGTTGTTTACAAATATACATAGACCTCCACCCCTAGTCTTACCAGAGGCTGCTGTTCTATCCTGCCGATATAGTGTGTAACCCACCAGCTGTATGTTATTCATGTCGTCGTTCAGCCACGACTCGGTGAAACGTAAGATATTACATTTTTTATGTCCCGTTGGTAGGATATACGTGCTTGTAGTTTGTCCACTTTATTATCAAGCAATTGTACGTTGGCCAATAGTATCGATGGCAAAGACAGATTAGCCACTCGTCGCCGGCTCCTTACCAGGCACCCCGATCTCCTTCCGCGATATCTCTGTCTCTTTCTACTGCAAATGACGGGGATGATGGCCCTGTCGGGTGTGTGGAGCAAATCGCACTCGTCGACTCATTAAAGAAAAATGATTTGTCCAGTTCAAGGTGAGTAATCGCTGTTCTGATGTCCAGAAGCTCTTTTCGGTCATAAGAGACAGTAGCAGCAACATTATGTACAAAATAAGTTACAAACAATGCGAAAAAACAAACAAAATAGCACGGTTGGTTTAGAGTCCATTAAACGGCAGCCATCCCCTCCGGCGCCATTGCGTGTGATCTAGATAGACTCAACAAATACATTTACATTTACATTTTAGATATTTAGCAGACGCTCTTATCCAGAGCGACTTACAGTTAGTGAATGCATACATCTGTAGCTCAGCTGGTAGAGCACGGCGCTTGTAACGCCAAGGTAGTGGGTTCGATCCCCGGGACCACCCATACACAAAAAAATGTATGCACGTATGACTGTAAGTCGCTTTGAATAAAAGCGTCTGCTAAATGGCATTATATTATATATTTATTATATGTTTTTTTTCATTCTGGCCCCACGTGGGAAACAAACCCACATCCCTGCCGGCCAAACCCTCCCCTACCTTGGACGACGCTGGACCAATTGTGCGCCGCCCATGGATCTCCCGGTCGCGGCCGGCTGCGACAGAGCCTGGACTCGAACCAGGATCTCTAGTGGCACAGCTACCACTGCGATGCAGTGCCTTAGACCACTGCACCACTCGGCAAAGAGCTGCTGTTTTTATGAGTAAGTTCATGTTTAAGTTGTTATTCAGCACCCCAGTTGTAACTAACCTGGTTCAGCTTATCAACCAGCTAATTATTAGAATCAGGTGTGCCAGATTAGGGTTGTAGTGAAAACCTACAGTACGTTAGCTCTCCAGGAACAGGGTTGTAGTGAAAACCTACAGTACGTTAGCTCTCCAGGAACAGGGTTGTAGTGAAAACCTACAGGACGTTAGCTCTCCAGGAACAGGGTTGTAGTGAAAACCTACAGTACGTTAGCTCTTCAGGAACAGGGTTGTAGTGAAAACCTACAGTACGTTAGCTCTCCAGGAACAGGGTTGTAGTGAAAACCTACAGGACGTTAGCTCTCCAGGAACAGGGTTGTAGTGAAAACCTACAGGACGTTAGCTCTCCAGGAACAGGGTTGTAGTGAAAACCTACAGTACGTTAGCTCTTCAGGAACAGGGTTGTAGTGAAAACCTACAGTACGTTAGCTCTCCAGGAACAGGGTTGTAGTGAAAACCTACAGGACGTTAGCTCTCCAGGAACAGGGTTGTAGTGAAAACCTACAGTACGTTAGCTCTTCAGGAACAGGGTTGTAGTGAAAACCTACAGTACGTTAGCTCTCCAGGAACAGGGTTGTAGTGAAAACCTACAGTACGTTAGCTCTCCAGGAACAGGGTTGTAGTGAAAACCTACAGGACGTTAGCTACTACAGCATATAGTACACATACAGTAAATCTACATAAAATACAGGCACAATACAGGTAGGTAGGTTACCATGAAACTCTTACCTTGTTTAAGTCAGAAGCCAGATATAAAATGAGGTGACCAGCTAGTGAGTTTCTATATATATTGTACTCTACAGAGGGCGGTCTGGTCTCTGCTGGCCACTCCCTTCAGCGAAAGTGAAAGGGGTTTGTTGAAGTAAACCCTGGATCATCTGAGGGGAACATTTCATAACAAGGTAAATGTGATCGTGCCAATAGGAATGTCTCATAACTCAGAACCTCTGGTGAAAAAAACAAGAAACTGCTGGAAATGTTTTATGGCAAGCTTCCAGTACTGGAGAGTAAAAGTGGAAGTAGTTTGCTTAAGTAAACACTAGCTAATACTGTACAGAGAGGGGAGAGTCTTTGACTTATGTTTCTATGTAAGAAAAAAGCAACCTCAATAACATCTTCATTCTGCAAAACCATTTTGTGAGGATGGCAACTCATTCAGACAGTCGTGCCAGTTCCTCTCCATCACCTTCAAATCCTCAATATTTATGATATCAATCAACTTCAAGTCTGTCTATTTATATTTCAACTCAAAAATGAATCTAGTCTGTTTCATTTCAAACGCTTACTCAGATTCATCACTATTTCTACAAGATCTGCTAGAGATCTCCACACGCCTTTTTGTACTGGACTTTCCATATAATGACTGAACCCAAAAACCTTCTGCCTATCTGTCAATCATTTTGATTATGCATTTTACTTTATACATTATACATTTTATTTTACATTTTACTGCAGATTCATCATGTTTGTCACGGTTTCGGCCGAGGCTGCTCCTCCTGGTTCGGGCAGGCTTCGGCGGTCGTCGTCCCCGGAGTACTAGCTGCCACCGATCTATGTTTCATGTTCGTTTGGTTTTGTCTTGATGTTGTACACCTGTGTCTTGTTAGTCCTCGTTAGTGTCCTATTTAGTTCTCGTTGTGTGTGTTTGTCTTTGTGTGTGATTGCTCTTCTGTTTCGTGTTGGAGCTACGTACTTCCCTCCAGTGTTTTGGAGAGGTTTTTCGCACATGTTAGTGCGCCGTTTGTTTGACGCCTGTGTGCGCCGTTATTTTCGCCTTCGGGCTTATTGTGCTTATTTTCTACGTGAATATTGCACTAAAGTCTTTTGGACTGAGCTTCTGCGTCCTGCGCTTGATTCATGCACCACACCCACCTTCAGCACCCCTTGACAGAATCACACACCAAAATGGAATCAGCAGGATCTGCAGTTACACCTGAGTCGCTCGAGGAGCATGTTCGCGGCCAAGATGACCAGATACGACAACTGGGGACCGCTCTACAGGACGTCATCAACACCCTGCACCGATGGGAGGCCAGCGGGGTACCCACACCTCCACCTACCCTGCCAACCCCATCGGCCGGTCCACCAGTCCCAGGTCCGGAACCCAGGGGGATTCGGCTCTCGCTCCCGAGGGCGTATGATGGAACAGCTGCCGGGTGTCAGGGGTTCCTCCTGCAGGTGGAGCTCTACCTGGCCACAGTACACCCGGTGCCCTCGGGACACGAGAGCGTTTCCGCCCTCATCTCCTGTCTCACGGGCAAGGCGTTGGAGTGGGCTAACGCCGAGTGGAGGAAGATGGACGCCAACACCATCTCCTACGCCGAGTTCTCCCGCCGCTTCAAGGCCGTGTTCGACCATCCACCTGAGGGCAAAGCGGCGGGGAGCGTCTAGTCCACCTGAGACAGGGGAGGAGGAGCGCACAGGCGTTTGCTCTAGAGTTCCGGACTCTAGCGGCGGACGCAGGGTGGAATGAACGGGCCCTCATCGACCATTTTCGATGTAGCCTACGGGAGGACGTTCAACGTGAGTTGGCCTGCAGGGATACCCATCTCACCTTCGACCAGTTGGTCGATATGTCCATCCGTCTGGACACCCTGCTGGCCACCCGTGGACGTCCCCGAGGGGGGTCCGTCCATTCCGCCCTCCGGCACCTCCGAGCCGAGCCCTAGGAGCTCGGGGGTGCCGCGCTAGAGAAAGGAGGAGGAGGAGCCCGAGGGGCCTGTCTCCCTGCACCAAGTGCGGTCGTGGAGGGCACACTGCGGCCAGGTGCTGGGGAGGGTTCTCCCGGGGGAGAAGACAACAGGCCACGCACTGGGGGGCCTCCCAGGTGAGTAGACGTCCCACTTACCCAGAGCTTTCTGTTGCGCACTTTTGTATACCTGTGTGTTTTCCACAGGTTGCACCTCATTCCCAGCATAAGGCGCTAGTAGATTCAGGCGCAGCTGGGAATTTTGTTGATCGGAAGTTTTGTTTAGATTTAGGGATCCCTCTCCTACCTGTTGACAAACCTTTTTCCGTTCATGCCTTAGATAGTTGGGGTTGATTAGGGAGATCACAGCACCGCTTAGGATGTGTGCGCAGGGGGGTCATGAAGAGACTATACAGCTGTATCTGATCGACTCTCCTGCGTACCCAGTGGTGCTGGGAATTCCCTGGTTAAGCACCCATAACCCTGCTATTTCGTGGCAACAGAGGGCTCTCGATGGGTGGTCTGCTCAGTGCGAGGGGCGATGTCTGGGTGTTTCCGTGGGGGCGACTTCGGTGGAAAGTCCAAACCAAGTGCCCGCACTGCACATTCCGCCTGAATATGGGGATTTAGCTCTCGTGTTGACTAAAACTAGGGCGACGCAGTTGCCTCCTCAAAGACAGGGGGATTGTGCGATTGATCTCCAGGCAGGAGCAGCGCTCCCATGGAGCCACGTGTATCCTTTGTCTCAAGAGGAGAGAAAAGCTATGGAGACTTACATAGCCGAATCTTTGAGACAGGGATACATTCGGCCCTCCACTTCTCCCGCCTCCTCGAGTTTCTTTTTTGTGAAGAAGAAAGATGGAGGGTTGCGCCCGTGCATTGATTACCGTGGTCTCAATCAGATTACTGTGAAATACAGTTATCCACTCCCTCTGATTGCGACCATGACAGAGTCATTGCATGGAGCGCGGTTTTTCACAAAATTGGATCTCAGGAGCGCGTATAACTTGGTGCGCATTAGGGAGGGCGACGAATGGAAGACAGCGTTTAGTACCACGTCAGGTCATTTCGAATATCTCGTCATGCCATATGGGTTGATGAATGCTCCATCAGTCTTCCAATCCTTCAGTAGATGACATTTTCCGGGATATGCAGGGACAAGGGGTGGTCGTGTACATTGATGACATTCTGGTGTACTCGTCTACCCGAGCCGAGCATATAACCCTGGTGCGTCGTGTATTGAGGAGGCTGTTGGAGCACGACCTATATGTCAAGGCAGAGAAATGTCTGTTTTTCCAGGAGTCGGTCTCCTTTTTGGGTTATCGGTTGTCCGCGTCAGGGGTGAGAATGGAGGTGGATCGTGTGTCCGCTGTGCGTAATTGGCAAACTCCAACCACTGTAAAAGAGGTGCAGCAGTTCTTGGGCTTTGCAATTACTACCGGAGGTTTATCCGGGGTTTTGGACAGGTGGCAGCTCCCATCACGTCCCTTCTGAAAGGGGGTCCGGTGCGCCTGCAGTGGTCAGCTGATGTGGACAGGGCCTTTAGGAGACTGAAGGACCTGTTTACGTTGGCTCCGGTGCTGGCGCATCCGGATCCCGCATTACCCTTTCAGGTTGAGGTAGACGCGTCTGAGGCTGGTATAGGGGCCGTTCTCTCTCAACGGTCCGGCACGCCACCTAAACTCCGCCCCTGTGCCTTTTACTCAAAAAAGCTCAGCCCGGCGGAGCGTAACTATGACGTTGGGGACAGGGAGCTGTTAGCTGTAGTTCAAGCCCTTAAGGTGTGGAGGCATTGGCTTGAGGGGGCTCAACACCCTTTCCTCATTTTGACTGACCATCGGAACCTGGAGTACATCCGGGCAGCGAGGAGACTGAACCCTCGCCAGGCTCGATGGAGTATGTTTCTCACCAGGTTCGTATTTAAAATCACGTACATCCCTGGGTCCCAGAATGGTAAGGCAGATGCGCTGTCCCTGCGGTATGACACGGAGGAGAGGTCCGTTGAGCCTACTCCCATACTACCGGAGTCTTGCCTTGTGGCACCGGTGGTGTGGGAGGTCGATGCCGAAATCGAGCGAGCGTTGCGTACTGACCCCAGCCCCCCACAGTGTCCTGAGGGTCGGAAGTACGTTCCGCTTGAGATTCGGGATCGACTCATTTACTGGGCTCACACGTCACCCTCCTCTGGACATCCAGGTATTGGCCGGACAGTGCATTGCCTTAGCACTAAATACTGGTGGCACACTTTGGCTAGGGATGTGAGGGTTTATGTCTCCTCCTGCTCGGTGTGCGCCCAGTGTAAGGCGCCCCGACATCTGCCCAGGGGTAAGTTACAACCCCTGCCCGTTCCACAACGACCATGGTCCCACCTCTCGGTGGATTTTGTGACAGACCTTCCCCTCTCTCAGGGGAATACCACCATCCTGGTCGATGTGGACCGGTTCTCTAAGGCCTGTCGTCTTCTCCCTATGTCGGGTCTTCCTACTGCCCTACAGACCGCTGAGGCCCTATTTACCCACGTCTTCCGGCATTACGGGGTACCCGAGGATATAGTGTCTGATCGAGGCCCCCAGTTTACCTCCCGTGTTTGGAGAGCGTTCATGGAGCGTTTGGGGGTCTCGGTTAGCCTTACCTCAGGGTACCACCCGGAGAGTAACGGGCAGGTAGAACGTGTCAACCAGGATGTGGGTAGGTTTCTGAGGTCGTATTGCCAGGGCCGGCCGGAGGAGTGGGCACGGTACATTCCCTGGGCCGAGATGGCCCAGAACTCTCTCTGCCACTCCTCTACCAACCTAACCCCCTTCCAATGTGTGTTAGGTTACCAGCCGGTTCTGGCACCTTGGCAGCAGAGCCAGATCGAGGCCCCTGCGGTGGATGATTGGATGAGGCGCTCGGAAGAGACGTGGAACGCTGCCCACGTCCACCTGCAGCGGGCCGTCCTTCGTCACAAGGCGAGCGCCGATCTCCACCGCAGTGAGGGGCCGGTGTACGCACCCGGAGATCGAGTCTGGCTCTCTACCAGAAACCTACCCCTCCGCCTGCCCTGCCGGAAGCTGGGTCGGCGGTTTGTGGGGCCCTTTAAAGTCCTGAGAAGATTGAACGAGGTGTGTTATAGGTTAAATCTACCTGTTGAGTATAAGAATATTAACCCCTCGTTCCATGTGTCTCTTCTCAGGCCGGTGGTAGCTGGTCCACTCCAGGACAATGAGATAGGGGAGACTCCTCCGCCCCCACTGGACATCGAGGGGGCTCCGGCGTACACCGTTCGGTCCATCTTGGACTCAAGACGCCGGATGGGGGTCTCCAGTATCTCGTGGAGTGGGAGGGGTACGGCCCGGAGGAGCGGTGCTGGGTGCCGCGGAGGGACATCCTAGACCCATCTCTCCTGTCGGAGTTCCACCGGGACCATCCCGCGCGCCCTGCTCCGCGTCCTCCTGGTCGTCCCCGAGGCCGGGGTCGGCGCACGGCTGGAGCCGCGCGTCAAGGGGGGGGGTACTGTCACGGTTTCGGCCGAGGCTGCTCCTCCTGGTTCGGGCAGGCTTCGGCGGTCGTCGTCCCCGGAGTACTAGCTGCCACCGATCTATGTTTCATGTTCGTTTGGTTTTGTCTTGATGTTGTACACCTGTGTCTTGTTAGTCCTCGTTAGTGTCCTATTTAGTTCTCGTTGTGTGTGTTTGTCTTTGTGTGTGATTGCTCTTCTGTTTCGTGTTGGAGCTACGTACTTCCCTCCAGTGTTTTGGAGAGGTTTTTCGCACATGTTAGTGCGCCGGTTTGTTTGACGCCTGTGTGCGCGTTATTTTCGCCTTCGGGCTTATTGTGCTTATTTTCTACGTGAATATTGCACTAAAGTCTTTTGGACTGAGCTTCTGCGTCCTGCGCTTGATTCATGCACCACACCCACCTTCAGCACCCCTTGACAATGTTTTCCTTTTTCTTTGTGTAAATTTATTATTTTGTCTAAATAATAATTCCAAAATCATTTGAAATGGGGAGGTGCCTCTTGGTTTTTCTACCTCGCCTGCTCTTTTTGTTTTCCTTTTAAACTTTGATCATATTGTTTTGTATTTTCTTGTGTGCAAATAAAATACAATTCAAATAAAAAGAATGTCCCAGTGTTTCAAAATAACTTATAATGAAGTTTTAATGTCATAGTAAATCTTTCAACACATACAAATGATTTACATTGTAATGAAGTAGTAAAATTACATGATGAAAGAGTAACTTTCATTAACTTAAAAAAACATTGAAAACCAGATGTTTTAGGCTTAGTTATAGTGAAACACAGCAATTCTGGTCTTAATTTTTACAGTTCCTTGCAAAAGTGATATATTTATATTTTAGTAGTAAATCTATCTCTTTTTGCCCCTGGCTGTTCAACTCTACTATTGAAATCGTTATGTTGAAGGTGCCTCTACATCATCTCAAGGGAGGGCTTCAGTATGAGGTACACTCCCTTCTAGATGTGCTGGGTGGTACCACCTCAAGACTTACTATAAAAGCAGGTAACAGCGCGCCTTATCTCAACTTGGTCTCAGAGCATTTCATATTATTCTGTATGTAAATCCGAGACACTCCATTTAGTATATGTTACGTTTCGTATGGTATGTAATAATTTGTGGATGTCCATCACCCATTTCATATAACGAATTTGCAAAAATACAAATGAGAAAATGTACTATATGTTACGAATTTGCAAAAAGTATGATATATTACGAATTCTGCCTAGGTGGCTAATGTTAGCTAGCTGGCTAACGTTAGCGAGGCTAGGGGTTAGGGGTTAGGGTTAGGGTTAAGTTTAGGCATTATTTTAAAGGGTCAAGGTTAGGGGAATGTCCCATCCGAAAGACAGCACCCTATGAAAGGTAATGTCCCCATCACAACCCAGGGCTCTCCTTAGACCAGAGGAAACAGTGCCACCTACTGGCCCTCAAACACCACTTTCACTTCCAGCAGCATCAGGTCTCCCATCCAGGACCCACCCAGCTTAGCTTCAGAGGCAAGCCAGCAGTAGCTTCAGAGGCAAGCCAGCAGTGGGATGCAGGGCGGTATGCTGCTGGAAATGTGAGGCCTGGCCTGGTCACCAGGACATATGGTCCCCCAGTGACACCCAGTATGAATCTGGCCTGGTCACCAGGACATATGGTCCCCCAGTGACACCCAGTATGAATCTGGCCTGGTCACCAGGAGATATGGTCCCTCACTGAAACCCAGTATGAATCTGGCCTGCCACCAGGAGATATGGTCCCTCACTGAAACCCAGTATGAATCTGGCCTGGCCACCAGGAGATATGGTCCCTCACTGAAACCCAGTATGAATCTGGCCTGGGCACCAGGAGATATGGTCCCTCACTGAAGCTATGATATTATGTTATGTATCATTAAGGCAAATGTAGGGAGAGGTCAAAGGTAAAATATAATAAACATGTTTGATATTTTATAATCCAGATACATGCTTAAATAAGGAATATTGCCATGTAGTATATGCTGTGTTTCAAATGAATGTATGCGCTCTTTCACAAAAGCTCTCAACAGTATGCGTTACATTAGTTCTTTTTTAAGAAGGGGCCTAGGCCAAGCAGCCAATAGAATGATAGAATGAGAGGCTTCATATAGAAAAAAGCATTCATGACCTTTTGGAGTGGACATTGTGTGACAGCTGGACGTTGAAAAAGAAGGGTGGTGTAGAACTAAAATAAGTTAGGAATTTTCCATAAGGGGGGTAACTGAATATGCCATGTAAGTATGTTTGTGCATTTGTGTGTATGTATAAAAGGGATGTCTAAGCCAAAGGAAGACAGCCACTCCATGGAACTGCTCGGCTTTCGTTATTAGATAATAAAAGTCTAATTTTTGGATTCACAGGCTCCAGTTTCTTGAGAGATATTTTAGAGTTGACTACTTTGGAGTCAAATATTTCTACGACATACAGTGGGGCAAAAAAGTATTTAGTCAGCCACTATTTGTGCAAGTTCTCCCACTTAAAAAGATGAGAGAGGCCTGTAATTTTCATCATAGGTACACGTCAACTATGAAAGACAAATTGAGAAAAAAAATCCAGAAAATCACATTGTAGGATTTTTATGAATTTATTTGCAAATTATGGTGGAAAATAAGTATTTGGTCACCTACAAACAAGCAAGATTTCTGGCTCTCACAGACCTGTAACTTCTTCTTTAAGAGGCTCCTCTGTCCTCCACTCGTTACCTGTATTAATGGCATCTGTTTGAACTTGTTATCAGTATAAAAGACACCTGTCCACAACCTCAAACAGTCACACTCCAAACTCCACTATGGCCAAGACCAAAGAGCTGACAAAGGACACCAGAAACAAAATTGTAGACCTGCACCAGGCTGGGAAGACTGAATCTGCAATAGGTAAGCAGCTTGGTTTGAAGAAATCAACTGTGGGAGCAATTATTAGGAAATGGAAGACATACAAGACCACTGATAATCTCCCTCGATCTGGGGCTCCACGCAAGATCTCACCCCGTAGGGTCAAAATGATCACAAGAACGGTGAGCAAAAATCCCAGAACCACACGGGGGACCTAGTGAATGACCTGCAGAGAGCTGGGACCAAAGTAACAAAGCCTACCATCAGTAACACACTACGCCGCCAGGGACTCAAATCCTGCAGTGCAGGACGTGTCCGCCTGCTTAAGCCAGTAAATGTCCAGGCCTGTCTGAAGTTTGCTAGAGTGCATTTGGATGATCCAGAAGAGGATTGGGAGAATGTCATATGGTCAGATGAAACCAAAATAGAACTTTTTGGTAAAAACTCAACTTCGTCGTGTTTGGAGGACAAAGAATGCTGAGTTGCATCCAAAGAACACCATACCTACTGTGAAGCATGGGGGTGGAAACATCATGCTTTGGGGCTGTTTTTCTGCAAAGGGACCAGGACGACTGATCCGTGTAAAGGAACGAATGAATGGGGCCATGTATCGTGAGATTTTGAGTGAAAACCTCCTTCCATCAGCAAGGGCATTGAAGATGAAACGTGGCTGGGTCTTTCAGCATGACAATGATCCCAAACACACCGCCCGGGCAATGAAGGAGTGGCTTCGTAAGAAGCATTTCAAGGTCCTGGAGTGGCCTAGCCAGTCTCCTGATCTCAACCCCATAGAAAATCTTTGGAGGGAGTTGAAAGTCTGTGTTGCCCAGCGACAGCCCCAAAACATCACTGCTCTAGAGGAGATCTGCATGGAGGAATGGGCCAAAATACCAGCAACAGTGTGTGAAAACCTTGTGAAGACTTACAGAAAACGTTTGACCTGTGTCATTGCCAACAAAGGGTATATAACAAAGTATTGAGAAACTTTTGTTATTGACCAAATACTTATTTTCCACCATAATTTGCAAATAAATTCATAAAAAATCCTACAATGTGATTTTCTGGATTTTTTTCCCTCATTTTGTCTGTCATAGTTGACGTGTACCTATGATGAAAATTACAGGCCTCTCTCATCTTTTTAAGTGGGAGAACTTGCACAATTGGTGGCTGACTAAATACTTTTTTTCCCCACTGTATTTGGCGAGCTTTGCCAGGAGTTGATAACAGGGGCCAGAGACGGTGTACATCTGCAGTTATGAAACGGCTTGGACGGACCATACAAACAAAAGCGGCCGCATTTAACCCTCCCGTTGTCCTAGGGTCAAAATGACCAGCCACTGTGTTGAACCAACTTTATTTAATTTGTATATTTTTGGGATCATTTGTGAGAAGGAGGCAGTGAGACTTTAAAGAAAGGCAAATCTGGTTTGTATTATTGAGTTAGAAATGTAAAACTTTAGAGTAGTCAAGCATCGAATACATTGCAAGTTTGCCCCTTTTTGGCTATTAGGCTACACTTTACAATAGGACTCAACTCTGACAAGTCCGCAGCATCTATCGGTAATCTAAACTGTGCCACAAATTGGGGGATTTTTCACACCTAGCAGAGCTATTAGACTATCCTTTTGTAAATTAATGGAGGTGTGAATGTTTCAGTCAGTCTCTCTCCTATCACACTAGAGTCCTGCATCAGGTTAAAAAAATCAGCTGGCGGGTGGTCCCGGAGTTGAGAGAGAACTTGGGTATATACAATGGCACAATTACATTTGACATGTGGACTGACGATTTTAGAAAAATAGGATACTTGTGCCTTACAGCCCATTACATAAACGAAGAGTGGATGTTATCCACCATGGAGTGGGACAGTGCAGCTCAAAACTGCAGAGAACATAAGGCCAGCTATTGTGAAAGAATACTTGTGGACCTTGTTGATTTCCTCTATCGCTTCAAGAGGCCTACTGTCCACCTGGTAATTGTGTGGTTCCAAAGGATAAAGCATCACCTTCAGATGGATGTGTGGTTTCAGAGAGAAGACAGCTGCGAACCTGCAACCAGGCACGGTGAATGTTATCCTTTTCCTGCAAAGCAATTTGAAGAAATCCAGTGATGAATGGACTGTTTTTGAAGTTATTGTTTTTAGTATATGTATTTGTTGTCTAATATTAGAAGACTCTTAAAGCATTTTGCTGCATTGCATTGTGAAAAAAATAATAAATCTGTTCTTAATTCATGGTGTGGTTTCTTTTTAGCCAAATGTTGAATAGACATGCAGACAAATTAGTCAATGGAGGAAAAGAGGAATAATAGCCTACTGTTTGTAGTCATAAAAACAATTAAGCTAAATAAATTGATGCTATTTTGTTGGGTAAAGGATCGGCTCTCTGAACTCATTAAGAGGTGGCTTCTATCTTCAATATAATCATTCATTCAGAAGGTTAAACCCAAAGGTCTTAGGCCTGCACTAAATTAAATTAGATTACCAGGTTCATTTTTCATTAGGTTATAATAATCCATGCCTTCTGGGAATGTTATAAAGTCCAAAAGTTATGGGTGGAGTTAGACATTTGGCTGTCATAAGAATTACAGTGGAAATACATTTTTAATCCATCTGTCTGCATATTTCAAGACATGGCATAAGGGTGCCATGAGATACCCTATGGGTTGGACGATACTTTTCTCGTCAATCATCTTGAAAAAACATATAATCAAAAACTGAAAATATATAATAAAATCGTTTAAAAAAATTAAATAAGGAAAAATGACATGCTTGCAACACGCATCTGATTATTCATTATGAATAGGATTTATTTGATTTATTTTGTTTACATTCTTCATTGTATCCACAATGTCAGAAATAAATGAACACACTCAACATGAGCAGATTAACTTGGTCAAAACATTTATTTATTAAAGACTATCAGAAATAATGTTGGTACTTTGATCCAAAGCCATGAATGAGTGAGTCACTCAGATTTATGCTGAAAAATATAGCTTTATATTGCGAAATAGCCTAATACAGTGCCTTGCAAAAGTATTCATCCCCCTTGGTGTTGTTCCTATTTTGTTGCATTACAACCTGTAATTTAAATGGATTTTTATTTGGATTTCATGTAATGGACATACACAAAATAGTCAAAATTGGTGAAGTGAAATGAAAAGAATAACTTGTTTCAAAAAATTCTAAAAAATTAAATAACGGAAAAGTGGTGCGTGCATATGTATTCTCCCCCTTTGGTATGAAGCCCCTAAATAAGATCTGGTGCAACCAATACCTTCAGAAGTCACATAATTAGTTAAATAAAGTCCACCTGTGTGCAATCTAAGTGTCACATGATCTCAGTATGTATACACCTGTTCTGAAAGGCCCCAGAGTCTGCAACACCACTAAGCAAGGGGCACCACCAAGCAAGCAGCACCATGAAGACCAAGGAGCTCTCCAAACAGGTCAAGGACAAAGTTGTGGAGAAGTACAGATCAGGGTTGGGTTATAAAAAAATATCAGAAGCTTTGAACATCCCACGGAGCACCATTAAATCCATTATTAAAAAATGGAAAGAATATGGCACCACAACAAACCTGCCAAGAGAGGGCCGCCCACCAAAACTCACGGACCAGGCAAGGAGGGCATTAATCAGAGAGGCAACAAAGAGACCAAAGATAACCCTGAAAGAGCTGCAAAGCTCCACAGCGGAGATTGGAGTATCTGTCCATAGGACCAATTTAGGCCATACACTCCACAGAGGTGGACTTTGCAGAAGAGTGGCCAGAACAAAGCCATTGCTTAAAGAAAAAAAGAAGCAAACACGTTTGGTGTTCGCCAAAAGGCATGTGGGAGACTCCCCAAACATATGGAAGAAGGTACTCCGGTCAGATGAGACTAAAATTGAGCTTTTTGGACATCAAGGAAAACGTTATGTCTGGTGCAAACCCAACACCTCTCATCACCCCGAGAACACCATCCCCACAGTGAAGCATGGTGGTGGCAGCATCATGCTGTGGGGATGTTTTTCATCGGCAGGGACTGGGAACCTGGTCAGAATTGAAGGAATGATGGATGGCGCTAAATACAGGGACATTCTTGAGGGAAACCTGTTTCAGTCTTCAAGAGATTTGAGACTGGGACGGAGGTTCACCTTCCAGCAGGACAATGACCTTAAGCATACTGCTAAAGAAACACTTGAGTGGTTTAAGGGGAAACATTTAAATGTCTTGGAATGGCCTAGTCAAAGCCCAGACCTCAATCCAATTGAGAATCTGTGGTATGACTTAAAGATTGCTGTACACCAGCCGAACCCATCCAACTTGAAGGAGCTGGAGCAGTTTTGCCTTGAAGAATGGGAAAAAATCCCAGTGGCTAGATGTGCCAAGCTTATAGAGACATACCCCAAGAGACTTGCAGATGTAATTGCTGCAAAAGGTGGCTCTACAAAGTATTGACTTTGGGGGGTGAATAGTAATGCATGCTCAAGTGTTCTGTTTTTTTGTCTTATTTCTTGTTTGTTTCACAAAAAAAATATTTTGCATCTTCAAATTGGTAGGCATGTTGTGTAAATCAAATGATACAACCCCCCAAATCTATTTTAATTCCAGGTAGTAAGGCAACAAAATAGGAAAAATGCTAAGAGGGTGAATACTTTCGCAAGCCACTGTAGAGGGGCTATCACTCTTTCACCCTGTGGTAAATAAGGCCAGTTTGTTATTTAGAATGATTTCTTTCTGTTTTAGAGGGAGAAACCAAAAGCTGGTCAATCCACATGTCAAGTGTAATTGCGCCATTGTATTTACCCAAGTTCTCTCTCAACTCCGGGACTCCCCCTTGTGATAGTGTGGTGCAATGACAGAATTATGCAATTATCTACAATCTGTCACCATCTACCACAAACGGTCATGGCATTAGCTCAAAACTTTAAATTGAGAAACCACTGTACCTAGCTTGATGACTGTGGGCATTTTTGTCTACTTTTTGTTGTTCTAAATAGAGACGGCTAGAAGGGCAATGGGTCATAATAGATTGTGTGGAAATGCAAAAATCTTTCGGACCCCCAGACAAGTTATGCCCCCCCCCCCCACACTTCTAAAACCAAAGTTGCTCCCCTGTGTCTATGAAAATTAGAATTACATTTTACTGCTGTATTGTAACTTTCGTAGCTGACTCAACGTGTAAATGTACATTTTTATAATACAGTAGAGTAGCCTACGTGCTTGTAGCTACAAGCAAAGGAGAACACCAGCTGTCTTATACTGACTGATCAAAGGGTGGCTGGCCTAGCAGCCGCTTGAGAACTCTGATAGTGCACATTATGACATCTTGCCTGGGTTTGTTTTGTAAATGAGACACTGAGTCTGGCTTTAATTTCAAATAGGTGGTTAACATGCACTCAGAACTTAAGATATGAAAGTTCTAGACAGGTTTCATGGGAATGTTGCAAGAACATTCATATGTCCAGTTTTCTGTGGGTTAGCAGAATATTCCAGCAACATTCCACCAAACATACAGACACACAACCATGTTCTGTATGTGTTTGGTCGTACATTGCTGGAATATTTGCATAACCCACAGAAAACTGGACACATGAATGTTCTTGCAACGTTCCCATGAAACTTACCATGTTCTGGGTAGGTTCCACTTTACATTAAGGCAATGGTCTCATGGAAACATACGTTGCACATCACACGAACATTCCTATGAAAACAATAATGAACCAATGAGATTCTTAATGGAACGTTCTCTAAAGTTGTGGGAACGTTTGTTGTTAGCTGGGTGGGTTTTTCGGGTTTTTCATCACTGGTTATTTGGACAAATCACGATTTCCCAGGTGTTAGCATGTTTCGAATCTCTAAAGAGGAGGGGACATTTGGCCCATAGACTTACCCGTAACTTGCAAAGGGAAAGGGTGGAGCTCTTTGTTTTGGTTCCGATCCCTGTTCTATCTCTTCTCTTAAAATCTATGGACCCAGAACTAAATTGAGCATCTGACCAATTAAGCAACACTTTAGTTATGGGTTAACTGAGATTATTTGTATTTATTAGGGATCCCCATTACTCTTCCTGGGGTCCAAACACATTAAAGCACTTAAATTACATATAAAATAAAAGATAAAACAGTACATCATATAACATTATTACACCACTACATATCTACAATACAGAATGTACAATACAAAATGTATAACAACACCATACAACAATATTACAATGTATGCATGTGTCTCTACCTTTGTGTGTGTCTCTTTACAGTCCCTGCTGTTCCATAAGGTGTATTTTTACCTGTTTTTAAAAATCTGATTCTACTGCTTGCATCAGTTACCTGATGTGGAATAGAAATCCATGTAGTCATGGCTCTATTTAGTACTGTGCGCTTCCCATAGTCTGTTCTGGACTTCCTCTAGTGGCATGTCTTGTGGGGTATGCATGCGTGTCCGAGCTGTGTGCTAGTAGTTTAAACAGACAGCTCGGTACATTCAGCTTGTTATCTCAATGTTAATAACCAAAGCCTTGACAAGTATGTTTGTTGTTAATAACCAAGGCCTTGACTAGTATCTTTGTTGTTAATAACCAAGGCCTTAACTAATATGTTTGCTGTAAATCACCAAGCTCTTGACTAGTATCTTTGTTGTTAATAACCAAGGCCTTGACTAGTATCTTTGTTGTTAATAACCAAGGCCTTAACTAATATGTTTGCTGTTAATCACCAAGCTCTTGACTAGTATCTTTGTTGTTAATAACCAAGGCCTTGACTAATATGTTTGTTGTTAATCACCAAGGCCTTGACAAGTATGTTTGTCCTAAGGTCTAAAATTAAAGATACCCTATTTAGGACTAGGTGTAGCAGTAGTCTTGCATGGGCAATGCCATCCTTCCAAATCCTGTTTGTTTCCATGACTATTGGCCAGTGTTGCACTAACAACAACCTAGAAAGCCTCTGCTCATTTGTGCAAAATGCAACCATGTAGAAAACAAAAAAGTTCATGATGTACCAAAATTGGTGACTCTGCTAGTAGTCTAACCCGAACCACAACCCTGAGCTCTAGAATGCAGAGAAGCTGGATTTAATTCAACTACTCAGCACTCTTATCTCCTCGCGTCCATATCGCTGCCATGGTGGGGAACGATGATTTACCCTGCGAAAGTGCTTGATAAGTACTTATCATGGTAATTTGCTAGATGGGAGAGCCTCCACACCTGGGATCTCTCCCGTCCTTTTCGAGCTGATTCACTCCCGCCGTCACCAGTCTTCACAGCGCTCACAGTAAAATATCTTCTGATTCCCTTTTTGCTCAACTCTCAGGGGAGTCCATCTTGTCCTTTGAGTGCGCTAAAGGACGAGGTAGGTGACGCAACCAGAAGACGACGAAAAGCTTTTAATCCGTTAATGGCTTTGTGTAATGGGCGCCATTCTATCAGAGCTGCCTGCATCTGTGAGCCGAATTGTCAGACTAGATGTAGGCCTTAGAGCCACATCACATGCCTAATGTAGGTTATAGGCCCGTATTTGGTTATATATACTTAATAAGAGCATATCATTCTCTGGGCTTCAAATGGGCCTATACATTTTCTGATGCATGCATGGTGGGGGAGTGACCACATAAGGAGTAGCCTAGCCCAAATATTGTAGGGATTTTCAGATGTGGGTGAGAGACTGGGTGAATAACTCCCCCCCCCAAAAAAATGTATTGTGACACTATGTCTGTCTGTACAGATATTGTACTATCAGCCCGAGGTGAGGAAAGTCCCAGGATTGGTGGGCACACAGCCAGCCAGCCAGGTGTGTAGAAGAGGATGGGGCACGCATGCTGCCTGCGGCACATCTGTAGTTGGAGTTGGCCTGATTAAACGGGTGGATGGAGGAAAACATCACTTAGAATCATCTGCATCACCTGCAGGCTCTCTCACTGAAGACTTTGGACACAGTACCCACTGTGCACAAACTGTTTCAATCGATGTTATTTCAACGTAATTTGTCATCGTATTGTGACAAGGAATCTATGTGGAAAATACACTGGATTTGCAAAAAGCCATCCACTGTTGTTTTGAGGGTGAAATTTCAACCACAGGATTATGTACCATGGTACCCAATTTTCAACATAGACCAACCTTGTATAAAATATATTGACATTTTACCTTTGAAACAACATTAGATCTTCAACGTAATATCCACTATAAGAAAAAAACAATAGGCTGGGCAGCACCTCCTACTGGAGAGTTGATCTATCTACAGCTATTCGTTTGGTCTCCCATCCAGGGTTTTAACCAAGCCCAGCTTTGATATTTGTCACTGACTATTACTAATGTGCTATCGTGAGAATGATTGTTGAGAAAGCTCCACTTAATAAATTAATTGTTGCTATCAAAGTCATTCCAAAGGGTAGGTTTAACAGAGCAAATGAAATGTAACCATACTTTATCAATCATATATCATCAATGATGCTATTTAGGCCTATATAGCATTTCGGAAGTCATCGACAGCTATTATTTAAATTCAGCCCAGGATTAATCTAAAATAGACTATTCATATACTGTAGGCTTAGGGTTTCAAGCTTTGGTTGATTTCAAATGGAATCTACAATTTTATAATAAATATTTTGGATTCACGTCTCCATCTCAACCAAAAATCTAAGAATTGTTTTTGGTTGAAATGGAGACGTGAATCCAACATATCAATTATTAATTTGTAGACAAACTGGAATTAAAGCAATACTCAGTGGCACAGATGGAACTATCCAAGCAGAAGATACATCTCCTTCAAATGTTGATATTTGGTTGCGTTGACAACCAAACACAATTCAATATCACTTTTGCAATACAGTAAATAGCCTATTATCTTGTCGGCTATACCACAAATGATATGTTGGATTTACATCTCCATCGCAACCAAAAATAAAAGTTAAAGAATGTGACAAAGCCAGTGGCTCAGATGGAACTATCCAAGCAGTAGATGCATCTCCATTAAATGTTGATATTTGGTTGCGTTGTCAACCAAACACAATTCAATATAACTTTTGTAATACATGAAATGGCCTAAAGTTAAGGCCATGTTACAGTTAAGGCCACATTTTGAGGTTACTGTAACAATAAATCTCTTCTTATGCAATTATAAAAAACGATTTTCCATTGGAATTTGGTTTTGCTTTTAGATGGTTTAAATCATAATGGTAACACATTGGGAATTCAACACAATTTTGAGTGGGTGAAAATAGTACCCAATTCTCCATGTTGAAATTACAGTGGGGGAAAAAAGTATTTAGTCAGCCACCAATTGTGCAAGTTCTCCCACTTAAAACAGATGAGAGAGGCCTGTAATTTTCATCATAGGTACACGTTGTCACGGTTTACTAAGCCAGAACCCAGAAGCAGACCAGGACAAGGTACGTTGAGACAAAGGTGAGTGTTTATTTAACAGATTCCCGAGTGAGGCTGAATAATCCAGGGAACAGAGCGGGTGGCGTGGATGGGTTGTTGAGGGTGCAGTGGTTGGTCCGGTAATGGCTCGGCACGGCCGCCGACCATCAGGCAGAGGTGGGGAGAAGGTTCCGGGTGAGAGACTGCAGATAGAAACAAACGGAGGTAAGTACACGGCAAGCCAACAAGGTGCAAAACAACAAAACTAACACTAGTAGCTTAGAGGCTGATACGCTGACAAACATACTGTTCATGGCTAACGATCCGGCAGGAACTGGATGTTAGGCCAGAGCCTTAGAAGGGTGATGATCAGGACCAGGTGTGCAGATTGCTGATGGGATGCAGGTGCGGAAATCAAGAGCGCTCCCCCGGAGCGTTCCCCGAACCCTCGGGAAACTGGAGATCACGAACAGAAACACTAGTCACCAGACAGGACCCGACTCAGACTGCCGGGATCGTTACAGTACCCCCCTCCGGCCAGACGCCACCGGGCGGACTCCCGGAGCGCCAGGATGGAGGCGGTAGAAGTCACTGATGAGGTCCGCATCTAGGACCTGTCGCCGCGGAATCCAACTCCTCTCTTCCAGGGCCATACCCCTCCCAGTCCACGAGATACTGGAAACCCCGGCCCCGCCGTCTGGAATCCATGATGCGACGCACCGTGTAGGCAGGACCACCTCCGATCATTCGAGGAGGAGGAGGAGGAGGCGGAGGAGGCAACAGAGGACTGAGGAAGACAGGCTTGAGGCAGGAGACATGAAAGGTGGGATGGACTCTGAGCGTCCTCGGTAGTTTGAGTCGAACTGCCACTGGATTGATCACCTTCTCCACCACAAACGGACCAATGAACTTCGGTAACAACTTCCTAGAACTCAGTCCGTGAACGGAAGATCCCGTGTGGCCAACCAAACCCCTATCTCCGATGGTATAGGTGGGAGGCGGGGATCCGGCGACGTCGCCTGGAGCTGATACCGGTCCGAACCTCTAAGGAGTACCTTTCTGGCCCGATGCCAGGTCCGGTGGCAACGCGAATATGGGCCTGAACAGAAGGCACTGAGAGCTCCTTCTCCTGAGAAGGGAACAGGGGAGGTTGGTAGCCATACAGGCACTGGAAGGGAGACATCCCAGTGGCAGATGTAGGGGAGAGTATTGTGGGCATACTCAACCCAAGGCAACTGAGAGACCCAGGAGGTGGGGTTGGAAGAGACCAGACAGCGTAGCGTGGATTCCATCTTCTGGTTGGCTCTCTCCGCCTGACCATTGGATTGGGGGTGAAAACCAGATGTGAGACTGACTGTAGCTCCAATGGCCAAACAGAAGGACTTCCAGACAGCAGAGGTAAACTGAGGGCCACGGTCGGAAACGATATCACTGGGCAAACCGTGGACCCTGAAAACCTCCCTAACCAGGATCTCGGACGTCTCCGAGGCAGAGGAAGCTTGGCAATTGGCACAAAGTGGGCGAACTTGCTGAATCTGTCCACGATAGTCAGAACGACCGTGTTCCCCTCAGAGCGGGCAACCCAGTGACGAAGTCCAGGGCCAGATGCGACCATGGTCGCCGGGGAATAGGAAGGGGGTGAAGTAGTCCAGAGCTGGGCGATTGGTACTCTTATTCTGCGCACACACTGGACAGGCAGCAACAAAACCCCGAGTATCCTCGGCCATGGCAGGCCACCAAAAACGTCTGCGAAGAAACGCCATTGTCCGAGCCACGCCAGGGTGACAAGCCATCTTGCTGGCGTGGGACCATTTGAGGACAGCAGGACCGAACCGACTCAGGCACAAACAACCGACCGGGTGGACCGTTACCGGGACCGGGCTGAGTCCGAAGGGCCGCCAGCACCTCCTCCTCAATCTTCCACATAACTGCTCCCACGACGCAGTTCGGGGAGAATAGTCTCGGTCTTGGACCCACTCTCCTCCGTCTTGGAGAACATCCGGGACAAGGCGTCCGCCTTGCCGTTCTTAGATCCAGGTCGGAACGTCAGGGAAAACTTGAATCGTCCAAAAACAACGCCCACCTGGCCTGACGGGAGTTGAGACGTTTAGCCGATTGCACGTAAGCAAGATTCTTGTGGTCAGTCCAGACAGTAAAGCGGTTGCTCCCGCGCCCTCCAACCAGTGGCGCCACTCCTCCAAGGCAAGTTTCACCGCGAGAAGCTCCCGGTTACCCACATCGTAATTCCTCTCCGCAGCGAGGGCGACGAGAGTAGTAGGCGCAGGGATGGAGTTTCCACTGTCCGTGGAGCATCGCTGCGACAGGATGGCGCCAACTCCCACATCAGACGCGTCCACTTCAACGGCACGAACTGACGGGCCGTGTCGGTTGAGAGAGAATCGGTGCGTTGGTGAATCGCCTCTTCAAATCCAGAAACGCTCGATCCGCCTCCGGATTCCACTTGAAGGTCCTGATACTGGAAGTCAAGGCAGTTAACGGAGCGGCCACACGGCTGTAATCCCGGATGAATCTGCGGTAGAAATCGCAAACCCCAAAAAATCTCTGGAGCTGCAATCTCGTACCGGGCTGGGCCCATTCCAGAACCGCTCCTAACCTTCTCCTGGTCCATCCTAATCTCTCCCCTGGAGATGATGTACCCGAGAAAGGATGTCGTGTGGGCGTGAAACTCGCACTTCTCGGCCTTCACGAACAGGCGATTCTCCAACAATCGCTGCAGAACCTGCCGGACATGCTGGACGTGGGTCGGGAAGGTTCCTTCGAGAAGATCAGAATGTCATCCAGGTAAACAAACACAAAGAGACCGATCATATCTCTCAGGACGTCGTTCACCATACTCTGGAATACCGCTGGAGCATTGGTCAGTCCAAACGGCATCACCTGATACTGCGTGACCCATCGGTGTATTGAAACCCGTCAACCACTCGTCCCCCCTCTCTGATCCGGACCATGTGATACGCATTGCGTAGGTCTAGCTTGGTGAATACCGTAGCACCCTGTAAGGAGTCGAAGGCAGAACTCATCAATGGCAGGGGATACTTGTTCTTGACCGTGATGTCATTCAACCCCCGATAATCAATACATGGTCGAAGAGAGCCATCCTTCTTACCCACAAAGAAGAATCCTGCCCCCAGGGGTGATGACGAGGGACGAACGAGACCAGCCGCTAGGGACTCCTTGATGTAGGTCTCCAACGCCTCACGTTCAGGTCGGGAGATACTGTATAACCTTCCCTTGGGGTAGACAGCTCCCGGGCACAGGTTGATGGCACAATCATATGGTCGGTGGGGAGGGAGTGACAGAGCCTTCTGCTTACTGAAAACCTTCCCCAAATCGTGATATGTCTCGGGAACCAGGGACAAATCTGGGGGTTTAGCCTCAATCACCTGACTGGGAACCGAATGGGGGCAGGCAGTCTTGAGACAGTTAGCATGACAATCAAGGCTCCAACTCGTTACCTTGCCCGTCACCCAATCGAACGTGGGATTGTGTTCCTTCAGCCAGGGGTATCCAAGGACCAGAGGAACATGGGAAGACGGCAGAATGAAGAATGAAATCATCTCAGAATGATTCCCCGACAACCGCATCTTAACCGGGTTCAGTCCTCATCGTGATACGTGCCAGACTACTGCCGTTCAGAGTGGTCGCTTCAATGGCTTCCGGCAATTGCTCCTTGGAAAGCCCCAGCTGTTCCACCAACTCGGCATCAAGAAAGCTTCCATCGGCACCTGAATCGATCAAAAGCGTTAATCGCTAAGCTTTGATTCCTGTTCACAAGGGTAGCCGGGAAACGGGGTCTGACAGAGGTACTGAGAGGTTGAAACTGGCTCGCTAAAAGTCCTCCCAACTTTGGCGAGCCGGGCAGTTCTGACGACCGCCGGGAACAAGTGGAGATGTAATGTCCCGAGCGACCACAGTAGAGGCAGCAGTTGGTCTTACGTCTATGTTGACGCTCCTCCTTGGTTAACCCGTGCCGCCCCACTTGCATGGGGTTCAGAATCGGGAGAGAGGTCCTCTCCACTAATCCCTTGTGGTGGCGAATGATCGACGTGTTCTGGTCCACCACCCGACCCGACTGGGAACTGAGAAGCTGATCGATTGGAACGGACCCCATTGCTTCTCCCTCCTTCGCTCTCGGACTCGATTATCCACCCGAATCGACAAGGCTACCAAGCTGTCCAGGTCACTAGGCTCCGGATAGGAGATCAACTCATCCTTGAGCTGCTCCGACAGACCCTGGTAAAAGGCCGCTTGCAGAGACTCCTCGTTCCACCCACTCTCCACAGCCAACGTCTTGAACTCGATCACGAAGTCGGCCACGCTGCGAATTCCTTGGTGAAGTGAAAACAGGCGCCTAGCTGCGTCCCTCCCTCGGACGGAATGGTCGAAGAGCTTCCTCATCTCGGCCGTGAACCCCTGGTATGAAGCCATGCAGGGATCCTGTCGTTCCCAAACGGCTGAAGCCCACTCCAGCGCTCGACCACGCAGCAACTCAATCACAAAGGCTATCCTAGCCTTGTCTGTAGCATAAGTAGGGCTGTAGATCGAACACTAATCCACACTGCATAAGGAAGGAACGGCATCTTCCCAGCTCCCCCTCATATTTATCCGGCGTCGGAACCTTGGGCTCACGGAGGGACACAACTTCAGAAGCGGCAGGCGAGATGGGTGAAACCGGTAGTGGATCCTCCACCGGACACTTGCGTTGGTTCTGGACCTCCGTCAGACCGGTAGAAAGGTTCCGAACTGACAACGCGATCTCATGTAGTACCGTGCTATGATGGCCCAACATCTTCTCCTGCTGGGTAATGGCATGGCGAACAGAGTCCAGGTCCGCTGGGTTCATTACTGGCCGGATCGTTCTGTCACGGTTTACTAAGCCAGAACCCAGAAGCAGACCAGGACAAGGTACGTTGAGACAAAGGTGAGTGTTTATTTAACAGATTCCCGAGTGAGGCTGAATAATCCAGGAACAGAGCGGGTGGCGTGGATGGGTTGTTGAGGGTGCAGTGGTTGGTCCGGTAATGGCTCGGCAGCCGCCGACCATCAGGCAGAGGTGGGGAGAAGGTTCGGGTGAGAGACTGCAGATAGAAACAAACGGAGGTAAGTACGGCAAGCCAACAAGGTGCAAAACAACAAAACTAACACTAGTAGCTTAGAGGCTGATACGCTGACAAACATACTGTTCATGGCTAACGATCCGGCAGGGAACTGGATGTTAGGCCAGAGCCTAAGAAGGGTGATGATCAGGACCAGGTGTGCAGATTGCTGATGGGATGCAGTGTGCGGAAATCAAGAGCGCTCCCCGGAGCGTTCCCGAACCCTCGGGAAACTGGAGATCACGAACAGAAACACTAGTCACCAGACAGGACCCGACTCAGACTGCCGGGATCGTTACACACGTCAACTATGACAGACAAATTGAGAAGAAAAAAAATCCAGAAAATCACATTGTAGGATTTTTAATGAATTTATTTGCAAATTATGGTGGAAAATAAGTATTTGGTCATCTACAAACAAGCAAGATTTCTGGCTCTCACAGACCTGTAACTTCTTCTTTAAGAGGCTCCTCTGTCCTCCACTCGTTACCTGTATTAATGGCACCTGTTTGAACTTGTTATCAGTATAAAAGACACCTGTCCACAACCTCAAACAGTCACACTCCAAACTCCACTATGGCCAAGACCAAAGAGCTATCAAAGGACACCAGAAACAAAATTGTAGACCTGCACCAGGCTGGGAAGACTGAATCTGCAATAGGTAAGCAGCTTGGTTTGAAGAAATCAACTGTGGGAGCAATTATTAGAAAATGGAAGACATACAAGACCACTGATAATCTCCCTCGATCTGGGGCTCCACGCAAGATCTCACCCCGTGGGGTCAAAATGATCACAAGAACGGTGAGCAAAAAAAAGAGCTGGGACCAAAGTAACAAAGCCTACCATCAGTAACACACTACGCCGCCAGGGACTCAAATCCTGCAGTGCAGACGTGTCCCCCTGCTTAAGCCAGTACATGTCCAGGCCCGTCTGAAGTTTGCTAGAGTGCATTTGGATGATCCAGAAGAGGATTGGGAGAATGTCATATGGTCAGATGAAACCAAAATATAACTTTTTGGTAAAAACTCAACTCGTCGTGTTTGGTGGACAAAGAATGCTGAGTTGCATCCAAAGAACACCATACCTACTGTGAAGCATGGGGGGTGGAAACATCATGCTTTGGGGCTGTTTTTCTGCAAAGGGACCAGGATGACTGATCCATGTAAAGGAAAGAATGAATGGGGCCATGTATCGTGAGATTTTGAGTGAAAACCTCCTTCCATCAGCAAGGGCATTGAAGATGAAACGTGGCTGGGTCTTTCAGCATGACAATGATCCCAAACACACTGCCCGGGCAACGAAGGAGTGGCTTCGTAAGAAGCATTTCAAGGTCCTGGAGTGACCTAGCCAGTCTCCAGATCTCAGCCCCATAGAAAATCTTTGGAGGGAGTTGAAAGTCTGTGTTGCCCAGCGACAGCCCCAAAACATCACTGCTCTAGAGGAGATCTGCATGGAGGAATGGGCCAAAATACCAGCAACAGTGTGTGAAAACCTTGTGAAGACTTACAGAAAACGTTTGACCTGTGTCATTGCCAACAAAGGGTATATAAAAGTATTGAGAAACTTTTATTATTGACCAAATACTTATTTTCCACCATAATTTGCAAATAAATTCATAAAAAATCCTACAATGTGATCTTCTGGATTTATTTTTCTCATTTTGTCTGTCATAGTTGACGTGTACCTATGATGAAAATTACAGGCCTCTCTCATCTTTTTCAGTGGGAGAACTTGCACAATTGGTGGCTGACTAAATACTTTTTTTCCCCACTGTAGGTTGTGTGTGTCACGATCGTCGGTGAGAGATGAGGACCAAGGCGCAGCGTTGAATGTGAACATATTTATTATTATAATGATCACACGATCAAAACAACAAAACGATGACGTGACAGTCAATGGTCATACACAAACCAAATACGAACAAGAAACCACAATGAAAGAGTGCCAAACGGCTACCTAAGTATGACTCCCAATCAGAGACAACAAGCTACAGCCGTCTCTGATTGGGAACCACCCTGGCCAACATAGATCTACAAAACCAGAAAGTGAAACCTAGAACACACATAGACTATACACACCCTGGCTCAACATATTAGAGTCCCCAGAGCCAGGGCGTGACAGTACCCCCCCCTAAAGGCGCGGACTCCGACCGCGCCCACCACACACCACAGGGGAGGGACCGTTGGGCACTCCGGCTAGGCGGCGGATCCGGCTCCGGGCCTGATCCCGCTCCCTCTCCAACCCCCAAAGTACCCTGGTCCGGTCTGGCCCGCTGGCCGGAGCTGGACTGCACACTGGTGGGCGGATTGCTCTAGCTCCGGCGTGAAGCATCTGACCGGTGCCGGACCAGCCACCGGTGGAACAGGCACGGGCCGTGCCGGACTGGCCGACGCACACCACTGGCTTGGTGTGGGGAGCAGGAGCGGGCCGAGCCGGGCTGTCGGCGCACCACTGACTTGGTGCGGGGAGCAGGAACGGGCCGAGCCGGGTGACGAAGCGCACCACTGACTTGGTGCGGGGAGCAGGAACGGGCCGAGCCGGGCTGACGAGCGCACCACTGACTTGGTGCGGGGAGCAGGAACGGGCCGAGCCGGGCTGACGGGCGCCACCACGACTTGGTGCGGGAGCAGGAACGGGCCGAGCCGGCTGACGAGCGCACCACTGACTTGGTGCGGGGAGCAGGAACGGGCCGAGCCGGGCTGACGAGCGCACCACTGACTTGGTGCGGGGAGCAGGAACAGGCCGGACCGTACTGGGGACACACACCACTGGTCCTACGCAGGGATCTGGAATGGGCCGGACCGGACTGGTAACACACCCCAGTACCTCTCGCCGTACCTCTACACCTTCCACCCCTTCTTCGACCAGTGGCCCCCGTAACCTGGCGGCCTCCTCTGCCAACCCGCTGGGCCGCTCTGCCGCGGTCTCCTGCTGGCCCGTCGTCCACGGCGTTAGCCCCCCCCTAAAAATGTTCTGGGCGTCTCTCCCCGTGGACCAGGCCTCCATGTCTCTCGCCAGACTCTCACCCCACTGCTCCAAAGTCCAACCTCTCTCCTCTTCACTTGGCTTGGCCCAGTCGAGACTCTTACTCCACTGCTCCCAAGTCCATCCTCTCTCTTCTTCACGCTGCTTGGTCCTGTTATGGTGGTTTCTTCTGTCACGATCGTCGGTGAGAGATGAGGACCAAGGCGCAGCGTTGAATGTGAACATATTTATTATTATAATGATCACACGATCAAAACAACAAAACGATGACGTGACAGTCAATGGTCATACACAAACCAAATACGAACAAGAAACCACAATGAAAGAGTGCCAAACGGCTACCTAAGTATGACTCCCAATCAGAGACAACGAGCTACAGCCGTCTCTGATTGGGAGCCACCCTGGCCAACATAGATCTACAAAACCAGAAAGTGAAACCTAGAACACACATAGACTATACACACCCTGGCTCAACATATTAGAGTCCCCAGAGCCAGGGCGTGACAGTACCCCCCCCTAAAGGCGCGGACTCCGACCGCGCCCACCAAACTACCACAGGGGAGGGACCGGGTGGGCACTCCGCTTAGGCGGCGGATCCGGCTCGGGCCTGATCCCCGCTCCCTCTCCAACCCCCCAAAGTACCCTGGTCCGGTCTGGCCCCGCTGGCCGGAGCTGGACTGCACACTGGTGGAGCGGATTGCTCTAGCTCCGGCGTGAAGCATCTGACCGGTGCCGGACCAGCCACCGGTGGAACAGGCAACGGGCCGTGCCGGACTGACGACGCACACCACTGGCTTGGTGTGGGGAGCAGGAGCGGGCCGAGCCGGGCTGTCGAGCGCACCACTGACTTGGTGCGGGAGCAGGAACGGGCCGAGCCGGGCTGGCGGGCTGCACCACTGACTTGGTGCGGGGAGCAGGAACGGGCCGAGCCGGGCTGACGGCGCACCACTGACTTGGTGCGGGGGAGCAGGAACGGGCCGAGCCGGGCTGACGAAGCGCACCACTGACTTGGTGCGGGAGCAGGAACGGGCCGAGCCGGTGCTGACGAAGCGCACCACTGACTTGGTGTGGGGAGCAGGAACGGGCCGAGCCGGGCTGACGAGCGCACCACTGACTTGGTGCGGGGAGCAGGAACGGGCCGAGCCGGGGCTGACGGCGCACCACTGACTTGGTGCGGGGAGCAGGAACAGGCCGGACCGTACTGGGGACACACACCACTGGTCTACGAGGGATCTGGAATGGGCCGGACCGGACTGGTAACACACCCCAGTACCTCTCGCCGTGCCTCTACACCTTCCACCCCCTCTTCGACCAGTGGCCCCCGTAACCTGGCGGCCTCCTCTGCCAACCCGCTGGGCCGCTCTGCCGCGGTCTCCTGCTGGCCCGTCGTCCACGGCGTTAGCCCCCCCCTAAAAATGTTCTGGGCGTCTCTCCCCGTGGACCAGGCCTCCATGTCTCTCGCCAGACTCTCACCCCACTGCTCCAAAGTCCAACCTCTCTCCTCTTCACTTGGCTTGGCCCAGTCGAGACTCTTACTCCACTGCTCCCAAGTCCATCCTCTCTCTTCTTCACGCTGCTTGGTCCTGTTATGGTGGTTTCTTCTGTCACGATCGTCGGTGAGAGATGAGGACCAAGGCGCAGCGTTGAATGTGAACATATTTATTATTATAATGATCACCACGATCTAAACAACAAAACGATGACGTGACAGTCAATGGTCATACACAAACCAAATACGAACAAGAAACCACAATGAAAGAGTGCCAAACGGCTACCTAAGTATGACTCCCAATCAGAGACAACGAGCTACAGCCGTCTCTGATTGGGAGCCACCCTGGCCAACATAGATCTACAAAACCAGAAAGTGAAACCTAGAACACACATAGACTATACACACCCTGGCTCAACATATTAGAGTCCCCAGAGCCAGGGCGTGACAGTGTGCCCAGTGGGTAGGCTAATCCCTTACCCCCCATTTCAATGAGAATATAGGTGAGCCTATCTATTCTATACAAATCATAGCTTCCAAAATATTCTATCAAACCCTGTTCCCACACAAATCAATTTGGATGAGTGCTCACATCGTCATTTTTGTTTAAGCTAATTCAGGATGCAGAAAAATACAAAAAGTGGAATCATGAGAAAAGAAGAAGGTTAAAGGATGAGGGTAGTGTGATCAGGAGCGCAACTTCTGAAATTACATTTTTGTTCCCCCCCCCCCCAGTTTTATCATTGGAATGTGATACAAAACAAGGCAACAGTGTGCTTTAGGACCATGCAGACGCCTCCGAGCGGTTGGGTAGGCTGTTTGGAGTGTTTATCGGACTGGATAAAAAAATATATATATATATAATGATGTATGTCCCTCCCACTTTTAAAACCAAAGTTGTGCCCCTGAGTGTGATCATAGCCCTTGTTCATGACGGCAGGAAGAAATGGCTGAGATGCACACGTGTAAAAGATTCCCACTTGGCACAGACATCAATTCAACGTCTATTCCACGTTGGTTCAACGTAATTTCATTGAAATAATGTGGAAACAACATTGATTCAACTAGTGTGTGCCCAGTGGGTTGTTTCCACTTAAATTGAGTAGTACCATGTGAATGTCTTATGCAGTTTTTATAACTACACATGTTTTGTATCACAGCAGGAGAGACAGACCGACTCCCACCAGGAAATGTATGTCCCAGGGAGCAAGCAAGGGGAACTGTGTGTGTGTGTGGGTGTGTTCATGTGTGTGTGTGTGTGTGGCACGTGTGTGTCTATGCGCCCTGCATGTGTGTATGGGAAAAGGTTTGACAGTTATCTATCCTTGCAGTCGCCAAGTGAAACCCTTACAAATTCTCAGAAGAAAACAAAATTGATAACATTTAAAGAAATTAAATGTACCTGCTGGAGCAAGCCGAAAAAGATAAATAATTGAACGAATAACTTACTTCAGAGAGGGAACTGGGTGAGGGGTGATGGGTGAGGGGAGTACAGAGGGCTCCTAGGGCCTGGAGAAAGAGATATGAAGGATGAGGTGTAACCCTTTGGGTGCTGGTTGATGGTAGCCGAGTGGCTCCTATACTATTCGACTGTTCCCATAGGAGAACCCTTTTTGGTTCCAGGTAGGCCTCACATGGCCTCTCCTATTATTGCTACGCAGACGACACACAACTAATCTTCTCCTTTCCCCCTTCTGATAACCAGGTGGCGAATCGCATCTCTGCATGTCTGGCAGACATATCAGTGTGGATGACGGATCACCACCTCAAGCTGAACCTCGGAAAGACGGAGCTGCTCTTCCTCCCGGGGAAGGACTGCCCGTTCCATGATCTCGCCATCACGGTTGACAACTCCGTTGTGTCCTCCTCCCAGAGTGCGAAGAGCCTTGGCGTGACCCTGGACAACACCCTGTCGTTCTCCGCTAACATCAAGGCGGTGACCCGATCCTGTAGGTTCATGCTCTACAACATTCGGAGAGTACGACCCTGCCTTACACAGGAAGCGGCACAGGTCCTAATCCAGGCACTTGCCATCTCCCGTCTGGATTACTGCAACTCGCTGTTGGCTGGGCTCCCTGCCTGTGCCATTAAACCCCTACAACTCATCCAGAATGCCGCAGCCCGTCTGGTGTTCAACCTTCCCAAGTTCTCTCACGTCACCCCGCTCCTCCGCACACTCCACTGGCTTCCAGTTGAAGCTCACATCTGCTACAAGACCATGGTGCTTGCCTACGGAGCTGTGAGGGGGAACGGCACCTCCGTACCTTCAGGCTCTGATCAGTCCCTACACCCAAACGAGGGCATTGCGTTCATCCACCTCTGGCCTGCTGGCCCCCCTACCTCTGCGGAAGCACAGTTCCCGCTCAGCCCAGTCAAAACTGTTCGCTGCTCTGGCACCCCAATGGTGGAACAAGCTCCCTCACGACGCCAGGACAGCGGAGTCACTCACCACCTTCCGGAGACACTTGAGACCCCACCTCTTTAAGGAATACCTGGGATAGGATAAAATAATCCTTCTACCCCCCCTTACCCCAACCCACCCCCCCAAAAAAATAAATAAAAAAAAAAAAAAAAACATATTGGAAAGTGGTTATCCCACTGGCTATAAGGTGAATGCACCAATTTGTAAGTCGCTCTGGATAAGAGCGTCTGCTAAATGACGTAAATGTAAATGTAAGGTAGAACACTTTTTGGTTCCAGGTAGAACCATTTTGGGTTCCATGTAGAACCCCCTTTGGAAAGGGTTCTACATTGAACCCAAAATGGTTCTACCTGGAACCAAAAGTGTTCTACCTGGAACCAAAAAGGGTTCTTCAAAGGGTTCTCCTATGGGGACAACACAGAATTAGCCACACATTACATTGGGTGTGTAATACCCAACGGAGCACAGTTCTGTTTTGATGGGCTGTAATAGCCATTTGGTTCCCATGCTTTTGGTCAGTTTTTCTGTCTATCACTTGATACATCTTATGAAATTTGAGTACAGCTACAGCGATGACAAATTCTGATTCCGCTACTGCTTTTCTGAGTGGATGCCTTATACTAAAATGGTTTCAATAGATTAATTACTCAATAAAACATCTCTCCACTGGTCAAGAGCTAAAAGTAATGTCTACAATCATGAAAAGTAAGCAGTTTCTACTCCTCTTGCTATTTGGAATGGACTCTTTACCTCTGACTCAGTTCTTTTCCAACTTCCATAATATTTATTCTTATTTTGGAGTGTTGTAAACTCAACCAGGGGAGATTAAACAGGTGAATACCAGTGAACAGGAGAATGTTTTGCACATTCAGATTGCCATCTTGCCTGGTCAAGATACAAATCCCCCCCAAAAGAAGACTCGGGTTGGAATGGAATATATTTTTCAATTAGAGGGTGATGACCTGCAATCTGTGTCCAGACCTGAGTTCCCTCCCCTCAGATGACCCCATCACTGCTACCCCAGGCTCTGCTCTTGCAGCATTTACCAAATGGTGCTTTCTGCATTTTAGCAATTTTCTGATTACATGAGCTGTAGAGCTATGGGATTTCTGCCTGTCACTTGCTTTATTTAAAGACTCGCCTACCTTATTATAAATCTATAACTCTGAACATCCATTATAGTACTACTACTGTTCTGCCACAACCGTTTATTAATACAAGCTCAGAGTAGCTACTTATTATATTGTTATAGTAATATCATCGCAATACTGACATCAACATAAAAAACTCTATTGCTAGGTGTCTAGATATATGACTTATAAATCTATCAGCACAACAGTAGAGGCAAGTCACTCCATAGGAACAGGAGTTGATCAAGCTGTCAATTTGCAGATGTTTTTGGCAGAGCCACAAGATTGTTCCCCATCATTACAACTCACCTATCGTGGCAGGTATTTGTTATTAAGATTGTAAATTCTGAAGTGTTGTGGGTCCTCTACTTCTACCACAGACAGCAGTGTTGTTGGAGTCAGGTCCTCTACTTCTACCACAGACAGCAGTGTTGTTGGAGTCAGGTCCTCTACTTCTACCACAGACAGCAGTGTTGTTGGAGTCAGGTCCTCTACTTCTACCACAGACAGCAGTGTTGTTGGAGTCAGGGTCTCTACTTCTACCACAGACAGCAGTGTTGTTGGAGTCAGGGTCTCTACTTCTACCACAGACAGCAGTGTTGTTGGAGTCAGGTCCTCTACTTCTACCACAGACAGCAGTGTTGTTGGAGTCAGGTCCTCTACTTCTACCACAGACAGCAGTGTTGTTGGAGTCAGGTCCTCTACTTCTACCACAGACAGCAGTGTTGTTGGAGTCAGGGTCTCTACTTCTACCACAGACAGCAGTGTTGTTGGAGTCAGGTCCTCTACTTCTACCACAGACAGCAGTGTTGTTGGAGTCAGGGTCTCTACTTCTACCACAGACAGCAGTGTTGTTGGAGTCAGGTCCTCTACTTCTACCACAGACAGCAGTGTTGTTGGAGTCAGGGTCTCTACTTCTACTACAGACAGCAGTGTTGTTGGAGTCAGGTCCTCTACTTCTACCACAGATAGCAGTGTTGTTGGAGTCAGGTCCTCTACTTCTACCACAGACAGCAGTGTTGTTGGAGTCAGGGTCTCTACTTCTACCACAGACAGCAGTGTTGTTGGAGTCAGGGTCTCTACTTCTACCACAGACAGCAGTGTTGTTGGAGTCAGGGTCTCTACTTCTACCACAGACAGCAGTGTTGTTGGAGTCAGGGTCTCTACTTCTACCACAGACAGCAGTGTTGTTGGAGTCAGGTCCTCTACTTCTACCACAGACAGCAGTGTTGTTGGAGTCAGGGTCTCTACTTCTACCACAGACAGCAGTGTTGTTGGAGTCAGGTCCTCTACTTCTACCACAGACAGCAGTGTTGTTGGAGTCAGGTCCTCTACTTCTACCACAGACAGCAGTGTTGTTGGAGTCAGGTCCTCTACTTCTACCACAGATAGCAGTGTTGTTGGAGTCAGGTCCTCTACTTCTACCACAGATAGCAGTGTTGTTGGAGTCAGGTCCTCTACTTCTACCACAGACAGCAGTGTTGTTGGAGTCAGGGTCTCTACTTCTACCACAGACAGCAGTGTTGTTGGAGTCAGGGTCTCTACTTCTACCACAGACAGCAGTGTTGTTGGAGTCAGGGTCTCTACTTCTACCACAGACAGCAGTGTTGTTGGAGTCAGGGTCTCTACTTCTACCACAGACAGCAGTGTTGTTGGAGTCAGGTCCTCTACTTCTACCGCAGATAGCAGTGTTGTTGGAGTCAGGTCCTCTACTTCTACCACAGACAGCAGTGTTGTTGGAATCAGGGCTTCTACTTCTACCTATCATCCTCTTCAGCAGTCTGGGTCTCCTGTCGAGTCAGTAGAATAATGTCACACTATTCAGATAAGAAGTTTGCTTTGAATTATTCACTTATTCTCTTTAAATAAAGCCAAATAGAACTGGCGATTTATGACATACAGCAGATCTTGGCCTTGATCATAATATATTTTGGGTTGAAGTTGATGACTCATGATGTAAAGTCAATATGTAATTTAACTACATTATCCATGATCTCACCTTGACGCATCCTAACTAGAAAAACAGGGTCTTTCATTTTGTAGAGACTCCTGGATGAACATGTAATCAGGAGGGATTTGGTGCGAGGGTCAGTACTTCGGCCAGTTTCCTCATCTTCTCTGTCATTTTTACACTCCTCATGCCTATCCTTTATTTTTATTCACTGCACTTTCTGTTGTTATGATAACTTTCACAACACTCACGTGTACAAAAACAAGCATACACACAGACAGAAGATGGTATGGTTAATACGCCAGTGTGTGTGATGGTATGGTTAATACGCCAGTGTGTGTGATGGTATGGTTAATACGCCAGTGTGACCCTGACGGTGCACTTGGTTCTGTATTGAAATCAATTTGTGCAAAAGGTGGGCCATAAGTGATTTCATCTCTATGTGAGCATTATGTACTCTGTGAAGATGGGGTGAGTGGCCAGGTTGGGGATTTGGCTTCCATGTCTGAGGTTTGGCCTTAAAGCCCCCTGCCTAGCTTGGTGAGTGGTACACAAAGCACCTTTACAGTAGTGAAATGCACTCAATGGAATGGAAGTGGCCCTTTTTGAGACTTTTTGCTTTGTGGGTAAATTATGCAATTTAATGGATGCTTCTCTGTTGAGATGGAGTGAAAGCACATACTTTTGGGGGATTATAGAGGGTTGCAGGGGGATGAAGGGATGTAAGAAAGGGAGAGAGAGATTGGAAGGAGGAGGGGAAATGGGGTATCTCAGGGGTAAAGATGGAGCCAGGGGCTTTAGAGACGTAATCCTGCCGAGAAGTCTGTCTCTCTCTCTCTCTCTCTCTCTCTCTCTCCTCTCTCTCTTTCTCTTTCTCTTTCCTCTCTCTCTCTCTCTCTCTCTCTCTCTCTCTCTCTCTCTCTCTCTCTCTCTCTCTCTCGCTCTCCTCTCTCTCTCTCTCTCTCTCTCTCTCTCTCTCTCTCACACACACACACACACACACACACACACACACACACACACACACACACACACACACAGAGACACACACACAGACACACACACACACAAACACACTTCAATCTGAAGTGCCCAACTACAAAACGGACCAGTGGTCAATACCAGTGGTTAAAACACTGGACTTCTAGCCAGAAAGCTTATGTCCATTCTGAAGTCTCCAGGGCTGTCTGCTGTAGATGTGGACAGGTGCTCCCGGTCCTCCTGGACTAACCTGCTTAAGGTACATCTCCAGTAATTAGCTACTGTCTTTGTGCCAGAAATAGGCTGAATAGATAAAACCCCTCCTCCCCTTGTCTGCATGTCATTCAAATACAGCTGAAAACCTAAGGCCCACAAGATCAAAATGTGGCACATTAGATTAAGACTGTGCCACTGGGTAATCCTCTATCTTCTTGAAGCCATACATTCCCGTGTGACTCAGTTGGTAGAGCATGAACCTTGCAACGCCAGGGTTGTGGGTTTGAATCCCACAGGGGACCAGTATGAAAATGTACGCACTGTAAGTCGCTCTGGATAAGAGCGTCTGCTAAATCACTAGAATGTAATGCTAACAGACAGATGTGTTACTAGAACACTGTCCTGATAATAGTACAGATCAGGGATGCTCTGTTGCTCAAACACAGACTCCTGGGCCTAACTGCTCTGAGTGGGTGGATGTTCAGAAACAATGTGCCTCCCACGGACATTACTGGAAGCGATTACGGTACCCTTTTATTGTAAGACCCGTAGTAATGAAGTTAAAACCATATACACTACCGTTCAAAAGTTTGGGGTCACTTAGAAATGTCCTTGTTTTCCTTGAAAACATACATGAAATTAGTTTCAATAGGAAATACAGCAAAGTGCATAGGAAATGTAGTCATTGACAAGGTTAGAAATAATCATTTTTAATTGAAATAATAATTGTGTCCTTCAAACTTTGCTTTCGTCAAAGAATCCTCCATTTGCAGCAATTACAGCCTTGCAGACCTTTGGCATTCTAGTTGTCAATTTGTTGAGGTAATCTGAAGAGATTTCACCCCATGCTTCCTGAAGCACCTCCCACAAGTTGGATTGGCTTGATGGGCACTTCTTACGTAACATACGGTCAAGCTGCTCCCACAACAGCTGAATAGGGTTGAGATCCGGTGACTGTGCTGGCCACTCCATTATAGACAGAATACCAGCTGACTGCTTCTTCCCTAAATAGTTATTGCATAGTTTGGAGCTGTGCTTTGGGTCATTGTCCTGGAAATTGGCTCCAATCAAGCACCGTCCACAGGGTATGGCATGGCATTGCAAAATGGAGTGATAGCCTTCCTTCTTCAAGATCCCTTTTACCCTGTACAAATCTCCCACTTTACCAACACCAAAGCACCCCAGACCATCACATTGCCTCCACCATGCTTGACAGATGGCATCAAGCACTCCTCCAGCAATTTTTCATTTGGTCTGCGTCTCACAAATGTTCTTCTTTGTGATCCGAACACCTCAAACTTCGATTCATCTGTCCATAACACTTTTTTCCAATCTTCCTCTGTCCAGTGTCTGTGTTCTTTTGCCCATCTTAATCTTTTATTTTTATTGGCCAGTCTGACATATAGCTTTTTCTTTGCAACTCTGCCTAGAAGGTCAGCATCCCGAGAGTCACCTCTTCACTGTTGACGTTGAGACTGGTGTTTTGCGGGTACTATTTAATGAAGCTGCCAGTTGAGGACCTTTGAGGTGTCTGTTTCTCAAACTAGACACTCTAATGTATTTGTCCTCTTGCTCAGTTGTGCACCGGGGCCTCCCACTTCTTTTTCTATTCTGGTTAGAGCCAGTTTGCGCTGTTCTGTGAAGGGAGTAGTACACAGCGTTGTACGAGATCTTCAGTTTCTTGGCAATTCCTTGCATGGAATAGCCTTCATTTCTCAGAACAAGAAGAGACTGACGAGTTTCAGAAGAAAGTGATTTGTTTCTGGCCATTTTGAGCCTGTAATCGAACCCACAATTGCTGATGCTCCAGATACTCAACTAGTCTCAAGAAGGCCAGTTTTATTGCTTCTTTAATCAGCAGAACAGTTTTCAGCTGTGCTAACATAATTGCAAAAGGGTTTTATAATGATCAATTAGCCTTTTAAAATGATAAACTTGGATTAGCAAACACAACGTACCATTGGAACACAGGACTGATGGTTTCTGATAATGGGCCTCCGTACGCCTATGTAGATATTCCATAAAAAATCAGCCGTTTCCAGCTACAATAGCCATTTACAACATTAACAATGTCTACACTGTATTTCTGATCAATTTTATGTTATTTTAATGGACAAAGAAATTGCTTTTCTTTCGAAAACAAGGACATTTCTAAGTGACCCCACACTTTTGAACGGTAGTGTAAATGAAAACGCAACAAATAACGATGCCTCTTCAATGGAAATCTAATTTTCTCTGTGCCGGCTCGCTAGTGAGAAGTATTGATTCCTGGGGGGATGATCAAATCTGTTATTTGTTTTAGCTCACATTGAGTTTTGATTGTTGTCGCTGTCCTTCTCTCTCTCTCTGAAGTCCCTCTCTACTGAATGTTTTTATCCTAATGGAATCCCTTTCATCCACCTGCTGATGGTTTAATATAGTTTCAACTCCCATCCATAAAGTCGAGTGTTATACATTGCACGCATGCACACACACACACGCACGAACGCACGGACACACACACATACGCACACACACTCTAGCATCCCGTGTAAGAAGATGGGTGACTTGAAAACGTCAATGATATGATGAGTTGTGTTTCATTTGGTTGAATTGAGACAAAGGGTTGGAGCAGTTGAGATGAGGCAGCGATGAGATCCTCTCCTGTCCCTGTGGTGCTGGGCAGGCTGGGAGGCCTGCTGTATGAGGGATACCAGACTGAAGTAATTGAATCCCTGCCCCGGTTTGGCCTGCTTGGTCACTCCATTACCCAGACAGAACACACACACACACACACACACACACAAACACAGCTTATGCACACAGAGACACTCATTCTCAAATGCAACTTTATTAAATATAAACCACACCGCAGGGTTATTGCCCTTTTCAAATCGAATTCTGTGTGAAGTGAATGAAGTAAACATTAAACAGTGATAACACTGAGAAACAGCTGTTGATCATTACCTTTCATCTCCTATAGCCCTGACATAAAAAACACTGACAAAATTATAGAGAGAGAGGAGGGAGAGAGAGAGAGAGAGAGAGAGAGAGAGAGAGAGAGAGAGAGAGAGAGAGAGAGAGAGAGAGAGAGAGAGAGAGAGAGAGAGAGAGAGAGAGAGAGAGAGAGAGAGAGAGAGAGAGAGAGAATCAATCTCCATACCTCCAATAATAATCCATATGTAAGTGTTGTTTGAATAGAAGCCCAGGTGAATGACTGGTAGTGGTGTTTGGGACAGACTAGAGGCACCACAGAGGAAGAGCAGATGGAGCAGACTTGGTCATGATGACTTGCTCCCAGATGAGAACAATAGGTCATTAGGATGGTAGAGGATAGAAAGCACTACGTATTAGCTCTGTGACAGTGCAATGGGTAGGCTGTTCACTGTTGCTATAGCGATCACCATCATGTCTGTTTTATACTTATAGTGTTGTACAATGACTAAATGAGTTTTTCACAGTGTACAAATGTTAAGCAAGTGACCAGACATAGAATCCAAAGAGTATTTGAATTCAGTTATGCTTATCTGATATATGTGTTAAAGTGAATTTTTCTGTGGTTGGACGATGGCCTGTAGGTTTGACAAAGGACCGTTTGTTGAGCCAAGGAATAAACCAGTAAGTTAGGAGCGCCTATTCAGTCCAGACTGAAGAGAGGTAATAACCATTGCGACTGGGGTCAGCACCAGTGTATTGTATGCCATTAAGCTACATTACCCCATCTCCACCCTGTCGTCCCCACCAGTGTGTCTGCCTCTGGTGTCACCATGTGTGCATTCTCACCTCTCTGTGGAGATATAACATGACATTATCATATATCACCCCTGCCCTCTGGCCTGTAAATCTGTATATAACGTCTCTGTCAGTAATAATATTTGGGTTGGCACTGGGAGCCCTGGCAGCAACACACGATGAGTGGATAAGAGTTTATTGAATTAGTAAAAGGACAGATTGGTGCTGCTCATCTCAAGTGAAAGAGGGTGGGGAGAAATAGTGGGAAAGGCTAAATGAGAGGCGACTGGGAGTAAAACAGAATAGGTGAGACAGAGAAAAGGGGGAAGGAGAAGCAACAGTTGATCTATTCTGCACATTAATCGGAAATAAAAAATGTACTAAGAGCATTGCTTCCCACTCTCCATCTCTCCTGCCTCCTCCGCTCCTCTCTTCCTCCTCTCCTCCTCTCCCTCCAGGCTTTTACTACGGCCCAAGGGAATGGATAGGGGGAGGCCGACGGCTGGTGACAGTATGTGTGTATTGGTGTGTATGTGGGGGGGGGGATCAAAAGCAATTACTCTCCTGTGAAGATGGAGACACATAAAAACATTATCCTCAGAACATCCCATGGCGTCACTCTCTCTCTCTCTCTACCTTTCTGTGTCATTTCATATTCCACACCTATTTGCCCCTTCCTGTTATCATCCCTTTACTCAGTTTTCTGCCTCCATGCTTGGACCTGACTGTATTATTTTCTGATTTGACATTCCCCATAGCGGTGACATTTCTCTTCTTTATTCATGGTCGCCAGTGTTGTTGTTTTCTAGTGATGCGCTTTGCGAAGAGAGATGAAAGCAGAGAGATAAGTCGGGAACACAACATGCGTCTCTGATGGATGGTGTCATGTTTTTAATAGCTCGCCTCTACTCTCAACTCTCACGCTGCCTGGGTGCCCATGGCACACAACACTGGCCTGTGTCAGAGGCAAAGCCAGGGACAAAGTGTGTGTGTGAGTTATATATGTTATTGTTTATTTTTTTAGGGGGTAGATCAGCTTTAATATTGCAGATAGATTGTAGCTTCCATCAATGTAATTGTCTGCATCACTTCCAATCCCCCATATATTTTTTGCAAATATAAATATATACATATACATACACATACATACATACACACATATACATACACATAGAAATACATACACATACATATACATTGCCGGTCAAATGTTTTAGAACACCTACTCATTCAACATGCGTTTTTCTGGATTTTTTGTTGTTATTTTGTCTCTCACTGTTTAAATAAACCTACCATTAAAATTATACACTGATCATTTCTTTGTCAGTGGGCAAACGTACAAAATCAGCAGGGGATCAAATACTTTTTTCCCTCACTGTATGTCCATATCCTTTAAAAAAATATATCTATTATCCTTTATTACTTTCTAACCCTACCACCCCTCCCCTAATTGGAGTAAACTAGTTTGTTTGTGTCTGTGTGTGTATGCTATGTGCAGACCTATGTCTGTAGGTGTAAGAGTGTGAGAGTGTTTGAAGAAAAAAAATGAAAGGGAAAATGAATACTGTACTGTAATGTCTATGTGTCTTAGACTGTGTGTGCATGTGTGTTTGTGTGTGTGTGTGTTTGTCTGTGTGTGTGTTTGTCTGTGTGTGTGTGTGTGTGTTTATGAATGTACAACTTAATCTGTATTTTCTATGAGTATGTATGTTCACTGTCTACCAACATGAGGGAGATTTGCTGAGCGAGAGAGCGGAGGGGGTTGGAGGAGAACGGAGGGGGTTGGAGGAGAGCGGAGGGGGTTGGAGGAGAGCGGAGGGGTTGGAGGAGAGGGGAGAGGGTTGGAGGAGAGGGGAGAGGTTTGGAAGGAGAGGGAGGGGTTGGAGGAGAGCGGGAGGGGGGTTGGAGGAGAGGGGAGGGGGTTGGAGGAGAGGGGAGAGGTTTGGAGGAGAGCGGAGGGGGTTGGAAGAGAGCGGAGGGGGTTGGAGGAGAGGGGAGGGGGTTGGAGGAGAGGGAGAGGATTGGAGGAGAGCGGAGGGATTGGAGGAGAGGGGAGGGGGTTGGAGGATAAACAGTTTGGGGAGGTGGGTGGAGAGAGGGGACTGGCTGAGAGAGGTGTGTGTGTGTGTGTGTGTGTGTGTGTGTGTGTGTGTGTGTGTGTGTGTGTGTGTGTGTGTGTGTGTGTGTGTGTGTGTGTGTGTGTGTGTGTGTGTGTGTGTGATAGACAGAGACATGGTAGAGGAAGTGGGGAGAGATGGAGGGGAGGAGGAGGGCGAGTGCATGGAGTGGTCAAGCTGTCTCCTGTTTACTGAATGAAACTGGCATTGGATCGACACGCTCACAATTAAGTTGCGATAGAAGAGGGGGAGATGGAGGGAGCTGGAGAGAGAGACGAGGGTGTTTACAGATTAAGAGTGGTATTAATTCTGGCCCCTAATCTGCCTGCCTCTGTAATTGAGGTTGCACTCCAGGGGAGGCTGTGTTTGGAGGGAGACAGGCTATCTCATTCGCTGAGCAAACAGCCACAAATATGAATGAAGGAGATGAAGATGGAATCCTCCCCAGACATACAGTGCGGGATGTGTTTACAGGCAAACTGGAAGGAAACTGAGTACTGCAAACCATAGTTACTCAGACCTACACTTTTGTTCCCTGATCACATCATCACAACCCACCCCAGCTCCACACACTGACTCGTTAGTACCCTACCCTCCTGTGATTGTGTGCTTTCCTCCCATACTCTCCCTCAGTAGGCCTGGCTCCGCCTCCCCTCCAGAACTTCTTCCATCTCCAGTCACACTCCTCTTCAACATCTGCCTGAGATCAATATTTTAATAATTGAAGAGATGATGACCTCATCATAATCAATAAGAGCTGCGTGTGGCAGGGTAGAGGAAGACAGAGAGAAATCATTCTGGATGACGGCGAAGCTGAACGACTCTGACACCTCATTCATTACGCTAATGAATAACCCATCGGCCCTGTCCCGGCCCCAGACGAGCAGAGAGCACGGCTCACACACACCGGACCACTGCTGGGGGGGGGCTGAGGCCAGGCAGGTACTCTCACTGGACTGGTGCCCTGGCATAGAGGACAGGGGCACTGGCCAACTGGGTAAGGAGACTTTGTACAGGGAAGGGAGACTCTAAGTCAGGGGTATAATAATAAATAGGTGGGTGTTTATATTTGTCCTATTTCACACATGTACACGTGTGTATTAATAAACTTGTGTGAACTGGAAATTCGTTTTTTGCATATCCCACTCTCCCTGAGACACCCTCAGAGAGTGGGGTCACAGCCAGGGTCTGCCATTATCAACAGTGACCCTGGAGCAATTAGGGTTAAGTACCTTGCTCAAGGGCACATCGACAGATTTTTCACCTTGTCAGCTCAGGGATGTAAACTAGCAACCTTTCAGTTACAGGCCCAATACTCTAACCTCTAGGCTACCTGCCGCCCTAATTATATACCAGGGTTAGTTATGTCTAAGAAGGCTACAAAGGAACCATGGACTTCCTGATTGACCATACTGCCATGGCTGTACAGTGAAAAAATAAGCAGTAAGAGCGCTTCCCTGGTGGCACAGACAACAAAAGACCTCGCTTGGGAACCAAACATTGTAGGTTCAAACCCCACATGTGTGGATTGTCAACATATAAAGTGTTAAAAAAAATGTTTGTATGATAAAATGCTGTTCAAATGTCTTATGAATTAAATGATGTGCAGATTATCAACATCTGATGTGTAAAAATATGGTTGCGTTTGTATGATTAAATGTTGTTAAAATGACCTATGAATTAAATTAAAATGCTGTGTGTCTATATAACCTTGTAGTGGGTTTACAATACAATTCTCAAATGTGAATAGCCATTAAATCTGAAGAGAAACACAACGGGGATGTATTCTAATTTGCAATAAGGAGCTACAGATTTGCATGCTGAAAATGTTGTGGTCAAACTAAATGCTCTTGAAATGTTTTGAGGACCTCCAAGACAAGGTAACATGTATATTGTGTGAACATCAATGGAATATTATGTTAAACCTAAAACAAATATGCTATTAATGTAATAAAAACAGAATTATTTGGAAATTGTAAAACATTGTGGGAATGTTCTGTGCAACCTTTGTGAATTTCACAAGAATATTCTTACAACATTAAGGGAATGTACTGTGCAACCTAACTTAAACATTGTCTGAATGTCATCACAACTGAGCATATTTTGTGCTTTGGGAACCTATCTCTTGTAATGCATCCAATTGGGAAACTTTAAAGAACTCAGAAAGGCTGTTCTGTCAACATTCTTGCAACATCAAAGGAATGTTTTTTGCACTCTGATACAAACATTATCTGAATGTCAGCAAAACAAGTGTTTTGGAAACCTACAGTATCTCTTGTCATATGCCCACAATGTTCCGAGAACCTAATGAAACATTCTGGGAACCTTTAAAGAACAGATTAAATGTGTTCTTGGAACGTTCTTGCAACATCAGGTGAATGTTTTATACAAACATTCTATAATCATCAGCATGACAGTTTTTGTGTTTTGAGAACATTTGCAGCAACCTAACAAATGTTCTGGGAACTTTCCCAGAATCAATTTTGGTTTGCTGGGATGATGCATGCATCTTGGAAGTCTGGTACCTGTCAGTTGACTTTGATGAGCTTTAACCTCTGGGCCAATTAGGATGTGCTGTTTTGAATGTGTCTGCATGTCAGCTGATCGGGGAGGGAGAAGGCTTTGATTAGCACCAGGATCAATGCAAAGGGAATCAGAGCACAGAGAGTGCAGTCACACACCAATACGACACACACACACACACATACACACACACACACAAATTATTTTAATAATGACAGCCAATAACTATACTTCCCTCTTGTATAAGGTTTTATAGACTTCCCCTTAGTCTGAGGTATATTGCCATGACCAGTTGATCTTTTGCCAAAATAATCATGAGAACTGTCACACATGTACACATTTTGCTGTTCAAGTGAATGAGTGAATGAATAGAAACATCAACCCATAACGCACATCCATGATATTCCCATCAACCGTCTACCTGCCCACATCAAGGTCTTTCCACTATGATGAAATACAGTCTCTCTCTCTCTCTCTCTCTCTCTCTCTCTCTCTCTCTCTCTCTCTCTCTCTCTCTCTCTCTCTCTCTCTCTCTCTCTCTCAATTTAAGGGCTATATTGGCATGGGAAACATATATTTACAATGCCAAACCAAGTGAAATAGATAATAAACAAAAGTTAAATAAACAATAAAAAAATTAACAGTAAACATTACACTCACAAACGTTCCAAAAGAATAAAGACATTTCAAATGTCATATTATGTGCAAATAGTTATAGTACAAAAGGGAAAATAAATAAACATAAATATGGGTTGTATTTACAATGGTGTTTGTTCTTCACTGGTTGCCCTTTTCTTGTGGCAACAGGTCACAAATCTTGCTGCTGTGATGGCACACTGTGGTTTTTCACCCAGTAGATAAGGGAGTTTATCAAAATTGGGTTTGTTTTCGAATTCTTTGTTGATCTCTGTAATCTGTGGGAAATATGTGTCTCTAATATGGTCATACATTTGGCAGGAGGTTAGGAAGTGCAGCTCAGTTTCTACCTCATTTTGTGGGCAGTGTGCACATAGCCTGTCTTCTCTTGAGAGCCAGGTCTGCCTACGGCGGCCTTTCCCAATAGCAAGGCTATGCTCACTGAGTCTGTACATAGTCAAAGCTTTCCTTAAGTGTGGGTCAGTCACAGTGGTCAGGTATTCTGCCACTGTGTACTCTCTGTTTAGGGCCAAATAGCATTCTAATTTGCTCTGATTTGTGTGTGTTTTTTGCCAATTTTAACCGCACACTTGTTGTTTGTGTACATGGATTTGATAATGTTGTATGTTTTTCCCCCAACACCACTTTCCATCAATTTGTATAGCAGACCCTCATGGCATTTTTTGAAATCAACAAAGCATGAGAAGACTTTGCCTTTGTTTTGGTTTGTTTCTTTGTCAATTAGGGTGTGCAGGGTGAATACGTGGTCTGTCGTACGGTAATTTGGTGAAAAGCCAAATTGACATTTCAGAGTACATTGTTCCCCCCCCCCTCTCTCTCTCTCTCTCTCTCTCATCAATATAACCTAACAAGGAAAACTGCACAAAACATTGACTAGCAGTTTTACAAAATAAGTAGCAAGCATGCGTGCCTGCATCATTCAGGGGATATAGGAAGAGAGAAGTGACAAATGACAGAGCAGGAGAGGAAGTGGAGAGAGAGTGAGAGATTTACCTTGGCAGTTCGTATTACTCATTGTGATTGTAATGCATAATGATTCTGCTATTGTTTACTCTCTCTGTAGATTCTACAGCAGCTGGCCAATGCACACAGACATGCAGACAGTCACAATAAAGCATTAGGGTTGAGACATTTGGAGGAGGCTTTGGGACAGGGGGTTTGGAGAGCAGGCTAGGGTGAGTTTGTTATCAGAACTCCAAGTGATTGGGACAGGGGGTTTGGAGAGCAGGCTAGGGTGAGTTTGTTATCAGAACTCCAAGTGATTGGGACAGGGGGTTTGGAGAGCAGGCTAGGGTGAGTTTGTTATCAGAACTCCAAGTGATTGGGACAGGGGGTTTGGAGAGCAGGCTAGGGTGAGTTTGTTATCAGAACTCCAAGTGATTGGGACAGGGGGTTTGGAGAGCAGGCTAGGGTGAGTTTGTTATCAGAACTCCAAGTGATTGCACCAAGAAGAGAGGGGGAGAGAAAGATAAATAAAAAAGAAAGAGAGTGTAAATTGCAGACTAATAGAAAGGGTGTTAGGTCAGGAGGAGAGATGGGAAGAAGATGTACAAATAATAGAGGGGGAGCAGTGCAGAGAGCAGACTGATGGGACCATCCCAGTGCCAGAGAGCAGACTGACGGGACCATCCCAGTTCAGAGAGCAGACTGACCGGACCATCCCAGGATAGAGAGCAGACTGACAGGACCATCCCAGTTCATAGAGCAGACTGACCGGACCATCCCAGGGTAGAGAGCAGACTGACGGGACCATCCCAGGGCAAAGAGCAGACTGACGGGACCATCCCAGGGTAGAGAGCAGACTGACGGGACCATCCAAGGGTATAGTGCAGACTGACAGGACCATCCCAGGTTGGAGAACAGACTGACTTCACCATCCCAGCTCTAGAGAGTAGACTGATGGGACCATCCCAGTGCCAGAGAGCAGACTGACGGGACCATCCCAAGGCCAGAGAGCAGACTGACGGGACCATTCCAGTGCAAGATAGCAGACAAACGGGACCATCCCAGACCAGAGAGAAGACTTTCGGGACCATCCCAGGGCCAGAGAGCAGACTGACAGGACCATCCCGGTGCCAGAGAGCAGACTGACGGGACCATCCCAGGGCAGAGAGCAGACTGACAGGACCATCCCAGGGTAGAGAGCAGACTGACAGGACCATCCCAGTGCAGAGAGCAGACTGACGGGACCATCCCAGGGCAGAGGGCAGAATGACGGGACCATCCCAGGGTAGAGAGCAGACTGACAGGACCATCCCAGGGTAGGGAGAAGACTAACGGGACCATCCCAGGGCAGAGGGCAGAATGACGGGACCATCCCAGGGTAGAGAGCAGACTGCCGGGACCATCCCAGGGCAGAGGGCAGAATGACGGGACCATCCCAGGGTAGAGAGCAGACTGACAGGACCATCCCAGGGTAGGGAGAAGACTAACGGGACCATCCCAGGGCAGAGGGCAGAATGACGGGACCATCCCAGGGTAGAGAGCCCACTGACGGGACCATCCCAGGGCCAGAGAGCAGAATGATGGAACCTTCCCAGTGCCAGAGAGCAGACTGACAGGACCATCCCAGGGCCAGAGAGCAGACTGTTGGGACAATCCTATGGCAGAGAGAAGACTGATGGGACCATCCAAGGGCAGAGAGTAGACTGACTGACCATCGCAGGGTAGAGAGCAGACTGACGGGACCATCCCAGGCTAGAGAGCAGACTGACAGGACAATCCCAGGGTAGAGAGCAGACTTACGGGACCATGCCAGGGCAGGGAGCAGACTGATAGGACCATCCAAGGGTAGATAGCAGACTGACTGGACCATCCCAGGGCAGAGGGCAGATTGACGGGACCATCCCAGAGTAGAGAGCAGACTGATGGGACATCCAATGGCAGAGAGCGGACTGATGGGACAATCCCAGGGAAGAGAGCAGACTGACAGGACCATCCCAGGGCAGAGAGCAGACTGACGGAACCATCCCAGGGCAGTGAGCAGACAAACGGTACCATCCCAGGGTAGAGAGCAGACTGACGGGACAATCCCAGGGTAGAGAGCAGACTGCCGGGACCATCCCAGGGCAGAGAGCTGACTGACGGGACCGTCCCTGGGTAGAGAGCAGACTGACGGGACCATCCCAGTGTAGAGAGCAGACTGACATGACCATCACAGCGTAGAGAGCAGACTGACGGGACCATCCCAGGGCAGAGAGCAGACTGACGGGACCGTCCCTGGGTAGAGAGCAGACTGACGGGACCATCCCATGGCAGAGAGCAGACTGACGGGACCATCCCATGGTAGAGAGCAGACTGACGGGACCATCACATGGTAGAGAGCAGACTGACGGGACCATCCCAGGGTAGAGAGCAGACTGACGGGCAGAGCAAAACCAGAATAAGCAAAACAAGGGCAAGTAGGTGAAAGATGACAAAATAAGGGACTGAAATTAAAGATAGAATCAGGGAGGGATGGAGAGAGGAATAAATATGGGTTTTACGGAAAAGAGGGAAAGTGGAAAAATCTAGTTAAAAAAAGAGTACCTTGTAGACGCTCACTCCTAGCCAGTCAGATAGATGAAGAGGCAAGATGAGGGGGGCAGGGATGAATGGAGAGAGAGAAGAAGAGGTAGAGAGAGACAGAAGGAGCGAGAAAGAAAGAGAGGAGAGAGAGGGGAGAGCCAGTGAGCAAGCCCTCAGCGATGAAAACATTACAGTGGGATAATGAAGAGGTTCCGGTCTGTCACACTCGACATTAGCCCAGCGTCAGCCTGACCCCAAAGTGTCAACAAGTTAATAGGCTGGATATCACCGGCACTGGTTGTCACCGCACGCCGCCACAGACACCCTGATCAGTTACACGGCTGCTGTGAATAAATAAAACACTGATACTGGGAATAAATAACAAATAGAGGGCAAGGCGGACGGCATCAGTACGCACGGCGAGGGGGTGAGCAAGATCAAATCTAATCTAATTTTATTGGTCACATACACATATTTAGCAGATGTTATTGCGGGTGTAGGGAAATGCTTGTAAAATAACACACAAAAAACAAATACTGCAAAGTTGCTTAGGAGCTAGAAGCACAGCTGCCATGTCTGTCGGTGCCATCTTCTACTAAGATTACAATGGCTTCATGTCAGATTTGTTAGGGAGAGTGCGTGCGTGCATGTGTGCCTGTGTGTATCAGTGATGATGTAAGGAGACATGTCAGACAATGGGAGTGTGTGTGTGTGTTTGTGAGTGAGTTTAGGTGAGATCCAGAGGCAAGAGATTGGGGATTGGATGATGTCATGCGGGTTGGTACCTCAGTGAATCAGTGTTGTGTTGCCAGGGCTCAGATAGACACAATGATCCCCTGCTCTGCTCTGTTCAACCTCAGCACACTGCCCCGATCTCCCTGGCCACCAGTCAACAGAGTCCATTCCCCTTCGCCTAAACACACACGTACACATGTACAAAACCTGCCAACCTTTAACTACGCAGGCCTAAGCTGTTGCCTCCACCTACAAGATTTGTCATCTCAAGTCACGATTTGTCATCTCAAGTCACGATTTGTCATCTCAAGTCATGATTTGTCATCTCAAGTCATGATTTGTCATCTCAACCCTTGAATTGAACATGATAGTCTAGATGTATGCATTCTGGTTCTGTTCCCAGGTCTCGTTCAATTTAGTGCAGTCATGTTGTTGCAGTACAGGTGCAAGCAAGCAGAGAGGCTGTTGCTGGGCTCTGTTTTAGCGTTCCAATAATGGTCCCTATATCGTTGTGCTAAAATAAATGGAGAGGGCTGCAGGTTTATTTTTTACCAGCAGCAGCAAGCTCCTATCTACAGCAATTAGGAGGATATGAGGTTGACTGACAGTAATGGATCATATCAGCTGGTCCTGGGGGAGGGGGACAGATTTAGAGATGGGACAGGGAGTCAGGCAGGTAGCAGCAGAACATACTCCAGTACGCTACAGTTAATGCTCCTAATGCACTGGCCAGCAGATAGCGTTCCAGATTAGCCAGGGGACGGACGGTCCTATCTACACTAATTTAATCAGCCAGCTCCGCCTGGACACTCTTTTATTAGTGCACTCTTTACTAATTCACTCCACAGAGAGAGAAGGGAGTTACTAATTCACTCCACTGAGAGAGAAGGGAGGGATCCTAGGAAAAGACAGGAGAGGGAGGAGACAAGGGAGGGTGGCACAGAGGGAAAATAATACATACCTGTGGTCATGCTGAAAGATTTTTAAGGATGAAAAATGGATCCTCATCTTTATTTATTCAATCAAGGATGTACTCTTTCCTGTAGCTTGGGCTGCAGACAAGAGCCACATAAAAAAATTGGCTACTGAGTATTACTGGAGCATTTTGACATTTTGCACCCTATTCATTTGTCACGTCAGGAGACTCATGGCTTCATTTGTCACGTCAGAAGGTCTCCCAGGATTCTATCACTTACCCATCTTTCCCTCTCCTTTACTTTCACCAGCTCTGTTTGAATAGAGCATTCAGCAGCCTTGTACTGTTACCAGGCAGAAGCACATCCTCTTCACTATCAAACCCACAACTAAAGAGCTTTTGATTGGTATTAATTGTCGTGCTATACTCAACTGTTCAATTGTAAAGCTATTGTTTTCCTCTTGATTGCATATTATCTGCTTTCATCTCAACTGAGATCTTCTTGCCTCTCTGTCCCATTGACAACAATTGCCAGTATCATTGTCTTCTTCAATGTGTCTGCAGTTATATGACTTGTTTTCATCACTCAGATACAGTATATTCTTGATGTTTTTGCAATCAGCTCCCATTGTGCCCCTGTCATATACAGTAAATGTACTGTATCTGTGGCAATGATGTTGTATGAGGCAAGAGTAAACATCTTAATTTACTTTTCTCTTTTACAGAAAAACAGCCAGACTTTGAAAAAACTAAAACAAAGCAGGCTAAGTCAGAAGATTGTATTCACAGCCATCTTTTGAAAGCATTTCACATGCCTTTGTTTCCCACATTTCCACCGTTACAAACAGCTCTGAAATAGAATGATAAGCTCCTACTCTTATAAGGTGTGAAAATAGCAGTTGGTTCACTTGATTGGAGCATAACATTGAGGGGAAATTATATTTCTAAAAGAGTAGCAGTTAATTGATACAAGGTTACCATGGGAATAATCTTTTATATATTATTGTATATACTCATTGAATTCACTCTGCTTGCAAAATGTATTGTTGTGAGAGAGCCCTGGCTTAACTCTAGTGAACGTGATGAATTTCATCATTATTAGGATAGAGGAATGTAACTATCTCTGCTCTGCTGGATTTGAGTAATGTCAGGTCAGGGTTAATTAAATGAATAGAAATCCCAAGACTTCATTTGCTCCGGAAAACTATTAGTGTACATCATGAATGTTTACACAGCCTTCAATGTCCTAGATTATTCAACAATCGTTGTGATTCGGCAATGTGAGAATTACAGTATGTGCAAAACCCCCAACTGTTTCAGTTGAACATCCAAAACGACCTTCTAAGAATCTCTGTCTCTTTCTCTATCTTTTACTCTCTCTCTCTATCTCTCTATGTGTCTGTTTCTCTCTCGATATTCGTTCATGCTGACATAGGGATTATGGAGGAGGGGATAGATCTAAAGAGAGGCTGGGCAGGGGACAGAAGTTCAAGAATGATGACTACTCTCCCACCCTTCTCCTCACCCTGCTCTGCTCTCTCTCTCTCTCTCTCTCTCTCTCTCTCTCTCTCTCTCTCTCTCTGCGGCTGCTCCCTGGCCTTGGGACTCCTCAGTACACCTGATTGGTTACATCTGTTGGGGAATTAAGTTCAAGTGGACTGTCATGCTGCTAGACTCACACTCTCATATACACAAGACCCAGTGAGTTACATACCATATGAAATGATCAAAGACTTGGTTTAATTAAATCTGAGGGGAAAGGTTGGTTCTTTCACATTAAAATTGTGACGAGCTGACTGATTTGATGTAATGTATAACCAGGATTTATTCCTTGATTCCTTATTTTCACCACCAGACAACCTCTAAGCTACATGGCCATCTGTGAGCAGCCTATCAAAACCCACAGTCCTCAACAAGGGACCAAAACAAGGGATTGAATCACATTACAGGAAATAATAACCTTGGGGTAAAACAGGGTGTTGATTGAGCTATTTCATATGTGAGAAGCATTTACTGAAAATGTTAACGTATTTTCATATTTACAGGAATATCAGTGATATACTCCATTGATACCCAACCCCCATCAGATTTTTCATTTTAGGTTTACCATTGGATGTTTTTCCCTGTTAAAACTCAAACACATTTCTCCTGCAACTACACCCCATCCAACCAACCCCCCACTTGTCCCAGGGGGCACATTAATCACATGCCCTAAATACGGCCCCCTTCCCTCCATGCTGCCCTCTCTGGTTGCCTCCATGCCTAGACATTAGACATCTGTCTCAGTCATTATCCCCAGCCTGACACCTCTCTGGAATACATCATACAGCACCTTGTCATAAAGGATGTGTCGACTACCTCTCACCAAGTGTGTGTGCGTCATTATTCACTTTTCTGTATATAGTCTTCAAAATAAAATGTCTACAACCATACAATGGAACAGAGACAAGTGTTGTGTTTGGAAACAGTAGTTCAGTGGAGCAGTCAGTCAGTTAGTGAGTCAGTTAGTCAGTCAATCAGTTAGTCAGTCAGTCAGTCAGTCAGTCAGTTAGTCAATCAGTTAGCCAGTCAGTTAGTCAGTCAGTCAGTTAGTGAGTCAATCAGTCAGTCAGTCAGTCAGTTAGTCAGTTAGTCAGTTAGTCAGCCAGTCAGTTAGTCAGTCAGTCAGTTAGTGAGTCAATCAGTCAGTCAGTCAGTCAGTTAGTCAGTCAGTCAATTAGTCAGTAAATCAGTTAGTCAGTTAGTCAGTCAGTCAGTTAGTCAGTTAGTCAGCCAATCAGTTAGTTAGTCAGTTAGTTAGTCAGTTAGTTAGTAAGTTAGTTAGTCAGTTAGTCAGTTAGTCACTCAGTGAGTCAGTCAGTTAGTTAGTCAGTTAGTCAGTCAGTTAGTCAGTCAGTCAGTCAGTTAGTTAGTCAGTTTGTTAGTCAGTCAGTCAGTCAGTCAGTCAGTCAGTCAGTCAGTTAGTTAGTTAGTTAGTTAGTTAGTTAGTTAGTTAGTTAGTTAGTTAGTCAGTCAGTCAGTCAGTCAGTCAGTCAGTTAGTCAGTCAGTCAGTTAGTTAGTTAGTTAGTTAGTTAGTTAGTCAGTCAGTCAGTCAGTCAGTCAGTTAGTCAGTCAGTTAGTCAGTCAGGAAGTCAGTCAGTCAGCCAGAGAGCAGACTGATGGGACCATCCCAGGGTAGAGAGCATACTGACGGGACCATCCCAGGGTAGAGAGCAGACTGACGGGACCATCCCAGTGCCAGAGAGCAGACTGTCGGTACCATCCGTGGTCCTCTGTAGCTCAGCTGGTAGAGCACGGCGCTTGTAACGCCAAGGTAGTGGGTTCGATCCCCGGGACCACCCATACACAAAAATGTATTCACGCATGACTGTAAGTCGCTTTGGATAAAAGCGTCTGCTAAATGGCGTATTATTTTATTATTTATTCCAGGACCGGAGAGCAGACTGACGTGACCATCCCAGTGCCAGAGAGCAGACTGTCGGTACCATCCCAGGGTAGAGAGCAGACTGACGGGACCATCCCAGTGCCAGAGAGCAGACTGTCGGTACCATCCCAGGCCCGGAGAGCAGACTGACGGGAACCTTCCAAGTGCCAGAGAGCAGACTGACGGGATCATCCCAGGGCAGAGAGCAGACTGATGGGACCATCCCAGGGTAGAGAGCAGACTGACGGGACCATCCCAGTGCCAGAGAGCAGACTGTCGGTACCATCCCAGGCCCGGAGAGCAGACTGACGGGAACCTTCCAAGTGCCAGAGAGCAGACTGATGGGACCATCCCAGTGCCAGAGAGCAGACTGACGGGACCATCCCAGTGCCAGAGAGCAGACTGACGGGACCATCCCAGGGTAGAGAGCAGACTGACGGGACCATCCCAGGGTAGAGAGTAGACTGACGGGACCATCCCAGGGTAGAGAGCAGACTGACGGGACCATCCCAGGGCAGTTAGTCAGTTAGTCAGTCAGTTAGTCAGTCAGTCAGTTAGTCAGTCAGTCAGTCAGTCAGTCAGTCAGTCAGTTAGTCAGTCAGTTAGTCAGTCAGTCAGTCAGTCAGTCAGTCAGTTAGTCAGTTAGTCAGTTATTCAGTTAGTCAGTCAGTCAGTTAGTCAGTTAGTCAGTTAGTCAGTTAGTCAGTTAGTCAGTTGGTCAGTCAGTCAATTAGTCAGTAAATCAGTTAGTCAGTTAGTCAGTCAGTCAGTTAGTCAGTTAGTCAGTCAGTCAGTCAGTCAGTCAGTTAGTCAGTCAGTCAGTCAGTCAGTTTGTTAGTCAGTCAGTCAGTCAGTTAGTCAGTCAGTCAGTCAGTGTGCTGGCCAGGCTCTGTATCTGTCTCTGTGGTGCTGCCAGGGGCTCAGGTGGTGGCTGCCCTATTGAGGCCAAGCTTCTGGCTGCTGTCCGCAATCCAACGTGACGACATCATCACAGCCTCATTACAGGGTCCTGCACCCAGCCTCTCAGGTCTGGCTGAGACGGACTGTGCTAATACAGTAGAATCTCACTCACTCATACACAAACACATTGACAATGCTCAGAGACGTGGTGGCATTGAATATACGGTATACTTTGTGCCCTCTCCCCCCACACTGCCAGAAGAGAAGAGGTTTGGATACAGAGCTGCATTAGATGAGGACGGGAAGAGCAATTGGATCTGAAATGAAAGAGAATTGGGAGGTGTAATAAAGGGGAGTGCAACTGAGAGATACTGTGAGAAAGGTGGAGGTGGAAGGGGAGGTTACCTCTGTGTACACAGCTTTAGGTCCCATGGTGCAGGGCTCTGTGGAGCACACAACAAGAGAGCAGGGCACATCAGTGGCATATTGTCCTTTTTAATTACGCAGCAATCTGTCTCAGCAACTCCCTCACGCAGTTCACTGCTCTACCTGCAGGGCACAAGTGTGTGTGTGTGTGTGTGCGCTTGCGTGCGTGCGTGCGTGTGTGTTTGTGTGAGATAGAAGGATAGATAGAGAGAGAAAGAGAGAGGAGGAAGGGAAGGAAGAGAGGGATGGGGCATATAACCTGTCTTATTGTGCCTCTTTCAACCTGCTCAGTGAGCCATGTGGTTGCACTTGTAAACTCTCCGGCAATACTTGATTACCTTGTCAGTCTATTAAAACGCCTTTTGAACTGGAGGAGAGGGAGAAGGAGAGGGAGAGAGAGGGGAGCAACTGAGGGGAGGTGTACTGAGAAAAAATCTAAACAGAGAAAAATATGGTGTGCTCTGCTCTCTGCTTTTTGTGTATGTCTGTAGAGAGATAGCCAATAGCCCATAGAAATGTGAAAGAGATAGCCGGGAGAAATGTGTCTATAGAGAGATAGCCAATAGCCAAGAAAAATGTGTCTATAGAGAGATAGCCAATAGCCAATAAAAGTTGTCTATAGAGACATAGCCAAGAAAAATGTGTCTATAGAGAGATAGACAATAGCCAATAAAAATGTGTCTATAGAGAGATAGACAATTGCCAAGAAACATGTGTCTATAGAGAGATAGCCAATAGCCAATAAAAAGGGTTGCATGCACATGCAGCACAACATATATAATATATAGTAGGTCAATCAAATGTCAGTCTCTTTCTTTCTTTCTTTCTTTCTTTCTTTCTTTCTTTCTTTCTTTCTTTCTTTCTTTCTTTCTTTCTTTCTTTCTTTCTTTCCGTACAAGGGTAGGTTAGTATGGTCCCAGCTGTTGACCTAACCCAGCTCTCCCATAGGAGGCTCCCAGGTAGAACCATGCCGCTACCACATGCCCCAACCCCAGGATCTGTGCTCCACATAGCAAACTACAGATTAGCAGCATCAGTCACAGTGGGCAAAACACACTCCTACGAGCTGTTATCATAGCAACATTCTGTTCAGAAAGTGACAACGGCAAAGATGTTTTGCGTCATGTTTGAGCCTAAATGCATTGATCTTGCTCAGTAAGCAATGTTGAGAGGGCAAGTTGTGAAGGGCCAATTCATATGTACAATTCTGAATGCACAGCATGAGCAGGCACAACAGGAGTATGTGTACCTTGTCTTTTAAGCTCTCTGTCCTCAATGCAATGCCCAATCAATGTGCCAAGTACTGGCACATGCACTGGCACATTGATATCCCCTTGATTTGAGGACAGTAAAGGTACCTGTTGTGCCTGTCAGACGCTGTCCACTGTGAATTTGACATATGAATTGGCCTTTCACAACCTGCCATCTCAACATGACTGGGACAGAAGGGTTAGTGTAGAGGGTAAATTGGGATTTTGTGAGTGGTCACCCAATTGCTTGCTTTCTGTCATTTTATCCTATCAAATTCGGTACATAGTCTGTCTGTCAGTAGCTAGGTTTCCATCCAATTGGTGACAGATTTTCATGCGAATATTCAAAAAAATATTTTGAGCCCCACCTTTGTAGTTCCTTGTTTTGCATGTTATTTTGACATTAATACATGTCACATAACAGTTTGCAAACAATGTTTGCTTTCTTGAGTAAGGCAGCTCCAAAATGCAGGTGTTTCAGCCTAGCTCAGTGCTTTCTGTGGTGGTGGGGCAGCCAGCAGAAAATACAGAGCGCAGGGGTTGGTAATGTTCTCTAGTTGCGCCGTGATTGGCTCTGTCTTCTATCACTCATGGGGGCACTATAACCCCTTCCAAATCTAAGGGTAGAGCTTGAAAATTCAAGCCCCTTGGGTGCTGCCATATAGTTACATTAGAAGTGCCCATCTAAGAAGACTCAAGGTCATTGGCTACAGATAAAATGACGTCAAATCATGTTATATCTACAGTAGCTTTGATAGGACTGATCATGTCAACATCATACTTTCAAAATCTTAGCTAGCAAGCTAACAGTCATCAAAATGAATCAAGTCGACAATCTACTGGCAAATCCTTTTTAATCCTTGTCATATGAAGAGAAATAATGAAGAGAAATTAGATAGATAAAACATATCGGTGCTCATCAGCCATTGGACATAAATATTACACAACAAGTTGGAAATCGCAAATTCAACAATGAGTGGTTTGGAAGGAATTAGTGGCTAACTGCAAGCATTGCAAAGCAATCACTATCCTGCTGTTCAGTGGAGTGGCTGTGTGGTCCCAAGTCTCGGTTTAAGGGTCTCTTTTCCAAACTTAAAATTATTAACATTCAACATTGGCCATGCTGTCAATCCATCATGATTTCTGCCACGCTCAAAACAACTGGAAACTCTGGAAGAAAACTAGTTCCGACTGGGAAAATACGTAAGTCGGGAACTCAGGCCTCTTTCTAGAGCTACGACCTGAAGATCACTGATGGTGAAAGCACCATAGATCCAGAGAATGCCAGACTTTGATGACAAAGTTTAATGACAAAATTTGCCCGCGAAGGTCTGCCGCACCTCCTTCCTGTTCAAGTGAGCACAGCACAACAAGGTGAGAACAAAAATGTATTGTATGCTACTGCATAAATTATGTAATATGCCAGGGAGATATGTATACTGTAGCTAAGAAAGTAATACTAAGTGTGTGTTGTGTAGTAAGCTGTTAGTAGCCCATGTACCTCACCCTAATAATTTGGTCTATTTTGCCCTCTTAATTGTGCATACTATTCTGACTTGGTGGTGCACATGTAGCCTATAACCTGTTTTTTTGAAATGTAATCATCGAATATTGTAAGAGCTTTCATTGTCTGCTTATATGCCCACTTTATTTATCCTACTGTTCTGACTTGGTGTACAGGGAGAACACTGTAAGAACGGCCCATGTTCTGAATTCTGTCGCTGTACATTTCAAAAGTGCTGAACAAATAATTATATTGACTACTTCCGTCCTAGCTCGCTCATTAATGTCTTAATCGAAATTATGGATTGCCTCTTACCTGCTCATCATCCCCTTATGCCATAGTTTGTACATCTCAATTGTCAGTAGAAAGCACATTTGTTTAAGCAAGTCAGCCATTCAGCTATGTTTTTTTTTAAAGGCAGTAAATGAGGCTGAATTAACTGTTTCGCTGCCAGACAACTCAGCTGAGCCAGGTGTAGCAGTGGTAAGGTGTTGGGACTCTGCTGTTGGGACAACTTTATGTAGTCCCTAACAGTTAGTAGGCACCGTTTGTCACCTTTATAGTGCACTTAATGTATTGTTTAGTATTGTGTTGTGTTGTGTTGTGTAGTGGCTTTGCTGGCATTCATCTAAAAATTTATATTTTTAGTTTTCCCCACCAAGATTTTGATGCTATAATCGCAACTGTGCATAAATAAAATATGCGGTTTTCCCCACCAGAGATGTGTTTCCATCAAATTGACCTGTTGCGGGTAAAAGTCTGTGCTTGATGACATAGTGCACACAAAAATTACTTTTGCGGTTAAATTCCCATGTACCGAATAGAAAATATAAGTTAAATGGGTTTCCATCGCATTCTCAACTCTATTGATGGATTTGTCATAAAACATTTTGCGTTATATAGCGAATATGGCATTCTGGTATTGGCATGTGCGCTCTAGACAACAGTTTGCAGATACAGTGCAGGTTTAGCCGACATGTTGAGATTATTATGGACAAAAGAGTGAGATTATTTTTATTTGTCAAATGGCAGCCAAGCATCGATCATCATGTCACCAGAATAAGACCCTCGATATTTATTGGAAAGGTGTATCAAGCTCATCATCTTGCACTTTCACCACCCTGTGAAGTTCATCATCATATATTTATTCTGTAGCCTAATAAAGGGCATGCTTTCCCAAATCATAGTGGGAGGACCATACATGTCATCCCGTGACTCCAAATGTACTTTGATATTATATCAATATTTGCTCATAAAAGCGTTCCCACCCTAATTTCTCACATAATTAATTTTACCAACACAACAATATCTCACATTGTCTTGCGTATTTTGTTTTGTCAACATTTGGAAAGTTTACTGACAAATTTGCTGTTTCCATCAGGCATGTCATTAATTTCTTTATCCGACATACTTTACTCGCATAAAAAGGTTGGAGGGAAACCTAATTAGCTGTCTTGACAGTACTGTAGCAACATGCATCGTATTCTGTGGTACATGCTGCCACCCTCTGGATAAATTCTGAACTGCATTGTAGTTGATTTCCATCTCACTTAAAAATATTTAGGTAGCCTATTCTTAAAAGACTTCAACTAATTTCTAAAACTGTTTTACATTGTAAAGAATAATTTCAGATAAAAAGCTGAAAAGCTACTGCTAAGAGTCGATTAGTCCTAATGCTGTCCAATCACAACTTATGACGTACAACTCAAGGTATGAAAAATGGCGGACTTGTGTAGTGAGTTTGGCGATTTAGTTAAAATAAAAAAACAGCTGATCTCTGTGATATCGCTTTGTAAAGAAAGAGGACTTGTACATAGCGTGAAATGGTAAGAAGCTCTTCTTGATGTTATGATCATTGTATTTCTTTCAGTGAAGAATAGCTTCAGTTGGTGAACTCACAGTTGTTAGCTAGCTTGCTAATGCTAACTAGCTAGCTAACGATTAACTTGCAAGTCTTGTCAAGTCTAGCCTATTTTTTTTCAGACTGGTTCAGACTCTTATTTTCTTAATACAGGTTCATGTTGAAGTTGATAACACATTGCGTTAACTACGTCAGTGATATCACCGATGGTTGTGTGACATTATTTCAGGGCTTCAGAGTTGGCATTTGCCCTGGACCCCCTTCCCAAGAATGAATTACCTCCACCGGCAGCTTTTACTGAGGTTTGTGTCTAACTAGTGGCTAAAGTTCACGATAATATTTTCCTTGCTAATGCATGAACAAATTGCTGATCTTTTTGAATTGGAGGCCATTTGAGTGGTATGTACAAGCTCTGTTATCTCTCTCTATCATCCTGGTTGTAGGAGGATGCTCAGGACCTGGATGCTCTTGGCCTGGCCAAGTCCTACTTTGACCTGAAAGAGTATGACCGCGCTGCCTACTTCCTTCGGGGCTGCCGCAGCCAGAAAGCATACTTCCTGTACATGTACTCTCGCTATCTGGTGAGATGGTGTTTCAGCATTCACAGCAACGTCACCTCTAGAAATCTAGTTGTCAAAATGGGAATAGAGTTACTTTTTCCAGAATCCTTGCAACTCCTTCATGGGGGCCATCCAATGTAGCCTGTCATTTCAGTAATGTTGTCAAATTCTGACACTCATCTGTTTCCTTGGTTTCCAGTCTGGAGAAAAGAAGAAAGATGATGAGACGGTGGACAGCCTTGGTGAAGAGCTAAGCTTTCTATGTCACCAAAAAAAACATCAATGCCATCTAAATCAAAACTGTGTGTCTAGACAGAGTTCAATGTCTTAATTGGTTGGTTTTTCCTGCTGTGATTGGCTGCAGGGCCTCTGGAGAAAGGTCAGGTGCGTAATGAGGCTCTGCGGGAGCTGAGGGTGGAGCTGAGTAAGAAGCACAGTGCTGGAGAGCTGGATGGATTCGCTCTGTACCTGTAAGCACATCACACTATCACACACACTCAGTGGACCTGCGCACCATACACATGCTCAGTGAGTCTTTAACCTCACAAACCTGTGTGTGTAGGTATGGGGTGGTGCTGCGGAAGCTGGATCTACTGAAGGAGGCGGTAGATGTGTTTGTGGAGGCGACCCATGCCTTACCTCTACACTGGGGAGCATGGTTGGAACTCTGTAACCTCATCACCAACATTGACATGGTAATAATCACCCAGATAATTTCTCCTCTGTACCCACTACAGTAGTTCCCAGATCTACTGGACTACATTACATGTCAATTAACTTCTACAGAATATTAGTGATGTACTTGTGGCTCCTCTCTTCTCTCGTCAGCTGAAGTCCCTGTCTCTGCCAGACTGCTGGATCAGAGACTTCTTCATGGCCCACATGTACACAGAGCTGCAGATGATCAAAGAGGCCCTGCAGAAATACCAGAGTCTGATTGAGTCCGGCTTCTCCAAGAGCACGTATATCGTCTCACAGATCGCTGTGGCCTACCACAACATCCGAGGTCTGTCAAGTCAATAAAGTAATATGAAGAAACATTCTGCTATGTATTTTCTTTCTCCTATTCACTTTCACACCTGTGCTTTTCTTTGTCGTAGATATTGACCAGGCTCTGGCTCTGTTCAATGAGTTGCGGGAGCAGGATCCCTTTCGCATTGAGAACATGGACACGTTCTCCAACCTGCTATACGTCCGGGTGAGACCCCAATGAATTGACTGTCTCCATCTGTTGGGCTCCGTCTTTGTGAACCTGCGTCTGAGACTCTGTTGTGTTTCCACAGAGCATGAAGCCAGAGCTCAGCTATCTGGCCCACAACCTGGTGGAGATTGACAAGTACAGGGTAGAAACCTGCTGTGTCATCGGTAAGGATTCTGCCACTACACAGCTAAACGGGATGGAAAACCACACCTCTTCACAAGTCAAACCCCCTTACCAGAACTCTTTACTATGTTCAGTAATCACAGACAGACCTTTCAAGGCTCAAGCAGTACAACCAACTCTACCTACAACTGATATGTTATGTTTCTAACCAGTTCATTCTGTCTGTCCTGTGTGTAGGTAACTACTACAGTTTGCGGTCGCAGCATGAAAAGGCAGCGCTGTACTTCCAGAGGGCTCTGAAGCTGAACCCTCGCTGCCTGGGGGCCTGGACTCTGATGGGCCACGAGTACATGGAGATGAAGAACACCTCCGCTGCCATCCAGGCCTACAGGTCAGACTGACACTCCACTATGGCCCACTGCCATCCAGGCCTACAGGTCAGACTGACGCTCCACTATGGCCCACTGCCATCCAGGCCTACAGGTCAGACTGACACTCCACTATGGCCCACTGCCATCCAGGCCTACAGGTCAGACTGACACTCCACTATGGCATGGCTTAGAGCTGGGACAATAAACCAAAAATTATGGATACCGACCGAACCAGTCATTTATCGAGGACATTTTACTGATATCGATAATAACGATAAGTCGTTTTTACTAGAGAAATTTGAAGTTTGCTAGGGCTATTTCGAACAGGACAATTTATAGCTACAGCATTCAAAATAGTAGTCGTTTTAAGGGTAATATAAAGAAATAACTGGTGCACGCCACGCTGTGGCATTGCTCATCCTATGGGTATGAGAGAGTTGTGCTCCATGGTTTTATATTTCTGTGTATGTTTTCTTTGTTGATCAGGCATGCTATAGAAGTGAACAAGCGAGACTACCGTGCCTGGTATGGTCTGGGACAGACCTATGAGATCCTCAAGATGCCCTTCTACTGCCTGTACTACTATCGAAAGGCCCACCAGCTCAGGTGTGTGTTTGAGTAAAAGCCAAGTGAGAGGGTTCTCTTGTCAGTGGGTGCATGGTATCGTGTAGTAAAGTGTATTACCCCGTGTAGCTCAGTTGGTAGAGCATGGCGCTTGCAACGCCAGGGTTGTGGGTTCGATTCCCATGGGGGGCCAGTATGGAAGAAGAAAAAAAATGTATGCACTCACTAACTCTGGATAAGAGCGTCTGCTAAATGACTAAAATGTATTACCAAATTGTTACATACTGTAGTGTAAATGACGTGTCACTGTGTCACTGTGTCCCTCCTCAGGCCCAATGACTCTCGTATGCTGGTTGCTTTGGGAGAGAGCTACGAGAAACTCTCACAACATGTGGAGGCCAAGAAGGTTAGCAACAGCAGCATTCTATCTCTGCCATTAGTTTTTCGTTTTCCTGTATTTTTAGAATGTAATATTTTTGCCCCTGCTGTAATTTGTCATTAAGTTCTATTCTTTATTTTTATCCAGTGTTACTGGAGGGCTTACTCTGTGGGGGACGTGGAGAGGATGGCCCTACTGAAACTGGCAAAGTAAGGACATCATAGCATGTATATGTGTGTGTCCACTTAATGCTGTGTTGTTGAGACTTATAGTCCCTAATACATATGTTGTTTGTTGACAGACTTCACGAGCAGCTTAATGAGGCTGACGATGCGGCCCAGTGTTACATCATCTACATCCAAGACATCTTCTCCTGTGGGGTGAGCAACCCAACTGTATATGTATTTTTATCTCTCTGAACAAAAATATAAATGCAACAATTTCAAAGATTTTACTGAGTTACAGTTCATATAAGGAAATCAGTTATTTGAAATACATTTGTTTGGCCCTAATCTATGGATTTCACATGACTGGGCAGGGGTGCAGCCATGGGTGGGCCTGGGAAGGCATCGGCCCACCCACTTGGCAGCCAGGTCCACCCATTGGGGAGCCAGGTCCAGCAATTAATGAGTTTTTCCCCACAAAAGGGCTTTATTACAGACAGAAATACTCTTCAGCTCATCCTATGGGAATGAGTAGGTGTGTCCAAACTTTTGACTGGTAATATATATATATATACACAGTGGGGGAAAAAAGTATTTAGTCAGCCACCAATTGTGCAAGTTCTCCCACTTAAAAAGATGAGAGAGGCCTGTAATTTTCATCATAGGTACACGTCAACTATGACAGACAAATTGAGGGAAAAAAATCCAGAAAATCACATTGTAGGATTTTTTATGAATTTATTTGCAAATTATGCTGGAAAATAAGTATTTGGTCACCTACAAACAAGCAAGATTTCTGGCTCTCACAGACCTGTAACTTCTTCTTTAAGAGGCTCCTCTGTCCTCCACTCGTTACCTGTATTAATGGCACCTGTTTGAACTTGTTATCAGTATAAAAGACACCTGTCCACAACCTCAAACAGTCACACTCCAAACTCCACTATGGCCAAGACCAAAGAGCTGTCAAAGGACACCAGAAACAAAATTGTAGACCTGCACCAGGCTGGGAAGACTGAATCTGCAATAGGTAAGCAGCTTGGTTTGAATAAATCAACTGTGGGAGCAATTATTAGGAAATGGAAGACATACAAGACCACTGATAATCTCCCTCGATCTGGGGCTCCACACAAGATCTCACCCCGTGGGGTCAAAATGATCACAAGAACGGTGAGCAAAAATCCCAGAACCACACGGGGGAACCTAGTGAATGACCTGCAGAGAGCTGGGACCAAAGTAACAAAGCCTACCATCAGTATCACACTACGCCGCCAGGGACTCAAATCCTGCAGTGCAAGACGTATCCCCCTGCTTAAGCCAGTACATGTCCAGGCCCGTCTGAAGTTTTGCTAGAGTGCATTTGGATGATCCAGAAGAGGATTGGGAGAATGTCAGATGAAACCAAAATAAAAAAACTCAACTCGTTGTGTTTGGAGGACAAAGAATGCTGAGTTGCATCCAAAGAACACCATACCTACTGTGAAGCATGGGGGTGGAAACATCATGCTTTGGGGCTGTTTTTCTGCAAAGGGACCAGGACGACTGATCCGTGTAAAGGAAAGAATGAATGGGGCCATGTATCGTGAGATTTTGAGTGAAAACCTCCTTCCATCAGCAAGGGCATTGAAGATGAAACGTGGCTGGGTCTTTCAGCATGACAATGATCCCAAACACACTGCCCGGGCAACGAAGGAGTGGCTTCGTAAGAAGCATTTCAAGGTCCTGGAGTGGCCTAGCCAGTCTCCAGATCTCAACCCCATAGAAAATCTTTGGAGGGAGTTGAAAGTCCGTGTTGCCCAGCGACAGCCCCAAAACATCACTGCTCTAGAGGAGATCTGCATGGAGGAATGGGCCAAAATACCAGCAACAGTGTGTGAAAACCTTGTGAAGACTTACAGAAAACGTTTGACCTGTGTCATTGCCAACAAAGGGTATATAACAAAGTATTGAGAAACTTTTGTTATTGACCAAATACTTATTTTCCACCATAATTTGCAAATAAATTCATTAAAAATCCTACAATGTGATTTTCTGGAGAAAAAAAATCTCATTTTGTCTGTCATAGTTGACGTGTACCTATGATGAAAATTACAGGCCTCTCTCATCTTTTTAAGTGGGAGAACTTGCACAATAGGTGGCTGACTAAATACTTTTTTTCCCCACTGTATGTATGTATATATATATATATATGTATGTGTATATATATATATACACACACAGTGAGGGGAAAAAAGTATTTGATCCCCTGCTGAGTTTGCCCACTGACAAAGAAATGATCAGTCTATAATTTTAATGGTAGGTTTATTTGAACAGTGAGAGACAGAATATCAACAACAAAAATCCTGAAAAACACATGTCAAAAATGTTATAAATTGATTTGCATTTTAATGAGGGAAATAAGTATTTTACCCCTCTCAATCAGAAAGATTTCTGGCTCCCAGGTGTCTTTTATACAGGTAACGAGCTGAGATTAGGAGCACACTCTTAAAGGGAGTGCTCCTAATCTCAGCTTGTTACCTGTATAAAAGACACCTTTCCACAGAAGCAATCAATCAATCAGATTCCAATCTCTTCACCATGGCCAAGACCAAAGAGCTCTCCAAGGATGTCAGGGACAATATTGTAGACCTACACAAGGCTGGAATGGGCTACAAGACCATCGCCAAGCAGCTTGGTGAGAAGGTGACAACAGTTGGTGCGATTATTCACAAATGGAAGAAACACAAAAGAACTGTCAATCTCCCTCGGCCTGGGGCTCCATGCAAGACCTCACCTCGTGGAGTTGCAATGATCATGAGAACGGTGAGGAATCAGCCCAGAACTACACTGGAGGATCTTGTCAATGCTCTCAAGGCAGCTGGGACCATAGTCACCAAGAAAACAATTGGTAACGCACTACGCCGTGAAGAACTGAAATCCTGCAGCGCCCGCAAGGTCCCCCTGCTCAAGAAAGCACATATACAGGCCCGTCTGAAGTTTGCCAATGAACATCTGAATAATTCAGAGGAGAACTGGGTGAAAGTGTTGTGGTCAGATGAGACCAAAATCGAGGTCTTTGGCATCAACTCAACTCGCCGTGTTTGGAGGAGGAGGAATGCTGCATATGACCCCAAGAACACCATCCCGCCGTCAAACATGGAGGTGGAAACATTATGCTTTGGGGGTTGTTTTTCTGCTAAGGGGACAGGACAACTTCACTGCATCAAAGGGACGATGGACGGAGCCATGTACCGTCAAATCTTGGGTGAGAACCTCCTTCCCTCAGCCAGGGCATTGAAAATGGGTCGTGGATGGGTATTCCAGCATGACAATGACCCAAAACACACGGCCAAGGCGACAAAGGAGTGGCTCAAGAAGAAGCACATTAAGGTCCTGGAGTGGCCTAGCCAGTCTCCAGACCTTAATCCCATAGAAAATCTGTGGAGGGAGCTGAAGGTTCAAGTTGCCAAACATCAGGCTCGAAACCTTAATGACTTGGAGAAGATCTGCAAAGAGGAGTGGGACAAAATCCCTCCTGAGATGTGTGCAAACCTAGTGGCCAACTACAAGAAACGTCTGACCTCTGTGATTGCCAACAAGGGTTTTGCCACCAAGTACTAAGTCATGTTTTGCAGAGGGGTCAAATACTTATTTCCCTCGTTAAAATGCAAATCAATTTATAACATTTTTGACATGCGTTTTTCTGGATGTTTTTGTTGTTATTCTGTCTCTCACTGTTCAAATAAACCTACCATAAAAATTATAGACTGTCAGTGGGCAAACGTACAAAATCAGCAGGGGATCAAATACTTTTTTCCCTCACTGTATGTATATGTGTGTGTGTGTATATATATACATATATACATACATACATACATACATACATACATACAGTGAGGGGGGAAAAAAGTATTTTATATATATATATATGCACTACTGGTTAAAAGTTTTAGAACACCTACTCATTCAAGGGTTTTTCTTTATTTTTACTATTTTCTACATTGTAGAATAATAGTTAAGACATCAAAACTATGAAGTAACCAAAAAAAGTGTTAAACAGGAAGGTAGCTTAGTGGGTAAGAGCATTGTGCCAGTAACCGAAAGGTCGCTGGTTCTAATCCCCGAGCCGACTAGGTGAAAAATCTGTCGGTGCCCTTAAGCAAGGCACTTACCCAGAGCGACTTACAGGAGCAATTAGGGTGAAGAGTGTCTGCTAAATGACAAAAATAATAATAAAAAATAAACAAATGAAAATATATTTTATATTTGAAATTCTTCAAATAGCCACCTTTTGCCTTGATGACAGCTTTGCACACTCTTGGAAATACAATTTGATTTGAAGTGTTCAGAAACATTATTTATAATAAAAGATACTCAAATGACACAATACATTATTTACCATTCATTTCTATTGGGCATAACATAACAAAGTGCAAATGCATCCAACAAGTTTGTAGTCAAGCTTAGTCATTGCGTGCTAGGAATATGGGACCAAATATTCAACTTTTGACAAAATGTTATACACAATAGTTGAATTTGTCCAAATACTTATGATGCCTTCAAATGGGATGACTAGATAAAGTACTTTAATTTCTAAACGGTAAAACATATGTATGAAAATACCCTAAAATGAAAGGTGACATTCTGTACTGTCTCCTCATGTAAAACATTTGATCGCAAATTCAAATTGCTGGAGTATAGATCCAAATTAAAAGCATTAGCTTCACTGTCCAAATAAATACGTGGGGGATTGTATAGGTATGTTTAAGGAATGTGTGTACCATTGAGTCAGTCTCTATGACCAGTCCTCCTGTGTCGGCACAGCTGGGGGCATATTCATTACACCGATTCTGTTGCAAAACGTTTATTCAAACAGAAGCAAACTGTGAGGGACCTACCTGAATTTGTCCAATAGAAACTCTTGTTATGCTCAGTTTGCTTCCGTTTGGTTCTTAAACTGTAAATGGTTTCCATAATGAATATGCCCCTGGAGTTAGTGTGAAAATCTGTGCTTACAGGAGCAGCTGGAGCATGCAGAGGTGAGCACGGCGCTGCGTTACCTTGGCCAGTACTACTTCAAGAACAAGCTTTACGACGAGGCTTCACTGTGTGCACAACGCTGCTGTGACTACAACGACGTAAGCACTGCCTCTAGTTGAACTGTTGTCAATGAACAAAAATCATAATATTTTGATAAGATGGACACTTCTATCTACATACACTACTGCTTGTCCGGTACAGCTAAAGTGTCAGTCCTGTTTGAGTTGAAGACCACAGATGTATTTATTTATGGGGCTGACTGATTGCTGTGGTGTCCCTCTACAGGCTCGTGAGGAAGGGAAGGCTCTGCTCAGACAGATCTCCCAGGTCAGAGACCAGATGGAGGCCTCATCCACAGACCTGTTTGGACCGCTGTCCTCCAACAACAACACCCCTGTTAGGAGGGTGTCCCCCCTCGACCTGTCGTCCTTCACCCCCTGACACACAACCCTCGACCTGTCGTCCTTCACCCCCTGACACACACCCCTCGACCTGTCGTCCTTCACCCCCTGACACACACCCCTCGACCTGTCGTCCTTCACCCCCTGACACACACCCCTCGACCTGTCCTCCTTCACCACCCCACTGGCTAGCTGAAAGCTCTACTTCACTTTGACTCTAATAGGACAACCTCATCTCAGCCTTATCCTGTTGGCTCCGTATCCAGTTATGGTGAATTAGTACTTAATGCCATATCGAGGGAGACTCATCGAAGAGATTGCTGTTCGTAAATGTCAAGTCTTATACATAATGTAAATATTTTCTGTGTATGTTTACATGTAGTCGGCAGTGCAGGAGTTGCCACCCTACTTTTGAATATGAAAGAATTATCTGAACCATTGAATCTGGAGTGTCATTGGATCAATGGAAACTGCATGCTCATGTTACTTTAAGAATAAATTGATTTCTTACAAGATTGAGGAAAATTTTTATTACAATATTACAGTTGCACCACTCAAAGTATTTTGAGATAATGAAAGACAAGTTAACTGGACAAACATTGAAAGCAAAACATGAATGAGAGAATGTAATTTAAAGAAATGTCTAATAGTAACATGAACTCTTAAAGCACTTTAGCAGGAGGTAATATGTGCAAGATACGTAGTGTGCATCAGCCCTCATTCATTTACACAACCACTCAACCAACCAGTCACTACAACTAAATTAGAATTTCAAATGTTATCCTGCATTTTGACAAACATTACTCAATTTATTATCAGATCAGAAACTGAAAAGTTGTAGCATTGTGTTTAATACCCGAGTCACTCCAAAAACAAAACTTTGTTGCATTCTATAGGAAGACAGCTTAGCAGTGCAGATACTGTAGTAACACTTCAAATAAAAAGGTATTTGAAAAACACCATTACAAATAAGTAAAACAGTACAGATTTACAATTTGGTTTGCATAATGGTAGAGGATAAAATCAGCACTTGGTGACCCTGTACCTGCCAGAGGGGCAGGGACTTGGGGGAGGAGACTGTTGGCGGGAGCGAAGGATCCGTGAGTAGGGTGTGGTTTGATCTTCACGGGGGCGTCCCTGTCTGTTTCGTGACGGGGTACGTTGTGAGAGAAGGGAGCGGAAGAAGGATTGTTTCTCTGGGGGCTGGTTCTCAGCGTTGCCTGCTGCACCACAGCCCCTCTTCTGACAGGAGCCGGGAGTAGCAGAGGCTGAGCCACAGGGGGGCATCTGACCCATCTGGGCCAGGGTCTCTGCCTTCCTCCTCAGGTCAGCCTTGATCAGCAGCAGGCCGTTCTGCAGCTCTACCAGGGTCTGGTCCTGAGGGAGGGACAGGAGGAGACAGACAGGAGTGGACAGGGTGAGGGAGGGACAGGAGAGGACAGGGTGAGACAGGGTGAGGGACAGAGAGTGAGGGATTGACAGGGTGAGGGAGGGACAGGGTGAGGGAGGGACAGGAGTGGACAGGGTGAGGGAGGGACAGGAGGAGACAGACAGGAGTGGACAGGGTGAGAGAAGGACAGGGTGAGGGACAGAGAGTGAGGGAGTGACAGAGTGAGGGAGTGACAGAGTGAGGGAGGGACAGAGTGAGGGAGGGACAGGAGTGGACAGGGTGAGGGAGGGACAGGAGTGGACAGGGTTCTCTTCTTTACACTGTGGGGGGCTACTAAGTCCACCTCCCACATGTATTTCCAGTTGAATATGTGCCTTTTCAGAGTGACAAAAACACACCAACTAGCAGCAGCCCTACCCTGCCTAGGATCACTAAGAACAAAATGTTCCCTACCCTGCCTAGGATCACTAAGAACAAAGTGTTCCCTACCCTGCCTAGGATCACTAAGTACAAAGTGTTCCCTACCCTGCCTAGGAATAAAGTCCTATTGAATTCTATAGATGTGTACCTGTTTGGCCAGTGTGTGGTCTGCAGAGGCGAGCGCATGGCGCAGCCTCTCCCCGCCAGTGTTGCGGCAGCATGCCCTCTCTCCAGACTGCAGGTTCAGACCCAGCCTCTGCAGGTCCAGACGCAACTGACGCAGGTTCTGCAGCAGAGGCACTAACATGTTAAAACCCCAGCAATCACACCTGGTTATAGTGTTTAATACAGAAGGTACAGGGGTAATGTGTGAGGAGACTAGGCCCCTGGCTGGAGTACCGACCTTCTGGCCCTCCCCCAGCTTGCGGTCGGCAGCGTTGGTCAGGGCGTCAGAGGGCTCTGGTGGTGTGAGCTGCCCCTGGACGCGCCTCAGTTCTGAAAGAGTTACAGTTATAAAAGACCCATGTCATTTGCCAATCAATCATCTAGACTTCCCTCTTGTCCCAGTACTCCCTCTTCTCTTACCTTGTGTTTTCTCCAGCAGCTCGGCCCTCACTCTGCTCAGCTCTCCTGTGGTTGTGGAGGCCAGGCGCTGGGAGCGACGGGGAGTGGGACCCTCAGCCTCTCCTCCCAGGGCTAGGGGTGGGAAGAGGGGGAGTGGGGCTGGCTCTGCTAGGGACACGCCTCCCCTTTTCTCCAGGCCTGCAGTCAGTGCCTCAATCTGTTCATCACGCTCCTAGGATGGGGAGGGAAGGTGGAAAGGAATCAACCATCTGTAGCATGGAGAACTCCTCTATTCTAAACCCACTGAAAGAGCTGATAACTCTTCATCTACAGACTGTCCCATCCCGCTCACCTCTATTTCCTGGTTGTAGTATCTCTTGAGGCTTTTCTGCAGGTTGTTGATCTTGTCCTCAAACCTCTCCTCCATCAGAGCCTTCTCAGTCTCCAGGGTCTGGCTGAAGTCCTTCTCCATGCCAGAGATGACCTCCATCATCTCAGAGAACACCTGCTCTCTGACGGTGGCCTCCAGCGCCTCCTTCTCCTCCCGCTGCCTCTGCACCTCCCTCTTCAGCACCTCGATGGCCCGCAGCAGAGCCTGAACACAGCACAGACCCAGTCAGTCACCGAGGCCCAACACACACAAGTTGACATTTAATTCACAGGGGGACGGAGAGGACATACATCTGAATCGAACATGGTGATGTCCCCGTCTTCATCACTGTCATCGTCATCCTCCATCAGAGTGCTGTCATTGGAGTGAGGCTGGGGCTCCCGCAGCAGGGACAGGATGTAGGCCACCCGGGTCTTAGTGGACGACCCATGGACCAGCTGAGAGAGAAGACAGGCGACAGAGGTCACAACGACACCCACTGAATAGCTCTCTGAAACCAAGGCTGTATTATTGACTGCAAGATGAGAGCTGTTTGTACCTGTGTGGCGATGGCAGAGAACTTGAGGGCCTGCAGGGTCTCGTCGTAGGTGGAGGCACAGGGGTTGATGTTGACCACCATGCTGGAGCGCCCCCGGCCGCAGAAAAAGCCCTGGAGAACCCGGGTCAGCTTACTGTCTCTGAACGGCACCACCTGAGGGGGTCGCGACCTGTAGAGACAGCAGAACACGTCACCTGGACAGTACAATGCTGGGATGCATTTCATTTACATGTGGTTTTACGGCATGTGATGAATTCCTCTTGTTTAGATGCGTGTGTCCTACTTGTTGTTCTGGTTGTGCCTCAGAGCAGCGATACAGCGGCCCAGGGTGTGGAGGGAGGTGTTGATATTGTTAGCCTCCTTCATCCTCTCCTCGTTGCGCTGGTCCTTACAACGCTCTGAGCCAGCCAGGTCACAGACAGCCAGCCTAGTGGGAGAGAATCACTATTATACTAAGGCCAGGTCACAGACAGCCTAATGGGAGAGAATCACTATTATACTAAGGCCAGGTCACAGACAGCCTAATGGGAGAGAATCACTATTATACTAAGGCCAGGTCACAGACAGCCAGCCTAGTGCGACAGAATCCCTACTACTAGCAACCACCAATGTCAAATCAGACAGAACAGTCAGGATAAGACAGTGGGTCGGAGAATGAGAAGCCTGGATGGGACGTACTCGCTGGTTTGTGTGGCCTGGCCCTGGTCAGCCTCTGGGTGGACGTGCAGGATCCGGATGGAGAAGATGCTGTGGCTGCGGCTGGAGTTGTGGTTGAGATGAGTGCTGGCAAAGCTCTGGTTCCTCCGGCCAGCCCTGAGCACTCTCCAAGCCTCCTCTGCACTGTGGACCTGCACCCAGGTGAGATCTGCACAACACATAAACACAAAGGTCAGTAATGTGAATAAACTACAATGAAAAACATAATTAAGATGATCTACATAATATAGTCACTACTTTTAGAAACAGAAAGCATGTTTTCTTAGAGAATCTGAATGCGTGTTACCCTTGACGTAAGGGTTCCCCTGCTTGTCATCACTCAGCCGCAGGATGGCCCTCTTCTTAGGCTGCAGGGAGGGCGGAGCCTCAAGCAGGTCATACAGGAACTCATTGTAGATCTCATAGAAGGACACCCAGACAGAGAACTGCACCCCCTCCTCCAGCTCCTCCCCTCCACTGTGGGACAGGCTGTCGGGCTCCAGACACACACTGTCAGAGTCTGCTGGGAGAGAGATGGGCGTGTTGAGCAGTGGCCACACAACCTCCAGGATTATACAAAAGGAAAAATACTCTACATACTACCACTGCCTATATAATAAAGCAGCTGTGTAAATGCTGTATAGGCCTAACTCTAGACTTCGCTAGGCGTCAGAGAGCAGAGTCATGTTACAGTCTGAACGCCCTCACCCTCTAGCTGGGTGGCGATGTGGCTGGTTATGGAGTGTCCACCGATGCCGCTGTCCCAGGTACTGGTGCCGCCTCGCATCCGAGAAGTCATGCCATCCTCCTGTGATAGAGACACAGGGAGAGGTGAACGTGGCATCATGTGACTTACAGTTGAGTCCAGGGTGATTTATGCTCCCGTCTCCCTCACCTCTTTGAGCAGACAGTCTTTGCGGATCTCCTCGGCCCGGACCTCACCGGCGTCCAGCTGGCGTACCTCCTGGTAGAGGACAGGCTTGAGGTCCATGGCCCCGTAGAGACGGCCCTGCAGCTTCCTGAACACAGACACCAGGGCCCGGGGCAGGAGGCCCGCCTCACGACCCACTCCTACAGGGGAAAGGTCACATCAGTACTTTGTGGTACCCATCTCCACTGTATACTTAGCAAACAGCTAAACCAAGACTGTGGAAATGTCTAGCTTTCTGTAGTTACTTGGTGATATCAACTAATCCTATCTCACCCTGAATGGTGTAGGTCTTGCCAGAGTTGGTGACACCATATGTGTAGAGGAGCCGACTCTCTCCACGAAGCACGTCTCTCACCATCTCCTTCATGGTGCTCTCGAAAAAGTCCTGCTGTTTGGTCTCTGGACCAAAGATCTACAGAGGAACACATGAAAAGACGTCTGTGAGCTCTGTGTATATTATAATGTAGTACACGTGTCATAGTAGAGTCTTATCTCTCAGGTCTTGTGTGAAAGTGAAACTTACCTGAGAGAAGCTGAACTTGTGGGTGCCATGGGCAACACCCCTCTCTGCACTCTTCATGTTCTGGGAGTCTTTGGGGGCTTTCAGCATCAGGGTCTCTTCGTTTTGAACACACACACAGCCCTGAAATGAGAGGAGGGAAAATGACACCCGTCTCACAAGTACTTAAAAGTTGACATGGAGAATAGGATGGAATGATAATACAATAGAATGGCATGAGAGTGCAGATCGTACCTGTTCCTCTCCTCTTTCCTTCTCTCCCTCAGTCAGGGGGCGGATACGCAGAAATACCTTCACTTTCTCAGTGTTCCCTTCTTCACTGCTGCCTTGTCTGATCACTCCAGGCTTCGCCAACGCTTTCTGAATATTGGAAAGAAAGTGGTGATAGTACTGTAGTTCTGTGATGAACAGCATTGTTGAACATTTTCATACCGTAGGCCTATCACTGATCCTCTTTGTGTAAATCAGCTACACACTTAGAACGTTTCAATGGAAATCTGTGTTTTTGGCGCAAAATGTTTATGAACAAATGACAAGCAAAAATTTCATATGATAGGTCAGACAGAGGGAGTAGTCCCTAAGCCAAGTGTGTGTGTAACGTCTGACCAGAGAATAAAGCATTAGTGTGTGCTGTTGTGCAGCAACTCACTGCCTTCCTGAAGACAAAATGTAAATGACCTTTTAATGGCGTCAGACCAAGGCTCTGCATCTGTCCTCGTGCTCCTAGACCTTAGTGCTGCTTTTGACACCATCGATCACCACATTATTTTGGAGATATTGGAAACCTTAAATTGGTCTACACGGACAAGTTCTTGCCTGGTTTAGATCTTATCTGTCGGAAAGATATCAATTTGTCTCTGTGGATGGTTTGTCCTCTGACAAATCAATTGTATGTTTTGGTGTTCCTCAAGGTTCCGTTTTAGGACCACTATTGTTTTCACTATATATTTTACCTCTTGGTGATGTCATTCGGAAACACAATGTTAACTTTCATTGCTATGCAGACGACACACAGCTCTACATTTCGATGAAACATGGTGAAGCCCCAAAATTGCCTACCCTGTAAGCCTGTGTTTCAGACATAAGGAAGTGGATGGCGGCAAATGTTTAACTTTTAAACTCGGACAAAACAGAGATGCTAATTCTAGGTCCCAAGAAACAAAGAGATCTTCTGTTGGATCTGACAACTAATCTTGATGGTTGTACAGTCGTCTAAAAAACAACAACTGTGAAGGACCTCGGCGTTACTCTGGACCCTGATCTCTTTTGACTAAAATATCAAGAATATTTAAAGTACAGCTTTTTTCCATCTTCGTAACATTGCAAAAATCAGAAACCTTTTGTCCAAAAATGATGCAGAAAAGCTAATCCATGCTTTTGTCACTTCTAGATTAGACTACTGCAATGCTCTACTCTCCGGCTACCCGGATAAAGCACTAAATAAACTTCAGTTAGTGCTAAACACAGCTGCTAGAATCTTGACTAGAACCAAAAAATTTTATCATATTACTCCAGTGCTAGCCTCTCTACACTGGCTTCCTGTTAAGGCTAGGGCTGATTTCAAGGTTTTACTGCTAACCTACAAAGCATTACATGGGCTTGCTCCTACCCATCTCTCCAATTTGGTCCTGCCGTACATACAGTGGGGGAAAAAAGTATTTAGTCAGCCACCAATTGTGCAAGTTCTCCCACTTAAAAAGATGAGAGAGGCCTGTAATTTTCATCATAGGTACACGTCAACTATGACAGACAAAATGAGATTTTTTCCCCCAGAAAATCACATTGTAGGATTTTTTATGAATTTATTTGCAAATTATGGTGGAAAATAAGTATTTGGTCAATAACAAAAGTTTCTCAATACTTTGTTATATACCCTTTGTTGGCAATGACACAGGTCAAACGTTTTCTGTAAGTCTTCACAAGGTTTTCACACACTGTTGCTGGTATTTTGGCCCATTCCTCCATGCAGATCTCCTCTAGAGCAGTGATGTTTTGGGGCTGTCGCTGGCTTTCTCCTATAGAGCTCCATTTTTACGGAATGGTCTGCCGATCCATGTGAGAGATGCAGACTCGGTCTCGACCTTTAAGTCTTTCCTGAAGACTCATCCTATAATTGAGTGTAGTCTTGCCCAGGGGTGCGATGGTGAACAGAAAGGCACTGGAGCGACAAACCACCCTTGCCGTCTCTGCCTGGCCGGTTCCTGTCTCTCCATTGGGATTCTCTGCCTCTGACCCTATTACAGGGGCTGAGTCACTGGCTTACTGGTGCTTTCCATGCCGTCCCTAGGAGGGGTGCATCACTTGAGTGGGTTGAGTCACTGACGTGATCTTCCTGTCCGGTTTGTTGCTCCCTCGGGCTCATGCAGTGGAGGAGATCTTCGTGGGCTATACTCAGCCTTGTCTCAGGGTAGTATGTTGGTGGACTGTTGATATCCCTCTGGTGGTGTGGAGGCTGTGCTTTGGCAGTGGGTGGGGTTTAAGTATGCTCCCTCTAATTCTCCCTCCCATCCCGGAGGACCTGAGCCCTAGGACCATGCCTCAGGACTACCTGGCCTGATGACTCCTTGCTGTCCCCAGTCCACCTGGTCGTGCTGCTGCTCCAGTTTCCACTCTTCTGCCTGCGGCTATGAAACCCTGACCTGTTCACCGGACGCGCTACCTTGTCCCAGACCTGCTGTTTTCAACTCTCTCTCTCTCTACCGCACCTGCTATTTCAACCTCTAAATGCCCGGCTATGAAAAGCAAAGTGACGTTTACTCCTGATGTACTGACCTGTTGCAACCTCTACAACCACTGTGATTATTATTAGACCCTGCTGGTCATCTATGAACGTTTGAACATCTTGGAGAAAAATCAGGCCTTAATGGCCATGTACTGTTATAATCTCCACCCGGCACAGCCACAAGGGGACTGGCCACCCCTCAGAGCCTGGTTCCTCTCTAGGTTTCTGCCTTTCTAGGGAGTTGTTCCTAGCCACCGTGCTTCTACATCTGCATTGCTTGCTGTTTGGGGTTTTAGGCTGGGTTTCCGTATAGCACTTTGTGACATCTGCTGATGTAAAAACGGCTTTATAAATAAAATTGTATTGATGTTTGTGTGTAATAAAGCACTTGTTGTTAAAAGATCTTATTGCTGTGTGCCAAATCGCTGGAGGGCGTAACACCCAATAAATAACTGTCTAGCGTCTACCCTAATGCCCTTTGCAAAAAAAATGACAGTCTGGGAAAATGGAAACACTCAAACACTGTCCAACTTCACTATCTTATAAAGAGATGTATCAAGTGTTGCAGAATATTCACTGAGTGATGAAAGGCTTGTCCAAACAAGCCGTCACCACAATGTAGTGTTGTGCTGCCTATTAACGTTACCTTCACTGAAGAATAAACAAGTACTGGTAGGCCTGTAATAAAGGAACCTTAAATATATATATTTTGAGTGCGGAGTGTTATGAGTTCAGTTAGAGCTAAGGCCTCACCTCTCTGATGGATGGCCGAGGTTCTAGTCCAGGGGAGATGATGGAGATCTCAGGCAGAGTGACTTTGTTCAGTCGTTGTCCCACCAGGCCTCCGATGTCAGCTGCCGTGGATTCAAACACAGCCATGCCCCCCTCCTCCTCGTCAGACAGGACTCCACATGGAGACGCCATAGACAACGCCATAGCAACCTGTTGGGTGACTGAATTGAGATTTTGGGATCACAGAGCTGTCAAGAGTGAGTGAAATCTACATCAACGAGTTTTCCAGGTTTACTTAAATTGGTGCAAAATAATCAACTTTCATATGCATTTTAGTCATTTAGACTTACAGTAGTGAGTGCATACATTTTTATCCTTTTTTCATACTGGTCCCCCATGGGAATCTAACCCACAACCCTGGCGCCATGCTCTACCAACTGAACTACATGGGACTATGTATGTACAAGACCCGTGTAGCTCAGTTGGTGGAGCACAGAGTTTGCAACACCAGGGTTGTGGGTTCGATTCCCACGGGGGACCAGTATGAAAATGTATGCACTCACTAACTGTAAGTCGCTCTGGATAAGTGCATCTGCTAAAAATGTAAAATAAAAGGCAATCTGATTAGAAGGGAACCTTGGATGACTAGAGGGGCCAAAAGTCAAGTTTGCTGGTCTGCAAAAGACAAGACTGGTGTTTATTCTAGAGTGTTAGCTAGCCCAGTTTGTTTTCAGATCTAAAAGTGGTTTCAAGTCCAAAGTCCCACCTCATGTGTTGTGTAGATTCAGCCATTTCCATGGCTCAATCCCAAATGAAATTATGCCATTACTGATTTTAAAAAATTACATTAGTTACAGGCCTGTTGCTGCAGAGTTGAAAATGTGGCAAAAACTTTTGAACCCACATAAAGCAATCCATTGGCTGGCTTGGTGATTGGCAGGTAATGTTACACGCAAGCAGACCGCTGGTTTGTTTAGCTAAACTGCCACGGTAACTAACAGCTAACGTTACCTAGTTAATAGTTTCTTAATTAAAATGTGTTACATCTAATTTACAAAATAAATATTAATACATTACATTTGTAACGCGCTTTTCATTGTACAATAATAATCTCAAAGTGCACTAAATAAATAAATGTAGTTAGCTAACCAGGTTGCCATTTGTCTAACGTTACCTAGAAAGCGCTGATTAACGTTAGCAAAAACAAGATAGCCTAGTTGCGACGTTTGCCATTTAGCTAGTAGCAAAGGTTTTCGCTTCAGGTAACGTTAGTTTCATCAAGTCAATGCTGAATGCTCTAATTCTGAAACAGATAAAATTACCTCGTCAGTCGCGGGGATGTAACGTTTTGAGCTATCTTCGTAAATGCAAAAAAAGCTACCTTTTTAAACAAACAACTTGCTCTATCTATCTAGCCATGAAATGCTACCTGACAATGCCCCTTGTTTTGTGCACAGACACTTCCCTCAAAGGCGTCCACTGATTCAACCAATTCAAACATCGCGCTTCACGTGCACAACCAATCACAGGATAAAGGTTACACAGACGCCACACAGACGCTGACCAATACGAAGCTCGTGGCTACAGACAAAAATTACTAAAGAAAATGCGAATTTAGAAAGTGTTTATTTGATCCTTTGAATGTTTTAGCTAGTTATGTGTGTGTTATGTTATATCTACAAATGTTCTAATACTGTTATCTAGGAAAATGTAATTGCATGGACCCTAGCCCTGGATTATAAATCATCCGGTTGTAGTCCAGGACTAGGTTTAGTCAAAAATTATGGAACTAATCTGTTATCTGTGGTTTAGTCTAGTCTGGGTCCGGGAAACTGCTGACAAACCAGTGACTTGGTGATTACAGAGCAAGCACGCTGTGAGTTCAGGGATGGGATTATCCCATTTCTGCCACCAGTGTAGCGATTCTGTTTTTTTTAAACAGAAAACGTTAACCAGGTAGGCGTCATCCCTGTAGGCAAATAATAAACACACAGCCACACACCACCACTTCTATAAATGTCCCGACTCCCGACCTCTTGGTAGAATACTTTTTTTTTTTTTAACAAGGTGTCCCGTTTAGACCAGGTCTCTTTTGCAAAAGCCCTGCATTTTACAATTATACAACATATAACACATAGCAAATACACCAGAAAATTATAATACAAAGAGAATAGAAAAAAATAAAGCACTATAAAGCACACATGAAAAACAATCACATTCCTCAGCAAACAGGTTTTCAACATAGAGAAGAATTTTTTAAAAAAATCAAAAAGGTGTGGTATCAATACAAGGTGAAATGTTTTTAATGTACAAAACAGTTGGAGGATGCGGGCATCGATCCCGCTACCTCTCGCATGCTAAGCGAGCGCTCTACCATTTGAGCTAATCCCCCGATATGACAGAGCCTGACCACGAGACAATTTAAACCTGCCGTTCTTTGACTCATTGCTCTGCGGTGCTGTATATAATGGCAAAGAACACATCAAATAGCTCAGATAATGTATATATGATTATAGTTCTACACAGCGGCAGCCATAGTGAGTCTACGCAAAATCAATATATCCCTTTTTCTCTTTTTTAATCGGAATGATCTAACTTGGTTTACTGTAGACCGAGTGGGTGGGTGGAGTGAGTACTGTATCTGCTGTATAACAAGAAGATGGCGAGCGGGATTGGAAGTGAGTAAATGAGCCTGTTGTCAAATTATATGATTTTTAATGCATGGCAACCAGATGTTCATGAATCGTTTGCACACTATAGTCTTGGGATTGATGTAACGTTAGACGGCATTGCAAATCGGTGAATTCTTAATAGCCTACCCATGCTGGCATGAGCTTTGAATGAATGGCTCACTCTTCCCTTCTCGCTAGACAACGTTAGCTGACCAGTTAGCAGAAGCTCGCTAGCTAGTTAGCTAGCTATACTAAGTCACCAGCAAAATATTGCTAGTAAGTTCATCCTTCCATATGTCTGATTAGAAAGGTGTTGAGATGAGTCCTTCATGACTTTTGAAACATTCGTAGGTCATTTTGTAACAGCTCTCAAGATGGTAGCTAGCTTTAGGAAGCGCAACATTTATTTTCACCCCTCCTCCATACAAACAGTGGCTTGCGAAAGTATTCACCCCCCCTTTAGCATTTTTCCTATTTTGTTGCCTTACAACCTGGAATTAAAATTGATTTGGGGGGGGGGGGGGTTGTATAATTTCATTTACACAACATGCCTACCACTTTGAAGATGCAAAATATTTTTTATTGTGAAACAAACAAGAAATAAGACAAAAAAACAGAACTTGAGTGTGCATAACTATTAACCCCCCCACTAAGTCAATACTTTGTAGATCCACCTTTTGCAGCAAATACAGCTGCAAGTCTCTTGGGGTATGTCTCTATAAGCTTGGCACATCTAGCCACTGGGATTTTTGCCCATTCTTCAAGGCAAAACTGATCCAGCTCCTTTAAATTGGATGGGTTCCGCTGGTGTACAGCAATCTTTAAGTCATACCACAGATTCTCAATTGGATTGAGGTCTGGGCTTTGACTAGGCCATTTTATTTATTTATTTAATTAACTTTTTATTTCACCTTTATTTAACCAGGTAACCAGTTGAGAACAAGTTCTCATTTACAACTGCGACCTGGCCTAGATAAAGCAAAGCAGTACGATAAAAAACAACAACACAGAGTTGCATATGGGGTAAACAAAACATAAAGTCAAAAACACAACAGAAACTATATATACAGTGTGTGCAAATGTAGCAAGTTCTGGAGGTAAAGCATTAAATAGGCCATAGTGCAAAATAATTACAATTTAGGATTAACAAATCAAATCATATCAAATTTTATTGGCCCCATACGCCGAATACAACAGGTGCAGACATTACAGTGAAATGCTTACTTACAGCCCTTAACCAACAGTGCATTTATTTTAAATAAAAAAGTAAAATAAAACAACAACAAAAAAGTGTTGAGAAAAAAAGAGCAGAAGTAAAATAAAATAACAGTAGGGAGGCTATATATACAGGGGGGTACCGGTGCAGAGTCAATGTGCGGGGGCACCGGCTAGTTGTCACGATCGTTTACGGACGAGAAGGACCAAGGCGCAGCGTGATATGCATTCATATTTATTTCACGAATAAACACACGACAAAACAACAAACGAAACGTGAAGTCCAAGGTAACACACAAACATACCTTACACGGAACAAGATCCCACAACTAACTCGTGCCAAAAGGCTGCCTAAGTATGGTCCCCAATCAGAGACAACGAGCTACAGCTGCCTCTGATTGGGAACCACCCCGGCCAACATAGATCTACACATCATAGATACTATAACAATGAACAAACACAACACGGAATATACACATCCTGACTCAACAAATAAACGTCCCTTGAGTCAGGGCGTGACAGTACCCCCCCCCCCCCAAAGGTGCGGACTCCAACCACGCCATATAAACATAACAGGGTAGGGGCCGGGTGGGCATTCCGCCTCTGCGGCGGATCCGGCTCCGGGTGTGACCACCACTTACTCTCCATCTCCCCGTTGCGCCCCTGGTCTGGTCTGGACCTCAGCGCGCTGCTTCCCCTCTCCTTCCTCCCACGAAGTACCAAGCCCTGTCTGGACCCTGGTGTGGGAGACCCCGAACCTGGAGAGGGGCTGACGTCTGGGTCTGGACCGGAACCGCTGACTGGAGCTGGACCCGACGACGGTGGATCGAACTGCTCTGGCTCCGGGGTGGAGCCGCTGACCGGAACTGGATCAGGCACCGGTGGAGCGGACTGCTCTGGCTCCGGAGTGGAGCCGCTGACCGGAGCTGGACTGGACCCCGGTGGAGCGGATTGCTCTGGCTCCGGAGTTGAGCAGCTGACCGGTGCCGGACCAGGCACCGGTGGAACAGGCACGGGCCGTGCCGGACTGGACACACGCACCACTGGCTTGGTGCGGAGAGCAGGAACGGGCCGGACCTGGCTGATGACGCGCATCCCTGGCTTGGTGCGGGGAGCAGGAACGGGCCGGACTGGGCTTACGACGCACACCACTGGCTTGGTGCGGGGAGCAGGAACGGGCCGGACTGGGCTGACGACGCGCACCACTGGCTTGGTGCGGTGAGCAGGAACGGGCCGTACCGGACTGGCGACGCGTACCACTGGCCTGGTGCGGGGAGCAGGAACGGGCCGGACTGGGCTGACGACGCGCACCACTGGCTTGGTGCGGGGAGCAGGCACAGGTCGGACCGGGCTGGCGACGCGCACCACTGGCTTGATGCGAGGAGCAGGAACGGGCCGAACCGTACTGGGAACACCCACCACTGGCTTAGTGCGGGAATCAGGAACGGGCCGGACCGGACTGGCGACATGCACCACTTGATTGGTGCGAGGAGCGGGACTGGGTTCCTTCATTAACCCCCGCTCCTTCTGCTGCCTAACCAGCTCCTCTCGCCGTGCCTCTACACTTTCCTTCTGCTCCCTCTGAACCAATGACCACCTTAATCTGGCGGCCTCCTCTGCTAAACGGCTGAACCGCTCTATCGCGGCCTCCTGCTGTCTCGTCGTCCACGGCGTGAGCCCCCCCCTAATTTTTTTTGGGATTTGCCTCTCCCCCGTGATCATGGCCTCCATCCCTCTTGCCAGACTCTCGCTCATCTCCTCCCAAGTCCATCCTCTCTCCTCGTCACGCTGCTTGATCCAGGCTTGGTGGGATCTTCTGTCACGATTGTTTACGGACGAGAAGGACCAAGGCGCAGCGTGATATGCATTCATATTTATTTCACGAATAAACACACGACAAAACAACAAACGAAACGTGAAGTCCAAGGTAACACACAAACATACCTTACACGGAACAAGATCCCACAACTAACTCGTGCCAAAAGGCTGCCTAAGTATGGTCCCCAATCAGAGACAACGAGCTACAGCTGCCTCTGATTGGGAACCACCCCGGCCAACATAGATCTACACATCATAGATACTATAACAATGAACAAACACAACACGGAATATACACATCCTGACTCAACAAATAAACGTCCCTTGAGTCAGGGCGTGACACTAGTTGAGGTAGTTGAAGTAATATGTACATGTGGGTAGAGTTAAAGTGACTATGCATAAATAATTAACAGAGTAGCAGCAGCGTAAAAAGATGGGGTGGGGGGGCAGTGCAAATAGTCCGGGTAGCCATGATTAGCTGTTCAGGAGTCTTATGGCTTGGGGGTAGAAGCTGTTGAGAAGTCTTTTGGACCTAGACTTGGCACTCCGGTACCGCTTGCCGTGCGGTAGCAGAGAGAACAGTCTATGACTAGGGTGGCTGGAGTCTTTTACAATTTTGAGGGCCTTCCTCTGACACCGCCTGGTATAGAGGTCCTGGATGGCAGGAAGCTTGGCCCCAGTGATGTACTGGGCCGTACGCACTACCCTCTGTAGTGCCTTGCGGTCGGAAGCCAAGCAGTTGCCATACCAGGCGGTGATGCAACCAGTCAGGATGCTCTCGATGGTGCAGCTGTATAATTTTTTGAGGATCTGAGGACCCATGCCGAATCTTTTCAGTCTCCTGAGGGGGAATAGGCTTTGTCGTCCAACATGCCTTTTGGCAAACACCAAACGTGTTTGTTTATTTTTTCTGGCCACTGTTCCATAAAGCCCAGCTCTGTGGAGTGTACGGCTTAAAGTGGTCCTATGGACAGATACTCCAATCTCCGCTGTGGAGCTTTGCAGCTCCTTCAGGGTTATCTTTGGTCTCTTTGTTGCCTCTCTGATTAATGCCCTCCTTGCATGGTCCGTGAGTTTTGGTGGGCGGCCCTCTCTTGGCAGGTTTGTTGTGGTGCCATATTCTTTCAATTTTTTTATAATGTATTTAATGGTGCTCCGTGGGATGTTCAAAGTTTCTGATAATTTTTTATAACCCAACCCTGATCTGTACTTCTCCACAACATTGTCCCTGACCTGTTTGGAGCGCTCCTTGGTCTTCATGGTGCCGCTTGCTTGGTGGTGCCCCTTGCTTAGTGGTGTTGCAGACTCTGGGGCCTTTCAGAACAGGTGTATATATACTGAGATCATGTGACAGATCATGTGACACTTAGATTGCACACAGGTGGACTTTATTTAACTAATTATGTGACTTCTGAAGGTAATTGGTTGCACCAGATCTTATTTAGGGGCTTCATAGCAAAGGGGGTGAATACATATGCGCGCACCACTTTTCCGTTATTAATTTTTTAGAATTTTTTGAAATAAGTAATTTTTTTCATTTCACTTCACCAATTTGGACTATTTTGTGTATGTCCATAATATGACATACAAATAAAAATCCATTTAAATTACAGGTTGTAATGCAACAAAATAGGAAAAACGCCAAGGGGGCTGAATACTTTTGCAAGGCACTTGCTTGGTATTCAGTGTGGTATAACCTCCTCAGCTATTTATCTGAGAGTTTATTTCATTGTAGTTGTACCTAGTTGACAACAATGGGATTTGTTTTGCGGGATCTTGGGACATCCTGACCTGTAAAATAGGATGTGATTACAAGAAATTGTCTTTTTTGATATTTCTTGTCCTGTACTGACTCTGTCCATACATGTCCTCCCCCTCCACTCCTTATCTGCAGAACACAAGTTGCTCTCCATGGGGCCAACAGAGCCATGGTCGGTGAGGGAGAAGCTGTGCTTGGCCACCTCTGTCATGAAGAGCGGGGACCAGAACTGGTAAAGCAGCACATGTTTAGGCCTACATCATGTTACTGTTCTTATTTTTTTGGACAGACCAGTCGAATCTTAGCCAGCCACCGACTTTCACTGAGTAAAGACTTCTGGTAATGGAAACAAGCATTAGTCCATCTGTCACACAATTGATTATGTGAGGAAAGATTTTGGAATAGAATTGGTCAGTTGAATAGGAATTGTGATGATGCAATAATAGGATATCTATCCATACCCACAGGGTGTCTGTCAGTCGAGCCATCAAACCATTTGCAGAGCCAGGACGACCCCCTGATTGGTTCTCACAAAAGGTAGGATGTGCTCCACACACAATAACCTGATGATAGCATCTGAAAGAGATTTGCATTTGGTGCCCATGATGATGCAGTAACCTTATGGGTTGATTGAGTGAGAGAGGTGGCATGGGTCCTTTGCATTAACTCTACATTCCCTAGCATTGTTAGTTTTCCATCGGTGTTCTCTTCCACTGCCCTGGCCTGTCAATAAACTGAGTACATATATGCAGCCTGTTGAAATAAAGGAAATAACTGACTTGTTCTTCTCATAGCACTGTGCCTCCCAGTACTCAGAGCTCCTGGAGACAACAGAGACCCCAAAGTGAGCACAGCAGTCACTGTTATTTTGATGTCTTTTTCTGTGTGGCTGGATCTGTGATTGTTCTGTTGTTGCATTTCCTATGATCAGAGGGGGGTTGGAGAACATGGGTAGTATGTTAGTGTGAAGGCATTGGTTTATGGATAACATGATCTTGTCTGGATGGCTTATGGCACGGTATCGCTCCCCAGACGGAAGCGTGGTGAGAAAGGTGAGGTGGTGGAGACAGTGGAGGATTTGATAGTCCGCAGGCTCACGGCAGAGAGGATTGATGAGCTGAAGAGACTGATCAAAGACACACAGGAGAAGCACAGGTATAATGGCCTTCAGTAGATCTTTTTTACATTTTGCAGACGCTCTTATCCAGAGCGACTTACAGGAGCAATTAGGGTTAAGTGCCTTGCTCATCAACAGATTTTTCACCTAGTCGGCTCAGGGATTAGAACCAGCGACCTTTCGGTTATTGGCACAACGCTCTTAACCACTAAGCTACCTGCCGCCCTGCTACTTGATTGACCCAACTCTGATGTCAGTTGTTGATCTGCTGCATTCACAGGAAGCTGAAGACAGAGGCAGAGCTGATCCAAGCCGGGCACCTGGACTCCAAGCTAGAGGATCTATGGGGAGAGATTGTGCAGTATGACCCTTTTATCTGTCAGCCTTTGTTAATATTTCTGTATCTATTTACATCACAGGAGTCTGCTGAGGGGAGGACGGCTCATAATAATGTCTGGAATGGAGTAAATGGAATGGTATCAACCACATGGAAACCATGGAAACCAGGTGTTTGATGTGTTTGATACCATTCCTTTTATTCCGTTCTAGCCATTACTATGAGCCGTCCTCCTCAATTAAGGTGTCACCAGCCGCTTGTGATTTACATGTCTATTTGTATTTTTCTGAGAAACTTTACTTTCTGTGCCTGCCAGGAAGAAGAAACAGGAACAGGACGAGGCAGACGTGAAAAGGAAGGCCACAGACACAGCCTATCTAGGTAAAAGATAACCCACTTCATGCACACCACTAGCTGCTTTTGCCTATGGCTTTTCTTAATCTACTCAGTAAATATAACAATATTTTCTGCTATTGCTCCATGGGCACCACTTTGTATATGTCTCACTCCAAACCTTGTAAAACACAATATACCAGATAGTATACGGGTTGATGAAGATGTATTTTATGTTTTTTCAATGATTCAATAAACCCACAGGGGATGTTGAAATAAAAAAACATCATGCCAAGGGGTTTGGATGAGGAGCTCTATCAGAAAGTATATCTAAGGCTAAGATAGATTTGTACACAGCCACAAAGGTGTTCAAAGTAAATAGTAGATCAATTGTAGTGTGATTGGTCAAACTAAGAACAGTCTCACCCCGCTGCCCCACCCCCCTTCCAGCCAGACAGGCGGTGAAGAACACCCCTAAAAGAGTGCCCAGTGTGACCGTGCGCTCTCCCCCGGGGTGCGGCTCGCCAAGCCTCGAGTTCTGCCAAGGGGACACACCCCAGAACACACCCGAGGACCCCAGCACCTCAGTGACTGTGAGTCCCTGTCAGCTACAGGGGAACGGGGCAGGGGCAGGTAGAGAGATTATTGGAGTTCAGTAGAAACATTCTTGATTTGATGTCAATTAGATGTGCTGGAACGTGCTACACAGAATACCTTTTCCTCAGCCTGCCTGCCTGCCTCTCTCCCTTGCATGTTATACTCCCCCTGTTCCCTTTTCCCAACTTCATTTTCTCCCCTCCTCTCCGTAGGCACCAGGAGCAGCAGGGTTCATGCCCCTGACTGAGGCCTGTGGGCTGGGTGGTGCAGAGGCGGGCCTGGGCACTCTTCTGGATGAGTCCCCACAAAAGAAGCTCTTGGGCCAGAAAGCCACGCCGCCACCATCCCCTCTCCTCTCTGAGCTACTGAAGAAAGGCAATCTCCTACCCACAAGCCCCAGACTGGTATGTCTGAGAAGAAATAGTATTCCATAGAGATTGTTCACTTTCATAAGATTTTAAAATGTAACAACCCATAGCCATTTGAACATCTCAGACACACCGTCAGATGAATCCTCTTGCAGTTACAGAGTCCTTTTTTGTCTCATAGGTTGGAGAAGGTGACCTGCCTGGTAATATGACAATAGCACATGACCTACAGCTCACAGGCTCTGTTCTACCTGGCTGTCTGGCAACAGGTACACACACACTCACACTTGTCATTCCCTCCAGGGCTTTGCGATTCTGTGATCGCAACTTCTTTAGCAATATCAACAATTCACCACATATTATGCAAGGGATTGTAAATTTGACCAATTACCACACTATTTCCGCTTAAAAACTGTCTGATCACCGCTTTACAAAAAGAGGGCTCGTAGTTTTAACTAATCACAGGACTTTTAATGCATAAAATAGTTAAATCAAGCCAGATGTCAACAAACGTTTTCCCCGTCAACGCATTTTTGTGACAAATTGGACAAAAATAATTGCAAATTGGCATGCAAAATATCAGAATTCTGGAAGGACTGACTTATGCTTTTGCATAAACACCCAGCAGAAAGAGCTTTCTTCTATAATGTTTGTTTGCAGATGTGTACCTGTCCATGTTTGCTAATGCTAGATTTAGGTAGTCTAATAGTTAAAATTGAGTATTGCTTAGCGTTGCATTTTGACTAGATCAAGGCTCTGCCTGGTCTCTCTGTACGCTCTGTGTGTGTGTGTGTGTGTGTGTGTGTGTGTGTGTGTGTGTGTGTCCGTGTGTGTGTGTGTGTGTGTGTGTGTCCGTGTGCGCTAGGTGCCCCTACACTTTCTCGTTTGCTGGAGGCTGGGCCTCAGTTCTCAGCTCCGCTGGGCTCCTTGGCCAGCAGCACAGACTCCTCCAGTGTCCTTCTCACTGCTGCTGCACCCCCCACTATGGACTCCCCCGCCTCACTACACACAGGTCTCTCCCTTTCCCTCCCTGCCTCCCTCTCTCTGCTTCTATACTGTACAATCACTGCCCATCCATCCTCTTCATTTTTTCGTCAACACTTCCTCCCAAGCATCTCCTTTGTGTCTGTCATCAGATTGTGGCCAGCAGTGTGTGATCAGTCTGTCACCTGAACATCAGACTCCTGTACATGACTTGTCAGTCCATCTCATCTCCTCCAACATGAACGTGAAGCACATCACAATGATTATGTCCTCCGTCTGTTGTCTTTACGCAGAGATTGGATTTGAATCATATTAGGCTGTTAGTAATACCTGTATATGCGTGTGTGTACAGGAGGGAATGAGGTGGGGGCCTCCCAGCCTGGCCCAGGGGAGGGGACAGAAGAAGACCTAGTGACGGTGTCCTACATGGCAGAAGAATTGGACCAGGAGACAGTGGGGGACATCATCGCCATCATCGAGGACAAGGTGCTCCTTCTCTGCCTCACACACCTAAAAACAGGGATTGATACTCACCTGTTCTGCCTATAAAGCCATAGTTATATCAGCCTCCTCTCCTTAATAACAGTACATAATAGGTCTTCCTGAGTCTTGAAGTGACAGGCTGTGACCTCTCATCCTACAGGGTGATGAGAATACTGAGGCTTTGGATGCGGCTGCAGTGGAGGCTGCTCTGTCCCTGTGTGAGGAGACAGGATACGCCCTGTCTGGCCGTTTGGAGCCAGGGCCCTTCAAGCCCCCTGAGTCTGACCCTTCTGGGGCCCCACACTCCTCCTCACACCTCTCCTCCCTCGCTGGCAGTCAGGAGGTGAAGAGGGAGGCCCTGGAGTTACGGAGTGGGAGCTCTGCATGTGACAGCCAGGACAACTGTCCCTCGGGGTACCCACGGCCCCTGGGCATCAGCGGCCTTCCTCCCTCCTCTTCTTCATCATCCTGCTCTTCTATGATGCTGGAGCACAGCCAGGCTATTGGGGGTCGTCTGCAGCCTGGGGCCATGGGCGGGGCCGATGGGGAGGGAAGCCCAGTCTCTCCCCACGCGACCATCAAATGTGAGAGTGAAGAGTGGACGCAGCAAGGAGCTGACACCCCACATGCAGGTCACTCATAGCCCTGGCACATCAGACTGACAATCATACACAGAGGCTCAAACACCTGCAGCAGACACCAGCTCTTGAGTAAACACATTTTCCATCTGTTCTCAGCATCACTTCCTGTTTCTCTCTCTCTTTTCACTTTCTCTATCTCCCTCAGACTCCGAGGATGGCCCCATGACAAGAAGACACTCCAAGGTACACCTCCCCCTCACTGAGGAGAGAACAGGCTTGTGCTTGTTGTCCTTGTGTTAGAACCTGAGATCCACTGTCTCGCCCTCTCTCTCTCTGAACCTGTGTAGGATGTGAAGGAGGAAGAGGGGGTGAGCGACGGAGAGGAGGGGAGTGCCTCAGAGACTAAAGAGGGCCTGGATGGGGATGGGGGGGATGAGGAGGGGGACGGGGCAGAGGCCTACCTGTCGGAGGCAGAGGGGGAGACAGAGCTGGAACCCCCAGCCAGTGAGAGTGAGGACGGTTACAGTCTGCACACAGCCTCCTCCTCTCTGCAGCTTCACACCACTGCAGACTCTATCCCCAGCAGCCCTGCCTCCTCCCAGTTGTGAGTCACACACACACCACCAAGTATGTCTATATCTTGTCAAAACTCCCTCTCTCTTTTTCTCTCCTCTTCTTCTATTTATTTTTCTCTGTCTGTTCAGTTCAATGTGCAGTGAGGATCAGGAGGCCAGACAGGCTCAGAAGATCTGGAAGAAAGCCATCATGCTGGTATGGCGTGCAGCTGCCAATCATAGGTAAGAATCTCACTCATGGAACCCCGGTATATAACAGGACCCTGCCTGCACCATGCTCCAGGCCTCTCATTTCAGTTTTTGAAAGTTATATATTTGCTGTTTTCCTGATTCAGGTATGCTAATGTATTCCTGCAGCCTGTGACTGATGACATTGCCCCGGGGTACCACAGTATTGTTCACAGGTAAGCACTGACCACTGACACAGGGAACAGGTAAACACTGACCAGTGACACAGGGAACAGGTAAACACTGACCACTGACACAGGGAACAGGTAAACACTGACCACAAGTGCTTTCTCTGCTGGCTTGGACAATCTGACCATGCTCCTCTCTCCTCACCCCTCTCTCTCGCTCCTCTCTCCTCCACCCCAGGCCCATGGACCTGTCCTCCATTAAGAAGAACATTGAGACAGGTCTGATCCGCAACACGGCAGAATTCCAGCGGGACATCATGCTGATGTTCCAGAACGCAGTGATGTACAACAGCTGTGACCACGACGTGTTCCACATGGCCCTGGAGATGCAGAGGGACGTCCTGGAACAGGTCCAGCAGTTCCTGGCCACACAGCTCATCATGCAGACCTCAGAGTCGGGCATCAGCGCCAAGAGCCTGAGGGGCCGGGAGAGCACCCGCAAGCAGGACCCCTCGGACAAGGTGTTCTGCTCACTGGGACTGCACGAGATAGAGGGTCTATAGATAGGAATGGGAGGAGATGAGAGAGTGGGGAGAATGGAAAGTCCAGGAGAGGAAAGGAAGGTGAGAATTTGGGGAAGCAAGGAGAGCCAGATTAGGGATCCATTTAATCTCAGAGGAAAAGAAAAGGCACAAGTCTCTTACCATTGGAAGGCAGCGAAACACACTGTCCTAGATTTTATATGGGGGCACATGTATGTCAGCCATAGTGTTTCACTGTTCATTTTATCCATTTCCCCACTGACATCCTTCACTATTCTCCATTCTGAGTTGTCATGGATGGAGACCATACTGGTGGTTGGCTTCAAGGGTTTTTCTTTATTTTGACAATTTTTTACATTGTAGAATAATAGCGAAGACATCAAAACTATGAAATAACACATATGGAATCATGTAGTAACCAAAAAAGTGTTAAACAAATCAAAATATATTTTATATTTGAGATTCTTCAAATAGCCACCCTTTGCCTTGATGACAGCTTTGCACACTCTTGGTATTCTCTCAGCCAGCTTCATGAGGTAGTCACCTGGAATGCATTTTAATTAACAGGTGTGCCTTCTTAAATGTTAATTTGTGGTATTTCTTTCCTTCTTAATGCGTTTGAGCCAATCAGTTGTGTTGTGGCGAGGTAGGGGGGGTATAACGAAGATAGCACTATTTGGTAATAGACCAAGTCCATATTATGGCAAGAACAGCTGAAATAAGCAAAGAGAAACGACAGTCCATCATTACTTTAAGACATGAAGGTCAGTCAATACGGAACATTTCAAGAACTTTGAAAGTTTCTTCAAGTGCAGTCGCAAAAACCATCAAGCGCTATGATGAAACTGGCTCTCATGAGCACCGCCACAGGAATGGAAGACCCAGAGTTACCTCTGCTGCTGAGGATAAGTTCATTAGAGTTACCAGTCTCAGAAATTGCAGCCCAAATAAATGCTTCACAGAGTTCAAGTCACAGACACATCTCAACATCAACTGTTCAGAGGAGACTGTGTGAATCAGGCCTTCATGGTCGAATTGCTGCAAAGAAACCACTACTAAAGGACACCAATAAGAAGAAGAGACCTGTTTGGGCCAAGAAACACGAGCAATGGACATTAGACCGTTGGAAATTTGGCCTTTGGTCTGTAGTCCAAATTGGAGATTTTTGGTTCCAACCGCCGTGTCTTTGTGAGACGCGGTGTGGGTGAACGGATGATCTCTGCATGTGTAGTTCCCACCGTAAAGCATGGAGGAGGAGGTGTTATGGTGTGGGGGTGCTTTGCTTGTGACACTGTGATTTATTTAGAATTCAAGGCACACTTAACCAGCATGGCTACCACAGCATTCTGCAGCGATACGCCATCCCATTTGGTTTGGGCTTAGTGGGACTATCATTTGTTTTTCAACAGGACAATGACCCAACACACCTCCAGGCTGTGTAGGGGCTATTTTACCAAGAAGGAGAGTGATGGAGTGCTGCATCAGATGTCCTGGCCTCCACAATCCCCCGACCTCAACCCAATTGAGATGGTTTGGGATGAGTCGGATGGCAGAGTGAAGGAAAAGCAGCCAACAAGTGCTCAGCATATGTGGGAACTCCTTCAAGACTGTTGGAAAAGCATTCCAGGTGAAGCTGGATGAGAGAATGCCGGGAGTGTGGAAAGCTGTCATCAAGGCAAAGGGTGGCTATTTGAAGAATCTCAAATATAAAATATATTTTGGTTTGTTTAACACTTTTTTGGTTACTACATGATTCCATATGTGTTATTTCATAGTTTAGTTATTCTACAATGTAGAAAATAGTAAAAATAAAGAAAAACCCTTGAATGAGTAGGTGTGTCCAAACTTTTGACTGGTACTGTATGTTTGCTAATACTGTTGAATTGCATTACAGACAAGGACACAAAATAGTTAAAACGCATGCAATGCACCTATACCTGTGCATGTATAGGAACAACGCAAGACAAAAGTCACCGAGTCCACGCACACACACACAAACACTTTCTTGTCCTTCATCCTTTCACAGCCTGTGTCTGTTGGCTTTTTGTGTGTGGGTTTGTGTGCGTGTGTATTTTGTGTGTGTGTGTATCTCAGCTTGTTATATAATGTGTGTGAAGAGAGCCATGGCAGCACTCCAACCTGGTGTTCCTCTCCTGGTGTTCCTCTCCAGTTTCTCTAGCTCTGGCTGGTAGATAGCAGGAAAGAAGGTCACGGTTTAGGGAGACTTAGAATGTATTTTCGATTTAGCGCGACAGATCCAATTTTTATTATAGTATTTGAAACATAAGTATTTTGCTATGCTACAGAATTTCATATTTGGTCACATGGTACATATTTTAACTGGGATGTTTATATTTAGTTAATCACAAAAAAATGGCTCCAACAATCTCTTCATAATCCAAGTGAGGAATTGGTTTCCCACCTGTTTTAATAAAAGAAGTTGGCTCAGTTCTTGAAGCACTCCCGTGAGATGGGTTCTGTACCTGCTCCAGTGTGTTTGCCCACAGGGTTATATCGTATACAGTATTTCTAGTGTCCGTGAGTAGTGGTGTGCATTTATTTTATACCCTCCCTTGGATGGGTCTGTATCTTTTTAAGGGGCGTATGTAGTTCTCTTTCCTGTTTGTCGTCGGGGTGTGTGCTCCACTACTCCTCTTCTTTCCTTGTTTTCTTTGTGGGTGTGTCTTATTTCCCTCTCTCTGACTGTATCCTCTGTCCTCTCACAGGACAGTGTCCCCATGGCCTCTCCTGCCTTCCTTCTCTCTCTCTTTGTAAGTACCCAGTCTGCAGCTTATGACCTGTCAAGACTACAGCTGGGGTATTCACATTCTGGCCCCAGGTCAGATTGAATACCCCTGCTCTATATCCATTGGGCACACACTGTTTGAATCAACTTTTTTAACTTAATTTCTATGAAATGACGTTGAACCAACGTGGAAGAGACATTTGAATTGACGTCTGTGCCCTGTGGGTAGTATTTTCTCTTTCTTACACCCCATTTCCCCCCCCCCTCCCTCCCCCTTCCCACTCTCTGTCCTACACACATGCAGGCATATAGCACAAAAACACAAATTGGCTCACTTTCATGAACACAAGCTAATAGACACAAGCATTTTGGTTTGTAATTTGCATTGAATCCAAATGTTGAACCATGTTTCCTTTAATTTACAAACACAAAAGTATGAGGGCCAGTCTGTCCAGTGTCCAGGTTACAGGTGTGAACGAGAGTGTTTTCCAGGGTGATGCTAGTTTTTCAAGCTTCTGATTGTTTTGGACCAGAGTTAACCCATCTCCTCTCTGTGCCTATCTATACAGGATGGGGGCACCAGGGGGCGCCGTTGTGCCATAGAAGCCGACCTGAAGATGAAGAAATAAGCTGCAGGGAAGTACCTAGACTGTGGAGTACGTCTGACTGGTGTCCTCCCTGGTCATGTCCCACTTGATTACCTTAGTGAAGGACACCACAGTCGGGGTCAATGTCGTTTCATGTCCGGTTACTTCAATTGGACATGGCATGTCTCGCTGAGAGATAAATGCCATTCCTGAATTGCAGTTTAGAGACAACGCATCGACAGCTGGGCGATAGACAAAAATCCATATCATGATAAATTGAATGAATTATCATAACGATAAAAGAACAATACATTTATAACATTAACGTGCACCAGTTCTTGTATATATTACCTTAACTACTACTATTACTTTGAATGTTGTAGCTATCAATTATCCCATTTAACAGTCACCCAAATTAGCAGACTAATTTAATTTGAAACGCGACATTTCTCCAGTATAGACTTCTTATCGTAATTAAAGATATCAGCAAAATGTCCACGATAAGTGGTCGGTTCAGTCGGTGTCGATAATTTCCAGTTTATCATCCCAGCTCTAAACTCAACCCCAGCAATGAGAAAGAAGCACTTACAGTTGAAGTCGGAAGTTTACATACACTTACGTTTGAGTCATTAAAACTCGTTTTTCAACCACCTCCACATATTTCTTGTTAACAACCTATAGTTTTGGCAAGTCGGTTAGGACATCTACTTTGCATGACACAAGTAATTTTTTCCAACAATTGTTTACAGATTTTCATTTATAATTCACTGTATCACAATTCCAGTGGGTCAGAAGTTTACATACAATAAGTTGACTGTGCCTTTAAACAGCTTGGAAAATTCCAGAAAATGATGTCATGGCTTTAGAAGCTTCTGATAGGCTAATTGACGTCATTTGGAGGTGTACCTGTGGATGTATTTCAAGGCCTACGTTCAAACTCAGTGACTCTTTACTTGACATCATGGGAAAATCAAAAGAAATCAGCCAAGACCTCAGGAAAAAAAAATGTAGACCTCCACAAGTCTGGTTCATCCTTGGGAGCAATTTCCAAACGCCTGAAGGTACCACGTTCAGCTGTACAAACAATAGTACGCAAGTATAAACACCATGGGACCACGCAGCCGTCATACCGCTCAGGAAGGAGATGCGTTCTGTCTCCTACAGATGAACGTACTTTGGTGCGAAAAGTGCAAATCAATCCCAGAACAACAGCAAAGGACCTTGTGAAGATGCTGGAGGAAACAGGTACAAAATATATATCCACAGTAAAACAAGTCTTATATCGACATAACCTGACAGGCCGCTCAGCAAGGAAGAAGCCACTGCTCCAAAACCGCCATAAAAAAAGCCAGACTACGGTTTGCAACTGCACATGGGTACAAAGATCGTACTTTTTGGAGAAATGTCCTCTGGTCTGATGAAACAAAAATAGAACTGTTTGGCTATAATGACCATTGTTATGTTTGGAGGAAAAAAGGGTTAGTTTGCAAGCCGAAGAACACCATCCCAACCGTGAAGCATGGGGGTGGCAGCATCATGCTGTGGGGGTGCTTTGCTGCAGGAGGGACTGGTGCACTTCACAAAATAGATGGCATCATGAGGAAGGAAAATGATGTGGATATATTGAAGCAACATCTCAAGACATCAGTCAGGAAGTTAAAGCTTGGTCGCAAATGGGTCTTCCAAATGGACAATGACCCCAAGCATACTTCCAAAGTTGTGGCAAAATGGCTTAAGGACAACAAAGTCAAGGTATTGGAGTGGCCATCACAAAGCCCTGACCTCAATCATATATAACATTTGTGGGCAGAACTGAAAAAGCGTGTGCGAGCAAGGAGGCCTACAAACCTGACCCAGTTACACCAGCTCTGTCAGGAGGAATGGGCCAAAATTCACCCCAACTTATTGTGGGAAGCTTGTGGAAGGCTACCTGAAACATTTGACCCAAGTTAAACAATTTAAAGGCAATGCTACCAAATACTAATTGAGTGTATGTAAACTTCTGACCCACTGGGAATGTGATGAAAGGAAAATAAGATGAAATAAATCTCTCTCTACTATTATTCTGACATTTCACATTCTTAAAATAAGTGGTGATCCTAACTGACCTAAGACAGGGATTTTTTTACTAGGATTAAATGTCAGGAATTGTGAAAAACTGAGTTTAAATGTATTTGGCTAAGGTAAACCACACTACAATGTATAGTTAGTAATGTTTATTTCATTAATTTATCCGTGTTATTGCTCAACCTGGTGGTGCAGCTGCAACCAGCCAAACTGGTTAGCTAGTATCATTTCTGGTTAACTGTCATAAGTAACTCATCTTCTGAAGATAAAAAGGGACTAGGTTAGGGAATAACGTTACATGTTTCAGGTACATAATGTTACTTTAATACAGGGGTTCCCAACCTTTTTTCCCCAGGGCCCCCTTTTTCACATTTGAAAAATGTCACGCAAATGTATATTAATCCTCAATTAAATGATAGTCACACATTGCATAAGATTACTTCCCAAGCAAAGTCCAATTTCTTTGACACCACAACTGTAGAAGGTTGTAGCTAGGCCCAAATGGAATCTGCTGGAATGTGTTATATTTTCTATGGAGATTTCTGCTGAAAATTCTGCTTAAATCTTTTTTTAAACTCTGGTGTAAAGTGCCTTGCAAAAGTATTCAACCCCCTTGGCGTTTTTCCTATTTTGTTGCATTACAACCTGTAATTTAAATTGCTTTTTATTTGGATTTCATGTAATGGACATACACAAAATAGGCCAAATTGGAGAAGTGAAATGAAAACAATTTTTTAAAAAAATAACGGAAAAGTGGTGCGTGCATATGTTTTCACCCCCTTTGCTATGAAGCCCCTAAATAAGATCTGGTGCAACCAATTACCTTTAGAAGTCACATAATTAGTTAAATAAAGTCCACCTGTGTGCAATCTAAGTGTCACATGACCTGTGTGTGTGTGTATATATATATATATATATATATATATATATATATATATGTATGTACAGTGGGGGAAAAAAGTATTTAGCCACCAATTGTGCAAGTTCTCCCACTTAAAAAGATGAGAGAGGCCTGTAATTTTCATCATAGGTACACGTCAACTATGACAGACAAAATGAGAAAGAAATTTTTTGTATGAATTTATTTGCAAATTATGGTGGAAAATAAGTATTTGGTCAATAACAAAAGTTTCTCAATACTTTGTTATATACCCTTTGTTGGCAATGACACAGGTCAAACGTTTTCTGTAAGTCTTCACAAGGTTTTCACACACTGTTGCTGGTATTTTGGCCCATTCCTCCATGCAGATCTCCTCTAGAGCAGTGATGTTTTGGGGCTGTCGCTGGGCAACACGGACTTTCAACTCCCTCCAAAGATTTTCTATGGGGTTGAGATCTGGAGACTGGCTAGGCCACTCCAGGACCTTGAAATGCTTCTTACGAAGCCACTCCTTCGTTGCCCGGGCGGTGTGTTTGGGATCATTGTCATGCTGAAAGACCCAGCCACGTTTCATCTTCAATGCCCTTGCTGATGGAAGGAGGTTTTCACTCAAAATCTCACGATACATGGCCCCATTCATTCTTTCCTTTACACGGATCAGTCATCCTGGTCCCTTTGCAGAAAAACAGCCCCAAAGCATGATGTTTCCACCCCCATGCTTCACAGTAGGTATGGTGTTCTTTGGATGCAACTCAGCATTCTTTGTCCTCCAAACACGACGAGTTGAGCTTTTACCAAAAAGTTCTATTTTGGTTTCATCTGACCATATGACATTCTCCCAATCCTCTTCTGGATCATCCAAATGCACTCTAGCAAAACTTCAGACGGGCCTGGACATGTACTGGCTTAAGCAGGGGGACACGTCTGACACTGCAGGATTTGAGTCCCTGCGGCGTAGTGTGTTACTGATGGTAGGCTTTGTTACTTTGGTCCCAGCTCTCTGCAGGTCATTCACTAGGTCCCCCTGTGTGGTTCTGGGATTTTTGCTCACCGTTCTTGTGATCATTTTGACCCCACGGGGTGAGACCTTGCGTGGAGCCCCAGATCGAGGGAGATTATCAGTGGTCTTGTATGTCTTCCATTTCCTAATAATTGCTCCCACAGTTGATTTCTTCAAACCAAGCTGCTTACCTATTGCAGATTCAGTCTTCCCAGCCTGGTGCAGGTCTACAATTTTGATTCTGGTGTCCTTTGACAGCTCTTTGGTCTTGGCCATAGTGGAGTTTGGAGTGTGACTGTTTGAGGTTGTGGACAGGTGTCTTTTATACTGATAACAAGTTCAAACAGGTGCCATTAATACAGGTAACGAGTGGAGGACAGAGGAGCCTCTTAAAGAAGTTACAGGTCTGTGAGAGCCAGAAATCTTGCTTGTTTGTAGGTGACCAAATACTTATTTTCCACCATAATTTGCAAATAAATTCATTAAAAATCCTACAATGTGATTTTCTGAAAAAAATTCTCATTTTGTCTGTCATAGTTGACGTGTACCTATGATGAAAATTACAGGCCTCTCTCATCTTTTTAAGTCAGAGAACTTGCACAATTGGTGGCTGACTAAATACTTTTTTTCTCCACTGTATGTAAACTTCTGACTTCAACTGTATACCCCAACTCCTGAATGTGTCAACAGAAAATGTATAGACCTTGCATTGTGTATGTCAATTGTTTTGAAGTCCTCTGTATAGTATTGTACAGGCATGTCCCTTTGAGTACATATGGTGGTCCAATAAATATTTGTGCATGATTGTGGTTCCCCAACTCAGCAAAGCAAGTAGTGTGATTTTGTTTTAAAGCTATGATCCTTAGTTGACACATCAATTTTTGTACTTAAATTAATGATATATCCACTGATTCTTGAAAAATATAACTTAGAAATGCCTGATAAGCTTAGTTTAACTGTTGTACCCCATCAGGATCCAAAATATAAACTTGTTGTACTCCAATGTAAATTAAAACATACTCTGTGTAGCCTGAAAACATGGTTCAAGCAAATGTATCATGGATGTTTAGTCCATCCATAGCTTGGTCTATGAATTTGAGAGTGGTTACATTTCTCCAGGCCCATCCCTCAGCTTTTCACCCAAAACATAGGCGGGGTGCCTGCTTTGTTATTGTTTCAATTAAGGTTTCTAGCTACAAAGAAATCCAACAAGGACTAAGGCTGGGATTTAATCCGATCGTGCGTTGTCGACAATGTTCCCTTGTTCGCGGAGACCGCATTCACGGTAAACGCTGCATATGTCAGCTCAATCGAACAATTTGCATTGTCGACAGCGCAATCAGGCTGAAACTCTGCCTAAGCTGGGGTGTAACACCAGTAGGGAAAATGGTTGAGAGTATAGCAATCTGGATCAATGCTCTATAGACATACTAGACAAAAGCAACCCATAGACACCAAGGGATTGTTTAACTTTTTAATAAACCAGCTTGAAAACCTGCTCTGACAGTACAAATCACCAGAGTTTAGCCACGAGGCAACTGGGTCTCTAGTTAGCATCAGGTCTAATCTGTAATCCATTACAGACAACTGCATCCTGTCTGTCTGCCACTAGTGTGGCTGTTAACCCTTCGTCTGCTGGATTTATGATCTGACTAAAGGAAGGTCAAGCATTAAAAGATTGGAACTACTACTGAACAAATGTTCATTTGGAGAAATGTTTGAAAGTGCTTAGTAAAGTAACAGTTGATTACATGAATGGGCAGGATGAGTGGATTGCTCTTAATAGTCCTTTCCAAAGAGGTGTGCTGCAGCAGCTGTTGACTGAGCACCTGAGGTGTAACACAAGGCCAGGGTAAAAGAGGCAAGAATATGTGGCTTCACTCTGGGCTGCATGCATTAGAGAATAGAGACTAGGACAGCAGGTTCCAAATAAAACGGCATCACAAAGTGCTTCAGAATGAACCAGAAGGACCAAATAATGGACAAGTACGACTATAGCAATGCCGTTTGGCAAAGTCTTAGAGCACAGCAAAAGAAACAAAGTATCAATGTATTTCTGTCTTCACATAAAACAGAAATTAGATTTTAAGTGGATCTAATGTACTAGAGATATAGTATATAGCTCTGGCCTTACTTTCTTTAAACAGCAAGCACGACAAATCTACATTTTCTTCACAGTTTAAGACCATATAGATCGGTCTTTTCAAATAGAAGCTCTCGTTTGCCTCTGTGTCTGAAAACCTTTTCTAGAAGTTAGTGGTTTTCAGGTCCTTGCATTCTTTCTTCACAATTAAATGTTCTTTCCACTTAAAAAGTAACTCACTGCTCTAACTATGTTCTTTCCCAAGACCTAAACAATATACTCCCATTTAACTCACGCCACAGAAACAAACATGGAAATAAATGAGTAACCCAGCAGCAATGCTAAACATGTTTCAAACAGGTGACTAACGGAAAGTGTACGTGTGAACAGACAACCATTTTCTCAAACCTTGTAAGCAAGCCTATATTCCTTAATGTAAGGAAGTAGAAACAAGGTACATCAATAAAACAATCCCAGAGCCAGCCAGGCTGGGCTTTATGTGGTTATCCACAGAGCCAAGGTGGGCACCTCCATTTTCTTCCATCCGAGGGGAGAGAAGGCACAATGTTTCAGATCAAAGGCTTTGGCTGCCACTGTGCTCTATCCAGAGAAGAGATATTCTTCAAAAAAGTGCCCCGATTGAATAAATTAAATAAATAAACAATATTAAATGAGTAAAGTGTAGAATTCCCAGCTGGAAAGAGATGCCTCCCTCTTCTCCTGTCTAAGCCCCTCATTCTCCTCTCTGTCGACCCACAAAGCGGTACAGCTTGTCACAGTTGTCCAGCTTCAGAGACTCAGCCTTCGCCTTCAGTCTGTCATCACGGTACAGTTGTGCAAGGTTCGCCAAGTCAGACTCTGTGAGGAAAGAGAAAAACATCAGCTCATATATGGATACATTCATACTCTACAACACGAATAAACCATGTGTTGCTATCTCAGTCAACACGTCTCAGGTGGTTGTCAATGGGGACAGAGTCAAGCTGCCAGGACCTGAATGCAGCTGGACTTACTCTGCTGTTTCTCCTTCCAGCAGCTGCTCTGCAGGTGTTCGATGTAGTCACTCTCTATGGTCTTCTCCAGCTCTTCCAGGGACTCCCCACGGTACTCCTTCTGGAAGCCCTTGTCCACGTAGTAGGGCACGCCCATGTTCTGGGTCTCCCGGGATACCACCAGGCCCATGGCCCTGAAATAAACATACAGTCAGTCCAACTAAATATTTACAAAGGGTACCCAATACCCATCACACCTCACCCTCTTCAGGGTCCTCATGCACTCTGCACCCAGCATTTGACAGTTACCATGCTACCAGTCTGTGAAATAGGTTCATATGCAGTCTATTTTAGAGACAAACTTATAATCAAGAAGCTTGGTTGATGTTGTGGTGGACTCACGGTTTGTAGAATAGACCGTAAGGAGGGTTGGTGGCCATCAGTTGGGTCACAACAGATATGAGGATCAGCACCAGAACAGGAAGAAGCTGCAGGAAGGCTGTGAAGGTGTTCTGCTGAGGAAAGGCAAAACCAGAAGAAGTTCAAACACACATCACATACCTGTAAATACATTGAATCAATCTACAGTAAAGTTTCAATGACTCGTTTGCTTACTGCAACAACTAAAATCTGGTCTAGGCATGGTGAAAGACTCTTAATTTCACAGCTGGTCTGTTTCACTGGTCAACCTTCAACCCCCACCATAACTGATCCTCTTGGAGCAGCATAAGGTTCTCCATTTAATTGCCTATTGCAGCACAATGACAAAAACAGGATCAAATCTAAACCCTCCACCCACCCAACCTTAGGGAGTGGAGTTCTTTCAAATCAAGGCCCAGCATAAATTGTAAACCCATAAGAAACCCATAAGTTGTAGCCTTGTTGGTTAATCACACAGCCACAGAACATCTATGAGTTGAACTGGTGGGAGTTTCTAGGAGATTTCTCCTCATGTGGGCACTGACTGACCTGACTGCGGTTCTCCCCCACCTCCTCCTCGCGCCTCTCATATGCACGTCGCCGACGAGGCTGGTAGAAGTTAGAGTAGGTGGCTCCTCTGTTGGTGTACACATGGATGTTGCCTGAGGGAGCAGAACAGACATGATTTACATGCTCTTAACTACTAAGCAACAACTGACAATGAGTCACTCAAATCCAAAATTCAAGTAACAAGAGAGATAAACACACACACACACCAACTCTTTCTATCAGAAACAGACACACACACAAACTGACCTGTGGGAAACCTTCCTCCAAAGAAGATGTTGAAGAGTTCCTCAGGGGAGATGTCGGCCTCAAAGTCCCTGTTGAAGTTGCGGTAGTGTCCGTGGCGAGCGTGGGCTGACGGGTGGGCGGCGCTCTCACAGGGAGCCTGTTCTCCATACTGGTCATACTGAAGACGCTTCTCAGCGTTGCTGAGCACTGCATACGCATTGCCTATGGCTGTAAAGAAAATACTTATCAGGCCTACGATTGATACTCTTATGGTGTGGTGTTGTCTGACAACAGCATGAGAAGGGAGGAGCTAGTCTAATTATCTGCACCGGCAGTTCCACAAAAATACAAATCTAATCTAATTTTATTTGTTGAATGCTTCGTAAACAACAGGTGTAGTCTAACAGTGAAACGCTTACTTAAGGGTCCTTTTCCAACAACGCAGAGTTAAAGATAAAAAATCTAATACAAAATTAAAATACTGACACGAGGAATACATACACAGTGAATAACAATAACAAATAAAAATAACATGGCTATATACAGGGAGTACCAGTGCTGAGTCGATATGCAGGGGTAAGAGGTAATTGAGGTAGATACAGTGCCTTGCAAAAGTATTCATCCCCCTTGGCGTTGTTCCTATTTTGTTGCATTACAACCTGTAATTTAAATGGATTTTTATTTGGATTTCATGTAATGGACATACACAAAATAGTCCAAATTGGTGAAGTGAAATGAAAAGAATAACTTGTTTCAAAAAAAGCTAAAAAATGTTTATAGAAAACTGGTGCGTGCATATGTACAGTGAGGGAAAAAAGTATTTGATCCCCTGCTGATTTTGTATGTTTGCCCACTGACAAAGACATGATCAGTCTATAATTTTAATGGTAGGTTTATTTGAACAGTGAGAGACAGAATAACAACAAAAAAATCCAGAAAAAACGCATGTACATTTTTAATAAATTGATATGCATTTTGATGAGGGAAATAAGTATTTGACCCCTCTGCAAAACATGACTTAGTACTTGGTGGCAAAACCCTTGTTGGCAAACACAGAGGTCAGACGTTTCTTGTAGTTGGCCACCAGGTTTGCCCACATCTTAGGAGGGATTTTGTCCCACTCCTCTTTGCAGATCTTCTCCAAGTCATTAGGGTTTTGAGGCTGACGTTTGGCAACTCGAACCTTCAGCTCCCTCTATGGGATTAAGGTCTGGAGACTGGCTAGGCCACTCCAGGACCTTAATGTGCTTCTTCTTGAGCCACTCCTTTGTTGCCTTGGCCGTGTGTTTTGGGTCATTGTCATGCTGGAATACCCATCCACAACCCATTTTCAATGCCCTGGCTGAGGGAAGGAGGTTCTCACCCAAGATTTGACGGTACATGGCCCCGTCCATCGTCCCTTTGATGCGGTGAAGTTGTCCTGTCCCCTTAGCAGAAAAACACCCCCAAAGCATAATGTTTCCACCTCCATGTTTGACAGTGGGGATGGTGTTCTTGGGGTCATAGGCAGCATTCCTCCTCCTCTAAACACGGCGAGTTGAGTTGATGCCAAAGAGCTCGATTTTGGTCTCATCTGACCACAACACTTTCAACCAGTTCTCCTCTGAATCATTCAGATGTTCATTGGCAAACTTCAGACGGCCCTGTATATGTGCTTTCTTGAGCAGGGGGACCTTGCGGGCGCTGCAGGATTTCTGTCCTTCACGGCGTAGTGTGTTACCAATTGTTTTCTTGGTGACTATGGTCCCAGCTGCTTTGAGATCATTGACAAGATCCTCCCGTGTAGTTCTGGGCTGATTCCTCACTGTTCTCATGATCATTGCAACTCCACGAGTTGAGATCTTGCATGGAGCCCCGGGCCGAGGGAGATTGACAGTTCTTTTGTGTTTCTTCCATTTGCGAATAATCGCACCAACTGTTGTCACCTTCTCACCAAGCTGCTTGGCGATGGTCTTGTAGCCCCTTCCAGCCTTGTGTAGGTCTACAATCTTGTCCCTGACATCCTTGGAGAGCTCTTTGGTCTTGGCCATGGTGGAGAGTTTGGAATCTGATTGACTGATTGCTTCTGTGGACAGGTGTCTTTTATACAGGTAACAACTGAGATTAGGAGCACTCCCTTTATGAGTGTGCTCCTAATCTCAGCTCGTTACCTGCATAAAAGACACCTGGGAGCCAGAAACCTTTCTGATTGAGAGGGAGTCAAATACTTATTTCCCTCATTAAAATGCAAATCAATTTATAACATTTTTGACATGCGTCTTTCTGGATTTTTTTGTTGTTATTCTGTCTCTCACTGTTCAAATAAACCTACCATTAAAATTATAGACTGATCATATCTTTGTCAGTGGGCAAACGTACAAAATCAGCAGGGGATCAAATACTTTTTTCCCTCACTGTATTCACCCCCTTTGCTATGAAGCCCCTAAATAAGATCTGGTTCAACCAATTAACTTCAGAAGTCACATAATTAGTTAAATAAAGTCTACCTGTGTGCAATCTAAGTGTCACATGATCTCAGCATACAGTGAGGAGAACAAGTATTTGATACACTGACGGTTTTGCAGGTTTTCCTACTTACAAAGCATGTAGAGGTCTGTAATTGTTATCATAGGTACACTTCAACTGTGAGAGACGGAATCTAAAACAAAAATCCAGAAAATCACATTGTATGATTTTTAAGTAATTCATTTGCATTTTATTGCATGACATAATATACACCTGTTCTGAAAGGCCCCAGAGTCTACAACACCACTAAGCAAGGAGCACCACCAAGCAAGCGGCACCATGAAGACCAAAGAGCTCTTCAAACAGGTCAGGGACAAAGTTGTGGAGAAGTACAGATCAGGGTTTGGGTTATAAAAAAATATCAGAAACTTTGAACATCCCACGGAGCATCATTAAATCCATTATAAAAAAATTGAAAGAATATGGCACCACAACAAACCTGCCAAGAGAGGGCCGCACACCAAAACTCACAGACCAGGCAAGGATGGCATTAATCAGAGAGGCAACAAAGAGACCAAAGATAACCCTGTGGAGCTCCACAGCGGAGAATGGAGTATCTGTCCATAGGACCGCTTTAAGCCGCACACTCCACAGAGCTGGGCTTTACGGAAGAGTGGCCAGAAAAAAGCCATTGCTTGAAGACAAAAATAAGCAAACATGTTTGGTGTTCACCAAAAGGCATGTGGGAGACTCCCCAAACATATGGAAGAAGGTACTCTGGGCAAATGAGACTAAAATTGAGCTTTTTGGCCATCAAGAAAACGCTATGTCTGGCGCAAACCCAACACCTATCATCACCCAGAGAACACCATCCCCACAGTGAAGCATGGTGGTGGCAGTATCATGCTGTGGGGATGTTCTTCATCGGCAGGGACTGGGAAACTGGTCAGAATTGAAGGAATGCTGGATGGCGCTAAATACAGGGAAATTCTTGAGGGAAACCTGTTTCAGTCTTCCAGAGATTTGAGACTGGGACGGAGGTTCACCTTCCAGCAGGACAATGACCCTAAACTGCTAAACCAACACTCGAGTGGTTTAAGGGGAAACATTTAAATGTCTTGGAATGGCCTAGTCAAAGCCCAGACCTCAATCCAATTGAGAATCTGTGTATGACTTAAAGATTGCTGTACATCAGCGGAACCCATCCAACTTGATGGGGGGTGAATAGTTATGCACGCTCAAGTTCAGTTTTTTGTCTTATTTCTTGTTTGTTTCACACAAAAAAAAATGTTGCATCTTCAAAGTGGTAGGCATGTTGTGTAACTCAAATGATACAACCCCCCCCCATAAAATACATTTTAATTCCAGGTTGTAAGGCAACAAAATAGGAAAAATGCCAAGGGGGGTGAATACTTTCGCAAGCCACTGTATGTACATGTAGGTAGGGGCAAAGTGACTAGGCAACAGGATAGATAATAGACAGTAGCAGCAGCCTATATATGGTGAGTGTAAAAGTGTGAGTGTGTGTTGCGTCAGTATGCACGTGTGCGCATGTTATATGTATGTGGGAATATGTAGTGTGTGTATGTGTGTGTGTGTTGGGCACAGGAGGTTGATGGCACCTTAATTGGAGAGGACAGTCTTGTGGTAATGGCTGGAGTGGAATAAGTAGAATGGTATCAAATACATCAAACATGGGTTCCATGTGTTTGACGCCATTCCATTCACTCCTTTCCAGACATTATAATGAGCCGTCCTCCCCTCAGCAGCCTCCACTGGTGTTGGGGTGTCAGTGTAAGAATGTGTGAGTGTGTGGGTAGAGTCCACTGTGTGTGTTACAGAGTCAGTGCAAGACAGTAAGTGCAAAAATGGTCAATGCAGTTAGTCCGGGTAGCCATTTGATTAGCTATTAATCAGTCTTGTTTAGCACTCTTATGGCTTGGGGGTAGAAGCTGTTCAGGGTCATGTTGGTTTCAAACTTGTTGCATCGATACCGCTTTCCATGTGGTAGCAGAGAGAACAGTCTATGGCTTGGGTGGCTGGAGTCTTTGACAATTTTTTGGGCCTTCCTCTGAAACCGCCTGGTATAGAGGTCATGGATGGCAGGGAGCTCGGCCCCAGTGATGTACTGGGCTGTACTCACCACCCTCTGTAGCGCCTTGTGGTCGGGTGCCTTGCAGTTACCGTACCAAGCGGTGATGCAGCCAGTCAAGATGCTCTCAATGGTGCAGCTATAGAACTTTGAGAGAATCTGAGGGCCCATGCAAATCTTTACAGCCTCCTGAGGGGGAAAAGGTGCTGTCGTACCCTCTTCACAACTGTGTGGGTGTGTGTGGACCATGTTAATTCCTTGGTGATGTGGACACAGAGAAACTTGAAGCTCCCGACCCGCTCCACTATAGCCCCATCGATGTGGATGGTTGTGTGCTCGCCCCTCTGTTTCCTGTAGTCCTTGATCAGCTCCTTTGTCTTGCTGATGTTGAGGGAGAGGTTGTTGTCCTGGCACCACACTGCCACATCTCTGACCTCTTCCCTATAGGCTGCCTCATCGTCGTCTGTGATCAGTCCTACCACCGTCGTGTCGTCAGCAAACTTGGTGTTGGGAGTCGAGCGCGACTATGCAGTCGTGGGTTAACAGGAAGTACAGGAGCGGACTAAGCACCCCCCCCGAGGGGCCCCTTGTTGATGGTCAGCGTGGCGGATGTATTGTTGCCTACCCTTCCCGCCTGGGGGCGGTCCGTCAGGAAGTCCAGGATCCAGTTGCAGAGGGAGGTGTTCAGTCCCAGGGTCCTGAGCTTGGTGATGAGCATGGAGGGCACTATGGTGTTGAACGCTGAGCTGTAGTCAGTGAACAGCATTCTCACGTAGGTGCTCCTTTTGTCCAAGTAGGAAAGGGCAGTGTGGAGTGCAATGGAGATTGCGTCATCTGTGGATCTGTTGGGGCAGTATGCGAATTGGAGTGGGTCCAGGGTGTCTGGGATAATGGTCTTGATGTGAGCCATGACATGCCTTTCAAAGCATTTAATGTCTATATATGTGAGTTCTATGGGGCGATAGTCATTTAGGCAGGTTACCTTGGCGTTCTTGGGCATGGGGACTATGGTGGTCTGCTTGAAACAAGTTTGTATTACAGACTGGGTCAGAGATAGGTTGAAAAAGGGCAGCAGGTAGCCTAGCGGTTAAGAGCGTTGGGCCAGTAACCGAAAGGTCGCTGGTTTGAATCCACGAGCCGATTAGGTGCATTTCTTTTTAGCAAGGCACTTAACCCTAATTGCTCCAGTAAGTCGCTCTGGATAAGTGTCTCCTAAATGACTAAAACGTTAAAAAATAAATAAAGAATGTAAAATGTCAGTGAAGACACGTGCCAGGTGGTCAGCGCATTTTAGGAGCACATGAGGAATGCTCACATGATCATCTAATGTGGAAGATCTGGAGAGGGCAACACAGCAGTAACAGAGGCATCCCTTTACCTTTAAATGCATCTGTGGCTCCCGGGGCACAATTCTTATCAGGGTGGAACTTCAGTGCCAGCTTCCTGTATGCCTTCTTCAGATCTTCATCACTAGCGTCTTTAGGAACACCCAGGATCTCATAGAAGTCCTTGCATTTCTTTATCCTGCATGGATCAAACAAAACACAAAGAATCTTATGAAATCTGACATTACAACAGTACAATGTGGACAATGTGCAGGTGCACTTTCACTGGGTGGAAAACTTGACAAATGTAGCTATGGTCTCTGAGTGCTCAAGATGAATGATGGCCTATCACTAAATAAAATGTAAAAACCTCCGGTAAAGTCAGTGTGAGTGTGATTTAATGCTAGGGGGCAGGTACCTGAGAACACCCTGACACTGATCCTCTGTGTAGGTCTTCTTCTCCTCACTGCCTCCTCTGCGTGCCTCCTCTCGATCCCCGTCCTCTTCATTTGATCGGAAGCCACGTGGTGGGGGTATGTGTGACTCCTCTGTAGTAGCAGAGCTCCCATTCCTCACTATGGCATCAATCAGCACTGAGGGAAGACAGAGAGATCAGGCAAGGGGGTAAATATCAATAGAAGAGACAGCCAGTCTCAGTCTGGATAAGCCTAACTGTTGGTGTGTATTAAAGCAGAGGTTCCCAACCTAGGGGGTACGGCCCCCATAGGGGGCATCAACGTTTCGTGGTGGGGGGGGTTGCGGGACCTTCCTTGATTTAAAGAGTAAAAAACTAAAAACAATTTGCGATTGTTTATACCGATCTAAAACGACACATAAATCCACAATGCTTTAGGCTAGAAATAAGCAGTAAAATGCCAGTGGAAGACGTGACTAATGCACATGGGAATATCTTTGCCTAGAAGCTGAGCAACAACCAGGCCCAAATGGAATCCGCGCACGCATAATTCCGGAGCCTCAGACAATGCACAAAATTAACTGCATTCGATTCAAAGCACAATACAGAGGCGTTGAATTAAAAGCAACTGCAACCCACATGTTATTGTATTGCGATTAAACATTTTATTTTATTAATTAACAACCATGAAAAAACATGAAAATGTATAAATAAATAGATCTACTGCTGGACATCTTCCCTTTTCCTCCACTGGGATTTGAGAAGGGGGCGGGGGAAAAGGAGGATGTGAGGTGCCTGACTGACAGTCGCTAGTCCCGTCAGTCAGTGAGAAGAGAAATTAAAAAGTGAAACAATGCCTAGATTGATTGTCAACAGATGAGCTTAGAAGAAGACATCTCGCGACCAATCTGACTGCAAAAACAAGAGCAAGACTAAAGCTTTGTTCACACTGCAGGCCTTAATGCTCAAATCGGTTTTGTTTTTCAAATCAATTTTGGAATACTGACTGTCCAAACAGCAAGTTACAAGCAGGGGTGAAAGTATAATTAATTTATTCCCGGTACGGGACCTCCTATATGTGCATGCTCTTGCACCCCAAAAATATATGAGCCTAATCATACATATAGAATCCCTATTAATTCAATAGGATCTCTGTGGGCCTAGCCGTAAAGAATGAATGGAAATAGACATCGGTTACACAAAACACCAAAAAGTGTAATGACATTTGGCGAGTGTCAACCCACTCATCTCTGCCTTGACAAAATGTCAGTGTTCTCGTGGAACCACATCGCATTTTGGAGCGTAGGCTATACCAAACATTTTCAAATCCATTCGCTCATATTTCATGTATCTGACATGTGGTAATGATACAGTTCTCTTGAAAAAATGTAGGCTCATGTTTTACTGGTACGGCGAGCCCCCATTATTTATTTTGCCTGGACCATACCGGCCTGCCCGACGCTTCATGTCCACCAGATGCATTAAATTCTTTGCGTTCCGATGGAAATAACTCATTGTCAATGGAGTGCACAGTGGCTGATTGGTGGTGGTGCTTGTGCGTCCTATCACTCAGAAGTTATGTAGCAAACTAAGGTGACAACAATGCTTGCCATGGACATTTCCCAGTTGCTTTGAATGATCATAAGTAAGAATGCATTTAAAGCCTCAAAGGATAAGATTATCCAACTTTCAAAACAAGTCATTTTTGGCCAGGAACAGTAGTCAAGTAGCTAGCTATGTAGCTGTTTAACTTTCTAGCATATTCACACATTTTTTGTAAACCATTAACAAGCTAGTTAGCTACCACATGTTCTTGTCAAAACTGTTAGAGTAGCTAGCAAGCAACAATATATGCCAAATAACAGTCTAAAAAGCACTTGTGATTTGACCGTTCAGACAAGTTGCATGGCCAGGAATCAGATTTGTATCTGATTTCAAACAACCTACGAAGGTGACTTGAAATATCTGCTTCCATGTGCTTTTTGGCTGGTCAGACTTCAGGAAAAAGAACAGATTCTAATCAGATATGCAAAAAAAAATGATTTCAGTCTATTCTAAACTGCCAATGTGAACAAGGCTTAAGAGTTCCCAAATTATGTTTATGAGGACAAGGGGATCTTCTTTTGTAAAGCATGCCAACACTATCGACCACATAAGAAAGCAAAACGGTGGTGGAGCACCTGAGATCCAATCAACACCAGACTCGAAAGGCGAGCTAACAACCTGGTAAGTATTTGGATGTAAATAACCTAGCTTACTTATTTTGATAGTAGGGTAACAGAGTAGCCCACTCGTTATGTTGCATTGTATAAGCTATCTTCACCGGTGGCAAACTGAGGTAAACTTTGCAGGCTAGCTAGCTACGTTAGCTTCCTCGCTTAGTGCAAGCTAGCTATCTGAACTCTGCAGTGTGTGAACTCTGTGGTGTGTGTGTGTAACTCTGTGGTCTGTGTGTGGGGCGGAGGGGGGTTGTTGGGTTCTACCAGCGTGTGGGAGAGAGAGTGTGACTCACATCTTTGTAAAAGTTGGCTAGCTGTAGTGTGTGTGTGTGTGGAACTCTGATGTGTGTGTGTGTGTGTGGGTGGGGGTGTTGGGTTCTGCCCGGGTGTGTGAGAGGGAGAGAGAGTGCTATGCACAGCTTTGTGGCACATTGATCAAAGGCAACAGTGGCAAATATTGCTAGCTTTCCTAGCCTGTATTTAATCACTGGCCTAAATAGGGTCAGGGTTACCATGGAGGAAATAATGACCAGAACAATATGAAAAGAAAATGAATGATGGGGCGTCCTTTCGTGTGCTGCGTGTTGGAATCTCTCCGTGTGTGTGTTGTATGTACAGTGCATTTGGAAAGTATTCAGATCCCTTTACTTTTTCCACATTTTGTTACGTTACAGCCTTATTCTAAAATTGATTAAATTGTTTTTCCCCCCTCAATCTACACACAATACCCCATAATGACAAAGCAAAAACAGGTTTTTAGAAATGTTTGCAAATTTATAAAAAATGTAAAACTGAAATATCACATTTACATAAGTATTCAGACCCTTTACTCAGTACAATCCAGGTGTGCAAAGCTCTTACAGACTTACCCAGAAATACTCACAGCTGTAATCGCTGCCAAAGGTGATTCTAACATGTATTGACTCAGGGGTGTGAATACTTATGTAAATTAGATATTTCTGTATTTCATTTTCAATACATTTGCAAAAAAATCTAAAAATGTTTTCACTTTGTAATTCTGGAGTATTGTGTGTAGATGGGTGAGACAAAATCTATACATTTTTTATTCAGTCTGTAACAACAAAATGTGGAATAAGTCAAGGGGTATGAATACTTTCTGATCACATTTATAGCAAAATAAATGCTGCAGTAGCTGTTTTCAAAGTATTTCTACCGTTTTGTTTCATAGCTCATAAATTAATCGCATAAAGTCAAAGAACTACGAATCCTATAGCCTATCCCACCTCGCGCAGCAACACTGCCTGGCTGGGGGCTGTGCATACGTCAAGTGCTGAGTGAAAGATTCATTTTTAGAAGCGCTGGCACAGGCATAAAAGTTGGTCTAGTTTACTTGAAATGAAATTCTACTGAAGTGAGACTTTGTCCTTGTGTTTCTTGGCTATTTACATTGTTTTGTTCACAAGCTAGGTTGTTTTTCAAATGTTTGAGTTTCAACTGCTAGGGAAGAGAAGACGAAGCGGATACTAGTCAGGCTCTCTCAATCTAACGGCCGAGACACTTTTAACGCGGAAATTCGGATAGCCACGCTTGCTTCACCCTCATGTTGGTGCTAGCAAGCTGGCTAGGTAGTGCTACAGTTGAAGTCGGAAGTTTACATACACCTTAGCCAAATACATTTAAACTCAGTTTTTCACAATTCCTGACATTTAATCCTAGTAAATATTCCCTTTTTTAGGTCAGTTAGGATCACCACTTTATTTTAAGAATGTGAAATGTCAGAATAATAGTAGAGAGAATGATTTATTTCAGCTTTTATTTCTTTCCTCACATTCCCAGTGGGTCAGAAGTTTACATACACTCAATTAGTATTTGGTAGCATTGCCTTTTAATTGTTTAACTTGGGTCAAACGGGTCAGGTAGCCTTCCACAAGCTTCCCACAATAAGTTGGGTGAATTTTGGCCCATTCCTCCTGACAGAGCTGGTGTAACTGAGTCAGGTTTGTAGGCCTCCTTGCTCGCACACGCTTTTTCAGTTCTGCCCACACATTTTCTATAGGATTGAGGTCAGGGCTTTGTGATGGCCACTCCAATACCTTGACTTTGTTGTCCTTCAGCCATTTTGCCACAACTTTGGAAGTATGCTTGGGGTCATTGTCCATTTGGAAGATTCATTTGTGACCAAGCTTTAACTTCCTGACTGATGTCTTGAGATGTTGCTTCAATATATCCAAATACATTTCCTTCCTCATGATGCCATCTATTTTGTGAAGTGCACCAGTCCCTCCTGCAGCAAAGCACCCCCACAGCGTGATGCTGCCACCCCCGTGCTTCACGGTTGGGATGGTGTTCTTCGGCTTGCAAACTACCCCCTTTTTCCTCCAAACATAACGATGGTCATTATGGCCAAACAGTTCCATTTTTGTTTCATCAGACCAGAGGACATTTCTCCAAAAAGTACGATCTTTGTCCCCATGTGCAGTTGCAAAGCGTAGTCTGTCTTTTCTATGGCGGTTTTGGAGCAGTGGCTTCTTCCTTGCTGAGCGGCCTTTCAGGTTATGTCGGTATAGGACTCGTTTTACTGTGGATATAGATACTTTTGTACCTGTTTCCTCCAGCATCTTCACAAGGTCCTTTGCTGTTGTTCTGGGATTTATTTGCACTTTTCGCACCAAAGTACGTTAATCTCTAGGAGACAGAACGCGTCTCCTTCCTGAGCGGTATGACGGCTGCGTGGTCCCATGGTGTTATACTTGCGTACTATTGTTTGTACAGATGAACGTGGTACCTTCATGAGTTTGGAAATTGCTCCCAAGGATGAACCAGACTTGTGGAGGTCTACCATTTTTTTCTGAGGTCTTGGCTGATTTCTTTTGATTGTCCCATGATGTCAAGCAAAGAGGCACTGAGGTTGAAGGTAGGCCTTGAAATACATCCACAGGTATACATCCACAGGTACACCTCCAATTGACTCAAATGATGTCAATTAGCCTTTCAGAAGCTTCTAAAGCCATGACATCATTTTCTGGAATTTTCCAAGCTGTTTAAAAGGCACAGTCAACTTAGTGTATGTAAACTTCTGACCCACTGGAGTTGTGATACAGTGAATAATAAGTGAAATAATCTGTCTGTAAACAATTGTTGGAAAAATGACTTGTGTCATGCAAAGTAGATGTCCTAACCGACTTGCCAAAACTATAGGTTTGTTAAAAATAAATTTGTGGAGTGGTTGAAAAATGAGTTTTAATGACTCCAACCTAAGTGTATGTAAACTTCCAACTTCAACTGTAGGTATCAATCGCCAGTCCAGTAGGGCCTGGAAACTATAGTGAGCTTTAATTGGTCAATAATGACACAGTGAATGGGCTTCCCGTTGTTTCATCGCCCCCAACATGCTATGTGGTCACAACAAATTAAGCAATATACCACATTCCTTCTTAGTAATACATGTATTATTTTAGAAACATTACAAAGTATGCGCACCTGTTTTTTTGTGTAATTTTGGCTGGTAAAATATCTGCGTGGACCAAAAACCTAGTTTCAGGCCGTTTTTGGACAAAGTCAACTTTACAACAGTGTCCCAGGCGTTGATATCCTGTCCAAGTGCGCTTCAATCAGGTGTGGGTTGTTGTATCAGATTCAGCCAGCTGCACGACAAAGGCCTTCAAGGAGATCCTGAAGGAACTCTTTCCCAACCCAACCCATGTGACATGTGTTGCACATCTCCTAAACCTTGTTTGAGATGTCTTGCCTGAAGTGTTTGTGGAAATGAACACCTTGTGTGCTCTTGTTAAGAGGTATTTTTGCCAGGCCCCCAGCATCGGCAGCAGCTCAGAGCGTTCATGCTGGCAAAGGACTTCAGATGGTGCTGGCAGAGCACATGGATGTCCTCTCTGAGTTACTGGACACCTTTGAACCACCTGCTAAGTGTGTCTAGGATCTGAAGGAGCTGCTGGGGAACCAATAATACTTGCTGAAGGCCCAGGCTGTGTTCATCGTTGAACACAGTCTGGAGCTAGTGGTCCTTCTTAAGAAACTGGAGAAGACACCAGAGCCATCAGCCCACATCATCAGCGACAAGCTGCAGGACCTCTTGGAGTACGGCAGCGGCAGATGACTGGCGCCACCACACCACCACTCAGCTGGAGGAACTTCCAGAGCAAGAGAGAGATGGGTGTGCAGAGCTCTTCAAGGCTGCCATGAGAGAATGTGCCATTAAGCTGCAGGCTTTGACGGAGAGGCACCCGAGACTAGCTGTCTTTAACTCTATTCATATATTCGACCCAGCACAAGTGGAAGGGTACAGGAAAGAGAGGAAGGATATGTGCACATCATCGCTGCGTTGAGTGAGGTGTCTGAATTTATAAATACATTTGATTGATTGATTGAAGAGGGGTGGCACAGGTACATGTCAATAGACAAAACTGATGCCAGAGAGGTGAGAGCAGTGGATCTCGCTCTCTCTCTCTTTTAATTCAGGCTGTAACAAAATGTTGAAAAAGTCAAGGGCTGTGAATACTTTGTGAAAGCACAGTCTTTAGGAAACAATGTTGGCCCTGTTCCATTCCTGTCTACACCTCTATAAGGTTTGGTTTATTTATCTGACGGCCTGATTGACTCTTCAAACAAGTGATTCAAGTGATTCAAATTCAGATGTAAGTGTTCAGGGTATTACAGTGAAACTTATTTTGTCAATGAAAATCTTGAATCTTAGTTCATACATACAAAAACATAATATGTTATTGAATTAAAGTTTACGGTCTGAGTTGCATAGGCTACATTAATTAATTATAGTTTTTTCTTTGAATTAGAAATACGTACATCCTCCAGGCAGAAAAGAGCTGACTCTTCCCACAGAACATTTATCTATTGCTCTCTCTAGCAGAAACAGTACTCAATTCATGACACTTTATATGACACTATGTATATCTTATATTTATTTATTCATTCATTAACTTACTGTTTTCATATCCGTTTACACTGATTGTACTGAAATAAAAGTTAAATAAAGTCATTTTACATGTAACAGATTACCTTTATTTGTATAAAATTAAGTGTCCCATTCAACTGCATGACGTGTACACATACAGTGGCTTGTGAAAGTATTCACCCCCCTTGGCATTTTTCCTATTTTGTTGCCTTACAACCTGGAATTAAAATGGATTTTTGGGTGGTTTGTATCATTTGATTTACACAACATGCCTACCACTTTGAAGATGCAAAATATTTTTTCTTGTGACACAAACAAGAAATAAGACAAAAAAACAGAACTTGAGCGTGCATAACTATTCAACCCCCCCCAAAGTCAATACTTTGTAGAGCCACCTTTTGCAGCAATTACAGCTGCAAGTCTCTTGGGGTATGTCTCTATAAGCTTGGCACATCTAGCCACTGGGATTTTTGCCCATTCTTCAAAGCAAAACTGATCCAGCGCCATCAAGTTGGATGGGTTCCGCTGGTGTACAGCAATCTTTAAGTCATACCACAGATTCTCAATTGGATTGAGGTCTGGGCTTTGACTAGGCCATTCCAAGGCATTTAAATGTTTCCCCTTAAACCGCTCGAGTGTTGCTTTAGCAGTATGCTTAGAGTCATTGTCCTGCTGGAAGGTGAACCTCCGTCCCAGTCTCAAATCTCTGGAAGACAAACGGGTTTCCCTCAAGAATTTCCCTGTATTTAGCGCCATCCATCATTTCTTCAATTCTGACCAGTTTCCCAGTCCCTGCCGATGAAAAACATCCCCACAGCATGATGCTGCTTGTTTGTAGGTGACCAAATACTTATTTTCCACCATAATTTGCAAATAAATTCATTAAAAATCCTACAATGTGATTTTCTGGAGAAAAAAAACCTCAATTTGTCTGTCATAGTTGACGTGTACCTATGATGAAAATTACAGGCCTCTCTCATCTTTTTAAGTGGGAGAACTTGCACAATTGGTGGCTGACTAAATACTTTTTTCCCCCACTGTACATACATATACATATACATATATATATATATATATATATATATATATATATATATATATATATACACACACACACACGGTCATGTGACACTTAAATAAAGTCCACCTGTGTGCACATCTAACTAATTATGTGACTTCTAAAGGTAATCGGTTGCACCAGATCTTATTTAGGGGCTTCATAGCAAAGGGGGTGAAAACATATGCACGCACCACTTTTCCGTTATTTTTTGAAAAAATTGTTTTCATTTCACTTCTCCAATTTGGCCTATTTTGTGTATGTCCATTACATGAAATCCAAATAAAAAGCAATTTAAATTACAGGTTGTAATGCAACAAAATAGGAAAAACGCCAAGGGGGATGAATACTTTTGCAAGGCACTTTACACCAGAGTTTAAAAAAAGATTTAAGCAGAATTTTCAGCAGAAATCTCCATAGAAAATATAACACATTCCAGCAGATTCCATTTGGGCCTAGCTACAACATTCTACAGTTGTGGTGTCAAAGAAATTGGACTTTGCTTGGGAAGTAATCTTATGCAATGCGTGACTATCATTTAATTGAGGATTAATATACATTTGCGTGACATTTTTCAAATGTGAAAAAGGGGGCCCTGGGGAAAAAAGGTTGGGAACCCCTGTATTAAAGTAACATTATGTACCTGAAACATGTAACGTTATTCCCTAACCTAGTCCCTTTTTATCTTCAGAAGATGAGTTACTTATGACAGTTAACCAGAAATGATACTAGCTAACCAGTTTCGCTGGTTGCAGCTGCACCACCAGGTTGAGCAATAACACGGATAAATTAATGAAATAAACATTACTAACTATACATTGTAGTGTGGTTTACAGGCTAGCACACACGCTATAGAAAGAGATTACCTGTATTATAAGGCCGACCATATTGTACATATCATTCAGATGACATGTAGCTATAACATATGCTTAACATGTTCACTGATTCGAGGGGAGCATACATAATCAAATTCATATTTACAAGATACAGACGTTGCACTTTCTCTTTTAATATTCAAGTTGGCAAGCAAGGCTAACGTTAACAAGACGGCCATTACGGCATATTTACCTCTGGCCCGGGTGCTGGGGAATATTTTCTGGGCTTCATACAACAGTTGAAGGGCTTTTTCTCTCCGCCCTGACCGCAAGGACAGCTTTGCTTTCTCTATCAATCGATCCGATTCCTGTTTATCCATTTTGACAGCTGTTCGATGGCTAGCTAGTTAGCTTATTCTCACCGAGGCCTGCAACCCCAATAAGTTACGCTCGCTACACAAATGCGGTTGACTGCCTGAAATCGTAATAATTTTGCTAATAGCTATCTTATGTTGAGATGTACATGGGCGTTGTCTGTCAACTGAAATGAGCCGTAGCTAGCTAGCTTTGTTTACAGATAACAAGCTAGCTAGCAATAGGTAAGCTATGATATTTCGCCGTAGCTATCAGGTATCATACTAGCGATGACGCCTCCCACTTTAGAAGTCAGACATGAACACAGGTGCAAGCGCCTATTCAAGTCGTCCGAATAACGATAGAAAAACTGGAACTAGTTCAAATCCATGCAATACGGGAAGAAATGTAATACCGACATTAACCAGTCCCGTATTAACACAGAGCTTCTTTGGTAACCGCCATGCCAACAGGAAGCGGAAACGGGCAGAGTTAGCAACAACAGTCAAGTCAACCAATGGAAAACCTCTGCCCTTGACCTATTGACTCATCTGTAGTTCAGCAGTGTTACATGTAAATCATTTTGGACGTTGTTGCAGCTTCTGATTGCTACATTCTTGTAACATTATTAACAAACATGTCAGACAGAGTGATACAATGTTGTCTTGTGAACAGTATATTCTGTATTTTGTTTTATTGGCAGCTGTAATCCACAAACTAAAACATATTTTACAAAAGTAAAAAAAATATATGAACACAACATTATCTCCATAACAGCAGTTTTGATATCATCACACAAATACATGAACATTAGAATGGCAACAAAATAAATTCATCCACATAGACACATCAGACTCAACGGTAGGCCTAGTTGTAGTTTAATGGCATAATATCCCCATAGCTATGAATTCAGGTGCTGTGTGGGCTCCCGGTAACTTGATCTCAGATGTATAGAACAACCACTGTACTATTTTGTTTGAGTAGTTTGGTGATTTCTGTGTTTTGGAACGGCACATCTAGGGTCTTTATTTTCACACCAGCTGCAAAAAATAACACAATATGCAATATTAGCTTAAATCCATTGGATATTTGCTTTTGACTATTCTGTTTAAGAAGTGGTTGTATTCATTGCAGTTAGTGCTGGTGAAAAGTTATTTCCTGAGCCCACCTTATTGTTCAGTAGGTCCCTGTTCAGCTCCTGCTCCTCAAAGTCCAGTGTTGTACTGTGAATGGAGGAGACCTGGGGGGAGTCTGTGTCTGTGGGAAAAGAGAGAGATGTTTTGCTCCCATGCTCCCTTGTCTTGTATCACTGTGAATAGCAAGCCCATTTCCCCCAATAATCATCAGCAATTATAGCTATTATAAGCAGTAAAAACAGAGGCCCCTCAATATTAGTTTTGGGGACTATTTCAAAGTGAAGCACTACTGTGACCTTGTCCCCACCAGTTTCTGTGTTAATGTTCTTCATGGAGACCAAAGTGATGCTCTCTTTTTCTCCATTGGACGTGACATTGCTATGGAAAAAAATTGATTAATTACAAACATAAACAGAGACATATACAGTTTGTCGTACCCTATCAACGCTATGCATGTGTATACTTTGGTGTGCATACCTTTCAGACACCACAGAATCACTGCTCTTTTTACCTGTGGAACAGAAACTGTGGTGATTCTCATTGTCTGGCATGTTTGACAGGATGCTCTTCTCTTATTATAACTACTCTCTTCTCAAGCTGGCATGGCCATAGCTCTGGAGAACCTAAGGCATTAACAGGGCATTCTGCCTTATCCCAAGGGTTCTCAGCTATAAGTGCCACTTACCAGTGGGACCATGTGAACTGCAATCCCTACGCTCTGTTTTAATGTTTAGAAACGTCAATAATCATCGCTTGCGATACGGTTTTCCAAATATATGGAACTGATCTTTAATATCAGGAAAATAATTGTTCAGATAAAAAATGTACACTTACTGTAGCTGGTTTGCAAAGATGCATACAGCTGTGTGTCTCCAGCCGATGAACTACACTTCCACTACACTTCCTCCCGAGTTATGCTTACACACAGATGTTCGGACTATTCTATATAGCTAATTAGTAGAGGTGGTCGTCTCCGTCGTCTGTCTTCCTTAAACAAGTGCTGTAACATGGAAATATGGCCTTGTGGGAACACTAACCCTAACCCTATAAAGGTGTGTAATAATTTAACCATTTGTTTTTTGAAAAAAAATTCTCACTGATATGAAAGATACATTCCTTATGTTACCAAAGCCATACCGCAAGCGATGTGTGTTAACGTTCAGAACGAGCATTGGGGCTCTTAACAAAACTCCTCCAGCCAGAAGATACCTTCATGAATAGACGTTAAAGGTAGTTAGCGTCTACGAAGAGAGATCTTTACAGGTGTTAACATGGATACACATAACATACATATAGATACTGTTACTCTCATGTATCCATTCTCTCACATGAATTATCATCATTTACATTTACCTTCCTCCTTTGAGTTGCTGCACCGGTCTCTTAGGTTGACCACTGTTACTAAAACCACCATGACAATGACGAGAATGAGGATTAAACTCATGACACCTGTTGGGGAGCAACATCCCAGACAGAGTTAGTTATACTCCACCTGAGTATAGGATAGTTTCATAACAATGTTTTAATCATCATCATCATGTATCGTTAAGCATACCAAAGGCAAGCATGGTGAGGCTCTTGCCCGGTGACTGAGTCGGAGGGATGTCAGTGTGTGTCCCTGTGGATCCCTCAGGAGAGGTCACATAGGTCGAAGTGGTTGCTGTTGCAGCAGCTGTTGATCCTGAGACTGAACACATAAACAGGCATGTAAGTCAACTTACAGCAAACACTACATGAGAAATATTAAGACCTGGAGATTGTTCTACAGCACACATGTAAGGTTGACAGTAAAGGCAGCTTGTGATCATAACAAACAAGTGACATCATGTGTCCTGTGAATGACACATGGCTTTCTACGAAGTCCTCAACTCTGTAAAGCACAGCTAGCAAATCAGAATTTCCTGGCTCATGATTTCCGAATACCATCCAATAACAGGATGCGCACACCATTCAGACAAAAGGCACATCAACTTGTCATCGTGTCATCAGTAGACAGAGAACAAAGACAGACAGAGAAATAGTGTTCACCTGGTCCAGTAGCAGTGTCTTGTGAGGGGCTAACAGGTATTTTAGCAGAGCTTCTGACATTAGGAGACGGTGGTCGAGGTGAGGATGTGGGTACCTCATTGTCACTGTTGGCGTTTCCTGAAACACGTCCACAACAACATCAACAAAACTCTTGCTGCCTTAGGTTTATTGTATCCCTCTTTTGGACGCTAGTAACACAAGCATTTCGCTACACCCGCAATAACATCTGCTAAATATGTGTATGTGACCAATAACATTGGTTTTGATTTTTATTTAGTACAGAATGCTACATTTTCTCTGTATTACCAGGTGAGGTTGTTGATTGATTAGACTGCAGGACACTGTGGGTTGTCACAAGAGGGTTGTTCCCTAGAAAAACAACAAAATGAACGCAATACTTTCTCTCAGTTCTACTCAAACATTAGCAGTGAGACAACACAGCAGATAAGCCCTATAGAAGACCAGAGTTACCTGGCGCTGAGAGTGCTGGGGATGATGTCACAACATTTCGTTGGATGGGCTGTAGTTGGGGTGGTTGCACTGCCAGCCACAGTAAAAGTGTTGGATGTCAGTGTCGGTGGTGAGGTCACTGTGGGTTGAAAACATCTCCATCAAATAACAGTGACCTACATGGTCAGGTGATTCCTGAATGTTGACTACAGTATCAGTTTATGATGATGGTTAAACAGCTCTGGTGATCAAGCAGTTCCCCAGTCAAAATACTTTTTCCAACCAATGAACTAATTCTTAGCCAGAATCAGAGAGTTACACCCAACAAGGCCTAAACTCACCCATTGGACCTGCTGCAGGCATGGTGGATTCTAAGGATCCACCCATAACCTCTTTCTGGTTGGTTTGATTGATGGCAGATTGGGCTGAAACTGTAACAAACAGCTCTAGTAAGGTCTGGCTTCCTCTGAACACTATAGTATCAAAACAGCTTTTGTCCTTTGGCTAATGAAACACGTGATGTCATTATAAAGCACTACATTTAGTCATCGCCTGTTTTTCTAGCGTGATACTGTTAGATGTACAAGTACAATTTCTATCAAGAGAGCGGAAACTGCTCAAAGTAATACGTTAAACAAATTGGATGTCAAACAGAGAGTTAAAAGACTGTTCAAGCAATATCTATGTAAGACAAGTACCCGTAATCTGGCCGCGTTGCCTTTATTAATCTGAACCTACCTGCTGGAATGAGGAGAAACACACTCAGCAGAGGGACAGGATACAGAAGCAGATCCATGTACAAATCCACAGCGTTTCCTCTGTCTGTCTGGAGCCTCTCAGATTCCCACTGTGTGTATGTATTAGTGCGTGTATAAAATGTTTGGGGTCACCCAGGGGCAAGAGAACCCACTGTCATGAGCGTACTAGATAGCGTATGGAGTCTCTCTGAGTAATGTGTGTCCGTGTATGGAAGCAGTCTCAACTTGTGGCCTGAGTGTGTGTATTTGCGTGTGTTAATGAGAGAGTATGGTAAAGGTCCTGGTAGCGAGATGTTGCTGTCCTGTTCCATAGAGTGGTGGTTAGGAGTTACTTGCCCTCTACCGTGGGTTCAGTGTGAGGTGGGAGTGGTTGCCATGGCCTGTCTGACGCTTTTCCCAGAGTTTCCTGTGGAAGAATGGCAGGAAGCAGATGGAATGCCCTCATGGAAACTGTAGAGAAAAGAACATTCGCCCACTGTTTTGATTCAGGTTGGCTGTGAAAATGCAGCTCCCTTGAAAAACAGTGAAGCTGCCCATTTTGCACACATGCACACACACACTCCATCCCGCAGAGCATATTGTTTGGGCGTGGCCTAAATTGTGAAAAGGCTCCTATTCCCATCATGTTGCACAATGTGAGGATATATTTCCTATCTATCGATGAGAAACTGGAAGCCACACTATTGGTTCATGCATATTTTATTCAAGAGTAAAAAAAGTGATTTGTCCCATAGGGCATGCTTACAATGTGTGTATCATTTATGAAGTCAAATGCCAAAACTTAGTTCCGGAGAAAATTACAAGAAAAAATTGTCGTCACAAGTTAAAATCCATGAAATTCCTTCTTCAAAATAAACCACGTCTAGACCAAACAAGGATCAGAAAACAGTGGAAGGAAAAATAACCGTAAGCTTAATCGTGAGAATAATAAGAATATCATCAAGAATTATAATGAGAATATATTGTTTTCCTTTAAAAAGTATGTGAGACACAGGATTTTCATTGTGTCCAATTTGTTTACATTTGAACAAACCATGCGATCATGCTTTGGCAGCCTGAATGTTGCTTTTCACTGAGTAATATGTTCATTCACACAATTGAACAACTTCTGTACACCAACAGAACAAAAAAGGCTTCACACCTTAAAAAGAGCATATGTGCCTGTACAGCAAAACAATAAAATAATAATATAATAAACAAATAATATTGATTAAAAAATGAAGAAAAAAACAAATCAAAGGAAACAACAATAAAAAAATTAAATAAAAAACAAAGGGAAACTTTACAAATCAAATTTGATGAGAGAAATAATTCAAGTCTACTATACTGAAACATCACAATTATTATTTCACATATCAATAAGGAACTTAATTGCATGCATCGATGCGTTCCATACCGTGGATGCTGTTAAAAACCATTGTCTTTGTTATTGTCCATCTTTATAATTCATTATATATATATATATTAGATCATTTTTTTACTCCGACAGAAGATTTGACGTACTATGTGAATGATCTCTCTTTAGTTACAGGCAGGTGAGAAACAATCAGGTACGGGTGACAGAAGGTAGACCTGGAGCTGGGACTACAGCGCCTAAACATGACAGACCGTGGCTTTGGTTGGTGGAGAGGCCACAGCCAAGCCCACGTTCCACCCCTACCCCTTCCCCTGCAGGCTCATGGCATCTTACCACAAAATAAATCAAGAAATCAAAGTTTTCAGGTAAGATTGCATTGCAAGAAGTAAAATCTACATATTTTTTATTTTCAAATGTCCTTTCTTACAAACAAGATTTTATTTGTATTCATTAATACTAGTAGCAAAACATTTGACTAGCGAGATCATTTCTGTATGAGATGAGTTCATGAGTGAAACTCTTAATCAAAATAGTCAAATGTGTGTGTGGCATGGGTACTGTACTGGAGTGTCCCATGTCAGACCCCATGAGGATGTACTGTAACAGACATGGGAGAAAGCTCGGGACTCCAAACTCTGCCCACTCGGTCTGTGATTGGATTGAGAGAGGGAACAGCAGACACACCCACAGGACCACACCCCTGGCCCTCATCCCAACAGGGGCCCCTACATCCCGCACCGCTGGCCTCTCCTCTCCTCCTCCCTGTCCCTGCCCTAAGCTCTGACCCCACTACCCCCCTCCCGTCTGTGCTCAGTTTCCCTTTGTGGTGACCTGCCGTCTAAAAAATAAACCACCTTACCCATTTGAATAAGAGATTTAACATTTGATTCGTTTCTCTAATTGGATGAAAGAGCAGCAGGCGGTAGATGCAGATGTTGTGTTGTGTCTGTGGGTGTGTTATGTTTTGTCTATATTCTGAGGCCTGATATCACGATTTGGCGACTTCTTGGCGCACAGCACGGCAGTCGCATGGACTCTAGGGCGGGCCACAGGACGAAGCATCACTGGCTGTTGCTGTTGTCATTGTCATTGTCTTCTGTGCCGTTGGCCTCGGACATGTTCATCTTGCCCATGGACTGTCCCACGTGGTTGACCCCGACTCTGCGGGGAGGCATACGCTCGTTGATACGGTCTAGGCCCTTGGCCTCCTCGAAGCTGGCAATCTTATGCTGGGGAGAAAACCCACGGATGGCTGCAGGGAGGACAGGTAGGAGGAGAGAGAGGACATACAGGGGATCAGTATCACTGTATCATGATATAATTTATAACTGATAAACCTTGATTTTAAATCCTTTGAAATACCTCTTTGTGCACTCTCATATGAAAATGGTTAAACATAGCCTACAGTATATGCTTTTTACATAAAATATTATTGGGAAGTACCATACTTTGGCCTGAATGCAATAGGCTGTGTTTAGACAGGCAACCCAATTCTGATATTTATTTTCACTTATTGGTCTTTTGACCAATCAAATCAGCTCTGAAAAAGATCTGCTGTGAAAAGATCTGATGTGATTGGTCAAAATATCAATTAGTGGAAAAAAATATCAGAATTGGGCTAACCTAATGTAGCAGGCGTAAAAGAAACATACTGGTCTTGAGGAGAAGAAAAAAATAACTGTTGGGGGAGGATTTGAATAGATGTAATTGTGGACAGAGTGATATCAGAAACCTTGAGATATCCACAGGCTCATCTGAGAGAATGAGTCAACGACTCAGCACCCTCCTGTCCTGTACTAAAATGACACCCATGTTTACTAGAATTGCACCCTCCTTTACTAGAATTGCACCTTTGTTTACTAGAATGGCACCTTCCTTTAATAACTTAGACAAACTTCCCCTCGTGGAAGAGCACCCTTGTTTACTAGAATAGCACCCTTGTTTACGGTTGTTATAATTATGTATCATGAAGCCAACATGACATTACAGTACCAGTTGCATGACATAATCATGTCATACTCCATACATCGTCCTGTTAGTGTGTAAGTTCATGCCCATTCACTTAACCCTGTCGTGATGCAGGCAGTTGTTTAACTGCGGCTGTCAATTGCTGCATCATGACATTGTCAGGTCATTGTGAGAGCATCAGGTGTCCAGAGACTCCGGAGACGGAAGAGGAAGCGAGACATCTCACTCGCTCCTTTTTTATGGTTCATATACAGACAATGAACTAAGCAGACCAGACCCAGCTGCTAATGCATTGGTGCCTATGGGAGAGCCACCCCTTAAGCAGACCGGAACACTGACCAATTTTTTTCAACGGTAAATGGCCTGAGTGGGACTTCTTCATTTATTCACTATCTTTGGAGACTCTATTGTTCACATAGATGACACATCATGCTCATGATACCATTCAGTTGACTTCATGATGCATACTGTATTTCACCTTAGCTCTCGCCTGTGTCCTGTTCTCCCTGCATGCGATGCATCTTTGAACCAGATGGGGGTGGAAGATAAGCCAAATCCAAAAAATAAAAGAAGGAATCATGCCTGAGCATAAAAAGATACCTGAAACCATCATGCAGCTCTTGGTAGCACCTCACTTTGCATGGCTTTAATTACTTACATACAATAACAAATCCATGTGTTTATATTTATATGTGTTTACATGTGTGTGTTTGTATTTCTATGTAAGGTATTAAACTTGATCACACTTGTGAAAGGCTTTGTTTTTCCTGTGCACACCATGTAATTAATGTCAAATACATCTCTTGACACTTACATCATAACTGATATAGTTTAGATATTTACATTGACATCTCTTGTAATCAAGATACTGCAAAGTTCCGTGCTACCCATTCTAAATCCAACTGTCCCCCTGATATGTTGTTTAATGCAGGCTGAATATGTACTACTATTGTAACTGACGGGTAGTTGACCCAATGCATGTCCTGCAGGCCAGCCTGCTGAGAGGGGTGGGGTCGGGGACACAGCTTTACCTTCTCCGTCCTCAGTTTCTGTGTCGATGGCTTCGATGGCCTCGGTGGTGGCTGGGGGGGGGAAAGGAGGGGAGCGTGTTACTTCTGGCAAAGCCATGCAGATGCAGAATGCAGCCCCCGACGGTAGTTAGGCAGCTAGCTAGAGACCAGCGAGAGACCAGGAAGTGAGAGACGCATGTACCCCAGTAACACAGCCAGACTGAGTGGCCAGAGGCCTGGGGAACACCCTGGGGCTGGGCTTGAGAGACTCTTGAGGGCCACAGGACCTGACTGAACTCAACAGAGTAGAATGGTCTTGGAAATCCCAGACCTAGGTCTGGAACATTGGTAACATTGTGGGAGGCAGTTCTAGAGAGACTAGTAGTAGAAAGACACCTCATCCAGATTTTCAAAGGTCAACTCAATGGGAGTAAATACAGGTGAGATGACAGGTGAGGTGAGATGACAGGTGAGTTGAGATGACAGGTGAGATGAGATGACAGGTGAGTTGAGATGACAGGTGAGATGAGATGACAGGTGAGGTGAGATGAGATGACTGGTGGGGTGAGATGACAGGTGAGGTGAGATGACAGGTGAGATGAGATGACAGGTGAGTTGAGATGACAGGTGAGTTGAGATGACAGGTGAGATGAGATGACTGGTGGGGTGAGATGACAGGTGAGTTGAGATGACAGGTGAGATGAGATGACAGGTGAGGTGAGATGAGATGACTGGTGGGGTGAGATGACAGGTGAGTTGAGATGACAGGTGAGATGAGATGACAGGTGAGTTGAGATGACAGGTGAGATGAGATGACAGGTGAGGTGAGATGAGATGACTGGTGGGGTGAGATGACAGGTGAGTTGAGATGACAGGTGAGTTGAGATGACAGGTGAGGTGAGATGACAGGTGAGTTGAGATGACTGTCTCTCTCTCTCTCTAGTGTCGAGCTATAGCTAAAGGGGGCAGAATCTGCAGGCCTCCAGAGTCAAGGGTGGCTGCCCAAACCTGGGTCAGAAACAAAGGGACCAGAGGACGGATACGAAGACAAAGACCCAGGGAGAGAGAGAGAGCGATGGAGACTGTGACAAAGAAAAGAGTCACAGTGATAGAAAGAGGAACGGACAGACAGGGAGGGAAGGGAGGGAGGGAAGGAAGGAGGGATAAACAGCCCTGGCCTGGGCCTCTTCCTCACCACTCTGCAGGGTCTGTTTGCCCCCGGAGAGCACCCCGCTGGGCAGCATGCCAGTAGGAGTTAGACCCTTCAGCGTCAACACGTTCTCACTCTCCTCCCTGCGGGACACACGGAATAGCACCACACACAGGTCAGAGGACCACACACAGGTCAGAGGACCACACACAGGTCAGAGCACCACACACAGGTCAGAGGACCACACACAGGTCAGAGGACCACACACAGGTCAGAGGACATCCACACAGGTCACTCATGTACATTTATATTTACATTACATTTAAGTCATTTAGCAGACGCTCTTATCCAGAGCGACTTACAGTTAGTGAGTGCATACATTCTTTTTTATACTGGCCCCCTGTGGGAATCGAACCCACAACCCTGGCGTTGCAAACGCCATGCTCTACTGAGCTACATCCCTGCGTAGGCTTCTGGGGGGGGGCTTCTACTGTATATCCACTCTATTATAATAACTCTATATTCAGTGTTAGAGATGTGTTCAAGTGCAACAGCTACAGTAGAATGCGAGGTGGAGAACGTTCTCACCGAAGCACTTTGAACATCGTTGCCATTTTCCCAATGGCGCGGATCTTGTTCCTGATCACCTCCTTCCGAGCTGCAGCTGCGTTGGCTAGAAAGAGGCAGACGTCAGGAGTGAGTCTACGGGCCACGTTGAAATGATCCATTTACAATGCATTCGGAAAGTGTTCAGACCCCTTGACTTTTTCCACATTTTGTTACGTTACAGCCTTATTCTAAAATTGAATTAATTATTTTTTTACCTCATCAATCTACACACAATACCCCATAATGACAAAGCGAAAAAATTTTTTTAGAAATGTTTTCTAATTTAACATAAAACACATAAACACCTTATTTACATACGTATTCAGACCCTTTTGCTATGAGACTCAAAATTGAGCTCAAGTGCATCCTGTTTCCATTGATAATCCTTGAGATGTTTCTACAACTTGATTGGAGTCCACCTGTGGTAAATTCAATTGATTGGACATGATTTGGAAAGGCGCACACACACCTGTCCATATAAGGTCCCACAGTTGACAGTGCATGTCAGAGCAAAAACCAAGCCATGAGGTTGAAGGAATTGTCCGTAGAGCTCCAAGACAGGATTGTGTCGAGACACAGATCTGGGGAAGGGTACCAAACAATGTCTGCAGCATTGAAGGTCCCCAAGAACACAGTGGCCTCCATCATTCTTAAATGGAAGAAGTTTGGAACCACCAAGACTCTACCTAGAGCTGGCTGCCCTGCCAAACTGAGCAATCGGGGGAGAAGGGCCTTGGTCAGGGAGGTGACCAAGAACCCGATGGTCACTCTGAAAGAGCTCCATAGTTCCTCTGTGGAGATGGGAGAACCTTCTAGAAGGACAACCATCTCTGCAGCATTCCACCAATCAGGCTTTTATGGTAGAGTGGCCAGACGGAAGCCACTCCTCAGTAAAAGGCACATGACAGTGCGCTTGGAGTTTGCCAAAAAGCACCTAAAGGACTCAGACCATAAGAAACAAGATTCTCTGGTCTGATGAAACCAAGATTGAACTCTTTGGCCTGAATGACAAGCGTCACGTCTGAAGGAAATCTGGCACCATCCCTACAGTGAAGCATGGTGATGGCAGCATCATGCTGTGGGGATGTTTTTCAGCGGCAGGGACTGGGAGCCTTGTCAGGATCGAGGGAAAGATGAATGGAGCAATGTACAGAGAGATCCTTGATGAAAACCTGCTCCAGAGTGCTCAGGACCTCAGACTGGGGCGAAGGTTCACCTTCCAACAGGACAACGACCCTAAGCACACAGCCAAGACAACGCAGGAGTGGCTTCGGGACAAGTCTCTGAATGTCCTTGAGTGGCCCAGCCAGAGCCTGGACTTCAACCCGATCAAACATCTCTGGAGAGACCTGAAAATAGCTGTGCAGCGACACTCCCCATCCAACCTGACAGAGCTTGAGAGGCTCTGCAGAGAAGAGTGGGAGAAACTCCCCAAATTCAGGTGTGCCAAGCTTGTTGCGACATAGCAAGAAGACATCAAGGCTTTCATCGCTGCCAAAGGTGCTTCAACAAAGTACTGAGTAAAGGGTCTGAATACTTATGTAAATGTAATATTTCAGTTTTTTTATATTTAATACATTTGCAAAAATTTCAAAAAAACTGTTTTTGCTTAGTCATTATGGGGTATTGTGTGTAGATTGATGAGGTGGAAAAACAATTTAATCAATTTTATATTAAGGCTATAATGTAACAAAATGTGGAAAAAGTCAAGGGGTCTGAATACTTTCCGAATGCACTGTATATTCTTTACTGGTAATTAAATGAGCCCCTCATAACAAACAAAAACCCAGAGGTCATATAATGTACGAATACCATAATAATACATGTTCTTACTTATTTATAAGGACCTATGCCAGGGAGAGGAGTGTGAGACACTACAGTTCTAATGGACTCTTAACAGTACTGTATATCATCGACTCACCATCTAAGATCTCTTGGTCGTCTCCGTCATTCATGAGCTCGTCGTCAGAGCAGATGCTCAACACGTTCACCAGCATCTCTGTGACTGGAGAGGGGTCAAAGGTTATCAGATGAGGGCGCTGCTGTACATATTTGATTATGATAAAATGTAGCAAGAGGGTAAATATAGAAGAACACGGGTCATTGTTCATTATAAACTGGGTGTGTCGAGCCCTGAATGCTGATTGGCTGACAGCCATGGTATACCGCGGGTATGACAAAACATGTATTTTTACTGCTCTAATTACGTTGGTAACCAGTTTATAATAGCAATAAGGCACCTCGGGGGTTTGTGGTATATTGCCAATATACCACGGTTAAGGGCTGTACCAGGCACTCCGTGTTGCGTCATGCATAACAACAGCCTTTAGCCGTGGTATATTGTCCATATACCACACCCCCTCGTGCCTTATTGCTAAAGCATATCAGTCTGAGAGCATGGATGAGTCCTGCTGAACGTTTGTATTGACTAGCAAGTTAAGATGATTCTCACCACTCAGCTTGAACAGGATTAAAACAGCAGAACAGTGCAGCGTAGTCATCATTACACAAAGACATGTTCTACTAACGAATGGGAAAGGGTGGTGGCGGTACCTTTCTCCCCCACAAAAGGCAGGGACCAGGTGAACACGTCCATGAAGTTGGGCAGCCAGTAGGGATGAGGGGAGCAGTTGAACTGCCTGATGTTCATCACGTTATTTTCATACTTCAGTACTGCAGCTGTGGAGGGGGAAAAAAACACAAGGGTCATGTAAGGGTCATGTAAACATAAAAATGTCTACATCTACATGGATACACACATACTACACAAAACCTAGTAGGTTTAAAGAAACAACACAGTAAAAAATGACCATCAGTGTGTCGAGTGATACATTCATCACGCTGTACATCACTAATGCCGTGGAATTCTCCATTTTGAGCCCACTCCTATATCAATGGCGCAGCATGCGTTATTTTGCTGCAAGCATATGCATGAAAATAAGTTTGAAATCCTGTCAATTCCCAAGACGGCATTGTTTTTTCCATCTCACACCAACGATTCATGCCTCCAGTTGCGGACAGAAAACGGAGCATACGATGTGCTTCTTCTGCAGACATATTCACAGTGACTGAAAGGACCAAAGAAGGTGCTTTTGAAGAAAAATATTTTGGGAAAAAAATGCATGTCTTTGAAACAGCAGTGGTTGATGGGAGCTAGCTCTAGGATAATTATGACTCTGTTTCAAAGACATGCTTTTTTTTCTCCAAAATATTTTTCTTCAAAAGCACCTTCTTTGGTCCTTTCAGTCACTGTGAATATGTCTGCAGAAGAAGCACATCGTATGCTCCGTTTTCTGTCCGCAACTGGAGGCATGAATCGTTGGTGTGAGATGGAAAAAACAATGCCGTCTTGGGAATTGACAGGATTTCAAACTTATTTTCTTCCACTATATACAGTATAAGCATGATATGAGTTTAGTCTCTTGACAAACAGATGCTACAGGAAGGAGCCTTTTTACTCAAAGAGGTAACAGAATCCATGACATCAAACAAATAACTTTTCTAAAAAATATATATATATACAAAAATACATCTGTATAAAACAATAATCTATCAAATTACAAACAGAGCAGAGGTCTAATTATACACGGGCTCTTCAGAGTGGCCTGAAGATAGTAGGCTGGAGCAACATTCATAGTCTTATGGGGGTACACACCTTGATATGTGTTTGTGTGGGTGTGTGAGAGAGAGACTGAAACAGAGATATAAACAGACAGAGACAGAGACAGAGGAAGAGACATAGCGACAGACAGAGAGAGAAAGAGAGAGCAACAGAGCGAGAGAGAAACAGAGGCACAGGAAGACAGGCAGAGAGAGAAAGAGACAGATTAGCAGAGACAGACAGAGAGACAGAGACAGACAGAGAAAAAGACATAGCGACAGACAGGGAGAGAAAGACACAGAGACAGAAACAGAGGAAGAGACAGAAACAGAAACAGAGGAAGAGACAGACAGAAACAGAGACAGAAACAGAGGAAGAGACAGAGACAGAAACATAGGAAGAAACAGAGACAGAAACAGAGGAAGAGACAGACAGAAACAGAGACAAAAACAGAGGAAGAGACAGAAACAGAGACAGAAACAGAGATAGAAACAGAAACAGAAACCGAGGAAGAGACAGAGACAGAGACAGAGACAAAAACAGAAACAGAGATAGAAACAGAAACAGAGGAAAAGAGACAGAAACAGAGACAGAAACAGAGATAGAAACAGAAACCGAGGAAGAGACAGAGACAGAGACAGAAACAGAAACAGAGACAGAGACAGAGACAGAGACAGAAACAGAGACAGAGACAGAGACAAAAACAGAAACAGAGGAAGAGACAGAGACAGAAACATAGACAGAGACAGAAACATAGGAAGAGACAGAGACAGAAACAGAAACAGAAACATAGGAAGAGACAGAAACAGAGACAGAGGAAGAACAGAGACAGAAACAGAGGAAGAGACAGAGACAGAAACAGAGGAAGAGACAGAGACAGAAACAGAGGAAGAGACAGAGACAGAAACAGAGGAAGAGAGAGAAACAGAGAGGAAGAGACAGAAACAGAAACAGAGACATAAACGTAGGAAGAGACAGACAGAAACAGAGACAGAAACAGAAACAGAGGAAGAGACAGAGACAGAAACATAGGAAGAAACAGAGACAGAGATAGAAACTGAAACAGAGGAAAAGAGACAGAAACAGAGATAGAAACAGAAACAGAAACCGAGGAAGAGACAGAGACAGAGACAGAAACAGAAACAGAGACAGAGACAGAGACAGAGAAAGAGAAAGAGACAGAAACAGAGACAGAGACAGAGACAGAGACAGAGACAAAAACAGAAACAGAGGAAGAGACAGAGACAGAAACAGAGACAGAGACAGAAACATAGGAAGAGACAGAGACAGAAACAGAGACAGAAACATAGGAAGAGACAGAAACAGAGACAGAAACAGAGGAAGAGACAGAGACAGAAACAGAGGAAGAGACAGAGACAGAAACAGAGGAAGAGACAAAAACAGAGGAAGAGACAGAGACAGAAACAGAAACAGAAACAGACAGAAACAGAGACAGAGACAGAAACAGAAACAGAAACAGAAACAGAGACAGAAACAGAGGAAGAGACAGAGACAGAAACAGAGGAAGAGACAGAAACAGAGGAAGAGACAGAAACAGAGACAGAGACAGAAACAGAGGAAGAGACAGAGACAGAAACAGAAACAGAGACATAAACGTAGGAAGAGACAGACAGAAACAGAGACAGAAACAGAAACAGAGGAAGAGACAGAGACAGAAACATAGGAAGAAACAGAGACAGAGATAGAAACAGAAACAGAGGATGAGAGACAGAAACAGAGACAGAAACAGAGGAAGAGACAGAGACAGAAACAGAGACAGAAACAGAGGAAGAGACACAGAGACCGAAACAGAGGAAGAGACAGAGACAGAAACAGAGACAGAAACAGAGACAGACACAGATGAAGAGACAGAGACAGAAACAGAGACAGAAACAGAGGAAGAGACACAGAGACCGAAACAGAGACAGAAACAGAGACAGAAACATAGGAAGAGACAGAAACAGAGACAGAAACAGAAACAGAAACAGAGGAAGAGACAGAGACAGAAACAGAGACAGAGACAGAGACATAAACATAGGAAGAGACAGAGACAGAAACAGAGACAGAGACAGAAACAGAAACAGAAACAGAAACAGATACAGAAACAGAAACAGAGAAAGAAACAGAGGAAGAGACAGAAACAGAGACAGAAACAGAAACAGAGACAGAAACAGACATAGAAACAGAGACAGAAACAGAGGAAGAGACAGAGACAGAGGAAGAGACAGAGACAGAAACAGAGACAGAAACATATGAAGAGACAGAAACAGACACAGAAACAGGACATAGAAACAGAGACAGAAACAGAGGAAGAGACAGAGACAGAGGAAGAGACAGAGACAGAAACAGAAACAGAGACAGAAACATAGGAAGAGACAGAAACAGACACAGAAACAGACATAGAAACAGAGACAGAAACAGAGGAAGAGACAGAGACAGAGGAAGAGACAGAGACAGAAACAAAGGAAGAGACAGAGACAGAAACAGAGGAAGAGACAGAGACAGAAACATAGGAAGAGAGAGACAGAAACAGAGACAGAGACAGAAACAGAGACAGAAACAGAAACATAGGAAGAGTGAGACAGAAACAGAGACAGAGACAGAAACAGAGACAGAAACAGAAACATAGGAAGAAACAGAGACAGCGATAGAAACAGAAACAGAAACAGAGGAAGAGAGACAGAAACAGAGACAGAAACAGAGGAAGAGACAGAGACAGAAACAGAGACAGAAACAGAGACAGAAACAGAGGAAGAGACAAAAACAGAGGAAGAGACAGAGACAGAAACAGAAACAGAAACAGACAGAAACAGAGACAGAGACAGAAACAGAAACAGAAACAGAGACAGAAACAGAGGAAGAGACAGAGACAGAAACAGAGGAAGAGACAGAAACAGAGGAAGAGACAGAAACAGAGACAGAGACAGAGACAGAGACAGAAACAGAGGAAGAGACAGAGACAGAAACAGAAACAGAGACATAAACGTAGGAAGAGACAGACAGAAACAGAGACAGAAACAGAAACAGAGGAAGAGACAGAGACAGAAACATAGGAAGAAACAGAGACAGAGATAGAAACAGAAACAGAGGATGAGAGACAGAAACAGAGACAGAAACAGAGGAAGAGACAGAGACAGAAACAGAGACAGAAACAGAGGAAGAGACACAGAGACCGAAACAGAGGAAGAGACAGAGACAGAAACAGAGCAGAAACAGAGACAGACACAGATGAAGAGACAGAGACAGAAACAGAGACAGAAACAGAGGAAGAGACACAGAGACCGAAACAGAGACAGAAACAGAGACAGAAACATAGGAAGAGACAGAAACAGAGACAGAAACAGAAACAGAAACAGAGGAAGAGACAGAGACAGAAACAGAGACAGAGACAGAGACAGAAACATAGGAAGAGACAGAGACAGAAACAGAGACAGAGACAGAGACAGAAACAGAAACAGAAACAGATACAGAAACAGAAACAGAGAAAGAAACAGAGGAAGAGACAGAGACAGAAACAGAGACAGAAACAGAAACAGAGACAGAAACAGACATAGAAACAGAGACAGAAACAGAGGAAGAGACAGAGACAGAGGAAGAGACAGAGACAGAAACAGAAACAGAGACAGAAACATAGGAAGAGACAGAAACAGACACAGAAACAGACATAGAAACAGAGACAGAAACAGAGGAAGAGACAGAGGAAGAGACAGAGACAGAAACAGAGGAAGAGACAGAGACAGAAACAGAGGAAGAGACAGAGACAGAAACATAGGAAGAGAGAGACAGAAACAGAGACAGAGACAGAAACAGAGACAGAAACAGAAACATTAGAGAGACAGAAACAGAGACAGAGACAGAAACAGAGACAGAAACAGAAACATAGGAAGAAACAGAGACAGCGATAGAAACAGAAACAGAAACAGAGGAAGAGAGACAGAAACAGAGACAGAAACAGAGGAAGAGACAGAGACAGAAACAGAGACAGAAACAGAAACATAGGAAGAGACACAGAGACCGAAACAGAGGAAGAGACAGAGACAGAAACAGAGACAGACACAGAGGAAGAGACAGAGACAGAAACAGAGACAGAAACATAGGAAGAGACAGAAACAGAGACAGAAACAGAGACAGAAACAGAGGAAGAGACCGAGACAGAAACAGAGACAGAGACAGAGACAGAGACAGAAACAGAAACAGAAACAGAGACAGAAACATAGGAAGAGACAGAAACAGAGACAGACACATAGGAAGAGACAGAAACATAGGAAGAGACAGAAATAGAGACAGAAACAGAGACAGAAACAGAAACAGAAACAGAGGAAGAAACAGAGACAGAAACAGAGACAGAGACAGAAACAGAAACAGAAACAGAAACAGAAACAGAGACAGAGACAGAGACAGAAACAGAGGAAGAGACAGAGACAGAAACAGAGACAGAGACAGAAACATAGGTAGAGAAAAAAAACAGACACAGAAACAGAGACAGAAACAGAGGAAGAGACAGAGACAGAGGAAGAGACAGAGACAGAAACAGAGGAAGAGACAGAGACAGAAACAGAGGAAGAGACAGAGACAGAAACAGAGGAAGAGACAGAGACAGAAACAGAGACAGAAACAGAGGAAGAGACAGAGAGAAACAGAAACAGAGACAGAGACAGAAACAGAGACAGAAACAGAGGAAGAGACAGAGACAGAAACAGAGACAGAAACAGAGACAGAAACAGAGGAAGAGACAGAGACAGAGGAAGAGACAGAGACAGAAACAGAGGAAGAGACAGAGACAGAAACATAGGAAGAGAGAGACAGAAACAGAGATAGAAACAGAAACAGAGGAAGAGACAGACAGAAACAGAGACAGAGACAGAAACAGAGACAGAAACAGAAACAGAGAAAGAGAGAGACAGAAACAGAGAAGAAACAGAGAAAGAGACAGAGGAATAGACAGAGGCAGAGAAAGAGACAGAAACAGAGGAAGAGACAGAAACAGAGGAAGAGACAGACAGAGACAGAAACAGAGGAAGAGAGAGACAGAAACAGAGACAGAAACAGAGGAAGAGACAGAGACAGAAACAGAGACAGAAACATAGGAAGAGACAAAACAGAGACAGAACAGAGACAGAAACAGAGGAAGAGACAGAGACAGAAACAGAGGAAGCAGACAGAGACAGAAAAGGAAGAAACAGAAACAGAGACAGAAACAGAGGAATAGACAGAGACAGAGACAGAGACAGAGACAGAAACAGAAACATAGACAGAAACAGAGGAAGAGACGAACAGAGACAGAAACAGAGACAGAGACAGAGACAGAAACATGGGAAGAGAGAGACAGAAACAGAGACAGAAACAGAAACAGAAACAGAAACAGAGGAAGAGACAGAGACAGAAACAGAGACTGAAACAGAGACAGAAACATAGGAAGAGACAGAGACAGAAACAGAGAAAGAGACAGAAACAGAAACAGAGGAAGAGACAGAGACAGAGGAAGAGACAGAGACAGAAACAGAGGAAGAGACAGAGACAGAAACAGAGGAAGAGACAGAGACAGAAACATAGGAAGAGAGAGACAGAAACAGAGACAGAGACAGAAACAGAGACAGAAACAGAAACATAGGAAGAGTGAGACAGAAACAGAGACAGAGACAGAAACAGAGACAGAAACAGAAACATAGGAAGAAACAGAGACAGCGATAGAAACAGAAACAGAAACAGAGGAAGAGAGACAGAAACAGAGACAGAAACAGAGGAAGAGACAGAGACAGAAACAGAGACAGAAACAGAGACAGAAACAGAGGAAGAGACAAAAACAGAGGAAGAGACAGAGACAGAAACAGAAACAGAAACAGACAGAAACAGAGACAGAGACAGAAACAGAAACAGAAACAGAGACAGAAACAGAGGAAGAGACAGAGACAGAAACAGAGGAAGAGACAGAAACAGAGGAAGAGACAGAAACAGAGACAGAGACAGAGACAGAGACAGAAACAGAGGAAGAGACAGAGACAGAGACAGAAACAGAAACAGAGACATAAACGTAGGAAGAGACAGACAGAAACAGAGACAGAAACAGAAACAGAGGAAGAGACAGAGACAGAAACATAGGAAGAAACAGAGACAGAGATAGAAACAGAAACAGAGGATGAGAGACAGAAACAGAGACAGAAACAGAGGAAGAGACAGAGACAGAAACAGAGACAGAAACAGAGGAAGAGACACAGAGACCGAAACAGAGGAAGAGACAGAGACAGAAACAGACAGAAACAGAGACAGACACAGATGAAGAGACAGAGACAGAAACAGAGACAGAAACAGAGGAAGAGACACAGAGACCGAAACAGAGACAGAAACAGAGACAGAAACATAGGAAGAGACAGAAACAGAGACAGAAACAGAAACAGAAACAGAGGAAGAGACAGAGACAGAAACAGAGACAGAGACAGAGACAGAAACATAGGAAGAGAGAGACAGAAACAGAGATAGAAACAGAAACAGAGGAAGAGACAGACAGAAACAGAGACAGAGACAGAAACAGAGACAGAAACAGAAACAGAGGAAGAGAGAGACAGAAACAGAGGAAGAAACAGAGAAAGAGACAGAGGAATAGACAGAGGCAGAGGAAGAGACAGAAACAGAGGAAGAGACAGAAACAGAGGAAGAGACAGACAGAGACAGAAACAGAGGAAGAGAGAGACAGAAACAGAGACAGAAACAGAGGAAGAGACAGAGACAGAAACAGAGACAGAAACATAGGAAGAGACAGAAACAGAGACAGAACAGAGACAGAAACAGAGGAAGAGACAGAGACATAAACAGAGGAAGTGTCAGAGACAGAAACAGAGGAAGAGACAGAAACAGAAACAGAGGAAGAGAGAGACAGAAACAGAGACAGAAACAGAGGAATAGACAGAGACAGAGACAGAGACAGAGACAGAAACAGAAACATAGACAGAAACAGAGGAAGAGACAGAAACAGAGACAGAAACAGAGACAGAGACAGAGACAGAAACATGGGAAGAGAGAGACAGAAACAGAGACAGAAACAGAAACAGAAACAGAAACAGAGGAAGAGACAGAGACAGAAACAGAGACTGAAACAGAGACAGAAACATAGGAAGAGACAGAGACAGAAACAGAGAAAGAGACAGAAACAGAAACAGAGGAAGAGACAGAGACAGACACAGAAAGAGACAGAAAGATGCAGAGACAGAGCGAGAGAGGCAGAGACATAGCGACAGACACAGAGAGAAAGAAACAGAGACAGACACAGAAAGAGACAGAGGCACAGGACAGCGACAGACAGACAGAGAAAGGAGATGAGACGATCAACCATTAGGTGCCCTTCTTGAGCCCCAGAAGTGAAGTGTTCCATCATGAGATATAAAGCTAGCTACATAGAGATAGTCAGCCTTACCGACAGTCCCTCCAACGCTCTCACTATGTCCCACTATCCATCTCCACCAAGCCACATATTGAACACCACTCACCAACACATATATGATCCAACATACATTCACTACGTACAGTAAGGGAAAAAAGTATTTGATCCCCTGCTGATTTTGTACGTTTGCCCACTGACAAAGAAATGATCAGTCTATAATTTTAATGGTAGGTTTATTTGAACAGTGAGAGACAGATATTTTTTAAAATAATTTAAAAAACGCATGTCAAAAATGTTATAAATTGATTTGCATTTTAATGAGGGAAATAAGTATTTGACCCCCTCTCAATCAGAAAGATTTCTGGCTCCCAGGTGTCTTTTATACAGGTAACGAGCTGAGATTAGGAGCACACTCTTAAAGGGAGTGCTCCTAATCTCAGCTTGTTACCTGTATAAAAGACACCTGTCCACAGAAGCAATCAATCAATCAGATTCCAAACTCTCCACCATGGCCAAGACCAAAGAGCTCTCCAAGGATGTCAGGGACAAGATTGTAGACCTACACAAGGCTGGAATGGGCTACAAAACCATCGGCAAGCAGCTTGGTGAGAAGGTGGCAAGAGTTGGTGCGATTATTCGCAAATGGAAGAAACGCAAAATAACTGTCAATCTCCCTCGGCCTGGGGTTCCATGCAAGATCTCACCTCGTGGAGTTGCAATGATCATGAGAACGGTGAGGAATCAGCCCAGAACTACACGGGAGGATCTTGTCAATGATCTCAAGGCAGCTGGGACCATAGTCACCAAGAAAACAATTGGTAACACACTATGCCGTGAAGGACTGAAATCCTGCAGCGCCCGCAAGGTCCCCCTGCTCAAGAAAGCACATATACATGCCCATCTGAAGTTTGCCAATGAACATCTGAATGATTCAGAGGAGAACTGGGTGAAAGTGTTGTGGTCAGATGAGACCAAAATCGAACTCTTTGGCATCAACTCAACTCGCCGTGTTTGGATGAGGAGGAATGCTGCCTATGACCCCAAGAACACCATCCCCACCATCAAAACATGGAGGTGGAAACATTATGCTTTGGGGGTGTTTTTCTGCTAAGGGGACAGGACAACTTCACCGCATCAAAGGGACAATGGACGGGGCCATGTACCGTCAAATCTTGGGTGAGAACCTCCTTCCCTCAGCCAGGGCATTGAAAATGGGTTGTGGATGGGTATTCCAGCATGACAATGACCCAAAACACACGGCCAAGGCAACAAAGGAGTGGCTCAAGAAGAAGCACATTATGGTCCTGGAGTGGCCTAGCCAGTCTCCAGACCTTAATCCCATAGAAAATCTGTGGGGGGAGCTGAAGGTTCGAGTTGCCAAACGTCAGCCTCGAAACCTTAATGACTTGGAGAAGATCTGCAAAGAGGAGTGGGACAAAATCCCTCCTGAGATGTGTGCAAACTACAAGAAACGTCTGACCTCTGTGATTGCCAACAAGGGTTTTGCCACCAAGTACATGTTTTGCAGAGGGGTCAAATACTTATTTCCCTCATTAAAATGCAAATCAATTTATAAAATTTTTGACATGCATTTTTCTGGATTTTTTTGTTGTTATTCTGTCTCTCACTGTTCAAATAAACCTACCATTAAAATTATAGAATTATCATTTCTTTGTCAGTGGGCAAACGCACAAAATCAGCAGGGGATCAAATACTTTTTTCCCTCACTGTATATACTAGTTCACATAGACTCATACGTTAACACTACAAATACATACCCTTATATATCCAATATATAAACAATATAGAAATATACATAAACAGTACCAGTCAAAAGTTTGGACACACGTACTCGTTCAAGGGTTTTTCTTTATTTTTACTATTTTCTACATTGTAGAATAACAGTGAAGACATCAAAACTATGAAATAACACATGAAATCATGTAGTAACCAAAAAAAAGTTAAACAAATCAAAATATATTTTAGATTTTAGATTCTTCAAAGTAGCCACCCTTTGCCTTGATGACAGCTTTGCACACACTTGGCATTCTCTCAAGCAGCTTCATGATGTAGTATGCTTTTCCAACAGTGTTGAAGGAGTTCCCGTATATGCTGAGCACTTGTTGGCTGCTTTTCCTTCACTCTGCAGTCCAACTCATCCCAAACCATCTCAATTGGGTTGAGGTCGGGTGATTGTGGAGGCCAGGTCATCTGATGCAGCACTCCATCACTCTCCTTCTTGGTCAAATAGCCCTTACACAGCCTGGAGGTGTGTTTTGGGTCATTGTCCTGTTGAAAAACAAATGATAGTCCCACTAAGCGCAAACCAGATGGGATGGCGTATCGCTGCAGAATGCTGTGTAACCATGCTGGTTAAGTGTGCCTTGAATTCTAAATAAATCACAGACAGTGTCACCAGCAAAGCACCATCACACCTCCTACTCCATGCTTCACAGTGGGAACCACACATGCGGAGATCATCCGTTCACCTACTATGTGTCCTCACAAAGACACGGCGGTTGGAACCAAAAATCTCAAATTTGGACTCATCAGACCAAAGGACAGATTTCCAACGGTCTAATGTCCATTGCTCGTGTTTCTTGGCCCAAGCAAGTCTCTTCTTCTTATTGGTGTCCTTTAGTAGTCGTTTCTTTGCAGCAATTCGACCATGAAGGCCTGATTCACGCAGTCTCCTCTGAACAGTTGATGTTGAGATGTGTCTGTTACTTTAACTCTGTGAAGCATTTATTTGGGCTGCAATCTGAGGTGCAGTTAAGTGCCGATTTCTGAGGCTGGTAACTCTAATGAACTTATCCTCTGTAGCAGAGGTAACTCTGGGTCTTCTTTTCCTGTGGCGGTCCTCATGAGAGCCATTTTCATCATAGCGCTTGATGGTTTTTGCGACTGCACTTGAAGAAACTTTCAAAGTTTTTGAAGTTTTCCGGATTGACTGACCTTCATGTCTTAAAGTAATGATGGACTGTCCTTTATTTTTGCTTATTTGAGCTGTTCTTGCCATAATATGGACTTGGTATTTTACCAAATAGGACTATCTTCTGTATACCACCCCTACCTTGTCACAACACAACTGATTGGCTCAAACGCATTAAGAAGGAAAGAAATTCCACAAATTAACTTTTAACAAGGCACACCTATTAATTGAAATGCATTCCAGGTGACTACCTCATGAAGCTGGTTGAGAGAATGCCAAGAGTGTGCAAAGCTGTCATCAAGGCAAAGGGTGGCTACTTTGAAGAATCTCAAAGATAAAATATATTTTGATTTGTTTAACACTTTTTTGGTTACTACATGATTCCATATGTGTTATTTCATAGTTTTGTTGTCTTCACTATTATTCTACAATGTATAAAATAGTAAAAAAATAAAGAAAAACCCTTGAATGAGTAGGTGTGTCCAAACTTTTGACTGGTAGTGTATATAAAAACTACATGGAGCAGATAGACTGACCTTTGTTGTTGTAAACGTCAAGGTAGTTTGGCGCTGAGAAGATGGTGATGAGGGAGGGAAAGCCGGTAGTCTGGCTCTTCCGGTACATCCGGTAGCTATAGGACACCCACAGATAGAGAGTGGGAGGTGTTTTCAGATTAATCATCTGGATGAATCATGAATCGTATGAAAGCTATTGAAAGTGTGTGTGTGTGTGTGTGGGGGGGGAGAGAGCGAGAGAGCGAAGAGAGAGAGAGAGAGAGAGAGAGAGAGAGAGAGAGAGAGAGAGAGAGTACATACCCAGCATCTTGTGCTTCATGTGCTCGGATAACTGATAATAAGTTATTGTTCTGTAGGAACTCACATACAGCTGGATAACTGCACAGCAGAAAAAGGAGAAAGGGTTTTGGGATGGCATATTTAAATTCACACTGTTTGATACATATCACAGAGCAACACAGCTAGCACTGACCCATGGAACTGAAAAACATGCAGAATACATAAGTATTGTGTAACAGCGCATAGCTGAATACACAGTGGCAAAACGTTATATGACTATATTACAGTCACGAAACAGAGAATACAATATGATATCCCTGGTCCAGCCACAGAGTAGAACATTGACATTGTCCTACAACACAACAAAACAGTGCAGAGCATCAGCAGGCGTCAGTGTGTTGTTATCAGAGCACTGCTCAGTATGATGTAAGACAGAGCAGCCCATCCCAGCCCATCCCACGGCTCCCAGTTCTCCCAAAGCAACCTTATGCCACTCACTGGGCTCAAAAACACAACAAACCATGTCAGCTATTATTTGACTGCTAACTGGCTGTCAGTTCTACCCTGACAGGAAATGTGTGAGGATTGGTACATAACCCCATTCTTTAAGCAAACTGTTAACAAGATGGCCTGTTTGTCAGCATTGTTCACTCCTTCCCTTCCATCTCTTCCTCTTCCTATCACTTGCTCCAGTTTGGGCTGGAGGAGTGGGTTGTCATAGCAACAGCTCATTGCAGAGCCCCAGGGGGATTGTGGGATAGATGGCAGTGTTGAGCTGATACTGGCCCCTGCCCGGACTCTTGCTTTACACCCACGATGCATTTCAACCGCCTGGCTTGGAGTAGGAGGTCCCTATGTCTACTCCCCCTCTCATCTCCTCTACATTACTCTCCTTTAACCCCACAACCCCCACCTGCTGTCTCTAATGTATCACCCCTCTGTATCTCACTCCGTCCTGCTGATTCAGATAGAGATACAGTTTCAGCTAAAGCTTGATTCCATTCCAATTCCTGAAGGAATTGTGAGCTTAACAGATGCTACATAAACCCAGAATGTGTATATGGTTATATAATCGTATAGTCAAATCTATTTCGTGATGAACAGAAAAAAGAGACACTACGATCACCATGATCATAACACAAAATTATCAGATTCATAAAATAACAGGATAACAATGGTTATGAAAAAATGGAATGCAAATGCTTACGACTCAAGCTCACATATTGATTGGCCCGAATGTGCATCGTTTTTTAATCCATGGCTCAGTTGGTCAGAGGAGGGGGTCTACTCATATCTGTGTCAGATTTGGCTCCTGGGGCGTTTCTCTTGACCAGTGTATTGGTAAAACCTTCAGGTGCTGAAACTTTAGGGTTACAGGGTGACTGATGAGAAGCATTACAGAGACGTTCCCTGAAGACACTATTAAAACCCCTCACTGACAAACCAGGCCATAGGCCTTTTCACCTCACCATATGAAAACAAGCTCAGTCCACCACTTAACAACATGGATGCCGGGTGGGACTACATAAAGTGTCTTGTGGCTGTCCGATAGTTCCCTTAATGTATTACTGTGGTCAGTCAGAATGATACAGCACACATAAACATGGACATAAGCCAGCTGAGATCCATCTACGCCACCTACTATCACCAATGATACCATATGCCCCCTCACAAACTGACTGACCAATGCCCTGAGAGGTGCACTTGTTTCTGTGTGTAACTGCATCTAATGAGGATGTGTTAACCTAAGACAGCCATGCATTGTACCAACATCTCCACCCATCCCAGGGCCACCCCTAGCTTTTTGGGGGCCCAAAGCAAGATTTGGTTGCCCCTGTAGTTCTAAACATGTTGCCATGACTTATGCCATGTTTATATGATATCTGAGTGAGAGTGACTAACAAAATCAATGTGGGCCCCCTGGGGGTCAGGGCCCATGGGCACTTGCCCAGTTGGTAATTTGGTGATAGGTTTAGATACAGTGGGGTCCAAAATGATTGACACCCTTAATAAAGATGAGCAATTATGACTGTATGCTCATAAAATTGGGAAATTATATTATTTTATACTAATATAATTGCTCAGAGAAAGATATTCTGTTTATGAAGAAAGAAAAAACCCTCAAAGGTAGTGTTCAAAATTAGACACCCTTAACGACTCTTATAAATAAAGTAGTCAAAAGTCTAGTATTTGGTCCCATATTCGCACGCAATGATTACATCAAGCTTGTGACTCTACAAACTTGTTGGATGCATTTTGCAGTTAGTTTTGGTTGTATTGGTTGTATTTGTGCCCAATAGAAATGAATGGTAAATCTTGTATTGTGTCATTTTGGAGTCACTTTTATTGTAAATAAGAATATAATATGTTTCTAAACACTTCTACATTCATGTGGATGCTACCATGATTATGGATAATCCTGAATGAATTGTGAATAATGATGAGAGAGAAAGTTACAGAGGGTCAATGATCATATCCCCAAGACATGCTAACCTCCCCTTTTATTGGTAATGGTTAGAGGTTAGCATGTCTTGAAGTGTTTAGAAACATATTATATTCTTATTTGCAATAAAAGTGACTCCAAAATGACACAATACATTATTTACCATTAATTTCTAAAGGACACAAAATAATCTGAACCACAACCAAAACAAACTTTAAATGCATCCAACAAGTTTGAAGAGTCACAAGCTTGATGTAGTCACTGCGTGCTAGGAATATGGGACCAAATACTAAACTTTTAACTACTTTATTTCTAAGAATATTTAGGTGTATCAATTTTGACCCCTACCTTTTTGAGGAAAAAAGTATTACTTGTTAAACAAAATATTTTTCTCTGAGCAATTGTATTAGTATAATATTATATAGCATACAGAATTTGAATTATTTATTTTATACAGTCATTATAGCTCATCTTTATCAAGGGTCTCAATAATTTTGGACCCCACTGGCTAGACTATCTTACCTAGCAATCTAAAAATGTTTAGCTGACATGGGCTAATTGAGTGACTGACATAAAAAGTGAGTTTATTTCCAAAACTCTATATCCACCAATTTTTCACATTTGTGTTTTTTTTCATCAGAAATGATTGCTTATGGGTACCTTCATGTGTGTGTAAAATATTACTGTTCTCATATTTTTAATTAATAGATTTGAGATGTGTATGAAAAGTTTTTTTTTTGCTAAACGCGATACATCCATTGTTTAGCTGGAATGTAATGTTCATATCCTGTATATTTGAATGTGATATGGTTGTCTCACCTAGCTATCTTAAGATGAATGCACTAAGTAAGTCGCCCTGGGTAAATGTCATATGTACACTCCCGGTCAAAAGTTTTAGAACACCTACTCATTCAAGGGTTTTTCTTTGTTTTTACTATTTTCTACATTGTAGAATAATAGTGAAGACATCAAAACTATGAAAAAAAAGTGTGCAAAGCTGTCATCAAAGCAAAGGGTGGCTATTTGAAGAATCTCAAATATAAAATATATTTTGATTTGTTTAACACTTTTTTGGTTACTACATGATTCCATATGTGTTATTTCATAGTTTTGATGTCTTCACTATTATTCTACAATGTAGAAAATAGTAAAAAATAATGAAAAACCCTTGAATGAGTAGGTGTTCTAAAACTTTTGACCGGGAGTGTAAATGTTTTACATACATATCTCATATTACTGTACTGAATTATTATTTAAAATGTGTTAAATAAATATTGGTGTCACAAATCTATTATTGGTACATTTATTTATAAAAAATGTCGTTATTTGTTACATTTGACCGTGTAAAACCTAGCAGTACTACTTATTTCTCTGAGAGTGAGGCAGCTATATAACATTTTGCAAAAACAAACATGAATATTTGTCTCTCTGAAATGAAACCATCAAGTGATAGATTTTAAACAAATACAGGTCTGTCATTGAACAACCCCATGCCATGATTAGAGAGTGAAAAAACACACCAATCTCTTTCATAATTTCTTTAAACAATAAAAATGAATTTACCAACATTTCTGAAAATGGACATAGCGTTTTGAAATGAAACTCTTCAATTGGAAACCTGCTGATGCAATACCACATTTTTAAATTGCACATTATGTATTCTACTTTTCTAACTCTCCAAACTAAGTTGAGACCCAGATCGAGTTTATTTTTTTGGGGTCGGGGGCCCCCTAGCGGCTTTGGGGCACAGCAGTCTACGCGCAGTAGTCTGTAGTCTGTGTATAGGCAGAGGTTGAGCTGACCCATCCCATCCTGCCGCCAACCCCTCTACCCCTCCCCACAGCCACTGCCATCCACAGCCCCATCAAAGGTTAATCAGCGTGTGAAATATTTAAGTGTTAGAAGGTTTACGCAAGAAATATCTTTAAGGAATACCTGGGATAGGATAAAGTAATCATTCTACCCCCCCCCAAAAAAAATAAAAATAAAAATAAAAATAAAAAATAAAAAATAATAATAATTTGGAAAGTGGTTATCCCACTGGCTATAGGGTGAATGCACCAATTTGTAAGTCGCTCTGGATAAGAGCGTCTGCTAAATGACGTAAATGTGCCCTTGAGCAAGGCACTTAACCCTAATTGCTCCTGTAAGTCGCTCTGGATAAGAGCGTCTGCTAAATGACTAAAATGTAAAATGTAAATGTAAATAAAAACAACAGAATAACGGCCGTGCCCTGAGCTCCTGGAGAGCCTACTGTATGAAGCCCATAGATCCAGGGCTTTCCACCCAAATTCCCTCGGCACCCAGAATGTAGGTCAGGGCAGCGGCTGCATCTCACACAGACATGACATACACTATTGCTTACAGGATACAGAGCCGAGGCAACACAGATGCACATAGGTGGTGTGTATTTACAGTGCATTCGGAAAGTATTCAGACCCCTTCACTTTTTCCACATTTTGTTACGTTACAGCCTTATTCTAAAATGGATTTTTTTTAAAGAATCCATCATCAATCTACACACAATACCACATAATGACAAAGCGAAAACAGGTTTTTAGAAATGTTAGCAAATGTATAAAAAATAAAAAACAGAAATACCTTATTTACATAAGTATTCAGACCCTTTGCTATGAGACTCGAAATTGAGCTCAGGTGCATCCTGTTTCCATTGATCATCCTTCAGATGTTTCTACAACTTGATTGGAGTCCACCTGTGGTAAATTCAACTGATTGGATATGATTTGGAAAGGCACACAGTTGACAGTGCATGTCAGAGCAAAAACCAAGCCATGAGGTCGAAGCAATTGTCCGTAGAGCTCCGAGACAGGATTGTGTCGAGGCACAGATCTGGGGAAGGGTTCCAAAAAATGTCTGCTGCATTGAAGGTCCCCAAGAACACAGTGGCCTCCATCATTCTTAAATGGAAGAAGTTTGGAACCACCAAGACTCATCCTAGAGCTGGCCGCCCGGCCAAACTGAGCAATCTGGGGAGAAGGGCCTTGGTCAGGGAGGTGAACAAGAACCCAATGGTCACTCTGACAAAGCTCCAGAGTTCCTCTGTGGAGATGGGAGAACTTTCCAGAAGGACAACCATCTCTGCAGCACTCAACCAATCAGGCCTTTATGATAGAGTGCCCAGATGGAAGCCACTCCTCAGTAAAAAGCACATGACAGCCCGCTTGGAGTTGGCCAAAAGGCACCTAAAGGACTCTCAGACCATGAGAAACAAGATTCTCTGGTCTGATGAAACCAAGATTGAACTCTTTGGCTTGAATGCCAAGCATCACGTCTGGAGGAAACTTGGCACCATCCCTATGGTGAAGCATGATGGTGGCAGTGTCATGCTGTGGGGATGTTTTTTTCAGCGGAAGGGACTGGGAGACTAGTCCTTGATGAAAACCTGCTCCAGAGCGCTCAGGACCTCAGCACACAGCAAAGACAATGCAGGAGTGGCTTCGGAACTAGTCTCTGAATGTCCTTGAGTGGCCCAGCCAGAGCCTGGACTTTAACCCGATCTAACATCTCTGGAAAGACCTGAAAATAGCTGTGCAGCGACGCTCCCCATCCAACCTGACAGAGCTTGAGAGCATCTGTAAAGAAGAATGGGAGAAACTCCCCAAATACAGGTGTGCCAAGCTTGTAGCGTCATACCCCACAATACTTGAGGCTGTAATCGCTGCCAAAGGTGCTTCAACAAAGTACTGAGTAAAGGGTCTGAATACTTATGTAAATGTGATATTTCAGTTTTTATATATTTAATACATTTGCAAAAATGTAAAAAAAAAAACAACAGTTTTTGCTTTGTCATTATGGGGTATTGTGTGTAGATTGATGAGGGGGGAAAAACGATTAAGTCCATTTTAGAATAAGGCTGTAACGTAACAACATGTGGAAAAAGTTAAGGGGTCTGAATACTTTCCGAATGCACTGTATGTGCTGTATATCCGTGTGTCTATACAATTGTGTTTGTGTGTGTGAGATAGGATTCATTCATTTTGGTTTGGAGGTACAGATGTAGGATCTTAATTTGAGCCAGTCTGCTACAGCAGGAGAATACTCCTGATACAACAGGACATGTGATTCATTATGTGGATTATAATTAATTGACATTTTTTGTAGGGGTTGATACATTTTTCCTTAGGGGAAATCAAGTCTGACATTTTAAAGTGGACATGACAAACTTTAGAAGCATTTTTAAACCTCAAATACACTACAAATTTGCACTTCTCAGCAACAAAAGAGTGATCTTGATGGCTCAAAAACATGAGGAACAGTGATGAGAGAAAGTGTTGAAAAGGAGAGTGAGAGAGCTGACCTGTAGAAGTAGGAGCAGCCTCGGACTGTGTTGTGGCTGAAGAACTCCTGTGTCTTCTCGTTGCCAAAGTCCTCCAGAGGATCAGACCACAGTAGGTCACACATGGGCCCAAATGCTGGAGGCTCCTTGAACCGGTCTATCTACAGCAGAGAGAAACATGCTGAATTCAGACAAATGCAAATACACACATTTTCAAACATAAAAACATAAAAACATGCACACACATAGACACAGACACAGACATACACACACACACACACTGGTTGGTAGGCACACACACACACACACACACACACACACACACACACACACACACACACACACACACACACACACACACACACACACACACACACACACACACACACACACACACACACACACACACACACACACACAACACACACACAGACAGACAGACACACACAGGCACACACAAACAAACAAAATGCACATGTACTGTACTCAAGTATGCAAAGAAAAAAGACACAGTCAATGTGATTTTCCTATGCATGGCTTGGTACTGCCATGGTGTGGTTAAGTACCTTCTTTATGTCATCTAAGGTGTGTATTTCCGGTGAGAGTCCTCCGTGGACACACAGGAACTGCTGGTTCATGAGGGCAGCCAGGGGAAGGCAGTCAAAGGCGTCCATGCATGAATCATACACCTGCTCCGAGTACTTGATTTTACCTGATCACCACAGAGAGGGGCAGACATAGAGACAACTGGATCAGTAGAATGATACACATAGGGACTCATCATTAGTAAAGGTGGAATCCTGATGTGAGATATGGGTTAATAGCTTCAATTGTTATTGACATTAATTCATGATTCAAACGTAAGAGAGATTTCAGCCTGCAATGGATACTCCAAGAAAGAACTAACACAATATCTCATCCTCAAGAACATCCAACCATCCTCTTTCTACACTCACACACACATAATATATGCTCTATTGTGTGATGAGACTGAGCAGAGAACAAGATGACCCCCATCATGCACTTCTTCATGAATGTATGACTAGAGACCCAGAGAACACCTCTACCTTCTGTCCCATTCCTCCCCAGAGAACACCTCTACCTTCTGTCCCATTCCTCCCCAGAGAACACTTCTACCTTCTGTCCCATTCATCCCCAGACAACACCTCTACCTTCTGTCCCATTCCTCCCCAGAGAACACCTCTACCTTCTGCCCCATTCCTCCCCAGAGAACACCTCTACCTTCTGTCCCATTCCTCCCCAGAGAACACCTCTACCTTCTGTCCCATTCCTCCCCAGAGAACACCTCTACCTTCTGTCCCATTCCTCCCCAGAGAACACCTCTACCTTCTGACCCATTCCTCCCCAGAGAACACCTCTACCTTCTGTCCCATTCCTCCCCAGAGAACACCTCTACCTTCTGCCCCATTCCTCCCCAGAGAACACCTCTACCTTCTGTCCCATTCCTCCCCAGAGAACAACTCTCCCCATTCCTCCCCATCTCATCTCAGGGATCTCTGATATTGATCACAACTTCTCCTCAGATAAGCCTCTGTTTCATCTTTGTTTGTGTGTGTGTGTTTATGTTTGTGTGTGCTTATATGCGATGCAGTGTTTCATCATTAACTCTCAATCACCAACTCAGTCCTCCTCACCTCCTGCCTGCTCCTCTCCCAGATTTAACTGTCCTCCTCACCTCCTGCCTGCTCCTCTCCCAGATCTACCTGTCCTCCTCACCTCCTGCCTGCTCCTCTCCCAGATCTACCTCTCCTCCTCACCTGCCTGCTCCTCTCCCAGATCTACCTGTCCTCCTCACCTCCTGCCTACTCCTCTCCCAGATCTACCTCTCCTCCTCACCTGCCTGCTCCTCTCCCATATCTACCTGTCCTCCTCACCTCCTGCCTGCTCCTCTCTCAAGGAACAAGGCATGATATCTTTTTTCATCAATAGTGCTCCAGGTGAGACATGGTATTGATAAGTCATGGGAGAAGTAAACAGAAAGAAATAGAACATCTCTGGAGAGACAGTACTCACATTCTTGTTTGAAGGTGAAATATTCTGTCAAATGTCTACATTCGTGGTTTCCTCGCAGTAAAAATAGCGTCTTTGGGTAGAGGATTTTCAACGACCAAAGATACAAAACACACTGTCAAGAGAGTGGATAAAGAGGGTTATTAGCTCAGTTTATATACACACAAATACACACCATGATAAAATACACAGTTCGGGCCTAAGAAAAAAGGCCTGCACCAGGCTGCAGCTTGACGATAACAAAATCAACATTATATAACATGACATGGGAATTATAAAATCAGACTGTATCACGATCAATGACTGCCCAAAGCTCAAATCAGAAAAAGCATAAAATTGACCTTTATTTGAACTCTAACAGGCCTCCATTTAATCATATATGATTATGGATGATCTCAGATGAGGGACCCCAAGCCATTGATTTGGTGACAGCTGATAAAGGTAGTGTGATAATCATGAGAATTGGTGGAGCCAGTCTGTTTAAGGATAATCAACCCCTCATGCCAACGGGAAAGCCCTCCTTTATGCAAATGCAGCGTGTCAGCATCGATTGCATTGTGACTGGATGATTCCCCCTTCCTCCTCACGGTTTTTCCGGGGCTTCAGTGCACTATAGCTCCTCGTCACGCAGAGCATGGAAGCAGCACAGTGCACGGAGTGGCACAGGGAGGGAGGCAGCAGGACAGAGATTCCATCGATCTCATCTCAGTGGAAACAGCAGAATGCCTTCAGTTTAAAGGTAGCCTCAGCAGAGAGAATGAGCTCCTGATGGCTCCTAATAGGAAAGCCCTCCAGTCAAAGCCAACCAGGTAGAGTGATAATATTGGGGATTGGTAACCTGGGGCAGAAGTCATCATAACCAGGTCTGGAGTGTGTACAGCACATTCGGAAAGTATTCAGACCCCTTGACTTTTTCCACATTTTGTTGCGTTATAGCCTTATTCTAAAATGGATTAAATTAAAACATTTCCTCATCAATCTACACACAATACCCCATAATAACAGGTTTTTCGTTTTTTTTGCAACTTTATAAATAAGTATTCAGACCCTTTGCTATGAGACTCGAAATTGAGCTCAGGTGCATCCTGTTTCCAGGTAAATTCAATTGATTGGACATGATTTGGAAAGGCACACACCTGTCTATATAAGGTCCCACAGTTGACAGTGCATGTCAGAGCAGAAACCAAGCCACGAGGACGAAGGAACTGTCCGTAGAGCTGTGAGACAGCATTGTGTCGAGGCACAGTTCTGGGGAAGGGTACCAAAACATTTCTGCAGCATTGAAGGTCCCCAGGAACACAGTGGCCTCCATCATACTTACATTTAAAAAGTTACGAACCACCAAGACTCCTCCTAGAGCTGGCCGCCCGGCCAAACTGAGCAATGGGGGAGAATGGCCTTGGTCAGGGAGGTGACAAATAACCTGATGGTCACTCTGACAGAGCTCCAGAGTTCCTCTGTGGAGATGGGAGAACTTTCCAGAAGGATAACCATCTCTGCAGCACTCCACCAATCACTCCATCAGTGGCCAGACAGAAGTCACTCCTCAGTAAAAGGCACATGACAGCCCGCTTGGAGTTTGCCAAAAGGCACCTAAAGGACTCTCAGACCATGAGAAACAAGATTCTCTGGTCTGAAGAAACCAAGATTGAAGTCTTTGGCATGAATGCCAAGCGTCACGTCTGAACGAAACCTGGCACCATCCCTATGGTGAAGCATGGTGGTGGCAGCATAATGCTGTGGGGATGTTTTTCAGCGGCAGGGACTGGGAGACTAGTCAGGATCGAAGGAAAAATGAATGGAGCAAAGTACAGAGAGATCCTTGATGAAAACCTGCTCCAGAGCACTCAGGACCTCAGACTGGGGCGAAGGTTCACCTTCCAACAGGACAACGACCCTATGCACACAGCCAAGACAACGCAGGAGTGGCTTTGGGACAAGTCTCTGAATGTCCTTGAATGGCCCAGCCAGAGCCTGGACTTTAAACCGATCGAACATCTCTCGAGAGACGTAAAAATAGCTGTGCAGCGACGCTCCCCATCCAACCTGACAGAGCTTGAGAGGCTCTGCAGAGAAGTGGGAGAAACTCCCCAAATTCAGGTGTGCCAAGCTTGTTGCGTCATACCCAAGAAGACTCAAGGCTGTAATTGCTGCCAAAGGTGCTTCAACAAAGTACTGAGTAAAGGGTCTGAATACTTACAGAACCTGTCAAAGGTTTGGACACACCTACTCATTCAAGGGTTTATCTTAATTTTTTACGATTTTCTACATTGTAGAATGAAATAACACATATGGAATCATGTAGTAACCCAAAAGGTGTTAAACAAATCTAAATATATTTTATATAGCCACCCTTTGCCTTGATGACAGCTTTGCACACTCTTGGCATTCTCTCAACCAGCTTCACGAGGAATGCATTGCAATTAACAGGTGTGCCTTGCTAAAAGTTAATTTGTGGAATTTATTTCCTTCTTACAATCAGTTGTGTTGTGACAAGGTAGGGGGGGGTATACAGAAGATAGCCCTATTTGGTAAAAGACCATTTACATTTACATTTACGTCATTTAGCAGACGCTCTTATCCAGAGCGACTTACAAATTGGTGCATTCACCTTATAGCCAGTGGGATAACCACTTTACAATATGTTTTTTTATATTTTTTATTTTTTGGGGGTGGGGTAAGGGGGGGTAGAAGGATTACTTTATCCTATCCCAGGTATTCCTTAAAGAGGTGGGGTTTCAAGTGTCTCCGGAAGATGGTGAGTGACTCCGCTGTCCTGGCATCGTGAGGGAGCTTGTTCCACCATTGGGGTGCCAGAGCAGCGAACAGTTTTGACTGGGCTGAGCGGGAACTGTGCTTCCGCAGAGGTAGGGGGGCCAGCAGGCCAGAGGTGGATGAACGGACCAAGTCCATATTATGGCAAGAACAGCTCAAATAAGCAAAGAGAAACAACAGTCCATCATTAAGGTCAGTCAATACGGAACATGAAGGTCAGTCAATACGGAACATTTCGAGAACTTTGAAAGTTTCTTCAAATGCAGTCACAAAAACCATCAAGCGCTATGATGAAACTGGCTTTCATGAGGTCTGCCACAGGAATGGAAGGATAAGTTCATTAGAGTTACCAGCCTCAGAAATTGCAGCCCAAATAAATGCTTCACAGAGTTCAAGTAACAGACACATGTCAACATCAACTGTTCAGAGGAGACTGTGTGAATCAGGCCTTCATGGTCGAATTGCTGCAAAGAAACCACTACTAAAGGACACCAATAAGAAGAAGAGACTTGCTCGGGCCAAGAAACACGAGCAATGGACATTAGACCGGTGGAAATTTGTCCTCTGATCTGGAGTCCCACTGTCCAAATTGGAGAGTGGGTGAACGGATGATCTCCACATGTGTATTTCCCACCGTAAAGCATGGAGGAGGAGGTGTTATGGTGTGGGGGTGCTTTGCCGGTGACACTGTCTGTGATTTATTTAGAATTCAAGGCACACTTAACCAGCATGGCTACCAAAGCATTCTGCAGCGATACGCCATCCCATCTGGTTTGCGCTTAGTGGGACTATCATTTGTTTTTCAACAGGACAATGACCCAACACACCTCCAGGCTGTGTAAGGGCTATTTGACCAAGAAGGAGAGTGATGGAGTGCTGCATCAGATGACCTGGCCCCCACAATCTCCCGACCAATTAAGATGGTTTGGGATGAGTCGGGCCGCAGAGTGAAGGAAAAGCAGCCAACAAGTGCTCAGCATATGTGGGAATTCCTTCAAGACGGTTGGAAAAGCATTCCATGTGAAGCTGGTTAAGAGAATGCCAAGAGTCTGCAAAGCTGTCATCAAGGTAAAGGGAGGCTATTTGAAGAATCTCAAATATAAAATATATATTGATTTGTTTAACAATTGTTTGGTAACTACATGATTCCATATGTGTTATTTCATAGTTTTGATGTCTTTACTATTATTCTACAATGTATAAAATACTAAAAATAAAGAAAAACCCTTGAATGAGTAGGTGTGTCCAAACTTTTAACTGGTAGTGTATGTAAATGTGATATTTCTAAAAACCTGTTTTTGCTTTGTCATTATATGGTATTGTATGTAGATTGATGAGGGGAAAAAAACAATTTAATCAATTTTAAAATAATGCTGTAACGTAACAAAATGTGGAAAAAGTGAAGGAGTCTGAATACTTTCCGAATGCACTGTATATGGTATATCTCTATGTGCATTGGATTAAATTGAGGTGTTGAAGTAAACACGTACAGACAAAGATACTAACAGTTTATGAGCATTAAGGGAGGAGGATGTTCAGTGGGTGTCTCTTACCTCGATACTGAAGTATCCCCGGTCCACATAGTCTCCCAGGAAGAGGTACCGTGTCGTGGCCGGCGAGCCACCCACTTCAAACAGCTTCATAAGGTCAAAGAACTGCCCATGGATGTCCCCACACACTGCAAAACATCACATCCCACACCATGAGAACACATAAACACATTATCACTGGGTCTGTTAGCACTACTACATACTGTACATTACAGAGGGAATTTTATAGATGATAAAGGATACAAAGGTTTGTGTGTGTGTGCTTGTTAGTCTGCCTGTGTGTGTGGTACAAAGAAATAAAGAGAGTGTGTGATGCATGCATTCCCTGTGTAAGTTAGAGTAGAAGATTTGTGCTGCTTCTCGGCTCATTGATTCTCTCAGAGAGGGAGAGAGAGAGAGAGAGAGTAAGAGAGAGAGAGAGAGCTGTAGAAGTTGCAAACTCCTGTTGCCATGGCAATGTGATTTTTATGAGAATAAATAGTTTTCATTTCTCTCGCCCTCGCGCAGTGTTGGCATGGAGATGCTGCCTGGGTTTTTGCCCCAGAGGCCTCTCTCTCTCTACCCCCAGTAGGAAGTGTGGGTGGCTCAGGGACCCTGGGCCTGGTTGAGGGAGCCTGGGAGCTTGGGACTCTGGCTGGCTGGCTGCTCCACTCCCTGCAGACAATAACAACTGGACTCTGGGAGCTCAACACTGGCACTACAGAGCAAACCTGCATCTTATTTTTTCATCTTTCCCCTGTTTTCTACTCTTTCATTCTATTTCTCTCCCACTCGCCCTCCTCCTCTCCTCTCCTGTCCTCTCTTGTCCTCTCCTCTCCTCTCCTCTCCTCTCCTCTCCTCTCCTCTCCTCTCCTCTCCTCTCCTCTCCTCTCCTCTCCCTCTCCTCTCCTCTCCTCTCTCCCTCTCCTCTCCCTCTCCTCTCCTCTCCTCCTCCCCTCCCTCCCTCCCTCCCTCCCTCCTCTCCTCTCCATGTCTCCTCCTATCAGCTCCACTGTGGCCTTCGCCCACTCAAAGCTCAGAGCAACGTGAGTATGTGGGAGCCTCTGCTTGTGTGACTAAAGGAATCAAACAAACACACACAGACACATGCACAAATAGCATATGTGCACAGCACATACAGTAGTACACACACAGACACACATTCTTGCACATGTATGCACAGACATTTACACACAGTGCTAGGGAGAGCACAACAGTCCTACATAGAGCACCACAGTTGCAGCTCCATGCTCACAGATGTCCATGCACTGATACACACATCATCATCCATATTTCATGCTCAATAAATAAAGCATGTTAGCCTCCTTTTTGTGGTGCTAGTTTACCGGAGGGGGCAAGGACTACTCCTGTACTGTAACTAAGGTATCCTGTCTCCATTTACCATCTCCCACCAATCACTCAACCATTTCATCAGTCAGTCCACCAATCAGTCAAGGTTAGTCTACCGATTAGTCAGTCCCAGGGGGAGGAGCCAGTCTACCAATTAGTCAGTCCTGGGGGGAGGAGCCAGTCTACTAATTAATCAGTCCCAAGGGGAGGAGTCATCTGTGTGCTATGTTAATTCATAATGTGTACAACTGGCATGATGTGTACAATGGTAACCAAGACCTTTCAGAGCAGGAATTAAATGAAAATGGGTACTGATAACAAATTAAACAAATATTTTTAAGAAACTATGACCCATAATGTCAGTGATACACAGTGTGCCTATTTTAAAGTAAATCATAGCACAGGAACAGGACAGACCCTGCCCCCTGTACAAATAGACTTCTACTCTCAATGGGATCACCTGTATAAACACAAGATAAATATACAATTGGCAGTTATCCGACAAAGCAAATTGGTTGAGTCTCATGTTACAGCCCAGTCTCATTGGTGCTGGATGAACACTGAACACTAGCTATACTGATGTAACATGGTGAACCTCTCCCTCCATCTCTAATACCTTACTCCAGCCCTCCTCTCCCTCCATCTCTGATACCTTACTCTCCCTCCATCTCTAATACCTTACTCTCCCTCCATCTCTAATACCTTACTCTCCCTCCATCTCTAATACCTTACTCCAGCCCTCCTCTCCCTCCATCTCTGATACCTTACTCTCCCTCCATCTCTAATACCTTACTCCAGCCCTCCTCTCCCTCCATCTCTGATACCTTACTCTCCCTCCATCTCTAATACCTTACTCCAGCCCTCCATCTCTAATACCTTACTCCAGCCCTCCTCTCCCTCCATCTCTAATACCTTAATCCAGCCCTCCTCTCCCTCCATCTCTAATACCTTACTCCAGCCCTCCTCTCCCTCCATCTCTGATACCTTACTCCAGCCCTCCATCTCTAATACCTTACTCTCCCTCCATCTCTAATACCTTACTCTCCCTCCATCTCTAATACATTACTCCAGCCCTCCATCTCTAATACCTTACTCTCCCTCCATCTCTAATACCTTACTCTCCCTCCATCTCTAATACCTTACTCTCCCTCCATCTCTAATACCTTACTCTCCCTCCATCTCTAATACCTTACTCTCCCTCCATCTCTAATACATTACTCCAGCCCTCCATCTCTAATACCTTACTCCAGCCCTCCTCTCCCTCCATCTCTAATACCTTACTCCAGCCCTCCTGTCCTCCATGGCCTCAGTATGGGAGGAGATTCAGACATGGGGGAGGGGAGAAGAGGCTGAAGTGACCAGAACAGAACCACCATTACCACCCCCTCCTCTCTCTCTCTCTTCCCTGCTATTCCCTCTTCCATTATCTCTCTATCTTTTTCTCTCTACTACCATTCTGTTATTCACTCGTCCACATTTCCCCCATACCCACTATTTCTCTGTTTCCCTCTATTTCTTTCCCTTCTCTGTCACTCTCTCACACCATTCTTCAATCTCTTCATTTCTGGAGGCAGTATTATGTAAGTTTGTCTGCATCTACCATCCCATGACTACTGGGCTTAATGACAGAGGAACGACTAAATCCGATAACAACGAGGATGTGTATGTGATCCAGCATCCAGAGATGCGCGAGTGAGTGTGCATTTGCTGCGCTGTTGTGTGTTTTCAGGTTTATGTGTGTGCGTGCGTGTTTTTACAGTAAGCGCCTTTGTGTGCGGATTGGTTGTGTGCACGTGTTGATGGTTAGTCTAACACCTTTGTTCATAATGACTTGTTCAGATTAGCCAAAACTAGGGCAAATTAAACCTTGAAAACATGTATTATTAATGTCAAGACTGTATTAAATATGCAAGAAGCTATGTGCATGCTTAGTAGCTGTCATAGTAAATAGGTCTACCTCCTATGTGATTGGACGTAATGGCAAATACATTTACTCATGCTATTGTTTCCCAGTACCATCAAAAAGCAGTGTAGCTATACCACATGTCTATCTACAACAAACAAACATGCATGCACGCACACGTAAACTCTCTCCCTCTCTCGCAATTGCATCTAAATGGCTTCTCACATTTAAAATATCCAAAGGAGCATAGTATTTTTGAAAGGGTATATCAGTCCATTTGGACCACCTGGGTGCTCCAGCAGGCAGGCAGCTATGGCTGGGATGTAATCATGCTCTGTGGTGTGGATGAGTCAGGACTGAGGGGTTGATCAGCACTACCATCACTGTGGGCTGGATGGCTATCAGCCCAGGGACAAAAGGTGCCACTGGGCTCCTGGTAGAGTCAGTGTATAGGCAGGCTGAACTAGGGGAATCCAGAGGGGTCTTGTGTGACCTTGTCGCAAAAGTAAAAATGTCCAATGGTGCTAGAGTAAACAAACAAGCAAATAGAAATCCCACGGCTTAACAAACCTGCACTTGTCTTTTTGTACTAGCACTGACTTTGCTGATACCAACACTCTTAGAAAAAGGGTGCTATCTAGACTCTAAAAGGGTTCTTCGGCTGTCCCCATAGGAGAACCCTTTCAAGAACCCTTTTTGGTTCCCGGTAGAACCCTATTGGGTTCCATGTAGAACCCTTTCCCAGAGGGTTCTACATGGAACCCAAAATAGTTCTACCCAGAACCAGAAAAGGTTATCCTATGGGGACAGCCAAATAACCCTTTTTGAACCCTTTTTTCTAAGAGTGTACTTTATTGAGGGAAAATGTACTTGCTACGACTGTGATATGTGATCCCTGCAATAGGAAAGGCCAGAAGGGCTGCTAGCATTAGCTAGCGGTAGTTGTTGATGTTAGCATATGTTAGCTAGCTTGCTTGCTAATATATGAGTAGGGCATACCTAACAACGTGTACCATTTGAATATAAGCAAGCTAAAAGCCTGAAGAATCCCACACAAACTATGTGCTGGACTGTTCAGCCATATTGATTTAAAAAGGAAACACATCTACAGATGTAGGATCTTAATTTGAGCCAGTTTGCTACAGCAGGAAAATAATCCTGCAGCAACAGGACATTTTAAATATTATGTGGATTGTAATTAATGGACATTTTTGTAGGGGTTGATACATTTTTTAGAAAGGGAAAATCAAGTCTGAAATTTCAAATTGGAAATTACAAACTTCAGAAGCCTTTTTAAACCTAAAATACACTAAATGTTTTAAATGTCCTGCATTTCAGGACTACAGTGTGATCGAATTAACATCATACATCTGTACTCATATTGAGTTGAGTTATCCCAACATGATGGTGAGGTCATATGCAGGTGAGGTGACGATCTTCCACTACGGCTCATAAGATAAACTGCTGCATTGATTGGTCGAACAAGCCTCAATGTACTGTGTTCCTCATCACGTATAAGTGCCTGTCCATCCATGTCTGTCTGAGAGGCAAAACAACACTCAACATTGATCTGATCCTTGAAAAGAAAGATGAAGAGAGATGCAGAGCGCTTGATGTGCTGATGTGCTTAAGGAATATATTATTGTTCCATGACCATAATGCAGATGATACTGAAAGTGACAGCTACCTGCTATGGGACGCTGCATATAGAGTCCTGCTTTGATGTCTCTACCATTCATCTTCATTTCAACTCCTGTCAGGTACTTTGGAGTTTATTTTTGTATTTCAGGTCAAGAACTCACTCCCAGTCTCTCTTGTCTTCCTGTTTCACTTTTTCAGACACTCACACTCCTACTAGCCTACTAGTATTTGCTTACAGTCATACACCTTCGTACACAGACATACATTTATACACCAAACAAAAGTACTTTCTCCCAGAGTTTACTCCAGAGCTCAGACTCACTCTCAGACTAACCTGCTCATAAAAGAGTCCCTCAATCGGAAGCACTTTAAGCCCACGGACCCACTTTCACAGCTACCACAGGCATAATACTCTTTCTCACTCGCCACTGGACAAAATAACCAGCATAAATCATACCCATTCTGACAGCAGGTCTTCAACATTTTGATACTACACCCTTCCTTCTCACTGTTGATGTGAATGCTGTGAATGTTGTGAATGTTGTGAATGCTGTGAATGCTGTGAATGCTGTGAATGTTGTGAATGCTGTGAATGTCAGTCAGTGTGTTTCACCAGAGTGTAAGTTAAAGGTGATCTCTGCTCCTAACCTGTGACTGGTGCTTCTATGTCCAGCATGGTTTTCTCCTGGCGCAGGATGGCGGCACCCTCGTTGACGATGCGTAGTGCCACAGCCTCCTCCACGCGGCCCTCCTTGGTGAGGTGGGCTTTGAGCAGGTCCACCCTGGGCTTCCCCTCACAGTCAAACACCTCCTTCAATGTGAGGCGATGACTCAGGGGGAAGGGCACGGCTGTGGAGAGAACAGAGACAACCCAGTGAGACAACCCAGTGAGACAACACAGTGAGACAACACAACTCAATGGTCCACAGAACACAGTGAAACTACGGAAAGCCATTCATTTTCAACTGAAGTGAAGTGAAGTGAAGTGAAGTGGGCAATGTGAGCATGGGCGACGGAGTGTGAACACGGCGGGACCTAATTTGGGGAAAGCAGAACTTTATGCAAATACTCAGCGATCGCGCCGCGTTTCACCAATCGAAGCTCACTATAGCTTCCAGCCCCTACTGGATTAGCTGTTGATACCTAGCACCACAAATGCTAGTTAAGAGCTGCGGCGTGGCGCTGTTAGTGGCCATGGTGCTGAACCGGTTTACCAGTCCCTTGTTTAAGTCTGCTCAGATCGTGGTGCTGTCTGCGGTGCTGAATGTTTGTGCGCAGCTATAAGGACACAACAAAGCCTATATAGATACTCTGTCCTCCAATACTGTAGATGAAACTGCTCAACCCGCTTTTCAATTATGGTGTTTATATGCATAACGCTAACCCTGCCCTTAGAGACACCTAAAAGTGTCTCATAAATTGTAGAGGGGGAAAAGTTCTGTCTCAGATTGCATGACTGTAAACAGAGTGCGTGAGGTCTGCCGTCAGTCTGAAACCCTCCCAAAATGTAGCCTACTTTAATTCCAGAGTCTATTATCATTTATTCATCGCTGTAAATTGACAATGTGGTGGGTGGAATAAAAATGGACTCTTTTTATGCGAGACTCAAAAATCCATATTCTGAAATATGTATAAACAGTTTAATAAAGTCTGATCAACAGAGAGTAAAAAGGTCTTACATTTACCACCACTATCCGAATGAGTAGTTCCTGTACGTATTTCTAAACCCTAATATGAGGGAAATTATTGTATTGTATCTCAACATGGGATGCAGTGTTTTCTGATTCAAAGCTAATAATGCTGTAATACCACAGGAAACAATACTTGAAATCTCAGTCCACGAATAAAGTAGTACGTAACTACCAGGCAACCTCTGAAAACATCACATCCAACTCATGTTCATTGCTTTGGGAGCAACAAAGGTCATTTTCTGCTTTGGTTGGCTTTTTTGTGCTGCATAATATAAAAGTATCCAACCAAAAATCATAAAGTAGCCACGCTTGCTGATGCAGCAGCCTTTCTCATTGCTGGACCTGAGGCCTTACTATGAACTCAGGTTTTCATTCCAATCAATCATAGACAATTATGTTTGATTCAGATTGGATACTAAACTAAATGTGACACCATTGTGCTCGTAAGTATACAGTGCATTCGGAAAGTATACAGACCTCTTGACTTTTTCCACATTTTGTTACGTTACAGCCTTATTCTAAAATGGATTAAAAGTAATACTTGTGTAAATAAGGTATTTCTGTTTTTTATTTGTAATACATTTGCACACATTTCTCAACATGTTTTCGCTTTGTCATTATGGGGTATTGTGTGTAGATTGATGAAGAAAAAAACAATTTAATCCATTTTAGAATAAGGCTGTAACGTAACAAAATGTGGAAAAAGTCAAGGGGTCTGAATACTTTCCAAATGCACTGTATCTCAGGGACCAGTTAGAATGAAAACCAGCACACATCAGGTAGGTCCTTTGACCAATAGCACAATGTACCTGTGAACTCACAGTTATATAGAGCCTTGATGGTTTTCATCAGTGTTGGGGAAGCTACTTTGAAAATATAAGCTAACCATTACGTCACACTGGAAGAAGTTAAGCTACACTAAACCTGCTCTTCAGAAAAATATAGTTTACTTACATCCACAACTATTTAGTGAAAGATTATCATATGTAAATCTGAAATGTCTTAGACTACAAAATGAAAGACAGATCACTTTGGGGTAATATGTTAACAGAGTGTGTAGCCTAATTTTACCTATCAAGCACACAGAAAACTGTTTTTCAAGTGAGAATTAGGCAGGTCTGATGCCAGAAAATAAAGAACATTATAGCCTACATCGTCCAGAGTTTATTTTTGTGTTCCAGTAGTTAGCTACAGTGCTACATTGCTAAAAAGTAATTAACTACACAAAACACTACCTAGATTTGAATTTAGTTCAACTACCACAAAGCTACTGCAAAATGTAGTTAGTTTAACTAAATGTAGTTCACTACTCCCCAACAATGGTTTTCATCACCCAATAACACTACTGTACAAACCTATAAAAGTATTTGATTGGATAGAGATTCCTCTAACCAGTGTCTGAGCTCTAAAGCTGTTGCTGACTGAAGTGCAATAATGAAAAACAACAGATACCATGACCTTTCATGCCTATAAAGCGGAGATGTCTTCCAACTCCTGCTATATGTGTCACACACACACACACACACACACACACTAGATATACACTACCGTTCAAAAGTTTGGGGTCACTTAGAAATGTCCTTGTTTTCCATGAAAACATACATGAAATGAGTTTGAATAGGAAATATAGCAAAATGAATAGGAAATGTAATCATTGACAAGGTTAGAAATAATGATTTTTAATTGAAATAATAATTGTGTCCTTCAAACTTTGCTTTTGTCAAAGAATCCTCCATTTGCAGCAATTACTGCCTTGCAGACCTTTGGCATTCTAACTGTCAATTTGTTGAGGTAATCTGAAGAGATTTCACCCCATGCTTCCTGAACACCTCCCACAAGTTGTATTGGTTTGATGGGGACTTCTTACGTAACATACGGTCAAGCTGCTCCCACAACAGCTCAATAGGGTTGAGATCCGGTGACTGTGCTGGCCACTCCATTATAGACAGAATATCAGCTGACTGCTTCTTCCCTAAATAGTTCTTGCATAGTTTGGAGCTGTGCTTTGGGTCGTTGTCCTGTTGTAGGAGGAAATTGGTTCCAATCAAGCGCCGTCCACAGGGTATGGCATGGCGTTGCAAAATGGAGTGATAGCCCGTTTAACCTGTACAAATCTCCCACTTTACCTCCACCAAAGCACACCCAGACCATCACATTGCCTCCACCATAATTGACAGATGGCATCAAGCACTCCTCCAGCATCTTTTCATTTGGTCTGCATCTCACAAATGTTCCTCTTTGTGATCCGAACACCTCAAACTTCGATCAGTCTGTCCATAACACTTTTTTCCAATCTTCCTCTGTCCAGTGTCTGTGTTCTTTTGCCCATCTTAATCTTTTCTTTTTATTGGCCAGTCTGACATATAGCTTTTTCTTTGCAAGTCTGCCTAGAAGGTCAGCATCCCGGAGTCGCCTCTTCACTGTTGACGTTGAGACTGGTGTTTTGCGGGTACGATTTAATGAAGCTGCCAGTTGAGGACCTGTGAGGCGTCTGTTTCTCAAACTAGACACTCTAATGTACTTGTCCTCTTGCTCAGTTGTGCACCGGGGCCTCCCACTCCTCTTTCTATTCTGGTTAGAGCCAGTTTGCACTGTTCTGTGAAGGGAGTAGTACACAGCGTTGTACGAGATCTTCAGTTTCTTGGCAATTTCTCGCATGGAATAGCCTTCATTTCTTAGAACAAGAATACACTGACGAGTTTCAGAAGAAAGTTATTTGTTTGTGGCCATTTTGAGCCTGTAATCGAACCCACAATTGCTGATGCTCCAGATACTCAACTAGTCTCAAGAAGGCCATTTTTATTGCTTCTTTAATCAGCACAACAGTTTTCAGCTGTGCTAACATAATTGCAAAAGGGTTTTCTAATGATCAATTAGCCTTTTAAAATTATAAACTTGGATTAGCAAACACAACGTGACATTGGAACACAGGACTGATGGTTGCTGATAATGGGCCTCTGTACGCCTATGTAGATATTCCATTAAAAATCAGCCGTTTCCAGCTACAATAGCCATTTACAACATTAACAATGTCTACACTGTATTTCTGATCAATTTGATGTTCTTTTAATGGACAAAAAATTGCTTTTCTTTTGAAAACAAGGACATTTCTAAGTGACCCCAAACTTTTGAACGGTAGTGTATATACAGTGCATTCGGAAAGTATTCAGACCCCTTTACTTTTTCCACATTTTATTACGTTACAGCCTTATTCTAAAATGGATTAAATAGTTTTTTCCCCTCATCAATCTACACACAATACCCCATAATGACAAAGCCAAAACTGGTTTTTAGACATTTCTGCACATTTATTAAAAATAAACAACTACATTTCACATTTATATAAGTATTCAGACCCTTTACTCAGTACTTTGTTGAAGCAAGCAATTACAGCCTTGAGTCTTCTTGGGTTTGATGCTACAAGCTTGGCACACCTGTATTTGGGGAGTTTCTCACATTTTTCTCTGCACATCCTCTCAAGCTCTGTCAGGTTGGATGGGGAGTGTCGCTGCACAGCTATTTTCAGGTCTCTCTAAAGATGTTCGATCGGGTTCAAGTCCGGGTTCTGGCTGGGCCACTCAAGGACATTCAGAGACTTGTCCCGAAGCCACTCCTGCGTTGTCTTGGCTGTGTGCTTAGGGTCATTGTCCTGTTGGAAGGTGAACCTTCACCACAGTCTGAGCGCTCAAGAGCAGGTTTTCATCAAGGATCTCTTCTGTACTTTGCTCAGTTCGTCTCTCCCTTGATCCTGTACAGTCTCCCAGTCCCTGCCACTGAAAAACATCCCCACAGCATGATGCTGCCACCACCATGCTTCACCGTAGGGATGGTGCAAGGTTTTCTCCAGACGTGACGCTTGTCATTCAGGCCAAAGAGTTCAATCTTGGTTCCATCAGACCAGAGAATCTTGTTTCTCATGGTCTGAGAGTCCTTTAGGTGCCTTTTGGCAAACTCCAAGCGGGCCGTCATGTACCTTTTACTGAGGAGTGGCTTCCGTCTGGCCACTCTACCATAAAGGCCTGATTGGTGGAGTGCTGCAGAGATGGTTGTCCTTCTGGAAGTTTCTCCCATCTCCACAGAGGAACTCTGTGGAGTGTGCAAAGCTGTCATCAAGAGTGTTCAAAGATGTCATCAAGGCAAAGGATGGCTACTTGAAGAATCTAAAATCTAAAATATATTTTGATTTGTTTAACACTTTTTTAGTTACTACATGATTCCATATGTGTTATTTCATAGTTTTGATGTCTTCACTATTATTCTACAATGTAGAAAATAGTAGAAATAAAGAAAAACCCTTGAATGAGTAGGTGTGTCCAAACTTTCGGCTGGTCCTGTATATATATACGTATGTGGACACCCCTTCAAATTAGAGGATTCGACTATTTCAGCCACACCAGTTGCTGACAGGTGTATAAAATCGAGCACACAGACATGCAATCTCCATAGACAAAAATTGGCAGTAGAATGGTCTTACTGAAGAGCTCAGTGACTTTCAATGTGGCACCGTCATAGGATGCCACCTTTCCAACAAGTCAGTTCGCCCTGCTAGAGCTGCCACGGTTAACTGTACGTGCTGTTATTGTGAAGTGGAAACGTCTAGGAGCAACAACGGTTCAGCCCCGAAGTGGTAGCGCACTCAACTTCACAGAACGGGACCGGCAAGTGCTGAAGCGTGTAGCGCGTAAAAATCGTCTGTCCTCAGTTGCAGCACTCACTACCGAGTTCCAAACTGCCACTGGAAGCAACGTCAGCACAATAACTGTTCGTCGGGAGCTTCATGAAATGGGTTTCCATGGCCAAGCAGCCGCACAGAAGCCTAAGATCACCATGTGCAATGCATAGTGCCAACTGTAAAGTTTGGTGGAGGAGGAATACAGTGAGGGAAAAAAGTATTTGATCCCCTGCTGATTTTGTACGTTTGCCCACTGACAAAGAAATGATCAGTCTATAATTTTCATGGTAGGTTTATTTGAACAGTGAGAGACAGAATAACAACAACAACAAATCCAGAAAAACGCATGTCAAAAATGTTATAAATTGATTTGCATTTTAATGAGGGAAATAAGCATTTGACCCCCTCTCAATCAGAAAGATTTCTGGCTCCCAGGTGTCTTTTATACAGGTAACGAGCTGAGATTAGGAGCACACTCTTAAAGGGAGTGCTCCTAATCTCAGCTTGTTACCTGTATAAAAGACACCTGTCCACAGAAGCAATCAATCAATCAGATTCCAAACTCTCTACCATGGCCAAGACCAAAGAGCTCTCCAAGGATGTCAGGGACAATATTGTAGACCTAAACAAGGCTGGAATGGGATACAAGACTATCGCCAAGCAGCTTGGTGAGAAGGTGACAACAGTTGGTTCGCAAAAGGAAGAAACACAAAATAACTGTCAATCTCCCTCGGCCTGGGGCTCCATGCAAGATCTCACCTTGTGGAGTTGCAATGATCATGAGAACGGTGAGGAATCAGCCCAGAACTACACGGGAGGATCTTGTCAATGATCTCAAGGCAGCTGGGACCATAGTCACCAAGAAAACAATTGGTAACACACTACGCCGTGAAGGACTGAAATCCTGCAGCGCCTGCAAGGTCCCCCTGCTCAAGAAAGCACATATACAGGGTCGTCTGAAGTTTGCCAATGAACATCTGAATGATTCAGAGAACTGGGTGAAAGTGTTGTGGTCAGATGAGACCAAAATCGAGCTCTTTGGCATCAACTCAACTCGCCGTGTTTGGAGGAGGAGGAATGCTGCCTATGACCACAAGAACACCATCCCCACCATCAAACATGGAGTTGGAAACATTATGCTTTGGGAGTGTTTTTCTGCTAAAGGGACAGGACAACTTCACAGCATCAAAGGGACGATGGACGGCACCATGTACTGTCACATCTTGGGTGAGAACCTCCTTCCCTCAGCCAGGGCATTGAAAGTAGGTTGTGGATGGGTATTCCAGCATGACAATGACCCAAAACACACGGCCAAGGCAACAAAGGAGTGGCTCAAGAAGAAGCACATTAAGGTCCTGGAGTGGCCTAGCCAGTCTCCAGACCTTAATCCCATAGAAAATCTTTGGAGGGAGCTGAAGGTTAGAGTTGCCAAACACCAGGCTCGAAACCTTAATGACTTGGAGAAGATCTGCAAAGAGGAGATGTGTGCAAACCTGGTGGCCAACTACAAGAAACGTCTGACCTCTGTGATTGCCAACAAGGGTTTTGCCACCAAGTAGTAAGTCATGTTTTGCAGAGGGGTCAAATACTTATTTCCCTCATTAAAATGCAAATCAATTTATAACATTTTTGACATGCGTTTTTCTAGATTTGTTGTTGTTATTCTGTCTCTCACTGTTCAAATAAACCTACCATTAAAATTATAGACTGATCATGCCTTTGTCAGTGGGCAAACGTACAAAATCAGCAGGGGATCAAATACTTTTTTCCCTCACTGTAATGGTCTGGGGCTGTTTTTCATGGTCTGGGCTAGGTCCCTTAGTTCCAGTGAAGGGAAATCTTAACGCTACAGCATACAATGACATTCTAGATGATTCTGTGCTTCCAACTTTGTGGCAACAGTTTGGGGAAGGCCCTTTCCTGTTTCAGCATGACAATGCCCCCATGCATAAATTGAGGTCCATACAGAAATGGTTTGTCGAGATCGGTGTGGAAGAACTTGACCGGCCTGCTCAGAGCCCTGACCTCAACTCCATCGAACACCTTTGGGATGAATTGGAACGCCAACTGTGAGCCAGGCCTAATCGCCCAACATCAGTGCCCGACCTTACTAATTGTCACGATCGTCGTAAAGGAGAGTAGACCAAGGCGCAGCGTGTGAAATGAACATGACTTTAATATATCAAAGTATCTAAATAACAAACAAAACACGACTCGTGAAGTCCACGGTTACACTGACCGTATCAGGAACAAAAACCCACAACCCCAAGGTGAAAACAGACAGTATAAATATGGCTCCCAATCAGAGACAACGAGCAAACAGCTGACACTCGTTACCTCTGATTGGGAGTCACTCCTTCAAACAAAGAAATACAACCCAACAGAAATACCAACATAGAAATACACCCAATGAATGAACACACCCTGGCTCAACATACAGAGTCCCGGAGCCAGAGCATGACAGTACCCCCCCCTAAAGGCGCGGACTGCGACCGCGCCTCAATACGGGCTAAACAAGGGAGGGCTGGGCGGGCATACCTCCTCGGCGGTGGCTCTGGCTCCGGCCTTGATCCCCACCTCCTCTCCAACCCCCCAAAGTACCCCTGGTCCTGTCTAGCCCCGCTGGCCGGAGCCGGACTGACGACACGCGCCCCTGGCTTGGTGCGTGGAGGACGAACGGGCCTTACCAGGCTGACGACGCGCACCACTGCCTTGGCGCGGGGAGCAGGAATGGGCCGGACCGGGCTGACCAAACGCACCACAGACTTGGTGCGGGGAGCAGGAACGGGCCGGACAGGGCTGACGACACGCACCACAGACTTGGTGCGGGGAGCAGGAACGGGCCGGACAGGGCCGACGAAACGCACCGTAGACTTGGTACGTGGAGCAGGGACAGGCCGGACAGGGCTGGCGACGCACACCGTAGGTTTTGTGCGTGGAGCAGGAACAGGCCGGGCTGGGCTGGCGACGCACACCGTAGGTTTTGTGCGTGGAGCAGGAACAGGCCGGGCTGGGCTGGCGACGCACACCGTAGGCTTTGTGCGTTGAGCAGGAACAGGCCGGGCTGGGCTGGCGACGCACACCGTAGGTTTTGTGCGTGGAGCAGGAACAGGCCGGGCTGGGCTGGCGACGCACACCGTAGGCTTTGTGCGTTGAGCAGGAACAGGCCGGGCTGGGCTGGCGACGCACACTGTAGGTTTTGTGCGTGGAGCAGGAACAGGCCGGGCTGGGCTGGCGACGCACCCCTGTAGGCTTTGTGCGTAGAGCAGGAACAGGCCGGGCTGGGCTGGCGACGCACCCCGTAGGTTTTGTGCGTGGAGCAGGAACAGGCCGGGCTGGGCTGGCGACGCACCCCGTAGGCTTTGTGCGTAGAGCAGGAACAGGCCGGGCTGGGCTGGCGACGCACACCGTAGGCTCTGTGCGTGGAGCAGGAACAGGCCGGGCTGGGCTGGCGACGCACACCGTAGGCTTTGTGCGTAGAGCAGGGACAGGCCGGGCTGGGCTGGCAACGCACCCCGTAGGCTTGGTGCGTGGAGCAGGGATAGGCCGGGCTGGGCTGGCGACGCACACCGTAGGTTTTGTGCGTAGAGCAGGAACAGGCCGGGCTGGGCTGGCGACGCACCCCGTAGGCTTTGTGCGTAGAGCAGGAATAGGCCGGGCTGGGCTGGCGACGCACACCGTAGGCTTTGTGCGTAGAGCAGGGACAGGCCGGGCTGGGCTGGCAACGCACCCCGTAGGCTTGGTGCGTGGAGCCGGGATAGGCCGGGCTGGGCTGGCGACGCACACCGTGAGCCTGATGCGTGGAGCAGGAACCGGCCGGGCTGGGCTGGCAACGCACACCGTAGGTTTAGTGCGTGGAGCTGGGACAGGCCTCACCGGACTGTGGAGACGGATAGGAGACCTGGAGCGAAGAGCGGCCACCACCCGTCCTGGCTGGATGCCTACCTTCACACACTCTGCGTGAGGCATCCGCACAGGACGTACAGGGCTGTGAACCCGTACCGACATGACAGCACGCGATACGGGAGCAGGATATCCGGGACCGCGGAGAGGCACTGGAGACCTCGAGCGTAGAGCCGGCACACTCCGTCCTGGCTGCATCCCCCCCTTCGCACGACACGTGCGGGGTGCTTGCACAGGACGTACAGGACTGTGCCGGACCACTCGTGGCACAGTACGCTGCTCCGCATACCGCGGAACCTGCCCCGTCTCATGCTGCCATGCCTGAGTACGGGAAGTTGGTTCCGCTCTACCTCCAGGCCTCGCCAACCTGCCTTCTGCCTCCCAACACCCGGTGACCACCTCTCCAAAACGTCCTGTAGCAGCCGCCTGCTGCCCAGCCGCCCAAGCCATGTGCCCCCCCCAAAAATTTATTTGGGGTTGCCTCTCTTCCATCCGACTATGGCCCTTTTTTGGTGGGTTTTTCTGTCACGATCGTCGTAAAGGAGAGTAGACCAAGGCGCAGCGTGTGAAATGAACATGACTTTAATATATCAAAGTATCTAAATAACAAACAAAACACGACTCGTGAAGTCCACGGTTACACTGACCGCATCAGGAACAAAAACCCACAACCCCAAGGTGAAAACAGACAGTATAAATATGGCTCCCAATCAGAGACAACGAGCAAACAGCTGACACTCGTTACCTCTGATTGGGAGTCACTCCTTCAAACAAAGAAATACAACCCAACAGAAATACCAACATAGAAATACACCCAATGAATGAACACACCCTGGCTCAACATACAGAGTCCCGGAGCCAGAGCGTGACACTAATGCTCTTGTGGCTGAATGGAAGCGGGTTCCCGCAGCAATGCTCCAACATCTAGTGGAAAGCCTTCCCAGAAGAGTGGAGGCTGTTATAGCAGCAAAGGGAGAACCAACTCCATATTAATGCCCATGGTTTTGGAATGAGATGTTCGACGTGCAGGTGTCCACATACTTTTGGTCATGTACTGTCTATATAGCAATATTGCAACGTTTTTTTCTGTGATTTGTGTTGCTCTGTGCATGTGGCTATGGGGGAATGGAATGGAACAGAAAGAGGAGAGAGATCTGCGACTTGAGGCTCAACGTGATCAACATGCTGCTAAATAATGGATGTTTGACTAGAGGGGGAAAAAGAGAAATCTCATGTTGCTACTGCTGGGATAATGAGCCAGGAATGGCATGGGGTAAAGACATCCCATTCAACAGAGTGTGTGTGTGTGTGAAAGTAGGATTGTTAGTGTGTGTGCCTACAGTGCCTTCAGAAACTATTCACACCCCTTGACTTATTCCACATTTTGTTGCGTTACAGCCTGAATTCAAAATGGATTAAATATATTTTTTCTCACCCATCTACACACAATACCCCATAATGACTAAGTGAAAACATGTTTTTAGAAATGTTTGCAAATGTATTGAAAATGAAATACAAAAATAACTAATTTACATAAGTATTCACACCCCTGAGTCAATACATGTAAGAATCACCTTTGGCAGCGATTACAGCTGTGAGTCTTTCTGGGTAAGTCTCTAAGAGCTTTGCACACCTGGATTGTACAATTATTAATACATTATTATTTTTGCTAGACAACCATTTTCAAGTCTTGCCATAGATTTTCAATTAGATTAAGTCAAACCTGTAACTCGGCCACTCAGAAACATTTTCTTGGTAAGCAACTCCATTTGTCCTTGTGTTGTAGGTTATTGTCTTGCTGGAAGGTGAATTCATCTCCCAGTGTCTGGTGGAAAGCAGACTGAACCAGGTTTTCCTCTAGGATTTTGCCTGTGCTAAGCTCCATTCCGTTTCTTTTTTATACTGAAAAACTCCCCAGTCCTTAATGATTACAAGCATACCCATAACATGATGCAGCCACCACTATGCTTGAAAATATGGAGAGTGGTACTCAGTAATGTGTTATATTGGATTTGCCCCAAACATAACACTTTGTATTCAGGACAAAAAGTGATTTGTTTTGCCACATCATTTGCAGTATTACTTTAGTGCCTTGTTGCAAAAAGGATGCATGTTTTTGAGTATTTTTATTCTGTACAAGCTTCTTCCTTTCCACTCTGTCAATTAGGTTAGTATTGTGGAGTAACTACAACACATCCTCAGTTGTCTCCTATCACAGCCATTAAACTCTGTAACGGTTATTTATGTAGTTAAAAAAAAAATAATTGTACTTTTTACCCCTTCTCCCCAATTTCGTGATGTCCAATTGGTAGTTACAGTCTTGCCCCATTGCTGCAACTCCCGTACAGACTCAGGAGAGGCGAAGGTCGAGAGCCATGCATCCTCCGAAACACGACCCTGCCAAGACGCACTGCTTCTTGACACACTGCTTGCTTAACCTGGAAGCCAACCGCATCAATGAGTAAACGCCGTACAACTGGCAACTGAAGTCAGCGTGCATGCGCCCGGCCCGCCTCAAGAAGTCGCTACAGCGCGATGGGACAAGGACATCCCAGCCGGCCAAACCCTCCCCTAACCCGGATGGCGCTGGGCCAATTGTGCGCTGCGCCATCCGTGTGTTTGTTTCTGAGCTTACATAGACTGTAGGTGTGTATGCCTGACTGTATTGTGTTTCCACATATAGGCCTATGTACAAATTTGTGCAACTACTTGGAGCGAATAAATGTGCCTGTGTCTTCATGTTTGTAAAAGGACACGCTGTACATTCTACTGAATTTGGAGGCTCCTAAGTGTTCCCCCTCGACACTATGAAGCAGATAGTGTTGTCATTGTTAGCAGGAACAGGATGAGGCAGATCTGTTTAATCAAGAGAACGTGTCACAATCTCAGTGGTCTGTCTGATGCATCTGTGACTCAGTCTAACCAACGGACGTCACTGAAAAGCCATTCTAATGGACCTAAAGAGCCCGAATGATAGAACTGTAATGGTAGAGACCTAATAAAGATACTAGAGATACTGATACTGCATGTCCTGTATGATTGTAGACTTGTGTTTGAGTATGTGAGTGGGCGTCATTGATTTAGTGTATTAACTTAACAGCTCTTCAACTCTAATAGACTGAGAAGAGAGAGAGAGAGAGAGAGAGAGAGAGAGAGAGAGAGAGAGAGAGAGAGAGAGAGAGAGAGAGAGAGAGAGAGAGCTCACTTCGACTGGGAGCCCAGGCTGAGTTTAACTGTTGTGCCGGGCAACAGCAGCTGACTATTGGAGTACAGCCAGTGCTGTATACTGTGATTTGCTCACATAGATAACCTACACATAATGTACAGAGACACATACAGTGGGGAAAAAAAGTATTTAGTCAGCCACCAATTGTGCAAGTTCTCCCACTTAAAAAGATGAGAGAGGCCTGTAATTTTCATCATAGGTACACGTCAACTATGACAGACAAAATGAGAAAAAGAAATCCAGAAAATCACATTGTAGGATTTTTAATGAATTTATTTGCAAATTATGGTGGAAAATAAGTATTTGGTCAATAACAAAAGTTTCTCAATACTTTGTTATCTACCCTTTGTTGGCAATGACACAGGTCAAACGTTTTCTGTAAGTCTTCACAAGGTTTTCACACACTGTTGCTGGTATTTTGGCCCATTCCTCCATGCAGATCTCCTCTAGAGCAGTGATGTTTTGGGGCTGTCGCCGGGCAACATGGACTTTCAACTCCCTCCAAAGATTTTCTATGGGGTTGAGATCTGGAGACTGGCTAGGCCACTCCAGGACCTTGAAATGCTTCTTACGAAGCCACTCCTTCGTTGCCCGGGCGGTGTGTTTGGGATCATTGTCATGCTGAAAGACCCAGCCACGTTTCATCTTCAATGCCCTTGCTGATGGAAGGAGGTTTTCACTCAAAATCTCACGATACATGGCCCCATTCATTCTTTCCTTTACACGGATCAGTCGTCCTGGTCCCTTTGCAGAAAAAACAGCCCCAAAGCATGATGTTTCCACCCCCATACTTCACAGTAGGTATGGTGTTCTTTGGATGCAACTCAGCATTCTTTGTCCTCCAAACACGACGAGTTGAGTTTTTACCAAAAAGTTCTATTTTGGTTTCATCTGACCATATGACATTCTCCCCAATCCTCTTCTGGATCATCCAAATGCACTCTAGCAAACTTCAGACGGGCCTGGACATGTACTGGCTTAAGCAGGGGGACACGTCTGGCACTGCAGGATTTGAGTCCCTGGCGGGGTAGTGTGTTACTGATGGTAGGCTTTGTTACTTTGTTCCCAGCTCTCTGCAGGTCATTCACTAGGTCCCCCCGTGTGGTTCTGGGATTTTTGCTCACTGTTCTTGTGATCATTTTGACCCCACGGGGTCAGATCTTGCGTGGAGCCCCAGATCGAGGGAGATTATCAGTGGTCTTGTATGTCTTCCATTTCCTAATAATTGCTCCCACAGTTGATTTCTTCAAACCAAGCTGCTTACCTATTGCAGATTCAGTCTTCCCAGCCTGGTGCAAGTCTACAATTTTGTTTCTGGTGTCCTTTGACAGCTCTTTGGTGTTGGCCATAGTGGAGTTTGGAGTGTGACTGTTTGAGGTTGTGGACAGGTGTCTTTTATACTGATAACAAGTTCAAACAGGTGCCATTAATACAGGTAACGAGTGGAGGACAGAGGAGCCTCTTAAAGAAGAAGTTACAGGTCTGTGAGAGCCAGAAATCTTGCTTGTTTGTAGGTGACCAAATACTTATTTTCCACCATAATTTGCAAATAAATTCATTAAAAAATCCTACAATGTGATTTTCTGGATTTTTTTCCCTCAATATGTCTGTCATAGTTGAAGTGTACCTATGATGAACATTACAGGCCTCTCTCATCTTTGTAAGTGGGAGAACTTGCACAATCGGTGGCTGACTAAATACTTTTTTTCCCCACTGTAGTTCTTATTTTTCTCCTTATCCGAAGCACACTTTACCCAAGACAATGCTCGAAGCCACTGGTTCTCAACTGGTTTTGCCTCGAGACCCAAATTGAACCAGGTTGTCTCAGTCGTGATCCAATATTCGCATCGCTATTGTTTTTGTTGCCTAAATGCAATCTGGAAAACTGTTTTTAATACTATATTGATAGTAAATCTACAAATGATATGACAAGGGAACAGTCACACCTTTCTCATTGTAGTAATTCCATTTTCCCATATTCTTGATGAAGAATGTTAAGGTCACTGGTTTGAGACCACAAAATCAACCAAATGCACTAAATAGCACTGCTAATAACTCTACATTGAAAATACTGTGATAGAAGAAAAATAGTTCAGAGGTTAAATTATATAAACAAAAAATAGGTTCATTATCATTTCTACACACCTTCTACCTGGTTTTAGTCATTTAAATTCAGACTGGAGTATTTTTCATCAAACATTTAAAATGAGTGTATACAGTGCATTCGGAAAGTATTCTGACCCCTTCACTTTTTAAAAATTTTGTTAGGTTACAGCCTTATTCTAAAATGGATTAAATTGTTTTTTCCCCTCATCAATCTACACACAATACCCCATAATGAAAAAGCAAAAACAGGTTTGAAGAGTTTTTTGCTGATTTATAATAAAAAAAAACAGAAATATCACATTTACATAAGTATTCAGACCCTTTACTTAGTACTTTGTTGAAGGACCGTTGGCAGTGATTACAGCCTCGAGTCTTCTTCGGTATGACACTATAAGCTTGGCACACCTGTATTTGGGGAGTTTATCCCATTCTTCTCTGCAGATCCTCTAAAGTGCTATCAGGTTGGATGGGGAGCGTTGTTGCGCAGCTATTTTCACGTCTCTCCAGAGATGTTCCATCGGGTTCAAGTCCGGGCCACTCAAGGACATTCAGAGACTTGTCCCAAAGCCACTCCTGCGTTGTCTTGGCTGTGTGCTTAGGGTCGTTGTCCTGTTGGAAGGTGAACCTTCGCCCCCAGTCTGAGGTCCTGAGCACTCTGGAGCAGGTTTTCATCAAGGATCTCTCTGTACTTTGTTCCGTTCATCTTTTGACTCAATCCTGACTAGTCTCCCAGTCCCTGCCGCTGAAAAACATCCCCACAGCATGATGCTGCCACCACCATGCTTCACCATAGGGATGGTGCCAGGTTTCCTCCAGACGTGACGCTTGTCATTCAGGCCAAAGAGTTCAATCTTGGTTTCATCAGACCAGAGAATCTTGTTTCTCATGGTCTGAGTCCTTTAGGTACCTTTTGGCAAACTCCAAGCGGGCTGTCGTGTCTTTTACTGAGGAGTGGCTTCCGTCTGGCCACTCTACCATAAAGGCCTGATTGGTGGAGTGCTGCAGATATGGTATTCCTTCTGGAAGGTTCTCCCATCTCCACAGAAGAACTCTGGAGCTCTGTCAGAGTGACCATCGGGTTCTTGGTCACCTCCCTGACCAAGGCCCTTCTCCCCCGATTGCTCAGTTTGGCCGGGCAGCCAGCTCTAGGAAGAGTCTTGGTGGTTCCAAACTTCTTCCATTTAAGAATGATGGAGGCCGCTGTATTCTTGGGGACCTTCAATGCTGCAGACATTTTTTGGTACCCTTTCCCAGATCTGTGCCTCGACACAATCCTGTCTCGGAGCTCTACGGACAGTTCCTTCAACCTCATGGCTTTGTTTTTGCTCTGACATGCACTGTCAATTGTGGGACCTTATACTATTTACCAAGAGAGTTTTATCTATATTTTTTGTAGCTGTCTATTTACCACCACAAACCGATGTTGGCACTAAGACCGCACTCAACGAGCTGGCGCTTGTAGAGCATGGCGCTTGTAATGCCAGGGTAGTGGGTTCGATCCCCGGGACCACCCATACGTAAAAATGTATGCGCACATGACTGTAAGTCGCTTTGGATAAAAGCGTCTGCTAAATGGCATATTGTATTGTATTGTATTGTTATATAGACAGGTGTGTGCCTTTCCAAATCATGTCCAATCAATTGAATTTACCACAGCTGGACTTCAATCAAGATGTAGAAACATCTCAAGGACGATCAATGGAAACAGGATGCAATTTCGAGTCTCTAAATAATTAAATAATACTAATAATAATAATAATAATAATAAATAAATAAAAAATTAACAAATGTCGAGTATCATAGCAAAGTCTGAATACTTATGTAAATAAGGTATTTCTGTTATAAATTGTTTATTGTGTGTAGATTGCTGAGGATTTTTTATATATTTAATCCATTTTAGATTAAGGCTGTAACGTAAGAAAATGTGGAAAAAGTCAAGGGGTTTGAATACTTTCCGAAGGCACTGTATATATATATATATATATATATACAGTGGGGAAAAAAGTATTTAGTCAGCCACCAATTGTGCAAGTTCTCCCACTTAAAAAGATGAGAGAGGCCTGTAATTTTCATCATAGGTACACGTCAACTATGACAGACAAAATGAGAAAAAAAATTCCAGAAAATCACATTGTAGGATTTTTAATGAATTTATTTGCAAATTATGGTGGAAAATAAGTATTTGGTCAATAACAAAAGTTTCTCAATACTTTGTTATATACCCTTTGTTGGCAATGACACAGGTCAAACATTTTCTGTAAGTCTTCACAAGGTTTTCACACACTGTTGCTGGTATTTTGGCGCATTCCTCCATGCAGATCTCCTCTAGAGAAGTGATGTTTTGGGGCTGTCGCTGGGCAACACAGACTTTCAACTCCCTCCAAAGATTTTCTATGGGGTTGAGATCTGGAGACTGGCTAGGCCACTCCAGGACCTTGAAATGCTTCTTACGAAGCCACTCCTTCGTTGCCCGGGCAGTGTGTTTGGGATCATTGTCATGCTGAAAGACCCAGCCACATTTCATCTTCAATGCCCTTGCTGATGGAAGGAGGTTTTCACTCAAAATCTCATGATACATGGCCCCATTCATTTCTTTCCTTTACACGGATCAGTCGTCCTGGTCCCTTTGCAGAAAAACAGCCCCAAAGCATGATGTTTCCACCCCCATGCTTCACAGTAGGTATGGTGTTCTTTGGATGCAACTCAGCATTATTTGTCCTCCAAACACGACGAGTTGAGTTTTTTACCAAAAAGTTATATTTTGGTTTCATCTGACCATATGACATTCTCCCAATCCTCTTCTGGATCATCCAAATGCACTCTAGCAAACTTCAGACGGGCCTGGACATGTACTGGCTTAAGCAGGGGGACACGTCTTGCACTGCAGGATTTGAGTCCCTGGCGGCATAGTGTGTTACTGATGGTAGGCTTTGTTACTTTGGTCCCAGCTCTCTGAAGGTCATTCACTAGGTCCCCCCGTGTTGTTCTGGGATTTTTGCTCACCGTTCTTGTGATCATTTTGACCCCACAGGGTGAGATCTTGCGTGGAGCCCCAGATCGAGGGGAGATTATCAGTGGTCTTGTATGTCTTCCATTTCCTAATAATTGCTCCCACAGTTGATTTCTTCAAACCAAGCTGCTTACCTATTGCAGATTCAGTCTTCCCAGCCTGGTGCAGGTCTACAATTTAGTTTCTGGTGTCTTTTGACAGCTCTTTGGTCTTGGCCATAGTGGAGTTTGGAGTGTGACTGTTTGAGGTTGTGGACAGGTGTCTTTTATACTGATAACAAGTTCAAACAGGTGCCATTAATACAGGTAACGAGTGGAGGACAGAGGAGCCTCTTAAAGAAGAAGTTACAGGTCTGTGAGAGCCAGAAATCTTGCTTGTTTGTAGGTGACCAAATACTTATTTTCCACCATAATTTGCAAATAAATTCATAAAAATCCTACAATGTGATTTTCTGGATTTTTTTTCCTCATTTTGTCTGTCATAGTTGACGTGTACCTATGATGAAAATTACAGGCCTCTCTCATCTTTTTAAGTGGGAGAACTTGCACAATTGGTGGCTGACTAAATACTTTTTTTCCCCATTGTATATATATATATATATATATATATATATATATATATATATATATATATATACACTACCGGTCAAACGTTTAAGAACACCTACTCATTCAAGGGTTGTTCTTTATTTTTACTTTTTCTACATTGTAGAATGAAAGTGAAGACATCAAAACTATGAAATAACACATATGGAATCATGTAGTAACCAAAAAAGTGTTAAACAAATATTTTATATTTGAGATTCTTCAAATAGCCACCGTTAGCCTTGATGACAGCTTTGCATACTCTTGGCATTCTCTAAACCAGCTTCATGAGATAGTCTCCTGGAATGCATTTCAATTAACAGGTGTTCCTGCTTAAAAGTTAATTTGTGGAATTTCTTTCCTTCTTAATGCGTTTGAGACAATCAGTTGTGTTATGACAAGGTAGGGTATACAGAAGATAGGCCTATTTGGTAAAAGACCAAGTCCATATTATGGCAAGAACAGCTCAAATAAGCAAAGAGAAACGACAGTCCATCATTATTTTAAGACATGAAGGTCAGTCAATACGGAAAACTTCAAGAACTTTAAAGTTTCTTTAAGTGCATTCGCAAGAACCATCAAGCGCTATGATGAAACTGGCTCTCATGAGGACCGCCACAGGAAAGGAAGACCCAGAGTTACCTCTGCTGCAGAAGATACGTTTATTAGAGTTACCAGCCTCAGAAATTGCAGCCCAAATAAATGCTTCACAGAGTTAAAGTAACAGACACATCTCAACATCAACTGTTCAGAGGAGACTGCGTGAAACAGGCCTTCATGCTCAAATTGCTGCAAAGAAACCACTACTAAAGGACACCAATAAGAAGAAGAGACTTGCTTGGGCCAAGAAACACAAGCAATGGACATTAGACCGGTGGAAATGTGTCCTTTGGTCTGGAGTCCAAATTTGAGATTTTTGGTTCTAACCACCGTGTCTTTGTGAGACGCGGTGTGGGTGAACGGATGATCTCCGCATGTGTATTTCCCACCGTAAAGCATGGAAGAGGAGCTGTTATGGTGTGGGGGTGCTTTGCTGGTGACACTGTCTGTGATTTATTTAGAATTCAAGGCACACTTAACCAGCATGGCAACCACAGCATTCTGCAGCGATACGCCATCCAATCTGGTTTGGGCTTAGTGGGACTATCATTTGTTTTTCAACAGGACAATGACCCAACACACCTCCAGGCTGTGTAAGGGCTATTTTACCAAGAAGGAGAGTGATTGAGTGCTGCATCAGATGACCTGGCCTCCAAAATCCCCCGACCTCAACCAAATTGAGATGGTTTGGGATGAGTCGGACCGCAGCCAACAAGTGCTCAGCATATGTGGGAACTCCTTCAAGACTGTTGAAAAAGCATTCCAGGTGAAGCTGGTTGAGAGAATGCCAATATTGTTCAAAGCTGTCATCAAGGCAAAGGGTGGCTATTTGATGAATCTCAAATATAACATATATTTTAAAGTATTTAGTCAGCCACCAATTGTGCAAGTTCTCCCACTTAAAAAGATGAGAGAGGCCTGTAATTTTCATCATAGGTACACGTCAACTATGACAGACAAAATGAGAAAATAAATCCAGAAAATCACATTGTAGGATTTTTAATGAATTTATTTGCTAATTATGGTGGAAAATAAGTATTTGGTCAATAACAAAAGTTTCTCAATACTTTGTTATATACCCTTTGTTGGCAATGACACAGGTCAAACATTTTCTGTAAGTCTTCACAAGGTTTTCACACACTTTTGCTGGTATTTTGGCCCATTCCTCCATGCAGATCTCCTCTAGAGCAGTGATGTTTTGGGGCTGTCGCTGGGCAACATGGACTTTCAACTCCCTCCAAAGATTTTCTATGGGGTTGAGATCTGGAGACTGGCTAGGCCACTCCAGGACCTTGAAATGCTTCTTACGAAGCCACTCCTTTGTTGTGTTTCGGATCATTGTCATGCTGAAAGACCCAGCCACGTTGAGATTATTGGTTCCAACCGCCGTGTCTTTGTGAGACGCGGTGTGGGTGAACGGATGATCTCCGCATGTGTATTTCCCACCATAAAGCATGGAAGAGGAGCTGTTATGGTGTGGGGGTGCTTGCTGATGGAAGGAGGTTTTCACTCAAAATCTCACGATACATGGCCCCATTCATTCTTTCCTTTACACGGATCAGTCGTCCTGGTCCCTTTGCAGAAAAACAGCCCCAGAGCATGATGTTTCCACCCCCATACTTCAAACAGGTGCCATTAATACAGGTAACGAGTGGAGGACAGAGGAGCCTCTTAAAGAAGAAGTTACAGGTCTGTGAGAGCCAGAAATCTTGCTTGTTTGTAGGTGACCAAATACTTATTTTCCACCATAATTTGCAAATAAATTCATAAAAAATCCTACAAATGTGATTTTCTGGATTTTTTTCCCTCAATTTGTCTGTCATAGTTGACGTGTACCTATGATGAAAATTACAGGCCTCTCTCATCTTTTTAAGTGGGAGAACTTGCACAATTGGTGGCTGACTAAATACTTTTTTTCCCCACTGTATATGATTCCATGTGTGTTATTTCATAGTTTTGATGTCTTCACTATTATTCTACAATGTAAAAAATAGTAAAAATAAAGAAAAACCCTTGAATGAGTAGGTGTGTCCAAACTTTTGACTGGTAGTGTATATATACTTATACAGTTGAAGTCAGAAGTTTACATACACTTAGGTTGGAGTCATTAAAACTCATTTTTCAACCACTCCACAAATTTCTTGTTAACAAACTATAGTTTTGGCAAGTCGGTTAGGACATCTACTTCGTGCATGACACAAGTAATTTTTCCAACAATTGTTTACAGACAGATTATTTCACTTATAATTCACTGTATCACAATTCCAGTGGGTCAGAAGTTTACAGACACTAAGTTGATTGTGCCTTTAAACAGCTTGGAAAATTCCAGAAAATGATGTAATGGCTTTAGAAGCTTCTGATAGGCTAATTGACATAATTTGAGTCAATTGGAGGTGTACCTGTGGATGTATTTCAAGGCCTACCTTCAAACTCAGTGCCTCTTTGCTTGACATCATGGGAAAATCTAAAGAAATCAGCCAATACTTTTTGGAGAAATGTCCTCTGGTCTGATGAAACAAAAATAGAACTGTTTGGCCATAATGACCATCTGTTTGGAGGAAAAAGGGGATGCTTGCAAGCCGAAGAACACCATCCCAACCGTGAAGCACGGGGATGGCAGCATCATGCTGTGGGGGTGCTTTGCTGCAGGAGGGACTGGTGCACTTCACAAAATAGATGGCATCATGAGGAAGGAAAATTATGTGGATATATTGAAGCAACATCTCAAGACATCAGTCAGGAAGTTAAAGCTTGGTCACAAATGGGTCTTCCAAATGGACAATGACCCCAAGCATACTTCCAAAGTTGTGGCAAAATGGCTTAAGGACAACAAAGTCAAGGTATTGGAGTGGCCATCACAAAGCCCTGACCTCAATCCTATAGAAAATCTGTGGGCAGAACTGAAAAAGCGTGTGCGAGCAAGGAGGCCTACAAACCTGACTCAGTTACACCAGCTCTGTCAGGAGGAATGGGCCAAAATTCACCCAACTTATTTTGGGAAGCTTGTGGAAGGCTACCTGAAACATTTGGCCCAAGTTAAACAATTTAAAGGCAATGCTACCAAATACTAATTGAGTGTATGTAAACCACACCAGCTGCTGACAGGTGTATAAAATCGAGCACACAGACATGCAATCTCCATAGACAAATATTGGCAGTAGAATGGCCTTACTGAAGAGCTCAGTGACTTTCAACGTGGCACCGTCATAGGATGCCACCTTTACAACAAGTCAGTTCGTCAAATTTCTGCCCTGCTAGAGTGCCCACCAGTTGAGAATCGCTGCTCTAGGCAGAAAGGGCAGGAAGCTTATACTTGACAGTACAATAAATTGAAAAAAGGATTTCAATAACACTGGAGACCAACAGCATCCTGTCAAATCTGTCCACACCTACAGCACTACTCCCCTCTAGATGCACCTGTCTGTCAGTCTGTCAGTCAGGTCTTTATGTCTGTCAGGTCTGTCTGTCAGGTCTGACTGTCTGTCTGTCAGGTCTATCTGTCTGTCTGTCTGTCAGGTCAGCCAGGTCTGTCCGGTCGGTCGGTCAATCTGTCAGGTCGGTCGTGGTCGGTCGGTCGGACGGACGGACAGGTCTGCCTGTCTGGTCTGTCTTTCGGTCTGTCCGTCGGTCTGTCTGTCAGGTCTGTATGTCCTTCTGTCTGTCAGGTTTGTCTGTCTGTCTGTCAGACAGGTCTCAGTCCTGCTTCTACCACACCTGCTGACCCCCTCTGTCTGAGCCTGTGACATCTTCATTACCACCCAAGAATGTGGCAGGGAGGGATGTTTCTCCAGGACTACAGCTCTTGTGGTTTATGTCATCCTAACTTTGTAATGTCCATAATAACTAGGAGTAGAATTAAAAACCTCAATGCACTCTGCACACAATTGAGGGAATATGCAATATGTCTAATATTACAAGTTGCTGAATCATACTACTTGGCTACAGATGCCCTAAACCATATGCAGTGCTGACAGCATTCCATTTACTGAACAGACACAGAGACACATGGAGATATTATAAATAACTTGGCAAACAATGTTGCATAATCATTTGGGTGACAAGCTGTTTTGCTGTGGTTCCATTTCCAGTGCACTGTGAATAACTCTGACCTTTAAGAGTCCAGACAATACCAATTTTGTTCAGTCTGTTTGTATTGTCGTGATTAACTGGTTCCTCCATTTAATTGGGATAGTGTAGCTGTTGGGCTAACTGACGGGTTTGTTATCATAGCACTCAACAGCCTGAGATGCAAATGTTTGAAATTTCTAAATGTGTGTGTTCACCCATTGGACCTACACCGAAACCATTTATTTCCTGTGTAAAGCCCCAAATGCGCAGAGCCCCTAAAGTGAGTGCATCCTTCCTGCCTGCTTGCACAGTCTGCCTGGCCGAATGGCAGCTTGCAGCCCTCAGATCAGCCCATGCATGAAACCCCAATATGCTAAAGACTGGGAGGAGAAGGAGCCAATGAGGAAGAAGGGATCTGAACAGAGAAGCCAGGACAGGGCAGGCATTAGGCAGTGTGTGTTTGACCAGTCTACATTACTGATGATGACCCATAACCACAACAGGTAAACTCAGTTGGATTAGAGCATACATTTGGATATTCACAAAATGTCAGAACAGAACTCATTATTCGGTTGTTATGTCTCTTTTTGTCAGGTAGTATGAGGGTTGGGGCTGAGGCTGTGTGGGGGGGAGGAAGTTAGTATGAGGGTTGGGGCTGAGGCTGTGTAGGGGGGGAGTTAGTATGAGGGTTGGGGCTGAGGCTGTGTGGGGGGGAGGAAGTTAGTATGAGGGTTGGGGCTGAGGCTGTGTGGGGGGGGGAAGTTAGTATGAGGGTTGGAGCTGAGGCTGTGTGGGGGAAGTTAGTATGAGGGTAGGGGCTGAGGCTGTGTGGGGGGATGAAGTTAGTATGAGGGTTGGGGCTGAGGCTGTGTGGGGGGGAGGAAGTTAGTATGAGGGTTGGGGCTGAGGCTGTGTGGGGGGGAGGAAGTTAGTATGAGGGTTGGGGCTGAGGCTGTGTGGGGGAGGAAGTTAGTATGAGGGTTGGGGCTGAGGCTGTGTGGGGGAGGAAGTTAGTATGAGGGTTGGGGCTGAGGCTGTGGGGGGGAGGAAGTTAGTATGAGGTTGGGGCTGAGGCTGTGTGGGGGAAGGGGGGAGTTAGTATGAGGGTTGGGGCTGAGGCTGTGTGTGTGTGTGTGGGGGGGTTAGTATGAGGGTCACTAGCCCATTCAAGCTTAACATCCTTGTCATTTATCGCCCTCCAGGTTCCCTTGGAGAGTTCATCAATGAGCTTGACGCCTTGCTAAGTTCCTTTCCTGAGGATGGCTCACCCCTCACAGTTCTGGGTGACTTTAACCTCCCTACGTCTACCTTTGACTCATTTCTCTCTGCCTCCTTCTTTCCACTCCTCTCCTCTTTTGACCTCACCCTCTCACCGTCCCCCTACTCACAAGGCAGGCAATACGCTTGACCTCATCTTTACTAGATGCTGTTCTTCTACTAATCTCACTGAAACTCCCCTCCATGTCTCCCGACCACTACTTTTGTATCCTTTTCTCTCTCGCTCTCCTCCAACACTACTCACTCTGCCCCTACTCAGATGGTAATGCGCCTGCCGCAACCTTCGCTCTCTCTCTCTCCCGCTACTCTCTCCTCTTCCATCCTATCATCTCTTCCCTCTGCTCAATCCTTCTCCCTCCAATCTCCTGATTTTGCCTCCTCAACCCCCCCTCTCCTCCCTTTCTGCATCCTTTGACTCTTTATGTCCCCTATCCTCCCGGCCGGCTCGGTCCTCCCCTCCTGCTCCGTGGCTTGATGACTCATTGAGCTCACAGAACAGGGCTCCGGGCAGCCGAGCGGAAATGGAGGAAAACTAGACTCCCTGCGGACCTGGCATCTTTTCACTCCCTCCTCTCTACATTTTCTTACTCTGTTTCTGCTGCTAAAAGCCACTTTCTACCACTCTAAATTCCAAGCATCTGCCTCTAACCCTAGGAAGCTCTTTGCCACCTTCTCCTCCCCTGCTGAATCCCCCCCTCCTCCCTCTCTGTGGATGACTTCGTCAACCATTTTGAAAAGAAGGTTGACGACATCCGATCCTCGTTTGTTAAGTCAAATGACACTGCTGGTCCTGCTCACACTGCCCTACCCTATGCTTTGACTTCTTTGTCCCCTCTCTCTCCAGATGAAATCTTGCGACTTGTGACGGCCGGCCGCCCAACAACCTGCCCGCTTGACCCTATCCCCTCCTCTCTACTCCAGACCATCTCCGGTGACCTTCTCCCTTACCTCACCTCGCTCATCAACTCATCCTTGACCGCTGGCTATGTCCCTTCTGTCTTCAAGAGAGCGAGAGTTGCACCCCTTCTCAAAAAACCTACACTCGATCCCTCCAATGTCAACAACTACAGACCAGTATCCCTTCTTTCTTTTCTCTCCAAAACTCTTGAGCATGCCGTCTTTAGCCAACTCTCTTGCTATCTCTCTCAGAATTACCTTCTTGATCCAAACCAGTCAGGTTTCAAGACTGGTCATTCAACTGAGACTGCTCTTCTCTGTGTCATGGAGGCTCTCCGCACTGCTAAAGCTAACTCTCTCTCCTCTGCTTTTGTCCTTCTAGACCTGTCTGCTGCCTTTGATACTGTGAACCATCAGATCCTCCTCTCCACCCTCTCCGAGTTGGGCATCTCCGGCGCGGCTCACTCTTGGATTGCGTCCTACCTGACCGGTCGCTCCTACCAAGTGGCGTGGCGAGAATCTGTCTCCGCACCACGTGCTCTCACCACTGGTGTCCCCCAGGGCTCAGTTCTAGGCCCTCTCCTATTCTTGCTATACACCAAGTCACTTGGCTCTGTCATATCCTCACATGGCCTCTCCTATCATTGCTACGCAGACGACACACAACTAATCTTCTCCTTTCCCCCTTTCTGATAACCAGGTGGCGAATCGCATCTCTGCATGTCTGGCAGACATATCAGTGTGGATGACAGATCACCACCTCAAGCTGAACCTCGGCAAGACGGAGCTGCTCTTCCTCCCGGGGAAGGACTGCCCGTTCCATGATCTCGCCATCACGGTTGACAACTCCGTTGTGTCCTCCTCCCAGAGTGCAAAGAGCCTTGGCGTGACCCTGGACAACACCCTGTCGTTCTCCGCTAACATCAAGGCAGTGATCCGATCCTGTAGGTTCATGCTCTACAACATTCGGAGAGTACGACCCTGCCTTACACAGGAAGCGGCACAGGTCCTAATCCAGGCACTTGTCATCTCCCGTCTGGATTACTGCAACTCGCTGTTGGCTGGGCTCCCTGCCTGTGCCATTAAACCCCTACAACTCATCCAGAATGCCGCAGGACGTCTGGTGTTCAACCTTCCCAAGTTCTCTCATGTCAAACCGCTCCTCCGCACACTCCACTTGCTTCCAGTTGAAGCTCACATCTGCTACAAGACCATGGTGCTTGCCTACGGAGCTGTGAGGGGAACGGCACCTCCGTACCTTCAGGCTCTGATCAGTCCCTACACCCAAACGAGGGCATTGCGTTCATCCACCTCTGGCCTGCTGGCCCCCCTACCTCTGCGGAAGCACAGTTCCCGCTCAGCCCAGTCAAAACTGTTCGCTGCTCTGGCACCCCAATGGTGGAACAAGCTCCCTCACGACGCCAGGACAGCGGAGTCACTCACCACATTCCGGAGACACTTGAAACCCCACCTCTTTAAGGTATACCTGGGATAGGATAAAGTAATCCTTCTACCCCCCCTTACCCCACCCCCAAATAAAAATAACAAAATAAAATAAAAAATACATATTGTAAAGTGGTTATCCCACTGGCTATAAGGTGAATGCAACAATTTGTAAGTCGCTCTGGATAAGAGCGTCTGCTAAATGACGTAAATGTAAAATGTAAATGGTTGGGACTGAGGCTGTGTGGGGCGGAGGAAGTTAGTATGAGGGTTGGGGCTGAGGCTGTGTGGGGGGGAGGAAGTTAGTATGAGGGTTGGGTCTGAGGCTGTGTGGGGGGAGAGGAAAGTAGTATGAGGGTTGGGGCTGGCTGTGTGGGGGGGAGGATGTTAGTATGAGGGTAGGGCTGAGGCTGTGTGAGGGGGAGGAAGTAGTATGAGGGTTGGGGCTGAGGCTGTGTGGGGAAGGAAGTTAGTATGAGGTTGGGGCTGAGGCTGTGTGGGGGGAGGAAGTTATTATGAGGGTTGGGGCTGAGGCTGTGTGTGGGGAGTTAGTATGAGGGTTGGGGCTGAGGCTGTGTGGGGGAGTTAGTTGAGGTTGGGGCTGAGGCTGTTTGGGGGAGGCAGATAGTATGAGGGTTGGGGCTGAGGCTGTGTGAGGGGGAGGAAGTTAGTATGAGGGTTGGGGCTGAGGCTGTGTGGGGGGTAGTATGAGGGTTGGGGCTGAGGCTGTGTGGGGGGATTTAGTATGAGGTTGGGGCTGAGGCTGTGTGGGGGAGGCAGATAGTAAGAGGGTTGGGGCTGAGGCTGTGTGGGGGGAGAGAAGTTAGTATGAGGGTTGGAGCTGAGGCTGTGTGGGGGGGAAGTTAGGGTATGAGGGTTGGGTCTGAGGCTGTGTGGGGGAGAGGAAAGTAGTATGAGGGTGGGGTCTGAGGCTGTGTGGGGAGGAAGTTAGTATGAGGGTAGGGGCTGAGGCTGTGTGGGGGGTAGTATAAGGGTTGGGGCTGAGGCTGTGTGGGGGGGAAGTTAGTATGAGGGTAGGGGCTGAGGCTGTGTGGGGGGGGAGAGGAAGTGTGGGGCAGAGGAAGGTAATATGAGGGTTGGGGCTGAGGCTGTGTGGGGGGAGAGGAAGGTAGTATGAGGGTTGGGTCTGAGGCTATGTGTGTGGGGGGAGAGGAAGGTAGTATGAGGGTTGGGACTGAGGCTGTGTGTTTTGGGGGGAGAGGAAGGTAGTATGAGGGTTGGGGCTGTGTGGGGGGGGAGGAAGGTAGTATGAGGGTTGGGACTGAGGCTGTGTGTTTTGGGGGGAGAGGAAGGTAGTATGAGGGTTCTGAGGCTGTGTGGGGAAGTTAGTATGAGGGTTGGAGCTGAGCCTGTGTGTGGGGGGGTGAGAGGAAGGTAGTATGAAGGTTGGGGCTGAGGTTGTGTGGGGGGAGGGGAAAATAGTATGAGGGTTGGGGCTGAGGCTGTGTGTGGGGGAGAGGAAGGTAGTATGAGGGTGGGGGCTGAGGCTGTGTGTGTGGGGGGGAGAGGAAGGTAGTATGAGTGTTGGGGCTGAGGCTGTGTGTGGGGAAAGGAAGGTAGTATGAGGGTTGGGGCTGAGGCTGTGTGGGGGAGAGGAAAGTAGTATGAGGGTTGGGGCTGAGGCTGTGTGGGGAGGAGGTAGTATGAGGGTGGGCTGAAGCTGTGTGTGGGGAGAGGAAGGTAGTATGAGGGTTGGGGCTGAGGCTGTGTGGGGAGAGGAAGGTAGTATGAGGGTTGGGGCTGAGGCTGTGTGTGGGGGGTGCAGAGGAAGATAGTATGAGGGTTGGGGCTGAGGCTGGGTGGGGGAGGAAGGTAGTATGAGGGTTGGGGCTGGGGCTGTTTGTGTGGAAAGAGGAAGGTGAGTATGAGGGTTGGGGCTGAGCTGCCAAGGGGAGGAGGTAGTATGAGGGTTGGGAGCTGAGAGCTGTGTGGGAAGAAAGGAGGGTAAGTATGAGTGTTAGGAGCTGAGGCTGTGTGGGAGAGGGAGGAAGGTAGTATGAGTGTTGGGGCTGAGGCTGATGTTGTGTGGGGGAAGAGGAAGGTAGTATGAGGGTTGGGGCTGAGGCTGTGTGTAGGGGGAGAGGAAGGTAGTATGAGGTTGGGGCTGAGGCTGTGTGGGGGAGAGGAAGGTAGTATGAGGTTGGGGCTGAGGCTGTGTGGAGAGAGGAGGTAGTATGAGGTTGGGGCTGAGGCTGTGTGTGTGGGGGGAGAGGAAGGTAGTATGAGGGTTGGGGCTGAGGCTGTGTGGGAGAGGAAGGTAGAGAGGTGGGCTGAGCTGTGTGTGTGGGAGAGGAAGAATATGGGGCTGGTGAGAGAAGTAGTATGAGGTTGGGGCTGAGGCTGTGTGGGGGGAGAGGAAGGTAGTATGAGGGTTGGGGGTTGGGGCTGAGGCTGTGTGTGTGGGAGGAAGGGAAGGTAGTATGAGGGTTGGGGCTGAGGCTGTGTGTGGGGGGAGAGGAAGGTAGTATGAGGGTTGGGGCTGAGGCTGTGTGGTGGGGGAGAGGAAGGTAGTATGAGTGTTGGGGCTGAGGCTGTGTAGGGGGAGAGGAAGGTAGTATGAGGTTTTGGGGCTGAGGCTGTGTGTGGGGGGAGAGGAAGGTAGTATGAGGGTTGGAGGCTGAGGCTGTGTGTGTGGGGGAGAGGAAGGTAGTATGAGGGTTGGGGCTGAGGCTGTGTGTGGGGGGGAGAAGAAGGTAGTATGGGGTTGGGGCTGAGGCTGTGGGGGGGAGAGGAAGGTAGTATGAGTGTTGGGGCTGAGGCTGTGTGTGGGGGAGGAAGTTAGTATGAGGGTTGGGGCTGAGGCTGTGTGTGTGGGGAGAGGAAAGGTAGTATGAGGGTTGGGGTAGGCTGAGGCTGTGTGTGGGGGAGAGGAAGGTAGTATGAGGGTTGGGGCTGAGGCTGTGTGTGGGGGAGGGAATATTATGAGTGTGTGACAGGCTGAGGGCTGTGTGTGTTAGAGAGGAAAGGTAGTATGAGGTTGGGGCTGAGGCTGTGTGGGGGAGAGGAAAGGTAGTATGAGGGTTGGAGCTGAGGCTGTGTGGGGGAGAGAAGTAGTATGAGGGTTGGGGCTGAGGCTGTGTGTGGGGAGAGGAAGGTAGTATGAGGTTGGGGCTGAGGCTGTGTGTGTGGGGGAGAGGAAGGTAGTATGAGGGTTGGGGCTGAGGCTGTGTGGGGGGAGAGGAAGTTGCAGATATATGAGGGTTGGGGCTGAGGCTGTGTGGGGAAGAGGAAGGTAGTATGAGGTTGGGGCTGAGGCTGTGTGTGGGGGAGAGGAAGGTAGTATGAGGTTAGGCTGAGGCTGTGTGTGTGGGGGGAGAGGAAGGTAGTATGAGGTTGGGGCTGTGTGGGGGGAGAGGAAGGTAGTATGAGGGTTGGGACTGAGGCTGTGTGTTTTGGGGGGAGAGGAAGGTAGTATGAGGGTTGGGGCTGAGGCTGTGTGGGGGGGGGGAAGTTAGTATGAGGGTTGGAGCTGAGCCTGTGTGGGGGAGAGGAAGGTAGTATGAGGGTTGGGGCTGAGGCTGTGGGGGAGAGGAGTAGTATGAGGTTGGGGCTGAGGCTGTGTGTGTGGGGGGAGAGAAGGTAGTATGAGGGTTGGGGGCTGAGGCTGTGTGGGGGAAAGGAAGGTAGTATGAGGGTTGGGGCTGAGGCTGTGTGGGGGGAGAGGAAAGTAGTATGAGGGTTGGGGCTGAGGCTGTGTGGGGGGAGAGGAAGGTAGTATGAGGGTTGGGGCTGAGGCTGTGTGGGGGGGAGAGGAAGGTAGTATGAGGGTTGGGGCTGAGGCTGTGGTGGGGGAGAGGAAGGTATTATGAGGTGGTGGGGCTGAGGCTGTGTGTGTGGGGGGAAGAGAAGGTAGTATGAGGTTGGATGAGGCTGGGTGGGGAGAGAGGTATTTGGGTTGGTTGGGGCTGAGGGTGTGTGTGTGGGGGGCAGAGGAGGGTAGTATGAGGGTTGGGGGCTGAGGCTGTGTGTGTGGGGGGAGAGGAAGGTAAGTATGAGGTTGGGGGGCTGAGGCTGTGTGTGGGGAAGAGGAAGGTAGTATGAGGGTTGGGGCTGAGGCTGTGTGCGGGAGAGAGGAAGGTAGTATGAGGTTGGGGGCTGAGGCACTGTGTGGGGGGAGAGGAAGGTAGTATGAGGGTTGGGGCTGAGGCTGTGTGGGGAGAGGAAGGTAGTATGAGGGTTGGGGGCTGAGGCTGTGTGTGGGGGGAAGAGGAAGGTAGTATGAGGGGTTGGGGCTGAGGCTGTGTGTGGGGGGGGGAGGAAGGTAGTATGAGGGTTGGGGCTGAGGCTGTGTGGGAGAGGAAGGTAGTATGAGTGTTGGGGCTGAGGCTGTGTGGGGGGAGAGGAAGTTAGTATGAGGGTTGGGGCTGAGGCTGTGTGTGTGGGGGGAGAGGAAGGTAGTATGAGGGTTGGGGCTGAGGCTGTGTGTGGGGGGGGGGAGAGGAAGGTAGTATGAGGGTTGGGGCTGAGGCTGTGTGGGGGAGAGGAAGGTAGTAGAGTGTTGGGGCTGAGGCTGTGTGTGTGGGGGAGAGGAAGGTAGTATGAGTGTTAGAGCTGAGGCTGTGTGTGTGGGGGGAGAGGAAGGTAGCTTATGAGGGTTGGGGCTGAGGCTGTGTGGGGGGAGAGGAAGGTAGTATGAGGGTTGGGGTTGGGGCTGAGGCTGTGTGTGTGGGGGAGAGGAAGGTAGTATGAGTTGGGGCTGAGGCTGTGTGTAGGGGAGAGGAAGGTTAGTTGAGTTGGGGCTGAGGCTGTGTGTGTGGGGGGAGAGGAAGGTAGTATGAGGGTTGGGGCTGAGGCTGTGGGGGAGAGGAAGGTAGTATGAGGTTGGGGTTGGGGTTGAGGGCTGTGGCTTGTGTGGGGGGGAAGAGGAAGGTAGTATGAGGTTGGGGCTGAGGCTGTGTGTGGGGGAGAGGAAGGTAGTATGAGGGTTGGGGCTGAGGCTGTGTGTGTGGGGGGGAGAGGAAGGTAGTATGAGGGTTGGGGCTGAGGCTGTGTGGGGGAGAGGAAGGTAGTATGAGTGTTGGGGCTGAGGCTGTGTGGGGGGGGAGGGAAGTTAGTATGGAGGGTTGGGGCTGAGGCTGTGTGTGTGGGGGAGAGAAGGTAGTATGAGGTTGGGGCTGAGGCTGTGTGTGTGGGGGGGAGAGGAAGGTAGTATGGTGGGGCTGAGGCTGTGTGGGGGAGAGAAGGTAGTATGAGTGTTGGGGCTGAGGCTGTGTGTGTGGGGGGAAAGAGGAAGTTAGTATGAGTGTTGGGGCTGAGGCTGTGTGTGGGGGGAGAGGAAGGTAGTATGAGGGTTGGGGCTGAGGCTGTGTGTGGGGGGGGAGAGGAAGGTAGTTGAGGTTGGGGCTGAGGCTGTGTGGGGAGAGGGGTAGTATGAGGGTTGGGGCTGAGGCTGTGTGTGGGAAGGGAAGGTAGTATGAGGGTTGGGGCTGAGGCTGTGGGGGGAGAGGAAGGTAGTATGGAGGTTGGGGCTGAGGTTGTGTGTGGGGGGAGGAGGAAGGTAGTATGAGGGTTGGGGCTGAGGCTGTGTGTGTGGGAGAGGAAGGTAGTATGAGTGTTGGGGCTGAGGCTGGTGTGTGGGGGAGGGTCAGTATGAGGGTTGGGGCTGAGGCTGTGTGGGGGAGAGGAAGGTAGTATGAGGGTTAGGCTGAGACTGTGTGGGGAGAGGGAGTAGTAAGGAGGGTTGGGGGCTTAGGCTGTGTGGGGGTTTTGTTTTGTTTTTTTGGGGTGGGGGGTTTAGGAGGTTGGGGGCTGAGGTGTGTGGGGGGAGGGGAAGGTAGTATGGGGTTGGTTTAGGCTGTGAGGGGGAGGAGGTAGTTTTGGGTTGGGGCTGAGGCTGTGTGTGTGGGGGGGCAGAGGAAGTAGTATGAGGGTTGGGGCTGAGGCTGGGTGGGGGGAGAGGAAGGTAGTATGAGGGTTGGGGTTGGGGCTGAGGCTGTGTGAGTGGGGGGGAAGAGGAAGGTAATATGAGGGTTGGGGCTGAGGCTGTGTGATGGAGAGGAAGGTAGTATGAGGGTTGGGGCTGAGGCTGTGTGTGTGTTTTGGAGAGAGGAAGGTAGTATGAGGGTTGGGGCTGGAGGCTGTGTGGGGGGAGAGGAAGGTAGTATGAGTGTTGGGGGCTGAGGCTGTGTGTGGGGGAGAGGAAGGTAGTATGAGGGTTGGGGCTGAGGCTGTGTGGGGGGAGAGGAAGGTAGTATGAGGGTTGGGGCTGAGGCTGTGTGGGGGGAGAGGAAGGTAGTATGAGTGTTGGGGCTGAGGCTGTGTGTGGGGAGAGGAAGGTAGTATGAGGGTTGGGGCTGAGGCTGTGTGAGGGGTGTTGGGGCTGAGGCTGTGTGGGGGGGAAGAGGAAGGTAGTATGAGGGTTGGGGCTGAGGCTGTGTGGGGGGGAGAGGAGAGGTAGTATAAGTGTTGGGGCTGAGGCTGTGTGTGGGGAGAGGAAAGGTAGTAAGGAGTTGGGGCTGGAGGCTGTGTGGGGGGGAGAGGAAGGTGGTATGAGGGTTGGGGCTGAGGCTGTGTGGGGGGGAGAGGAAGGTAGTATGAGGGGTTGGGGCTGGAAGCTGTGTGTGGGGGGAGAGGAAGGTAGTATGAGGGTTGGGGCTGAGGCTGTGTGGGGGGAGAGGAAGGTAGGTATGAGGTTGGGGCTGAGGCTGTGTGGGGTGGGAGAGGAAGGTAGTATGAGGGTTGGGGCTGAGGCTGTGTGTGTGGGAAGGGAAGGTAGTATGAGGAGGTTGGGGCTGCTGTGTCGGGGGGAGGGAAGGTAGTATGAGGGTTGGGAGCTGAAGGGCTTTGAGATTGGGGAGAGGAAGGTAGTATGAGGGTTGAAGGCTGAGTCTGTGTGTGTGGGGGAGAGGAAGGGTAGTATGAGGGTTGGGGCTGAGGCTGTGTGGGGGAGAGGAAGGTAGTATGAGGTTGGGGTTGTAGCTGAGGCTGTGTGTGTGGGGAAAGAGGAAGGTAGTATGAGGGTTGGGGCTGAGGGCTGTGTGTGTTGGGGGAGGAAGGTAGTATGAGGGTTGGGGCTCGAGGCTGTGTGGGGGAGAGAGGAAGGTAGTATGAGGGTTGGGGCTGGGGCTATGTTGGTGTGTGGGGGAAGAGGAAGGTATTATGAGGTTGGGGCTGAGGCTGTGTGTGTGTGGGGGAGAGGAAGTAGTATGAGGGTTGGGGCTGAGGCTGTGTGTTTGGGGGAGAGGAAGGTAGTATAAGGTTGGGGCTGAGGCTGTGTGGGGGGAGAGGAAGGTAGTATGAGTGTTGGGGCTGAGGCTGTGTGGGGGGGAGAGGAAGTTAGTATGAGGGTTGGGGCTGAGGCTGTGTGTGTGTGGGGGGAGAGGAAGGTAGTATGAGGGTTGGGGCTGAGGCTGTGTGGGGGGAGAGGAAGGTAGTATGAGGGTTGGGGCTGAGGCTGTGTGGGGGAGAGGAAGGTAGTATGAGTGTTGGGGGCTGAGGCTGTGCTGTGGGGGGAGAGGAAGGTAGTATGAGGTTGGGGGCTGAGGCTGTGTGAGGGGAAAGGAAGGTAGTATGAGGGTTGGGGCTGAGGCTGTGTGGGGAGAGTAAGGTAGTATGAGGGTTGGGGCTGAGGCTGTGTGGGGGGAGAGGAAGGTAGTATGAGTGTTGGGGCTGAGGCTGTGTGTGGGGAGAGGAAGGTAGTATGAGGGTTGGGGCTGAGGCTGTGTGGGGGAGAGGAAGGTAGTATGAGGGTTGGGGCTGAGGCTGTGTGTGGGGGGGAGAGGAAGGTAGTATGAGGGTTGGGGCTGAGGCTGTGTGTGTGGGGGAGAGGAAGGTAGTATGAGGTTGGGGCTGAGGCTGTGGTTGGGGAGAGGGGAAGGCTAGTATGAGGGTTGGGGCTGAGGCTGTGTGTGTGGGGGAGAGGAATGTAGTATGAGGTTGGGGCTGAGGCTGTGTGGGGAGAGGAAGGTAGTATGAGTGTTGGGGCTGAGGCTGTGTGTGTGGGGGAAAGGGAAGGTAGTATGAGTGTTGGGGCTGAGGCTGTGTGTGTGTGGGGGGAAGAGGGAAGGTAGTATGAGGGTTGGGGCTGAGGCTGTGTGGGGGGAGAGGAAGGTAGTATGAGGGTTGGGGTTGGGGCTGAGGCTGTGTGTGTGGGGGGAAGAGGAAGGTAGTATGAGGGTTGGGGCTGAGGCTGTGTGAGGGAGAGGAAGGTAGTATGAGGGTTGGGGCTGAGGCTGTGTGGGAGAGAGGAAGGTAGTATGAGGGTTGGGGCTGAGGCTGTGTGGGGGGAGAGGAAGTTAGTATGAGTTGGGGCTGAGGCTGTGTGTGGGGGGAAAGGAAGGTAGTATGAGGGTTGGGGCTGAGGCTGTGTGTGTGGGGGGAGAGGAAAGTAAGTATGAGGTTGGGGCTGAGGCTGTGTAGGGGGAGAGAAGGTAGTACTTTGAGGGTTGGGGCTGAGGCTGTGTGGGGAGAGGAAGGTAGTATGAGGGTTGGGGCTGAGGCTGTGTGTGTGGGGGAGAGGAAGGTATTATGAGGGTTGGGGGCTGAGGCTGTGTGGGGGGAAGAGGAAGGTAGTATGAGGGTTGGGGCTGAGGCTGTGAGGAGGGAGAGGAAGGTAGTATGAGGGTTGGGGCTGAGGCTGTGTGGGAGGGGGCAGAGGAAGGTAGTATGAGGGGTTGGGGCTGAGGCTGGGTGGGGGAGAGGAAGGTAGTATGAGGGTTGGGGTTGGGGCTGAGGCTGTGTGTGGGGGCAGAGGAAGGTAGTATGAGGTTGGGGCTGAGGCTGAGTGTGTGGGGAGAGGAAGGTAGTTGAGGAGGTTGGGGCTGAGGAGCTGTGTGTGTGGGGGAAGAGGAAAGGTCGTATGAGGGTTGGGAGCTGAGGCTGTGTGTGTGGGGGGAGAGGAAGGTAGTATGAGGTTGGGGCTGAGGCTGTGGGGGGAGAGGAAGGTAGTATGAGGTTGGGGCTGAGGCTGTGAGGGGGGAGAGGAAGGTAGTATGAGGGTTGGGGTTGGGGGCTGAGGCTGTGTGTGTGGGGGGGAAGAGGAAGGTAGTATGAGGGTTGGGGCTGAGGCTGTGTGTGTGGGGGGGAGAGGAAGGTAGTATAAGGGTTGGGGCTGAGGCTGTGTGGGGGGAGAGGAAGGTAGTATGAGTGTTGGGGCTGAGGCTGTGTGGGGGAGAGGTTAGTATGAGGGTTGGGGCTGTAGGCTGTGTGTGTGTGGGGGGAGAGGAAGGTAGTATGAGGTTGGGGCTGAGGCTGTGTGTGTGGGGAGAGGAAGGTAGTATGAGGGTTGGGGCTGAGGCTGTGTGGGGGGAGAGGAAGGTAGTATGAGTGTTGGGGCTGAGGCTGTGTGTGTGGGGGGAGAGGAAGGTAGTATGAGTGTTGGGGCTGAGGCTGTGTGTGTGTGGGGGGAGAGGAAGGTAGTATGAGGGTTGGGGCTGAGGCTGTGTGGGGGGAGAGGAAGGTAGTATGAGGGTTGGGGTTGGGGCTGAGGCTGTGTGTGTGGGAGGGAAGAGGAAGGTAGTATGAGGGTTGGGGCTGAGGCTGTGTGTGGGGGGAGAGGAAGGTAGTATGAGGGTTGGGGCTGAGGCTGTGTGTGTGGGGGAGAGGAAGGTAGTATGAGGGTTGGGGCTGAGGCTGTGTGGGGGGGAGAGGAAGGTAGTATGAGGGTTGGGGTTGGGGTTGGGGCTGAGGCTGTGTGTGGGGGGGAAGAGGAAGTTAGTATGAGGTTGGGGCTGAGGCTGTGCGTGTGGGGGGGAGAGGAAGGTAGTATGAGGGTTGGGGCTGAGGCTGTGTGTGTGGGGGGGAGAGGAAGGTAGTATAAGGGTTGGTGCTGAGGCTGTGTGGGGGGGAGAGGAAGGTAGTATGAGTGTTGGGGCTGAGGCTGTGTGGGGGAGAGGAAGTTAGTATGGGGTTGGGGCTGAGGCTGTGTGTGTGGGGGGAGAGGAAGGTAGTATGAGGGTTGGGGCTGAGGATGTGTGTGTGGGGGGGAGAGGAAGGTAGTATGAGGGTTGGGGCTGAGGCTGTGTGGGGGGAGAGGAAGGTAGTATGAGTGTGTGGGCTGAGGCTGTGTGTGTGGGAAGAAAGGAAGGTAGTATGAGTGTTGGGGCTGAGGCTGTGTGTGTGGGGGGAGAGGAAGGTAGTATGAGGTTTGGGGCTGAGGCTGTGTGGGGGGGGAGAGGAAGGTGTAGGGGTTGGGGCTGAGGCTGTGGGGGAGAGGAAGGTAGTATGGGGTTGGGGCTGAGGCTGTGTGTGGGGGGGGAGAGGAAGGTAGTATGAGGTTGGGGCTGAGGCTGTGTGTGTGGGGGGGTGAGAGGAAAGGTAGTATGAGGGTTGGGGCTGAGGTTGTGTGGGGGGAGGGAGGTATGAGGGTTGGGGCTGAGTGTGTGTGGGGGGGAGAGGAAGGTAGTATGAGTGTTGGGGCTGAGGCTGTGTGTGGGGGAGAGGAAGGTAGTATGAGGGTTGGGGCTGAGGCTGTGTGGGGAGAGGAAGGTAGTATGAGGGTTGGGGCTGAGGCTGTGTGGGGGAGAGGAAGGTAGTATGAGGGTTGGGGCTTAGGCTGTGTGGGGGGAGAGGAAGGTAGTATTAGGGTTGGGACTGAGGCTGTGTGTGTGGGGGGGGGAGAGGAAGGTAGTGTGAGGTTGGGGCTGGGCTGTGTGGGGGAGAGGAAGGTAGTATGGGGTTGGGGCTGAGGCTGTGAGGGGGGAGAGGAAGGTAGTATGGGGTTGGGGCTGAGGCTGTGTGTGTTGGGGGCAGAGAAGGTAGTATGAGGTTGGGGCTGAGGCTGTGTGGGGGGAGGGAAGGTAGTATGAGGGTTGGGGGTTGGGGCTGAGGCTGTGTGTGTGGGGGAAGAGGAAGGTAGTATGAGGGTTGGGGGCTGAGGCTGTGTGTGTGTTGGGGGGAGAGGAAGGTAGTATGAGGGTTGGGGCTGAGGCTGTGTGGGGGGAGAGAAGGTAGTATGAGTGTTGGGGCTGAGGCTGTGTGGGGAGAGGAAGGTAGTATGAGGTTGGGGCTGAGGCTGTGTGGGGGGAGGGAAGGTAGTATGAGGGGTTGGGGCTGAGGCTGTGTGGGGGGAGAGGAAGGTAGTATGAGTGTTGGGGGCTGAGGCTGTGTGGGGAGAGGAAGGTAGTATGAGGGTTGGGGCTGAGGCTGTGTGAGGGAGAGGAAGGTAGTATGAGGGTTGGGGCTGAGGCTGTGTGGGGGAGAGTAAGGTAGTATGAGGTTGGGGCTGAGGCTGTGTGGGGGGGAGAGGAAGGTAGTATGGAGTGTTGGGGCTGAGGCTGTGTGTGGGGGAGAGGGAAGGTAGTATGAGGGTTGGGGCTGAGGCTGTGTGGGGGAGAGGAAGGTAGTATGAGGGTTGGGGCTGAGGCTGTGTGGGGGGAGAGGAAGGTAGTATGAGGGTTGGGGCTGAGGCTGTGTGTGTGGGGGGAGAGGAAGGTAGTAGGGGGGTTGGGGCTGAGGCTGTGTGGGGGAGAGGAAGGTAGTATGAGGGTTGGGGCTGAGGCTGTGGGGGGAGAGGAAGGTAGTATGAGGGGTTGGGGCTGAGGCTGTGTGTGGGGGGAGAGGAAGGTAGTATGAGGTTGGGGCTGAGGCTGTGTGGGGGGAGAGGAAGGTAGTATGAGGGTTGGGGCTGAGGCTGTGTGTGGGGAGAGGAAGGTAGTATGGGGTTGGGGCTGAGGCTGTGTGTGGGGGGAGAGGAAGGTAGTATGGGGGTTGGGGCTGAGGCTGTGTGGGGGAAGAGGAAGTTAGTATGAGGGTTGGGGTTGTGCTGAGGCTGTGTGTGTGGGGGGAAGAGGAAGTAGTATGAGGTTGGGGCTGAGGCTGTGTGTGTGGGGGGAGAGGAAGGTAGTATGAGGTTGGGGCTGAGGCTGTGTGGGGGGGGAAGTAGTATGAGGTTGGGCTGAGCTTGTGTGTGTGGGGGAGAGGAAGGTATTATGAGGGTTGGGGCTGAGGCTGTGTGTGTGGGGGAGAGGAAGGTAGTATGAGGTTGGGGGCTGAGGCTGTGTGTTTGGGGGGAGAGGAAGGTAGTATGAGGGTTGGGGGCTGAGGCTGTGTGGGGGGAGAGGGAAGGTAGTATGAGTGTTGGGGCTGAGGCTGTGTGGGGGGAGAGGAAGTTAGTATGAGGGGTTGGGGCTGAGGCTGTGTGAGGGAGAGGAAGGTAGTATGAGGGTTGGGGCTGAGGCTGTGTGGGGGGAGAGGAAGGTAGTATGAGGGTTGGGGCTGAGGCTGTGTGGGGGGAGAGGAAGGTAGTATGAGTGTTGGGGCTGAGGCTGTGTGTGGGGGAGAGGAAGGTAGTATGAGGGTTGGGGCTGAGGCTGTGTGGGAGGAGGAAGGTAGTATGAGGGTTGGGGCTGAGGCTGTGTGGGGGAGAGTAAGGTAGTATGAGGGTTGGGGCTGAGGCTGTGTGTGTGGGGGGAGAGGAAGGTAGTATGAGGTTGGGGCTGAGGCTGTGTGGGGGAGAGGAAGGTAGTATGAGGGTTGGGGCTGAGGCTGTGTGTGTGGGGGAGAGGAATGTAGTATGAGGGTTGGGGCTGAGGCTGTGTGGGGGAGAGGAAGGTAGTATGAGGGTTGGGGCTGAGGCTGTGTGGGGGGGAGGAAGGTAGTATGAGGGTTGGGGCTGAGGCTGTGTGTGTGGGGGGAGAGGAAGGTAGTATGAGGGTTGGGGCTGAGGCTGTGTGGGGGGGGAGAGGAAGGTAGTATGAGGGTTGGGGCTGAGGCTGTGAGTGGGGAGAGGAAGGTAGTATGAGGGTTGGGGCTGAGGCTGTGTGTGTGGGGGAAGAGGAAGGTAGTATGAGGTTGGGGCTGAGGCTGTGTGGGGGGAGAGGAAGGTAGTATGAGGGTTGGGGTTGTGGCTGAGGCTGTGTGTGGGGGGAAGAGGAAGGTAGTATGAGGGTTGGGGCTGGGGCTGTGTGTGGGGGGAGAGGAAGGTAGTATGAGGGTTGGGGCTGAGGCTGTGTGGGGGAGAGGAAGGTAGTATGAGGGTTGGGGCTGAGACTATATGTGTGTGGGGGGGAGAGGAAGGTATTATGAGGGTTGGGGCTGAGGCTGTGTGTGGGGGGAGAGGAAGGTAGTATGAGGGTTGGGGCTGAGGCTGTGTGTTTTGGGGGGAGAGGAAGGTAGTATAAGGGTTGGGGCTGAGGCTGTGTGGGGGGAGAGGAAGGTAGTATGAGTGTTGGGGCTGAGGCTGTGTGGGGGGAGAGGAAGTTAGTATGAGGGTTGGGGCTGAGGCTGTGTGTGTGGGGGGAGAGGAAGGTAGCATGAGGGTTGGGGCTGAGGCTGTGTGTGTGGGGGGAGGAAGGTAGTATGAGGGTTGGGGCTGAGGCTGTGTGGGGGAGAGGAAGGTAGTATGAGGGTTGGGGCTGAGGTTGTGTGTGTGTGTGGGGAGAGGAAGATAGTATGAGGGTTGGGGCTGAGGCTGGGTGGTGGGAGAGGAAGGTAATATGAGGGTTGGGGCTGAGGCTGTGTGGGGGGAGAGGAAGGTAGTATGAGTGTTGGGGCTGAGGCTGTGTGTGTGGGGGGAGAGGAAGGTAGTATGAGTGTTGGGGCTGAGGCTGTGTGGGGGGAGAGGAGGGTAGTATGAGGGTTGGGGCTGAGGCTGTGTGGGGGGGAGGAAGGTAGTATGAGGGTTGGGGCTGAGGCTGTGTGTGTGGGGGGAGAGGAAGGTAGTATGAGGGTTGGGGCTGAGGCTGTGTGGGGGGAGAGGAAGGTAGTATGAGGGTTAGGACTAAGGCTGTGTGGGGGGAGAGGAAGGTAATATGAGGGTTGGGGCTGAGGCTGTGTGGGGGGAGAGGAAGGTAGTATGAGGGTAGCTTTCTCTTCAATACATCTCTTATTTTCTCCTTCCTTCTCCCTACTTTCCTATATCCATGCTCTTACAATCGTTTCTCTTTTCTTCCCTTCTGTCTCTATATCCCCCTTCATTTCCTCTCCCTTTCTCCGTCTCCCTCCTTCTCTACACACTCTCATCACTAGACCTCAGGGAAGTTTCATTATGTAAGAGGCCTGTGTGCAGTAAAGCACTGCTGAAAACCAATGCTTAAATAATTCACCCACACCGCTAAATAAAGCCTGTGAGTACATATCATGTATGCAGATACCCTGTGCCCAGCTTGCCCCCTCTCTCCCTCTGAAGGCTATCACACCATCAAGATCCACCACGTCTACTCACACACATCTTAGGGAGGTAGGCTCTATGCTCTCTGGCCAATGAGCCATCTCAGGGGGATGGGCTCTACGCTCTCTGGCCAATAAGCCATCTCAGGGGAATGGGCTTTATGCTCTCTGGCCAATGAGCCATCTCAGAGGGGTGGGCTTTATGCTCTCTGGCCAATGAGCCATCTCAGGGGGATGGGCTCTACGCTGTCTGGCCAATGAGTCACTGTGTAACTTATTTTCAAAAACAAACACACAATAAAAACAGACCTACACACCTCCGATCCCAAACATATCCACACACACCCTCTAATATAGTTACACACAATGAGAACAGGACCCGTCAACAAACACATCAACACTTCCAGCAAAACATCAACAAAGAATGACACATTTCCGTCAACACAGACACCTATCAGAGTCATACCAATATTATAAACTGGGTGGTTTGAGCTCTGAATGCTGATTGGCTGACAGCCGTATACCATGGGTATGACAAAACATTTATTTTTACTGCTCTAATTACGTTGGTAACCAGTTTATAATAGCAGTAAGGCACCTCGGGGGTTTGTAGTATATTGCCATTATACCACGGCTAAGGGCTGTATCCGGTACTCCGCGTTGCGTCGTGCATAAGAACAGCCCTTAGCCATGGTATATTGACCACACCCCCTCGGGCCTTATTGCTTAATTATACTACATCTAACAGTGAAACTCCTTTCTCAAGCGTTGGCAGAATGCTGAAAGACTTCCTGCTCCAACAGGCAACACAATGTGAACCCGATGTGACAAAAAACACACCATACCACTACTTTCTGAATGTCAGAAATCAAATGGCGGGTGTTGAGAAATGGATCAGAAACTGCTGAATCTTAACCAGAAATATGGAGGTACAAAGAATGGTCACCATTCCAGAATGATCTCTCTCCAGCATTAGCTTAGGGAGACAAAAACAGAGCTATATTTCATATTCATATTTCGGAAGAGAGATTCCCCGTGTGCTGACTGACTGACTCTCTAAATCCAGCAATGCCTTTACTGATCGATCAGCCCTTTCCATGATTGTCTCGGTTTTGTTCTGAAAATAAATCTGGTATTGTGAGGGTCCCCTCTGTCAGACAAAAGGCATTTGATCCACAGGATCCACAGTGATTCACCAAGCCCCACCATAACTAACACAGATAATGTCCTAGAATCACTCTAAGAGAAAGTAGGCCTCTTGGAGCCTGTTCACATTCCCCAGAGAGGCCCAGACATGGGACCAGGCCAAGTGGCTGACACAGTCTCCTCTCCTCCAATAACCAGTCCCTTGCCTGCATGGTCACAACAACCCTACTTCTAGGCATCACTAACATCAGCATTCCTCTACCAAGACTCACATGATCACACCTTCCAACACAGAGTAGGTAAAGGAACAGAGAGGAACAGCCCCTAGGACAGCTTTTTCAATGAACCCTCTTCCCTCTCTGTTCCATTTCCTGTGTGGGGCAATCATGGGAGATATCACAGTGCTGAAGAGTGAGGTCAATACACACTACAATTCCGAGACCCTACTTGTAAATAGAGGGCTCTGCTTGAACCAATCAAACTGTACTCATGCCATTGTGAATGTAGCACATGTCATTGTGACACTGTCCTGTTATGTGGGAGGGTGTACACTCTTAGAAAAAAAGGTGCTATCTAGAACCTAAAAGGGTTCTTCGACTGTCCCCATAGGAGAACCCTTTGAATAACCTTTTTTGGTTCAAGGTAGAATCCTTTCCACAGAGGGTTTGTCAGTGATGCTGTAGGTGGGTGTGGTGGTGGAATCAAGCGCAGGACACCGAAGTACAGTCCAAAAGACTTTAGTGAAAATCCACAAGGGAAAATGAACAAACTTGCCCGAAGGCGAAACTCCGCACGTAGGCGACAAAACAAAACGGGCGCACTACACAGGTGCGTCAAACGCTCCAACACAGTGGAGAATAGCTCAACCGAGCGATATAGTATACACGTCCAGCAACGCACGACAGAAATAAAGCAATCACACACAACACTAGACAAACACAACGAGAACTTATAGGACACTAATTACACTAAACGATAACAGGTGTCACAACAATCAGACAAAAGCAACGAACATAGAAACATGCAACGGTGGCAGCTAGTATTCGGAGACGACGAACGCCGAAGCCTGCCCGAGCAAGGAAGAGAGGCAGCCTCGGCGAAACCGTGACAGTACCCCCTTGACGCGCGGCTCCAGACGTCGCGCCGACTCCGGCCTCGGGGACGACCAGGAGGACGCGGAGCAGGGTGCGTCGGGTGCCCACGATGGAATTCCGTCAGGAGAGACGGGTCCAAAATGTCTCTCCTCGGCACCCAGCACCGTTCCTCCGGACCGTACCCCTCCCACTCCACTAGATATTGGAGACCCCCATCCGACGTCTCGAATCCAAGATGGACCGCACGGAGTACGCCGGTGCCCCTCGATGTCCAATGGGGGCGGAGGAGTCTCCCTGATCTCACTTTCTTGGAGTGGGCCAGCTACCACCGGCCTGAGAAGAGACACATGGAACGAGGGGTTAATACTTTTATATTCAACAGGTAGTTGTAATTTGTAACACACCTCGTTCAACCTTCTCAGGACTTTAAATGGCCCTACAAACCGCCGACCCAGTTTCCGACAGGGCAGGCGGAGGGGCAGGTTTCTGGTAGAGAGCCAGACTCGATCACCAGGTGCGTACACCGGTCCCTCACTGCGGTGGAGATCGGCGCTCGCCTTATGACGACGGAGGGCCCGCTGCAGGTGGACGTGTGCAGCGTTCCATGTCTCCTCCGAGCGCCGCGCCCACTCATCCACCGCAGGAGCCTCGATCTGGCTCTGCTGCCAAGGTGCCAGAACCGGCTGGTAACCTAACACACATTGAAAAGGGGTTAGGTTAGTGGAGGAATGGCGTAGGGAATTCTGGGCCATTTCGGCCCAGGGAACGTACCTTGCCCACTCCTCCGGCCGATCCTGGCAGTATGTTCTAAGAAACCTCCCCACATCCTGGTTCACGCGTTCCACCTGCCCATTACTCTCCAGGTGGTAACCCGAGGTGAGGCTCACCGAGACCCCCAACCGCTCCATAAAAGCTCTCCAGACTCTGGAGGTAAATTGGGGACCTCGATCAGACACAATATCCTCGGGTACCCCGTAGTGCCGGAACACATGGGTGAATAGTGCTTGGCGGTTTGCAGGGCAGTAGGAAGGCCCGGCATAGGGAGCAAACGACAGGCCTTAGAAAACCGGTCCACAACGACCAGTATAGTGGTATTCCCCTGTGAAGGAGGAAGGTCAGTGAGGAAATCCACCGAGAGGTGAGACCATGGTCGTTGTGGAACGGGCAGGGGTAGTAACTTACCCCTAGGCAGATGTCTAGGCGCCTTACACTGGGCGCACACCGAGCAGGAGGAAACATAAACCCTCACATCCCTCGCCAACGTGGGCCACCAGTACTTGGCACTAAGACAGTGCACTGTCCGGCCGATACCAGGGTGTCCAGAGGAGGGTGACGTGTGAGCCCAATAGATCAATCGATCCCGAACCTCGAGCGGAACGTACTTCCGACCCTCCGGGCATTGCGGTGGACTAGGGTCGGTGCGTAACGCCCGCTCGAGTTCAGCATCGACCTCCCACACTACCGTTGCCACCAGACACGACTCCGGCAGTATGGGAGTGGGCTCCACGGACCTCTCCTCCGTGTCATACCGCCGAGACAGTGCGTCTGCCTTACCGTTCTGTGACCCAGGGATGTACGTGATCTTAAATGTGAACCGGGTCAAAAACATATTCCACCTCGCCTGGCGAGGGTTCAGCCTCCTCGCTGCCCGGATGTACTCCAGGTTACGGTGGTCCGTCAAAATGAGGAAAGGGTGTTGAGCCCCCTCAAGCCAGTGCCTCCACACCTTTAGGGCCTGTACTACGGCTAACAGCTCCCTGTCCCCCACGTCATAGTTTCGCTCCGCCGGACTGAGCTTCTTGGAATAGAAGGCACAGGGGCGGAGTTTAGGTGGCGCGCCGGACCGTTGCGACAGCACGGCTCCTATACCCGGCCTCTGACGCGTCCACCTCTACCTGAAATGGCAAAGAGGGATCCGGATGCGCCAGCACCGGGCCCGAGGTAAACAGGTCCTTCAGCCTCCCAACGGCGACCACTGCAGACGCACCGGACCCCCTTCAAAAGAGACGTTATGGGAGCTGCCACCTGTCCAAAACCCTGGATAAACCTCCGGTAATAATTCGCAAACCCCAAAAACTGCTGCACCTCCTTCACAGTGGTTGGCGTTTGCCAATTACGCACGGCCGACACCCGGTCTACCTCCATCTTCACCCCTGACGCAGACAACTGATAACCCAAAAAGGAGACCAACTCCTGGAAGAACAGACACTTCTCTGCCTTGACATACAGGTCGTGCTCCAACAGCCTCCGCAACACTCGGCGCACCAGGGCCACATGCTCGACTCGGGTAGGCGAGTACACGAGAATGTCATCGATGTACCACGACCACCCCCTGCCCCTGCATGTCCCTGAAGATCTCATCCACAACGATTGGAAAACTGAAGGAGCGTTCATCAACCCGTATGGCATGACGAGATACTCGTAATGGCCCGAGGTGGTACTAAAGGCTGTCTTCCATTCATCGCCCCCCCTAATGCGCACCAAGTTGTACGCGCTCCTGAGATCTAATTTAGTGAAGAAACGCGCCCCGTGCAATGACTCCGTCATGGTCGCAATCAGCGGGAGTGGATAACTGTACTTCACCGTGATCTGATTGAGACCACGGTAATCAATGCACGGGCGTAATCCTCCATCCTTTTTCTTCACAAAAACGAAACTCGAGGACACAGGGGAAGTGGAGGGCCGTATGTATCCTTGTCTCAGAGATTTGTCTATGTACGTCTCCATAGCTCTCTTCTCCTCCTGAGACAGAGGATACACATGGCTCCGTGGGAGCGCAGCTCCTGCCTGGAGGTCTATCGCACAATCTCCCTGCCTATGGAGAGGCAACTGCGTCGCCCTCGACTTACTGAACACAATAGCCAAATCCCCATACTCAGGGGGAACGTGCAATGCGGGCACCTGGTTTGGACTCTCCACCGAGGTAGCCCCTACGGAAACGCCTAAACATCGACCCACACACTGGGCAGACCACTCCATCAGAGCCCTCTCCTGCCACGAAATAGATGGGTTATGGGTACTCAACCAGGGCATGCCCAGCACCACCGGATACGCAGGCGAGTCGATCAGAAATAGCTGGATCATCTCCTGATGACCCCCTGCGCACACATCCTAAGTGGCGCAGTGACCTCCCTGATCAAGCCCGCACCCAACGGACGGCTATCTAGGGCATGAACGGGGAAGGGGACGTCAACAGGAAGAAGGGGAATCCCTAAGGCTAAACAAAACTTCTTATCAACAAAATTCCCAGCCGCGCCTGAATCTACCAGCGCCTTATGCTGGGAATGAGGTGCTACCTGTGGAAAACGCACAGGTATACAGAAATGTGCAACAGAGAGCTCTGGGTGAGTGGGGCGCCTACTCACCTGGAAGGACTCCCCAGTGCGGGACCTGTCGTCCTCTCCCCCTAGGAGGCCATCCCCAGCACCTAGCCGCGGTGTGTCCTCCCCGACCACAGTTGGTGCAGGAGATGGACCCCCTCGTAAGCCGACCCCTCCTCTCTCTAGCGCCAGTGCCCCTGAGCTCCATGGGGCACGGCTCGGAGGCGCTGGAGGGTGAAATGGACGGACCCCCCTCGGGACGTCCGCGGGTAGCTAGCAGGTTATCCAGCCTGATGGACATGTCGACCAGCTGGTCGAACGAGAGGCTGGTGTCCCTACAGGCCAGCTCCCTACGGACGTCCTCGCGTAGACTACATCGGTAGTGATCGATGAGAGCCCGCTCATTCCACCCTGCATCCGCCGCTAGAGTCACGGAATTCCAAGGCGAACTCCTGGGCACTCCTCTTCCCCTGCCGGAGGCAGACCAGACGCTCCCCCGCCGCTTTCCCCTCCGGGGGATGGTCAAACACCGCCCTGAAGCGGCGGGAGAACTCGTCGTAGGTGATGGTGTTCGCGTCGATTCTCCTCCACTCTGCGTTGGCCCATTCCAACGCCTTCCCGGAAAGGCAGGAGATCAGGGCGGACACGCTCTCGTGTCCCGAGGGCGCCGGGTGCACGGTGGCCAGGTAAAGCTCCACCTGGAGAAGGAATCCCTGACACCCGGCCGCGGTCCCATCGTAGGCCCCTCGGGAGCGAGAGTCGAACTCCTCTGGGTTCCGGAGCGGGAATGGGCTGACTTGCCGATGGTGCTGGCAGGGAGGATGGCGGTGGAGAAGTCCCTCGGGTCTCCCAGCCTCGGATGGTGGTGATCACCTCCTGCAGTGCGGACCCCATCCGCAGGATCTGGTCACTCTGTTCGCGGACCCTGTCCTCCAGCGTCGCCTGTGCTGCTGCGGCTCCTGCTGATTCCATTCTTGAAGGTGTGTGATTTTGTCAGTGATGCTGTAGGTGGGTGTGGTGGTGGAATCAAGCGCAGGACACCGAAGTACAGTCCAAAAGACTTTAGTGAAAATCCACAAGGGAAAATGAACAAACTTTCCCGAAGGTGAAACTCAGCACGTAGGCGACAAAACAAAACGGGCGCACTACACAGGTGCGTCAAACGCTCCAACACAGTGGAGAATAGCTCAACCGAGCGATATAGTATACACGTCCAGCAACGCATGACAGAAATAAAGCAATCACACACAACACTAGACAAACACAACGAGAACTTATAGGACACTAATTACACTAAACGATAACAGGTGTCACAACAAACAGACAAAAGCAAACGAACATAGAAACATGCAACGGTGGCAGCTAGTATTCCGGAGACGACGAACGCCGAAGCCTGCCCGAGCAAGGAAGAGAGGCAGCCTCGGCCGAAACCGTGACAGGGTTCTACATGGAACCCAAATGGGTTCTACCTGGACCCAAAAAGGGTTCTCCTATGGGGTCAACCGAAGAACCCTTTTGGAATCCTTTTTTCTAAGAGTGTAGCAAGTGGACATATGACAGAATCCATCACTGAGTAGGGGAGGAAAGTCATGTGATGACATCTGTGAAGAGTGAAAAGGTTAACATCTTACCACCTCATATACAACTGTAAGAGAACATACAAGTGAGTGTGACATTGCAAAAATAAGCGCTGAGTAACATCAAACAGGAAAACAAAGGCTTACAAACAGATGTCATTTACAGGGCAGTATGTGTAGCTATGTGCTGAGCTGATGATGCAATTTCCACTTCCAACATCACTGGGATTGGATACGTAGTTATTTATTGATGTAGCTATCTTTGTACACAATACAATTTGTCAATTATACATCAACTGGGAGGGGTCCAACCTTATTTGTGAGCAGTTTCTCAGCAGGAATGAAAGAGGTTTAGGAGCTGAGCTGAGCAGAATCCTATTGTGGTGTGGAGATGCCACTGCCACCACTGCTGCTCCAGCAGGTCCCCATTGCATCCACACTGTCACAATCTCACTCAATAAGAAATGTGAGCACATGCACCTGCCAAATCCCTCTCACAGCTTTGATCTGGATTATTTGAAGAATCTATAGTATGTTGGTATAGAGAAGCCAATCGTGATGTACTCCAAACCCAAAAGAATGGCCAGTGTATATATCTAAATGTTTTTCTTTATTTAACCTTTATCTTGACAGGGAGTCAAAGCTGAGACCAAGGTCTCTTTTCCAGATGAGCCATGTGGAACACAACAATACAGATCAAAGTACAATAGACACATAGCAGCGCCCTGCCCTCCAGCTGCCAGGAAATAAGTATAAACCGACACGTTTGTGATGGCACCCTTTACATATTTGCTACAGCTGTATAAGGTATTGGGATCTCTGAGCAAGTACTAAGTAGTGCCAAAACGCATCAATCTTCAGCCACCTCAAAAGAGATGTTTGTGTGAGCAGCATGAAGGAATTGCTGCAATTGATTAATCAATTTCTAGTGCTATGCGATTGCTGCATTTACCAGTCCCACCAGGGACGGTACAGCCACCTCCTCCCAATGATCTTGCTGTGGTCATGAATAGATTTTCTATGTGGAAATCCCTTCACATTCAACACACAGTTGCCGTGGTTCATCCATCGAATCCCACTTCCCTTATGATGAGACTGGCCCACAGAAGATGGGATGTTCCTTTGAGAGAATTGTGTTCTGTATTACAAACAACTACAGTCAACTTTGAGTGAACCCATTCCACTGTTAACCCCTCCTCCTTCTCTCTGCAAACACACACTCTTTGAGATGCAACAAAGACAAACATGTAAAGCTGTCTCTGTACTGTCACCTGTTCGGAAATATGTAGCTATGCCCTCAGAATGGAATTGAGAAATAAGGGATCCATACTTGCAATGTTTTCTAATTTAGGGCTCTATTAAATCTGTATCGCTGAAACGTTACAGATTACGAGATGGAAATGTAAAGGTAATTTCCGATTGAGGTACAAATGCAGCGTTTACCGTAAAAAGCAGTCTCCGCTAATGCGGGAACATTGCCTTTACATTCAATCACGCTGTAAAGCTGAACTTCTGCAATGTGGATTGAATAGAGCCCTTACTATCCTGCAGCACATTCCTTTGCTAATTCATTATGACTTAAATATGCTATGCTTCTAAAGAGTTTATTATATTCTCCCATTGGCAAAGCCCCATAATGACTATATATACAGTACCAGTCAAAAGTTTGGACACACCTACTCATTCAAGGGTTTTTCTTTACTTTTATTATTTTCTACATTATAGAATAATAGTGAAGACATTGAAACTATGAAATAACACATATGGAATCATGTAGTAACCAAAAAAGTGTTAAACAAATCAAAAAATATTTTATATTTGAGATTCTTCAAAAAGCCACCCTTTGCCTTGATGACAGCTTTGCACGCTCTTGGCATTCTCTCAACCAGCTTCACCTGGAATGCTTTTCCAACAGTCTTGAAGGAGTTCCCACATATGCTGAGCACTTGTTGGCTGCTTTTCCTTCACTCTGCCTTCCGACTCATTCCAAACCATCTCAATTGGGTTGAGGTCGGGGGATTGTGGAGGCCAGGTCATCTGATGCAGCACTCCATCACTATCCTTCTTGGTAAAATAGCCCTTACACAGCCTGGAGGTGTGTTGGGTCATTGTCCTGTTGAAAAACAAATGATAGTCCCACTAAGCCCAAACCAGATGGGGTGGCGTATAGCTACAGAATGCTGTGGTAGCCATGCTGGTTAAGTGTGCCTTGAATTTTAAATAAATCACAGACAGTGTCACCAGCAAAGCACTCCCACACCATAACATCTCATCCTCCATGCTTTACAGTGGGAACTACACATGCAGAGATCATCCGTTCACCCACACCGTGTCTCACAAAGACATGGCGGTTTGAACCAAAAATCTCCAATTTGGACTCCAGACCAAAGGACAAATTTCCACCGGTCTAATGTCCATTGATCGTGTTTCTTGGACCAAGTAGGTCTCTTCTTCTTATTGGTGTCCTTTAGTAGTGGTTTCTTTGCAGCAATTATACCATGAAGGTCTGATTCACACAGTCTCCTCTGAACAGTTGATGTTGACATGTGTCTGTTACTTGAACTCTGTGAAGCATTTATTTGGGCTGCAATTTCTGAGAATGGTAACTCTAATGAACTTATCCTCTGCAGCAGAGATAACTCTGGGTCTTCCATTCCTGTGGCGGTCCTCATGAGAGCCAGTTTCATCATAGCGCTTGATGGTTTTTGCGACTGCACTTGAAGAAACTTTCAAAGTTCTTGAAATGTTCCAGATCGACTGACCTTCATGTCTTAAAGTAATGATGGACTGTCGTTTCTATTTGCTTATTTGAGCTGTTCTTGCCATAATATGGACTTGGTCTTTTACCAAATAGGGCTATCTTCTGTATACCCCCCCTACCTTGTCACAACACAACTGATTGGCTCAAACACATTAAGAAGGAAAGAAATTCTAAATTTTAAGAAGGCACACCTGTTAATTGAACTGCATTCCAGGTGAAGCTGGTTGAGAGAATGCCAAGAGTGTGCAAAGCTGTCATCAAGGCAAAGGGTGGCTATTTGAAGAATCTGAATATAACATATATTTAGATTTGTTTAACATTTTTTTAGTTATTACATGATTCCATATGTGTTATTTCATAGTTTTGATGTCTTCACTATTATTCTACAATGTAAAACATTTTTAAAATAAAGAAAAACCCTTGAATGAGTAGGTGTGTCCAAACCTTTGACTGGTAGTGTATATATATAACTAATAAATTATGATTGATGTATTAAAGGTAAATGGTTACTTAGCAACAATACTTGAGATATTATGCAGGAACACATTACAAGAAGACTTTGCCTATGAATATTCACCCCATAAGTAGATGACATAGCCTATGAATATTCACCCCATAAGTAGATGACGTTGCCTATGAATATTTCATTTTGTTCCTGTTTGGTCCCCGGGAAGGGTAGCAGCTGCCTTGGCAATAGCTAATGGGGATCCTAATAAAATACTAAATACTACCGTAGACGCACTGGGACGCTTTGAAGAGCCCGCTAGTTCTGGAACATATCGAAACACTACCAATCCTGCATGAGGAGCGCAAACCGAGGCAAGATCCAAGACTGGCCATTATCCCAGTGTTGTAGGCCTATCAAGCATATATGTGACAGTCGTCAGGTGCTTGGTAGGTCTATCAGGCAGTGATCTTTTTTATACTTTTGATATGTTCTGCACTAATTACAGTCCCCTATGAAACACGGAACAAAAATATGTTTCCTACCCTGTCACATTAAGATAAACCTAGGAGTAGACCTATAGGCCTATTTTCAATCAGGTGCTACAGTATTATTATTTTTTAAACAATGCATCTTATATCACAGTCCAGCTGTCCGAACCTGGATAGGTGCAGCGTCGAACTCGGGTTTACATTTACATTAAACATCGTCTGCGATTGCAGACAAATGCAATAGGGTTTGGTGTGCAATTGGGACTCGAATAGTAAATAAAATGCGTCAGAAATAAACAACTCCAATATTGGAAAGCGGTAACATTTATAATGAAACGGCATTTAACATTAATGACAGTCAACACTAATTTACTTGTGGCATAGCCCCATTCACTTCATTGCAGACCACAGCACTTTTGACGGAAGAAAAGTAAATTGTAGAGACAATAGACCCATTGAAAGAAAAGACTACAGGCCTACATTATATTATATTTAGGTAACACTTCATTTTAAGGGATCCTTATTACAGTTTAGCCTAATTAAATGTTTAATTACACTGTAACAAGTATTGTAGTTAACTGTAATAACACATAGTTACACTGTAATAACATGTACTGGTTGTAGGCTACTAATAGCCTATCAGTGACAGACGTTAATGGCACGCGTGCCAAACAAATATGAATATAGGCCTAATCGAAATGATCCAAGCAACACTACAGCCAGCCTATGGTTTACTCATCGACAGTGAAAACTGTTACATAAATGCCAATATAGATTGCACCCCCCCCCCTCATCGACAGTGAAAACTGTTACATAAATGCCAATATAGATCCAGGTATTCGCCAAGCGCCCTCTATCACAGTGCCAGCGAAATCCTGCTGCATCACTGCCTCAACCGCAAAGACTTCTTCGGCAACTCTGCCTCATTTAGTCTCCTCTTCTGCCTGTCCGTGACTAAATTCAATCACATTGGGACAGTGAAAAATATATTGCCAGGAACACGATTATTAAGAAAATATCCCATCCCCCACACAGACTGTCGGCCTATAGCTATAAACACAGTCACTGCCTTTCACCGTCCAGAGCAAATACAATTATTTCTATAATTTAGCACATCATACGTCCACAGGACGCAATACCCAACCATATAGCCTACGATATCTTATATCGTACATAATTCATATCATATAACTCTTAGTAGCCTATATAAAATAAATACAAAATTGAAAGAAAATGCACTCACTTTTTACTACCCGATCCGTGGCATTTAAGACTATATCAACGTTAGACATCTTCATGGGCAGTTGCGGTCTCGAGGCAAACGCGTTTGTATTCCTCCTTGTAGAAGTGACTGTTTTATTCTCGGTGTGTTTTCGCGGTTGCGAGATGCGGTTGGTGCAGTGGCATCACTTGGATGCGTCCCTCAGTGTATCACTGCCTGCGCTGGGGTCTGGGGATGACTTCTGCTACCCAGTTAGGGTGGATGCTGCTGAGGAGGGTGCTGCGCTGTGCTTAGCAGTCGTGTGGGGGAGGATGGAGGGAACGAATTGGGAGGGGGCGGCAGTGAGAGAGAAGGGGGGGGACTCTGCTCAGGAGATCCTCACTGCACGCTGCACCACCCCAACATTGGCGATGAAGGGAACTCCCACGCTAATGTTTCGCGAGGCTGCCTGATGCTGCCATCAGGTGGAGGCAGAGCCGGGGTTTCCCAACAACACGCGCGCGCCATGTTTTTATATTCTATGCACTTGCTGATGGGGTAGGGCCTGAGACGCATAGGTCTGTACTGTATTCATTATGGTTATATCAGTGAATCTTCCCGGGGTAAAACATTGCATCATTGCTTTTTGTGGGAGATGTTATTTCTCCAACATTTTCAAATAATCAGATGACAAGTCAAAATGGCTTGTGTGTGTGTGTGTGTGTGCGTGTGTGTGTGTGCGTGCGTGCGTCAGGGGCAGACTGTGGCCAGAAATCGGCTCTGTCATTTCTAACACACTGACCCCCCACAACGCCCCACTTTTTTCCTCGAGGCCCCCACACCAGCCCATTTTATTCCCTGAGCAACAGGATAGATAATAAACAGTAGCAGCAGCGTATGTGAAAAGCGTTATTGCAAAAAGGGTCAATGCAGATAGTTAAATAGTTAACTAATAGCTACCTGGACTAACTATTTAGCAGTCTTATGGCTTGGAGATAGAAGCTGTTCAGGGTCCTGTTGGTTCCAGACTTGGTGCACCGGTACTGCTTGCCGTGTGGTAGCAGAGAGAACAATCTATGACTTGGGTGGCTGGAGTCTTTGACAATTCTTAGCGCCTTCCTCTGACACCGCCCGGTATAGAGTCCAGTATGGCAGGGAGCTCGGCCTCAGTGATGTACTGGGCCATACAAACTACCCTCTGTAGCGCCTTGTGGGCGGATGCCAAGCAGTTGCCATACCAAGCGGTGATGCAGCCAGTCAAGATGCTCTCAATGGTGCAGCTGTATAACTTTTTGAGGATCTGAGGGCCAATACTGAATCTTTTCAGCCTCCTGAGGAGGAAGAGGCGTTGTCGTGCCTTCTTCATGACTGTGTTGATGTGTGTGGACCATGAGAATTCCTTAGTTATGTGGACATCTGCGTGGCGTGATGTGTTGTTGCCTACCCTCACCACCTGGGGGCAGCCCATCAGGAAGTCCAGGATCCAGTTGCAGAGGGAGGTGTTCAGTCCCAGGGTCCTGAGCTTAGTGATGAGCTTGGAGGGCACTATGGTGTTGAACACTGAGCTATAGCCAATAAACAGCATTCTCACGTAGGTGTTCCTCTTGTCCAGGTAGGAGAGGGCAGTGTGGAGTGCAATAGATATTGCAACATCTGTAGATCTGTTGGGGCGGTTTGCGAATTTGAGTGGGTCCAGGGTGCCTGGGATGATGGTGTTGGTAGGAGCCATGACCAGCCTTTCAAAGCATGTGAGTGCGATATCGGGGCGATAGTGATTTAGACAGGTTACCTTGGCGTTCATGGGCGGGCACAGGGACTATGGTGGTCTGTTTGAAAAATGTACAGTGCGTTCGGAAAGTAATCAGACCCCTTGAGTTTTTCAAAATGTGTTATGTTACAGCCTTATTCTAAAATGGATTACATCGTTTTTCCCCCTCATCAATCTACACACAATACCCCATAATGACAAAGCAAAAACAGGTTTTTCTAAATTTTAGCAAATGTATTAAAAATAAAAAACAGAAACATCACATTTACATAAGTATTCAGACCCTTTACTCAGTACTTTGTTGAAGCACCTTTGGCAGCGATTACAGCCTTGTGTCTTCTTGGGTATGATGCTACAAGCTTGGCACACCTGTATTTGGGGAGTTTCTCCCATTCTTCTCTGCAGATCCTCTCAGGCTCTGTCAGGTTGAATGGGGAGAGACGCTGCACAGCTATTTTCAGGTCTCTCCAGAGATGTTCGATTGGGTTCAAGTCCAGGCTCTGGCTGGGCCACTCAAGTACATTCAGAGACTTGTCCCAAAGCCACTCCTGCGTTGTCTTGGCTGTGTGTTTAGGGTCGTTGTCCTGTTGGAAGGTGAACCTTCGCCCAAGTCTGAGGTCCTGAGCGCTCTGGAGCAGGTTTTCATCAAGGATCTCTCTGTACTTTGCTCCGTTCATCTTTCCCTCGATCCTGACTAGTCTCCCAGTCCCTGCCGCTGAAAAACTTTCCCACAGCTTGATGCTGCCACCACCATGCTTCACCGTAGAGATGGTGCCAGGTTTCCTACAGAGGTGACTCTTGGCATTCAGGCCAAAGAGTTCAATCTTGGTTTAATCAGACCAGAGAATCTTGTTTCTCATGGTCTGAGAGTATTTTAGGTGCCTTTTGGCAAACTCCAAGCGGGCTGTCATGTGCCTTTTACTGAGGAGTTGCTTCTGTCTGGCCACTCTACCATAAAGGCCTGATTGGTGGAGTGCTGCAGAGATGGTTGTCCTTCTGGAAGGTTCTCTTATCTCCACAGAGGAACTCTGGAGATCTTTCAGAGTGACCATCGGGTTCTTGGTCACCTCCCTGACCAAGGCCCTTCTCCCCCAATTGCTCAGTTTGGCCGGGCGGCCAGCTCTAGGAAGAGTCTTGGTGATTCCAAACTTCTTCCATTTAAGAATGATGGAGGCCACTGTGTTCTTGAGGACCTTCAATGCTGCAGAAATGTTTTGGTACCCTTCCCCAGATCTGTGCCTTGACACAATCCTGTCTCGGAGTTCTACGCACAATTCCTTCGACCTCATGGCTTGGTTTTTGCTCTGATATGCACTGTCAACTGTGGGACCTTATGTAGACAGGTGTGAGCCTTTCCAAATCATGTCCAGTCAATTGTAGTTACCACAGGTGGACTCCAATCAAGTTGTAGAAACATCTCAAGGATGATCAATGGAAACAGGAGGCAGCTGAGCTCAATTTCGAGTCTCATAGCAAAGGGTATAAATACTTATGTAAATAAGATATTTCTGTTCTTTATTTTCAATAGATTTGCAAAAATGTCTAAAAACCTGTTTTCGCTTTGTCATTATGGGGTATTGTGTGTAGATTGATGAGGAAAAAAAGTAATTTAATCAATTTTAGAAAAAGGCTGTAACGTAACAAAACGTGGAGAAATTCAAGGGGTCTGAATAATTGTATGCACTGTAGGTATTACAGACTGGGTCAGGTAGAGGTTGAAAATGTCAGTGAAGACACTTGCTAGCTGGTCAACGCATGCTCTGAATAAGTGTCCTGGTCATCTGTCTGGCCCCTCTGCCTTGTGAATGTTAACCTGTTTAAAGGTCTTACTCACATCAGCTACAGAGAGCGAGATCACACAGTCGTCCGGAACAGCTGGTACTCTCATGCATGGTTCAGTGTTGCTTGCATCGAAGCAAGCATAGAAGGAATTTAGCTCATCTGATAGGCTCGCATCACTGGGCAGCTTGCGGCTGGGTTTCCCTATATAATGTGATAGTTTGTAAGCCCTGCCACATCTGACAAGCGTCAGAGCCGGCGTGGTAAGTGTCGGTCTTAGTCCTGTATTGATGTTTTTACTGTTTGATGGGCTCGTCAGAGGTAGTAGCGGGATTTCTTGTAAGTGTCCCGATTAGTGTTCTTCAGGTCCCGTTGATAGGATAGTCTCGAAAGGAGCTCGTCCAGTTTGTTCTCTGGTGATTGTACGTTTGCCAGTAGAACAGAGGGTAGAGGCGGTTTATTTACTCTCCGGCGTAGTCTCGTCAGGGAGCCCGCTTGTTTGCCTCTCTTGCAATGTCTCTTCCTCTTTCGAGTCCCGGGGATTAGGGCCTGGTCCGGAATGAGCAGTACATCCACAGCTGCCGACTCGTTGAAGTAGAAATCTTCATCCAAATCGAGGTTAGTGATCACTATTCTGATGTGCAGAAGCTGTTTTTGCTCATAGGAAATGCTGGCGGAAATATTCGGCACAAAAAAAGTTAAGATCAGCGTAAAAAAACACACACAAAATAGCAGGATTGGTCAGGAGCCAGTAAGATGGAAGCTATCCACTGCAGCCCCACAACAGGTGCATGGAATGAATCTTCTCATTATATGAGCTGCCAGAGCGCAGCACTGTTCAGGAGTTGTGGTTCTGAAACCAGTGACCAGTCAGTTTATGGTCATCGCAGCGCTGTCCATGGTGCTGAATGTTTGCACATTCCCTGAGGCTACTTAGATTCACTGCGGATTCTATCATTTCAGTTCCAATAGACAGACAACTTGTTCTGGCAACTCAACGACACACAGGGCTGTGGTGTCACAATACTATTTTCCAACAATCTTTTTTAGCCAGCTAGGTACCCTGTAATGCGTGGAACCAGCTTCCCCCTGAAGCTTGGATAGTCCCTGCCTAAACATCTGAAATTGTAGGTCTACCCTTATCTTGCCTACATTTGACATTTTAGTCATTTAGCAGACGCTCTTATCCAGCGCGACTTACAGTTAGTGAGTGCATACATTTTTCATACTGCATCAAGGCCTACCTGTCTATTGGAGACACACGTTACAATAGACTACGTATTTACATTACAGTCAGCTGTGGTAGACCACAGTGCAGCCACACAGTATAGGCTGCACAGAAACTACGAATTTTGATGACTTGCCTCAACTTGGCTTGGATGCCTTCTTCATTCTCATGTGAGTCAGAAATTATGTCAGTTGCATAGCTCTAACCTGTTTCACAGCTTGCAGCGGATGTAGCGTGGGCGGACGTTTGCAATTCATCACAGCTCTTCCGAGAAGTGATGCGGTTCCCAGTGCTCTCAGCTGCTAGGATGAACGGTGTGAAGCGCACTTTATTTCAGTTTCGCTAGACTACTCCGCTGCATTGTATTGTAGGAGAACAATTAAAAAACGTAGCTAGCTAGCGGTAAAATCGTCATTTCACAGAAGTAAAACGAGGTTACATTGACAGAGGCACAAGCACAGCAATGGCCCTGAAAAGAATTCATAAGGTAAGGAAGTAACGTTAGCTTGCTTCCGTTCCGTGCTAGCTAACAGGCTATCTAACGTTAATCTTTAGCCGCTTTTGGCCTTCACTTTTTAGGCACGCTTTCGAGCTACTTGTAGGCTACAGCAAGAAGAAAGATTGCTAGCCCAAATTACCTAGCTATTTGATACCACTTTCGTCGTCTGCCGGCTGGTCAGTGGCTACCAAAGCCATATATTAGCTAAGTTAAATATGGCTGGTGGCTACTTGTGATCACAGATATATATTTGCTTTTGAAAACCAGCTTGCTGGCTACTAGCCTAAGTAAAGGTAGCTCGCACAGTTTAGCGACATATTACAACATCGATAACTAATGAAGGTAGCTAGTTAACAAGCTAGCTAACTTGAAGTTATTTGCTACTAGCTAGCTAGGTAACAGTTAATGTTAGTTAGTTTGATTTAACAAGCTAGTTAGCTCGCTAGTTAACGTTAGATATTTAAGAAATGCTATTATTAACGGTAACGTTAGCAACCGAACTAGCTAGTTATGTAGCTAGCTAACGTTAGGTAGATAATTACTGGTGTGGTGATAGCTGTATACAGTAGCTAGCTAACGACCTAACATTAGCTCGCTAGTTTGGCTAGCTAGTTTTAATCATAACTTGATAAGTGTAACGTTAGCTGACGTTAGTTTCGGGGAAGTCCTCAGTCCGTCATAGGCCTGCTATTCCTGGTTCCTTGCAAGTAACGATACTGTACTACTTAGCTACTTCCTACTGTAGTAGTAGTAGTAGTTCAATTTAGTCCAAGTCAAATCACGTTTGGCATAACGTTAGCTAAGTTAGTTACAAATCGGCTAGCTCTAACTTTGTTCTACCATTGTCTTCAGTATCAAAATTAAGTTATGCTCTGCTGCTTTCATCTGACACAGGCTGATCAATGATAATGATCCATGAAAATGATTGATGTTGACAGATTGCTACAGTAGACTTATTTGAAAGGAAAATAAAATAAATATCCATCAATGTCATTCTGAACATCCCCGTGTTTCAATTAGGATAATTAACTGACTTTCAGTTGTGTTGCCGCATAAACGATGGTCAGGTCTGACCACGATGTTGTTGGTGGACCTTGACATTAGTTTAATATTGAAATATTTGTTGTCAGATGATGTAGGCCGTAGCCCACTATTAGACCTCTGATTTAATTATTTCATTAATTAATAAGACGAGGTCTAAGGGCATTCCATAGTGACTGCATTCGAGAACTCATGGTCCAATGGCTGTACCTGCTAGCAGCACAGCCTGGTCTCATAGACTAGATGTAACATAGTAAATGTAACTATGGGATACTCAAATTGGTATGATACACTATATATACAAAAGTATGTGGACACCCCTTCAAATTAGTGGATAGTGCTATTTCAGCCACACCCGTTGCTGACAGGTGTACAAAATCGAGCACACTGCCATGCAATCTCCATAGACAAACATTGGCAGTAGAATGGCCTTACTGAAGAGCTCAGTGACTTTTAACGTGGCACAGTCATAGGATGCCACCTTAACAACAAGTCGGTTCGTCAAATTTCTGCCCTGCTAGAGCTGCCCAACTGTAAGTGCCTGTTATTGTGAGGTGGAAATGTCTAGAAGCAACAACGGCCCAGCCGCAAAGTGATAGGCAACACAAGCTCACAGAACAGGACCACCGAGTCCTGAAGCATGTAAAAATAGTCTGTCCTCGGTTGCAGCACTCACTACCGAGTTCCAAACTGCCTCTGGAAGCAGCATCAGCACAATAATTGTTCGTCGGGAGCTTCATGAAATGGGTTTCAATTGCCGAGCAGCCGCACACCATGTGCAATGCCAAGTGTCGGCTGGAGTGGTGTAAAGCTTGTAGCAGTGGAAACGTGTTCTCGTGGAAACGTGTTCTCTGGAGTGATGAATCACGCTTCACCATCTGGCAGTCCAACGGACAAATCTGGGTTTGCCAGGAGAATGCTACCTGCCCCAATGCATAGTGCCAACTGTAAAGTTTGGTGGAGGAGGAATAATGGTCTGGGGCTGTTTTTCATCGTTTGGGCTTGGCACCTTAGTTCCAGTGAAGGGAAATCTTAACGCTACAGCATACAGTGACATTCTAGACGATTCAGTGCTTCCAACTTTGTGGCAACAGTTTGGAGAAGGCCCTTTCCTGTTTCAGCATGACAATGCCCCCGTGCACAAAGTGAGGTCCATGAAATGGTTTGTCAAGATCGGTGTGCAAGAACTTGACTGGCCTGCACAGATCCCTGACCTCAACCCCATTGAACACCTTTGGGATGAATTGGAACGCCGACTGCGAGCCAGGCCTAATCTTCCAGCATCAGTGCCCGACCTCACTAATGCTCTTGTGGCTGAATGGAAGCAAGTCCACGCAGCAATGTTCCAACATCTAGTGGAAATCTTCCCAGAAGAGTGGAGGCTGTTATAGCAGCAAGGGGGGGACCAACTCCTTATTAATGTCTGTTAGCTAATGAGTCCTGCAAAGCAGGCAGGTGCTGCCGCAGACGGGAAGTAAAAGAAATGTGTGCGTGAGAAGCTACAACAAAACATTGCGATGCATATTAGATTTTGATTTGGGGGCATCTAAATGGGATTTAATTGTTTATTTTCACTGCTCGGTGATGCAAACGGCAATTCTCCAATCAGAACCATCTACCGATTTATGGCTCAATCTTCAGACACGGGACAATTGCTATTAGCAGGTACAGTCATTGGACCATGAGTTATCTTCAACGTAGTAGCTATGGAATGACCTTAGACACCTTGTCTTATTAATTAATTAAATAATAAACTAATATTGGGTTAGCCTAGGCCTATGAGCTTAGGCCTGCTACTTCCAGCCCACATTCAGCGTTGGAGACATGGTATGCAGTTTGGCTGAACTACTGAAACCATACATATTGAAACAATACATATTGTTAAAGTATTATACTTTTCTGAAGAAATTAGAGCTCTTTTCTTTGTCCCTAGGAGTTAAATGATTTGGCTCGTGACCCTCCAGCACAGTGCTCCGCAGGACCTGTTGGAGATGACAGTAAGTCTCCTCAACCACTCAACACCACCACCCACAGTTCACCGTCCAAAGCACATCTCTAACACCACCTATTTCATTCAATGTTCTTGATAAGATTATATCTTTGTTAATCATAGAAAACAGGATTTGACTCCAAAAGAAAACTGTTGGCAATGAAATGTAGCCTGTAGATACAAGCCAATAATGATTGATGACCAGTGGTCTTCTGCATCTTGGCACGAAAATCTAATTTAAACAATGTACTTTATAAAGGTGCTTATAGTGTATTAAAAGTGTTTTCTCTCTTACTTAGTGTTTCACTGGCAGGCTACAATAATGGGACCAGTAAGTATACCCTCCTGTTCTTTGTAGTTTAGGGGTTCACAGCTTTTGCTCTGGGTCATGTAGTAGTAACCATCTATTTTCCTTTCTACAGAATGACAGTCCGTATCAGGGTGGTGTGTTCTTCTTGACCATTCACTTCCCCACTGACTATCCCTTCAAACCACCAAAAGTAAGGGATGTGTCCTGGAACTCAGCTATACATTAGAAAAGTGTTGGCAGACTTTTAATGGAGCTATGAACTAGACCTATATTGATGGAAATAATAATAATTCACAACGGTTTGTTTTCAGTATATGAGATGTAACTGACAACCAATTCTGTCCCGTCAGTGTGCTAAAGGAGATGATGTAAATGCAATACATTTGTGAGATACAGTAAAAACAATGTGTCCTCTAAAGGTTGCATTCACCACAAGAATCTACCACCCAAACATCAACAGCAATGGCAGCATCTGCTTGGACATCCTGAGGTCGCAGTGGTCGCCAGCACTCACCATCTCCAAAGGTAAGCCCAGAATGGGGCTCTTGGTTTATGTTTTGTATGTGGGTCTAGATCATTTGTTTTGGGTAGTTTAAACCAGCATGGTTTTGAATGTTTCACAACAGATTCTGGTAAGTACACTACATGACCAAAAGTATGTGGAAACCTGCTAGTCAAATATCTCATTCCAAAATCATGGGCATTAATATGGAGTTGGTCCCCCCTTTTCTGCTATAACAGCCTCCACTCTTCAGGGAAGGCTTTACACTAGATGTTGGAACATTGCTGCGGGAACTTGCTTCCATTCAGCCACAAGCATTAGTGAGGTCGGGCACGGATGTTGGGAGATTAGGCCTGGCTCGCAATCAGCGTTCCAATTCATCCCAAAGATGTTCGATGGAGTTGAGGTCAGGGCTCTGTGCAGGCCAGTCAAGTTCTTCCACACCGATCTCGACAAACCATTTCTGTATGGACCTCGCTTTGTGCACGGGGGCATTGTCATGCTGAAACAGAAAAGGGCATACCCCAAACTGTTGCCACAAAGTTGGAAGCACTATGCATTGATACAGGTATCGTTGTCCTGGAATCCGCCAAACCCAGATTTGTCAGTCGGACTGCCAGATGGTGAAGTATGATTCATCACTCCAGAGAACGCGTTTCCACTGCTCCAGAGTCCAATGGCGGCGAGCTATACACCACTCCAGCTGACGCTTTGCATTGTGCATGGTGATCTTAGGCTTGTGTGCAGCTGCTCTGCCATGGAAAAGTTATTGTGCTCGTTAGTGAGTCTTGTAACCAAGGAAATGTTTGCCCTGCTTGAGCTGCCTTGGTCAACTGTAAGTGCTGTTATTGTGAAATGGAAACTTCTAGGAGCAACAACTGCTCAGCCGCGAAGTGGTAGGCACTTACAGTTAAAAATCATCGGTCCTCTTTTGCAACACTCTAAACTGCAGTCTAATGGCCTTACTGACTTACTGAAGAGCTCAGTAACTTTCAACGTGTCACTGTCATAGGATGCCACCTTTCCAACAAGTCACTTTGTCAAATGTAATTAGTGCCAATGTTTGTCTATGGAGATTGCATGTATGTGTGCTCAATTTTATACACCTGTCAGAAACGGGTGTGGCTGAAATAGCCGAATCTACTAATTTGGAGGGTTGTCCACATACTTTTGTATATATAGTGTATGTCCCAAACTATGCTCATTAACAGGTCAGAGATGTACATTGATTGTCACAGTAGATTGTCAGAACTGTGTTGACTCTGTTGTCTGTCATCCTACAGTCCTCCTGTCCATCTGCTCACTTCTCTGTGACCCAAACCCAGATGACCCTCTAGTGCCTGAGATCGCACGCATCTACAAGACAGACAGGGAAAAGTAGGTCTTACACAGTTTCAATATTCCATTTTTTTTGGGGGGTACAACCTGTCTGCTACAAGGATAACGATTTTTTATTTTTTATCCTCCTGTCATTCCAGATACAACAGAATAGCCCGGGAATGGACACAGAAATATGCTATGTAGTCTCAAGGCATTACAGTGGAAAATCTGCCTTTTATATTCAAAGGCTTGGGGAGCTTTGAATGAAAAGAGGAAAAAAGTATTGTTGGTTTCCTTTGGAGTGATTTCTTTGAGCCACACCCTCCCTCTCCCTACGCACTTGACCTCCTTCCCGCTGCCTCACCCCCTTCAACCTGTCCAGCTGCCATGATGTACATATTTGAGACTGCAAATTGTATACCCCTCCACTATGTCCAACAGGACCTATGTAGGACCACTCTTATTTGATTCCAAGAAGCATTCCTTATCGTTTTTATGAACCCATGGTTTGCTATCCCAAGATTGAGGGATTTTATGTCTGTGCTTTGTTTCTCTGGTTGTTTTTCTCCCTCTGTGCTTCCAGCTGTCCTGTGAGATGATGAGCGGGGCGGCAAGAGAAGGGGCTTGGAGAATGTTTTTGTCTATTCTATTTGGCTATAATAAGAAATAGCCATCAATCTGTCAATGGTTCTGGAAACCTCTAGGGGACTTTCTCTGTTTGGCAATGGGATGCCCAGGATCCCGCCTCATAGCCCCTCCACAATATGAATCACTGTCATTTAAGATCATTGTTAGGTACCCATGGACCCTTCCACACTGTATGATGTGGGACAATAAAGTAATGAGACAGATATCTATATATCTACTGAATATTACATCCAAAATGACTGTTTTCCCTCACCCTAGTCAAGCGAAATACTCTTGTAATGTTGATTTTGCTAAAGGAATAAGCTAGTACCCTTTTAGATTGCCACTTGCACCTTCATCAAATTATTTTAGTTCTCTCAATTGTGTCAAGTCTTTGTCTTCTGGGTGATGGTCTGATTTTAAAACGGCCAAAGTTTGGATCCAAGTTCGGCAGCTAAATTGGGTGGTACTAGTAGACTGAAATGGTATTAATCCAGCTTGATCGTCAATTTTTTATCTACATTCTTTCTCTTTGGCTTCAAGTCCAGCCTGAAAGGACAAATATTTGGCATTAGTAATAAAGCATGTTGTTTGAAGGCAACGCCAAAGCTCTAAAATGTTTTAAGCAAGAGTAGCACTAGACAAATATGATGGACTTAAACTGTCTAACCACAAGTGGGCTAAATTGAAGGAAATCAGTCAGATTGGGGTGTATTCTCATAAAATAAAACGGTGACCTCATTATTCTGTAATCACACTTTGTATATTTGAGCTGCAATTGTTGACATTGAAGCTCCAACGACTCCCTGTCTGGATCTCAGAACCCTGGACTTGAGTTCCAGACAAACAAACTTCTGTATATTTAATTACCTGAGAGCTCGTTGAGCTTGTGTCTTAATTAAACTGTAATAAACATGATTATTAAAGTTGTGGGTTATCACTGTTTTATTTAGTATTGATGCACAAATGTGTGTGCATTTGGAATTTATTTGAAGGCTTTCTCATTTTGAAAAGTGATTAATATTTTATACAATTTGTTAGTTTTGCATGTGCCCTATTCATGTTCGAGATATATTGCTGAGGTTTTGATAGCAACAAGGAAACCTACTATTATTATTCCACCTGATTCATACCAGCACTTTGTCTCACTCAGTCCCCTTTTACAGCAAACTCTACACTGAGGCTTAAGACTTCACCTAGTTGTTGTTCTTATTACTGCCAACTCATTTAATTAATTATTGCATTATTTGAAGCAAAGTTACAGAACCTGCAACTACTCTAGCCTCGATTTCCAGTCGTATATATTAGTGCTAAGCTGCTATGATAGTTGGAAGTATGTAATATTTAAGAAACAACTGATGTGAGCAAGACTACAACAAAGCTGGGCCAAGATCAGCATAATATACTTGGACCTATTCACCTGCCTCACCATGACTAAATTATTTCCAGGTAGTAAATTCGATTTTTCTATATATTTTTCTGCCACTAGATGGAGCTCTATCATTGGGTTTGGCAAACATTTTAGTTAGATTTTTCATAATGTACCTAACTGTTTGTGCCTTTCATGAGGGCCACAATCAGCTAGTCACTGTGGAATGTACAGGATTTGTGGAAGTATAAATTAAGTTAAATGTCATTAGATACCACAAACAGTCATTATATAGATATGACCTATAACCTCTATGTCCATATTATGGGTCGTTTGTGGCCTATTACATTTTGAGTGCAGAGAATGAACGTGTGATTGGTTGCTGCCTGAACAGCAAATCGTTGTTTAAAGTTCCACCAGTGTTGACCACCAGCAGCCCACTGCAGCTTAGAGCGATGAGGATCAGGTATAGTCTACTCCACTGCATGTTTAAGTCCTATACTTTGTGGTGAGGAAATGTACCCACATCGAAAACCCATATAACCTACAAAAATATGGTTATTTAATTCACTCCAGGGCCCAACTCTAATGTCTGTGTCCTTGAATTTGGCAACACTGAGGGGACTGATGAGCCAAGAGGAGGAGCAGAGGGGAGGGAGGCATGGATCAGCTGCAGCCACAGAGAGAGGTGCCAGACAGATGAATGGGATGAGCCTCTTGACTAAGACAAGGGGCATAAGGTGGGGAAATCAACAGAGGTGAGGTAGTGATGTGGGGTTAGGCTGGCCAGAGGGGGAGTGGGAGAGCTTGCATAGCTTGAAACTTTCCTTAATGTCTTAGAAACCGGACGTCCATCTATCTTTCTCCACACACTCCCTCTCACTCCTCTTTTATGTTGTTTTTAGGTGCTCTTCTGTGGCACTGGTCATGTGTGCAGCTGGAAGAGGCCGTGTAACACTAATGCTCGGCCGGCTCAGGAAAGTACTCTGCCTCGCTTCGCACAGAGCGAAAACAACAAAGAGCTGAGTGTGGCTGCAGCCCCAGGCCTCAGCTCGCCCACCAGAACGTCTCCTGTCACAGCTTGCTGCTCACTCCTACCAATGGCCTCTCTCACTCACTCACTTTATTTCCACCTCTCTCTCTGACTGACTCACCACCCACCACGTGAAAAAATGTCATTTTCGAAACTTTGATGCCTAACGTGTGTGTGAGAGAGAGCGCGCGAAAGATTGACTTCTGAGGGTCAAGAGCAGGAATGTAGACAAGCCTAGAGCGGACAGGAAGAATGTGGTCGGTCTGGGCATTGTAAAAGGAAAAGCGCCAGTGCACTTTAGGATACCAAATCCAAGTGAGGACTGAAGTCTGCGTGCTTTCAATCAATTTGAAATGAGTGGGCCTATGTGACCAATTGCAAGAGTTGAGTTATAATAGTGTAACAACAACACATTTTGGTAACGTGGTAAATATGGACCACTTGCAGTGCAAACGCCAACGCGCTGGGTCAGGCTTCCCCAACTGGCTGCCAGTGTGGTTTTATTTGGCCCCCAAGTTTTCTAAGCAAATAAATAAATAAATAATAATAATAATTGTTTGTGGATTTTTCATTGTTGGACATAAATGACTGTAAAAACATCAGGAAATCAGCGCCAAGTTATTTTAATTTAAGAAATCTCTTCCCAAAGTATTCCAACGCATAATAGAGAGACGTTATCATATACAAATGTAATCAAGGTTTGAAATAATTATATTTTAGTCAAACATTATATCTGTTTGGGCTTCTTGATGTTAATTTGCAGTCTACAAATTATTTGTAATTATGTCGTCCTCGTCGTCGTCCCCCTGTCCCGTCCCCACCATCTGCTCCAGAAAAAGTCGGCCCGAATCTAGTTGATGATCCCTGCCCTAGGTCTACTCCACTATGCACATGCCTCAGAGCTTGGAGTCGGTATGGCTGGTGGTTGGCATTAAAGTAATTTCCAAAGGCGCAAATGATGACGAGGGGATTGGCATCTGCTTAATATGAGATAGGGTGAGACCAGGCATATTGCCAGAGCCATGCTAGACACCAGAGATTACGAAGCAATGCGTGTCCAATTTATGCACGTTGTCGGGGAATGGATGCGTCCATTGTGCAATTACCTCGAACAGAACCATTGCCTGCACCGCCACTCAGTAAACATAATCCTAGAGAAAAAATAAACTAATAATAAACTTAAAACCAAACAAATAAAAGTCGTTATAGGAGATAATCGTCCAAACAAACAAAAGCAATGGAATGCAGATGACCTTTTATCACATTTTGCTATGGTATTTAAATAAAAGATAAAGGTGCTACTGCTACCAACAGCCCACTTAAAACACGAACATATATGTTGAGGATATAAGCGCTTGGCTGGGTTACAACAAATGGCATGTTAAACAAACAGGGAGAGAAGTAGTCACGAGAAACCAAAACCAAGCGATTCACAGGGCTACATTAGGTGGTCATCCTTGAGCTTAAGGCCTACCTGTCACGTGCTCTTCATTAGTGATTTAGCCATATAACAAGAGTTGAATGGCGCTTAACAACAATTCAACTTTGGTTTCAAACACATTCATTAAGTCTATATTTGGTGCGTCAATGGATGGCTCTTGGGTGTCCAAATAATTCCAATGTTTAAATATTATGCAATGCTTCAACATTGATGATAAAGTTGGTTATTTTTATAGGTCATGTCATGGGGATGTCAATTACAATTAGCGTTTACCAATTACATTATTTGTTATTCTTTTTGAGATGTGAGCACAATTCACATTAATGCATTACTCATTACGCATGAAGTTTCTCTGCTTACACTTTATAGTAAACGCAGCCTTGCTGCGTTTGGTGACAGATAAAGGTTTACTATTCACTGTGTGTGTATATTTGTAAGCGGGTGTATTTGTGTGCCGGAGAAGGGTTGGCTGGCTAGTACCAGTGTTAGAACAACCCCTCCCCTCTCTCTCCCTCTCTCGAGCTGCCGCGTTATTTTCCGGCTCGGAGCCTCAACCGCACGGCTCGATCGATTCGCATGGATTGTCCCCGACGAGCTGCTCCACTTTCTAGCCAATGTCAGCCCGTCTGCGATCGGGAAGGAGAGAAATGAAGGAAAATCTCTGCCGCCCTGGCGGTGTCATTTCCACACACTTCGGTTGGCCGCCTGCCAGCAGACAGGACATTCGAAAGAGGTGGAGTGGACTCCTGGTTTGAGCGAGAAGAGGAGCCGAGCGCACCGGTCATTGGCGACAACATAGCGAGTAGCAACTGAGCACCGCGTGGCCACTCCTACGCGCACGCACCGCAACGAGTGTGAAAAACAACCCCATCGCTAAATTACGCTACATCGACCACTGCTAATGTGAACCATCAGAAACCATCAGTGACATGTCACATGTCTAACTGAACGTGTTCTCATCATAAATTAGAACATTAACATGTTAATGAAAGACAATAAAATGTCAATTTATAATATAATGTATAATGTTCTGCCATCAAGACCATGAGTTATGGATGTTTTTTTGTTGCAAATCAGACTCCTTGCTCCTGAAGGGCAATAGTGCATCTTGCCATGTTTTGGTGGCATTTAACGAATTTCTGAATTATGTGATAGCCCAGGTCTGGATCATTTGCATAAATAGGTTATAGCTACACCATATACAAAAGTATGTGGACACCCCTTAAAATGAGTTGATTCTGTTATGTCAGCCACACCAGTTGCTGACAGGTGTATAAAATCGAGCACTCATCCGTGCAATCTCCATAGCCAAACATTGGCAGTAGAATGGCCTTACTGAAGAGCTCAGTGACAGTGGCACTGTCAAAGTATGCCACCTTTCCAACAAGTCAGTTTTGTCAAATTTCTGCCCTGCTAGAGCTGCCCCGGTGAACTGTAAGTGCTGTTATTGTGAAGTGGAAATGTCAAGGAGCAACAACGGCTCAGCCGCATAGTGATAGGCAACACAAGCTCACAGAACAGGACCACGAGTGCTGAAGCATGTAAAAATAGTCTGTCCTCAGTTGCAACACTCCAAACTGCCTCTGGAAGCAGCCGCACACAAGCCTAAGATCACCATGCGTTTCGGCTTGGCACCTTAGTTCCAGTGAAGGGAAATCTTAACGCTACAGCATACAATGACATTCTAGATGATTCTGTGCTTCCAACTTTGTGGCAACAGTTTGGGGAAGGCCCTTTCCTGTTCCAGCATGACAATGCCCCAGTGCACAAAGCGAGGTCCATACAGAAATGGTTTGTTGAGATTGGTGTGGAAGAACTTGACTGGCCTGAACAGAGCCCTGACCTCAACCCCATTGAACACCTTTGGGATAAATTGGAACGCCGACTGCGAGCCAGGCCTAATCGCCCAACATCAGTGCCCGACCTCACTAATGCTCTTGTGGCTGAATGGAAGCAAGTCCCCGCAGCAATGTTCCATCATCTAGTAGTGGAAATCCTTCCCAGAAGAGTGGAGGCTGTTATATCAGGAAAGGGGGGACCAACTCCATATTAAAGCCTGTGGTTTTGGAATGAGATGTTCGACCAGCAGGTGTCCACATACTTTTGGTCATGTAGTGTATATTAATCACACCAATGTAGGCTTAGTCTATGTCCATCAATGAAAATCAAATAATAGGCCTGCTGTAGCCCATGAAAAATATTAGTTTTCGTCATGTTCAATATTCACAATTGGGTATGTTTCCATATTTTTGGTTTTCACTGTTAAAGTTCTTTGTAAGCATGAATGTGATGAATGAAAGTTTAGTCTTAAAGTGGTATGACGAAATATCAACTTGCGCTCATACAGAGAGAAAATCATATTGTGCATATGCACTGATTACACAACAACCAGAAAAATGAATTTCAAAGGCATAATCATGTAAAGCTTTAATAACAAACATGTTCTTCATCACGCGATCCTTGAATATTCAAAGTCGAGAACCTAAAAGCGTCGACGAGGGCAATACATCTCTATATTGTAAAAGGTTTTGGCGATATATTATTAGTCTATCTGTCTCTACGCTGAAAAGTCCAGTTCGGTTTTTCCGCGAAGCTCCAAAAATCTATGAAATGTGTTTGCATGTTCTTCTCCGCGAGCGGGGATGTAGAGGTGGGATTGCGAGAATCGAAAGGTTGGAGAGCCCACACGCTCAGCTTCCGAGAAAGTACGTTTTACAATAATGTATTATTCTATTTCCCTCTTGTTCTATACAGACGAGGACTATATTACTTCAGTTGGTTTAGTGTAAGGTTGTCTTCCTTTCTTTTTTGACATCAATCTCTACGGTAGGCTTGGAGACGGACCGCTTGGACAGTGGGAGCCCTCCCCTCCTCTTCGTTCTGGTTTGGTAGGTGCGAATAAAAAAGGGCCCGTGTTTGCAAATATGCAGATAGGCTACATAAGAGGGAGGGAGGGGGGATCATACTTTGTCGAAGTCTGCTGAAAGTTGGGATGTCATCTTCCTAACGATCAAGTTAACTAAGGGAATAGGAGAATGGTTCTTCTATACCCTCAAACGTGCTGGTGCAGACCATACGATGGCACCGCAGAGACCGTGGTTTCAGATCATTGAGTCTAGACAAAAGGTATTTTTGTGCTTTAATATTAGATACAATTAGGATTCGCGGCTCTCAGGCGCATGTGAAATGATGCACACACTGTTATTGGGTTAGAATGGCCATAATGGTCATTTTCCTCCGATAATTTTGTCGATGCAGAAAAGGTTTGTGAAAATTGTGGAGAGCTGTTCATTCATTCAAAGATTTTTAGGGTGAAAATTGAAAGTGTGAATAATCTGTTAAAGACGTGCGCTCCATGAAACTTGACGCTCTCCATAAATTTTTGCCATTGAAATTATGGCACTTTGCATTGGATCTTGACAATGTTTACGAATGTTATGCTTTTAATGACAGTTGGTGATGAGGCATCTCTTTACCTAGAGATACATCGAAACTGAACTTTTTTTTCTGCAGTGTTCCCTTTAATCATCTGCAAATGTTTTTGTGAAAATGCATAATGAATGAAAAAGGAGCAATATTGTTTAATTTGTTTACGATTTAGTTTGTGCATAGCCTTAACTCATCCTAAGAACAGTATGCCAGTTGTTCTCAGAGTGATTTTATTTTATCGTTGTTCTGCATGCAACGATCAGCCAGTCTTATGCGCGCGATGTCCCGGTGTTATCGCAGTTGCAAGCCGGGATTTACGCCGACCCCTGGTACTGCCGCAATCCGCCACCAGCAGTGGCGCTCGTATGGGCTTCATGTTCTTGCAAATTAGTCACGATTTAACACACCGTCGCATGCATACCATTTTGACTATTTTAACTCAAGAATGGAAAAGAAACAGAGAGGCGCAGCAGGTTGTGGGATATTTAATTCTGGTCCTTATAAACTTCAATGGGTCTCGTGCACAAATGTGACTGACTGTGTGTGTGTCTGTGAGTGAGTGTGTGTGACGTGAGTGCTCTTGTGTGAGTCAGAGCAGGGAGGGGGTGGTTGAGAGAGGGGGCTAGGAAGATAGGTGTGAGTGTCTGCGTGACCGCGGTCTGGAAGGAAGTGTTGCATTTGACACTGCATTACCTGAACTAATAAGTAGCCTATAGTCGAGCTACCTGGCAGCGTCCCACAAGATATTAAAGTTTTTGGCTCGTTGTCAGATGCGCACAATTGGCCCAGCGTCATCCAGGGTAGGGGAGGGAATGGCCGGCAGGGATGTAGCTTAGTTGGTAGAGCAAGGCGTTTGCAACACCAGGGTTGTGGGTTCGATTCCCACGGGGGGCCAGTATAAAAAAACACAACAACAAAAAAATACATGTATGCACTCAGTAACTGTAAGTCGCTCTGGATAAGAGCGTCTGCTAAATGACTAAAATGTAAATGTAAAATGTTTTGGTTTCACGATTGATGACAAACATGAATAGGCTTATTTATTTATTAATACATACAGTATTTGAAACAAGTTCCATATTGACAGTATTATGTAGTCCACTTTTAAAAGTCGCATATATCTATAGTCAGGCTATTTATTATAGACCTAATTAATATTTGATGAATACAACAAATATTTTGAAGAATATTATGCTATGTTCTAAAAATGTAAATTAGTAATAGGCCTATATCATAACTTGAGTTAGACTTTTTTTCAACTTGCATATTCCAAAGATGTTTGAGTTCTTTTAGTGGGTTAGTCCATTTTGCTTATAGATTGCATATAGTACCCCTCTCGTTGGCCTTGGGGAGTCTGTATGGTCAGTCTGTTCGGGATGGTTATTCAGCTGAGAGGGGCCAATTACCGCCGCGCGCTGAGCTCCATGGAGGAAGCACGAGCCATGTCTCCAGCAGCTCCCACTGACGTAATCAATGTAGAGTAGATCTATATAAGGCTTGGAGAGTGGGTGCTTCGGTGAAAGCATAGTGGGAAAGTGTTATTATGTTTTTTAGTGGCAGTCCTATTTGTGATGCTATTAGGAGAAGTAGGCTAGTTGGGTGAGAAAAAAAGGAGCTGTGGTAGAAGTCATAACTGCAGAAAGTATAGATAGCCTTTAGAGATCCTTAGGCTGCCACTGGCATGATGGTAATGACGTCATTGAGGAAGATGTAAACAACAACAATGTCTACACTAACAACATTGCATTTCTTTGGTGCATTTCTTTTCTCATATAACAATGGATACACATAACCTTTTCCCAGGAATATAACCAACCTGTTCCTCATTATGCAATCATCCTTGCTTTTCTAATCATCATCATCATCATCATCATCATCATCATCATCATCATCATCATCATCTCAGCAGTAGCAGAATTTGGGATAATTATATTCAGAGAGAATACAGTGATTGGTTACAGAAACTGGGGGGACTGTTGAGTGACAGAGAAGAGAGACTGTGAAGTTCAGTCTAGGGGTTTGGAAGAGATACAATTTGAATGCATAGGGAGCGTGTGAATGACATAGTAGAGGAACAGAGTGAGAGTGATATTAAGAGAGGGTGAAAACATGAACGGAGAGACTGTAAATTATATGGAGGAGGGACATAGGCTGTTATAGAGCCATTGACATTGGAAGGGGAATGGTAGACTGAGAAAGAGGGACTGAGATGGTTGGAAAAGATAGGCTATGAATGACATGTTCACGTTTGATGGAGATGGATGGAGAGAGTGTGAGGGATATGGATCAGACAGAGAGACACTCTGAGTTTGATGGAGTGAGACTAGGACACCAGGAAGAAAGAGACACACAGACATACTGTATATGTTAGTGTAGCAGGCGGGTGGCCCTGCAGCAGTGTGAGAGAGAGCAGTGTCCTGGTCAGACTCGAAGCAGGAGAGCAAGGAGCTGAGGGGCTGGCTCAGGGGTCCGTTGGCGCCACGGACCCCTGAGCTGGTGAGAATGCGGGGGCTGCGCTCCTGCCTTTGAAGCTTTACCTCCCACTAATTCTGGCCTTCCAATTTCCACATGCTGCACAGACCCCCCCCCACCCCACCCCCAATCCTCTCTCCCGCCCCTTCCCTTTGTTTCCCTTATAAGGACTGGTCCGGCCATTTCCTCAGCTTTTCTCTGGGAGGTGTTTCTTTGTGAGTGGGGACAGGTCAGTGGAATAGGAGGATAGTGTGTCTCTTCATAGGATGTTGGCCATTGGGATTTTTCAGTTGTACACAATCTGAATAAAGCATTGGAGTCAAATTCATTTCAGTCCATTTTAATTGATGAATGGAAAAAATACCCAGCCAATAAATGTGTTATTTTTCAATTGGATTGTGGACATTAAATGGGCTCATAGTGAATAACAGGATATTCCCCCAGAGGGACTGTCAAGCAACATTTAAAAGAGCCAACCAACTTGCCCTATGCTACGCCATAGTAAGTGCTGATATCTAGTTTAATTGATAGACATGATCAATTATGTTTGGTCACATTTTAGTCATTTAGCAGACACTCTTATCCAGAGTGGCTTACAGTAGTGAGTGCATACATTTTTCATACATTTTTTCTGTACTGGTCCCCCGTGGGAAACGAACCCACAACTGTTGCGTTGCAAGCGCCAGGCTCTACCGACTGAGCCACAAGGGACCGTCACCCTACCCATAGGGAAATTGATAATATGGAGAGTCTAGAACAGTGAACTTCTGGCAAAAAATCTTAAAGGAAGGAGACATGAACATACAGTGCTGTGAAAAAGTATTTGCCCCCTTTCTAATTTTCTCTACTTTTGCATATTTGTGACTGACCGCCTCGATTCGGTCTTATGTAGCAAAATTTGAAAACGTGTTTTCCACATTAGATAAAAGTAGAGACTTAGAGCTAGAACATTTTATATCATACACTACAGTTGAGGAACAATGGGAAAGTAATTCTGCTTTAAAAGTTGATAAACTTGTAACATCACTTTTGAGAAAATGGCCCTTGAATGTTTTGGTACACCTACTGGAGAGGTCTTCTTTGTCTACACCTATTCAGCATCGTTCACACCCTCTTAAGCCTTAGCCCCACCCATCTTTTTAAGGATTCACATGTGAGGCCATGTCTATCGACATGTCTGTATACAGTTGTCGCAGTGACATCATGAACATTCAATCGTCGTCCAACATCAAACTTGTCATTGTCGTTATGAAAAAGGATAAACACAAAAACAACAGGCTGCATGACATCAGCAGCCTGGTGGTCCAAAATAGCATAACTGGTGTGTTTGAACACCAACAAACCCAAAAGTTTAAAAATGAATTTAGTATATGTCAATCTAGCAAACCAGGCAACTAAAAGCAACTTTCTAAACAATGTTTTGGTTCGTTTCTAGATTGGTAGCTAGCTAGCTAACGTTAAATTAGCTGACTAGCCAGTTCAAATAATGACCATATCATGAAAATGTATGCACTCACTAACTGTAAGTCGCTTTGGATAAGAGCATCTGCTAAATGACTAAAATGTAAAATGTAAATCATATAGCTGACAACGTCTTAACTTTAGCTAATTTGTATTAATTACTACAGGAAAATAAACTCACAACAAGATAATTATTTACAAGTTAATGGCGAGCCAATTACAGAAAATAGGTTATGGTTGTGAGTGTGACGAAATAAAAGCAGGGCATTCTACCATAGAATATTAGAACTTGGACACTGTCTCGTTGGACTAACGTTATATCCTAATTTGACTTTGGTGCAGGTCATGTTGTCCTTCACATTACCGTCTCTGGTAAACACATACTATATGAAATAAAATCCACGTTTATTTGTCACATGCACAGAATACAGAAGGTGTAAACGGTACAGTGAAATGGTTACTTGCATAGCTAGCTAAACAATGAACCATAATCCCAACTCATAACGTTACCACCCTGCATGAATCTACAGGTAGCTAAAGCTAACCAACTAGGTTCAATGTTAGCTAGCTAGCTAACATTAGGCTTTAACAGCAATGCAAATGGTTCTGAGATACGAATAATATTACTACACAGATCATACACGTAACATTAGCTAGCGAGCCAGCCAGCAAGATAACATTAGCTAGCTAACAGCACACTTTAACTTGTAATGAAAACGACTTTCTGACAAAATTAGAAACCATTAATATCTGAAAATGTAGCTAGCTAGACTCTCTTACCCGTATACATGGGGGAACGCTTCTCCCTCTCTCACGGATGCCATGGTTGCCCTTAGTTTGAAGATGTAATCCGGAGACAGGAGATTTATACAACAGCCTTCTGTGTGTTCTCTTTTCGACTCCCTCCGCATATTTGCAATCAAACGGCAGAATTTTCTCCATCTCCTTAGCTATCATACTCTGCTTCCACCGGGCATTCCACTGATTTCAAAACTCGGTCCTCCAGAAGGTAGAGAGCATTAGCAACACTTTTGCAGTTCTTCGTAATATCTTTCAAAAAAGCAGCATTAGAAAGGATTACCTACACATACTGAGCAGCTCATATTATAGACAGACGCATGCTACATGGCAGACCAATCTGAACTCACCTCTCGTTATGTCCAGCCCATCCATTATCTCAGCCAATCATGGCTAGCGGGAAGGTTCCTGTCTTTTTCCGTGGCTAAACCAACTAGTCTCGTAATTTAACAATTTTATTTGTATTTACAGATGGCATACAAGTTTGTTATTAAGGCTCATGAAAGTTCACATTTTCCAGAAGGCATTTCTGCCAAAAAACACATTTTGATTAAAAATATATGTGTACGTTCAAATGCCTCCTGTGAAGTAGTGACGCGCGACATATGCCTAGTTTTCTCAAAAGAGTCACATTTTTGATTCAGAATGTTATCAGATCTTCAACCAAAACCTAATATTAGATAAAGGGAACCTGAGTAAACAAATAACACAACAATTACATACTTATTTAATTTATTTCATAAACAAAGTTATGTAAAACCCTGTGTAAAAAAGTAATTGCCCCCTTACACTCAATAACTGGTTGTGCCACCTTTAGCTGCAATGACTCCAACCAAACGCTTCCTGTAGTTGTTGATCAGTCTCTCAAGTCGCTGTGGAGGAATTTTGGCCCACTCTTCCATGCAGAACTGCTTTAACTCAGCAACATTTGTGGGTTTTCAAGCATGAACTTCTTGTTTCAAGTCCTGCCACAACATCTTAATTGGGATTAGTTCTGGACTTTGACTAGGCCATTTAAAAACTTCAAAAGTGTTGCTTTTTAGCTATTTTCATGTAGACTTGATTGTGTGTTTTGGATCATTGTCTTACTGCATGACCCAGTTGCGCTTCAGCTTCAGCTCACAGACGGATGGCCTGACGTTCTCCTGTAGAATTCTCTGATACTATTAAGGCAAGTCGTCCAGGTCCTCAGGCAGCAAAGCATCCCCAAACCATGCACTACCACCACCATGCTTGACCGTTGGTATAAGGTTCTTACTGTAGAATGCAGTGTTTGGTTTTCGGCAGGCATAATGGGACCTATGTCCTCTAATAAGTTATACTTTTGAATCATCTGTCCATAGAACATTCTTCCAAGAGTCTTGATGATCATCCAGGTGCTTTCTGGCAAACTTGAGTCAACTTTTTGGATGACATGGGTCCCATTATGCCTGGCGAAAACCAAACACTGCATTCCACAGTAAGAACCTCATTGTCGAGATCGGTGTGGAAGAACTTGATTGGCCTGCACAGAGCCCTGACCTCAACCCCATCGAACACCTTTGGGATGAATTGGAACGCCGACTGTGAGCCAGGCCTAATTGCCCAACATCAGTGCCCGATCTCACTAATGATCTTGTGGCTGAATGGAAGCAAGTCCCCGCAGCAATGTTCCAACATCTAGTGAAAAGCCTTCCTAGAAGAGTTGAGCCTGTAATAGCCCATGATTTTTGGAATGAGATGTTCGACGAGCAGGTGTCCACATACTTTTGGCCATGCACACTTTAGTGATCTGGAGGATTTGGCATTTTCTTTTTTAATGCAACATTATTGATTATCATAGGCTATGCCATTATATGTGAATATAGCTAATTGGACAGAAATGTAGGGCATACACAAGTCATAATGATGATGAGTTATATAAATACTACATTACAATCTTTTTGTGGTTGGAGGGTTAATGATGTCATCAATAATGACAACCAACGTACTTACTGTGTTGTAAGTGGTCAAAACTGTGTGTTTAAAAATATATATATTTGTGTATGTAAATGGCTCTTTGTGTGTTTTTTTTTCTCCAAATATCTGATGCATACAAGTTAATATATTATGCAAATTAGGTCAACGTCTAATAAATAAAATAAATGTTTAACATTTACTTTTAGATTTGTGTGTATTGTTGTGAATTGTTAGATACTACTGCACTGTTGGAGCTAGGAACACAACCATTTAGCTAGACCTGCAATAACATCTGCTAAATATGTGTATGTGACCAATAAAATAAAAATTAAAACAAAGAGGTGTGACCCTTACCACCAGATTCACCACCACTAAGACTAAGCCAGTTTCTGTTATTAGGAGAGAGTGATATCAAAATGGGAATTGTTCATGGTCTGAAGTCTTAATTCATGTGAAATGGATTTGAATTTTGTCAGTGTGTAGTGTGTGGGAATTATTGTTTCAAATGCCTTTGATGGAAAGTGTGACCATCCACAGGCCAGCTCCTCTTGTGTTTCTTCCGGGAAATACTATGGCTGCATTCAACCTAGCCCTAAAGGGTGGGAATTAGCTCACACATCGGTCAAATTGGGAGGAAAATACATAGAAGTGCCTGTTCTCTCCTGTCACTGACATTTAGTACTTTCATGTTTTGCTGTGTTCTGAATGTTCTTATTTGTGTTATTGTGCATTGTAGCTGGGGGGGTTGATGAACTTTAAGTTGTGTAAGTGGACTCTTACTTATTAGTGGTTATGAGATGTTTGGTATACATACTATCTAACGGAGCTGCCTCATTGGCTTTTTAGCTGTGTTCAATCTAATAAACAGGTAACATAAAGGAATGGCAGTAATGGAGTCTGTTGTTTACTAAGATGCTGTCTAGGTCCAACACTGAGCCTGTTATTGAAGGACCCTTCTCTCTCCCTGTGCCAGTTTGTAGGTTGCCAGTGGAAGGATGTGGATGAGGGCTGAGGTTTAGACAGAGTACAAGGGCTCTAAGGCCTGCCTGTGATTGGCTGGCCGATTCGTCCACAGCGGGGAGGCGCCACCTCACGTGGGCTCAGAACAGACTGTGAGAACCTCTCGGCTCCCCCTCCCGCCCGCCCCCCCCAGCCCTGCACATACTGGACCATGTCTAGCGGACGGTCGGAGGGAAGCCGAGACCGGACAGCCGAGGCCCTGGAGCGAAGCAGCTGCAGTGAGGATGTCCCTGTCATGGAGCGCAGGAACCGCAGTGGCATCATCAGTGAGCCCCTGAGTAAGAGCCTTAAGAGGTCCCGCACCCTCTCCCAGTACACAGCAGCCTGTCCCACCAGCACTAATGGACACGCACACCACAATGGAGAGGCCAAGAGCCACCCGGCCAAGCCCCAGCCGCCCCCACAGCCCCAGCCCACCGTCTCAGCGCTGGCGGTAGCCAAACTGGACCGGACCCTGGAGCAGGTCCTGGAGGGACAGAACGGCCTGCTGCACTTTGCCCAGGCCGCGGTGCTGTTAAAGAGGGCTGGGATGGAGCACATGCTGCTGCCGGGGGGCATGGGGATGGGGATGGGGGTTAGCGATTCAGGCTCAGGGGCAAACGACTTGGAGGGTGCGTCTGCTGCGGACTCCATTGGTGGTATTGCAGACTTCCCGTACGGTGTGGGAGGCGGCTTCCCGTTCAATCCGGGACTGTTCATCATGACACCGGCAGGCGTGTTCCTAGCCGACAGCGCTCTGCACATGGCCGGCCTGGCCGAGTACCCGGCGCAGAGCGAGCTGGCCTCCGCCATCAACTCCGGCAAAAAGAAGCGGAAACGCTGCGGCATGTGCCAGCCCTGCCGTCGGCGAATTAACTGCGAGACGTGCAGCAGCTGCCGGAACCGCAAAACGGGCCACCAGATCTGCAAGTTCCGCAAATGTGATGAGCTGAAAAAGAAACCGTCTGCCACTCTGGAGGTAAGAGTTCAGGGAGGAGACAGAGCTGGAGATGTCACAGAGGGTCACAGAGGGTCACAGAGGATCACAGAGGGTCACAGAGAGTCACAGAGGGACACAAAGGGACACAGGGTCACAGAGAGTCACAGAGGGTCACAGAGGGTCACAGAGGTACACAGAGGGTCACAGAGAATCACAGAGGGTCACAGAGGGTGACAGAGGGGTCAGAGGGGTACACAGAGGGTCACAGAGGCTCACAGATGGTCACAGAGAGTCACAGAAGGACACAAAGGGACACAGGGTCACAGAGAGTCACAGAGGGTCACAGAGGGTCACAGAGGTACACAGAGGGTCACAGAGAATCACAGAGGGTGACAGAGGGGTCAGAGGGTCAGAGGGGTACACAGAGGGTCACAGAGGGTCACAGAGTGTCACAGAGGGGTCAGAGGGTCAGAGGGGTCAGGCAGGATGGGGCATAGGGATGGAAAGAGTGTTTGGAATGTACATGAACCATACACACAACTAAACTTTATACGTGTATGTATAGAGTGTGGCACTGTTCTGATTTCTTTGCACAGTGTGGATAGAGCTCCAAAGTGAGGGGTTAAGGAGAGGGGTGTGGAGGGGCTTTTTGGTGGGGAAGGCTTTGAGCTGGGCCGGGGAATGACAGGTGGTGGGGAGGGGGAGGAGTAGACATGCACCATGTTGTCTCTTTAATCTGTCCTCCGCATTGCAGCGCACGCCCTGAATGAACATCACCCTGTCCATACCCATAATACACAGCTCTCATTTTACCCCCTCACAAAACAGATTAATTGACTTTCTTAATTGGGGGTCATTGCGTGTTTAGCAGTTTACACAAATGTGTGTTTGATTGTGTGCATATGTTGCAAAATTAGTATTGCCTTGTGGGTATGCGCGAGTAGGAATGAGGAGAGAGAGAGAGAGAGAGAGAGAGAGAGATGTGACAGAGAGAATGTCTGATGGACTATTTAGAATTATGAGAGTTTGTGTGTTTGTAGGTGTGTGTTTGACAGAGTGCGGCAGTGTGTGATACTGTTTGTGTGTATATGGTTTTCATGGGTAGTATGTGTGTAGTAGAACCTACTACATGACCAAAAGTATGTGGACACCTGCTGGTCGAACATCTCATTCCAAAATCATGGGCATTAATATGGAGTTGGTCCACCGTTTGCTGCTTTAACAGCCTCCACTCTTCTGGGAAGGCTTTCCACTAGATTTTGGAACATTGCTGCGGGGACTTGCTTCCATTCAGCCACAAGAGCATTAGTGAGGTTGGGCACTGATGTTGGGCGATTAGGACTGGCTTGCAGTCGGCGTTCCAATTAATCCCAAAGATGTTCAATGGGGTTGAGGTCAGGGCTCTGTGCAGGCCAGTCAAGTTCTTCCACACTGATCTCAACAAACCATTTCTGTATGGACCTCACTTTGTACACGGGGGCATTGTCATGCTGAAACAGGAAAGGGCCTTCCCCAAACTGTTTCCACAAAGTTGGAAGCACAGAATCGTCTACAATGTCATTGTGTGTCATTGTGTGTCAAGATTTCCCTTCACTGGAACTAAGGGGCCTAGCCCGAACCATGAAAATCAGCACCAGACCATTATTCCTCCTCCACCAAACTTTACAGTTGGCACTATGCATTGGGGCAGGTAGCGTTCTCCTGGCATCCGCCAAACCCAGATTAGTCTGTCGGACTGCCAGATGGTGAAGTATGATTCATCACTCCAGAGAATACATTTCCACTGCTCCAGAGTCCAATGGCGGCGAGCTTTACACCACTCCAGCCGACGATGGCATTGCGCATGGTGATCTTAGGCTTCTGTGCGGCTGCTTGGCCATGGAAACCTATTTCATGAAGCTCCCGACGAACAGTTATTGTGCTGACATTGCTTTCAGAGGCAGTTTGGAAGTCGTAGTGAGTGTTGCAACCGAGGACAGACGATTTTTACACGCTATGCGCTTCAGCACTCGGCGGTCCAGTCTGTGAGCTTGTGTGGCATACCACTTCACGGTTGAGCCGTTGTTGCTCCTAGACGTTTCCACTTCACAATAACAACACTTACAGTTGACCAGGGCAGCTCTAGCAGGGCAGAAATGTAACAAACTGACTTGTTGGAAAGGTGGCATCCTATGACCGTGCCACGTTGAAAGTCACTGAGCTCTTCAGTAAGGCCATTCTACTGCCAATGTTTGTCTATGGAGATTGCATGGCTGTGTGCTCGATTTTATACACCTGTCAGCAACAGGTGTGGCTGAAATAGCCGAATCCACTAATTTGAAGGGGTGTCCACATACTTTTGTATGTATAGTGTGTGTGTGTGCTTGTGGGTATTTGATGGTTGTGGCAGAATGTGTGTGTGACATGGTCCATCTGGCCATGTGGCTGTCATCTGGGGCACCAGGTGTCATTGTGGCACAGGCGCCCCCCTCTCTCCCTCTCTCTTTCTCCTGTGGCACACCCGTTTGGCTAAATGGTCTCCAAACTTGTCTTCTGGGTCACCTCAGTGGCACTGGACCATTTTTTTTAAACCTCTGTGGCATATTACATTCTGTTTTTAAGGCACTTCATTTGACAATTAAAGCCTGTACTGTATAAAGATGTGATAAACACTCTATGACAAAATGACAAAACATCCATGACAATATTTTGGTATATTGCCAAGGCATGATAGATTGTATTAGCTGATTTATATGACCCTCAATTGTCATGATGATGTTATGCAATATTGAATTACTGTTAAGAAGATGTGTGAACATCACATCAAAAATGGTCAGATTCATTTATCGTTCCTTTTAAAGATGTAAATACAAGGTTGATGTGATTAGGCTCTGCCCTCTGCCCTCTGCCCTCTGCCCTCTTCAGTCTTTCAGCATCTTGTTGTTCCTGTAAGGAGGCAGACATACATGATATGAGCTATGCTAGTAAACAATGCTGTCCTGATCATGACAAGTGTGCTCTCTAACAATGTCCGCATGTTCACAAATTAATTATCAGACATTTTATATTCTTACTTGTGATAATGACTATTTTGGCCAAAGTATACAGTATGTGGAATACATCCTGAATATCCTCTATAGCTGGATGTACTATGCAATGCTACAACACTCACGTTCATGAGACAGAGGGTGATCCGTTTGTGTAACCTGGCAGTAAAGAGTTGTTCTCCAAGCAGACATGCAACAACAGATTAATAAGGGCTTGACCCGCATGTTCGCTGGTTGTAACTATTGTGATCAGACAGGATTCCATTTCAGATGGCAACTCTTATGGTTTCACTGTCAACACTCATACTCTGAAAGGGTTATCTTATGTAATCAGATGCTTGTGAATGTGTGTTGGTAATAGGACTTACTGTATGTTAATGATTGACAGTATGCTATTGTTGTTCACATGGTAACAGTGACCACCAGTCATTCACAGCATCAGATCAACAACAAGTGGAATATTCATGACTGCAGCCTTTACTATGAAGTTAATGTCTGCATTTGTTCTCCCAAACCAAAAGAAAGAATCACACAAACTAATCTCAGTTTCTAATTGATTGATGTCACATAGTTTTAGAATTGTACGCTGCTAATAAAATCCGATTGTTTGCCGTTGTTATGTTTTGTCACACACAACACATCAGCAGTATGGCCGTAGCGCAGGACTTGATGTGATAATAATCTGTTTAGCATTTACGTTTTGGAATAGTTTATCTTCAAATGAACTGTTGACTTCTCCTTCAGATTGGGTTAGTTTTCTGTCTGTCTAAAATGGTGTGCCTCATCTTACACTAGCAGGCCAATGCTGGCTAGAACTGTTCTGTGTTAGGGCCAGCCTTGAGCAACAGGCCAATAGGTCAGAGAGTAGCCTTGCACAGTCAGAGTGATGTCATAACACCAGGTCAAAGGTGAGAATAATGACAGAAAACATATTGTGTACAATAACACATCTGATATATGTATCCTACTTTGATCTTACAGATTTGTGTGTTTACGTTTATAATTTATTGGGGCTTTTCTGAGAGGTTCTGCCATTCATATTGCCGACGGAGGTTGTTCTTTCAGGCTCTACAGAAAATAACATTGCTTGTACTATGAATCCATATTTCCCTATCAAGCATTACCACACTGTAAACAGTACAGATAGCATTATCTAGGTTACACTGTTTTATGTTCTGTTAACTGGGGCATTATGAAATGGTAAAACATATTGCCCAACTCCCCCTCAGCCCTTCTGGTCACTGAGGTTAGGACATGTTCAGGGACACCTGGGCAGCACCTGGGACAAAATGGAGGATCATGGTCATCCGATCCGGCTCGTAAGCAGCATACCACAGTCTGTCATCTGCTGTTAGCTTGAGCTGGGGTCTAGTGGAAACAGCCCCAGAGTGTCACATCTCACATGCACACAGCCCACTGTCTAACAGAGATGCTAATGGCTGGGGATCACTTAGCGAGGTGGCATAGACCCGTTAGCCATAGTGCTTATAGTGTGTCTGTGTGTGTGTGTGTGTGTGTGTGCGTGCGTGCGTGTTATGTTGTAAAGCTGTGTCATGTGATTCAATAAGTATTTTGATGCTTGGTTTGTTTTAACCTCTTCAGACGCCCGAAATCAAGGAAAATACTGGTTGTTTTTAATCAATGCTTTTGATAACATATTTATAATTCCTTTATAACAGATTTGTAATTGTTAGTCTGTTTGTTTGTTTATTTGTTTATTTGTGCATATTGTGAGTGTACATTATTTGAAGTTGATGCGGTCCGATGTGGTGTGTCTGTGAGAATACAAAGAGTGGCTCTGCGCTTTGATGGTGTTGACGGTTTCCATTGAAACCTCATGGCAGCCTAAAGATGGGCGTAAAAACAGAGTAAGGGGGAGGTGGCGTGCCGAGGCCTCAGCGTGCCGTTAGCGTGCCAAGGCCTTAGTGTGCCGTTAGCGTGCCGAGGCCTTAGTTTGCCGTTAGCGTGCCGAGGCCTCAGCGTGCCGTTAGCGTGCCGAGGCCTCAGCGTGCCGTTAGCGTGTCGAGGCCTCAGCGTGCCGTTAGCTTGCCGAGGCCTCAGCGTGCCGTTAGCGTGCCGTTATTCATGCCGATGCCTCAGCGTGCCGTTAGCATGCCGAGGCCTCAGCGTGCCGTTAGCGTGCCAAGGCCTTAGCGTGCCGTTAGCGTGCCGAGGCCTTAGCGTGCCGTTAGCGTGCAGAGGCCTCAGCGTGCCGTTAGCATGCCGAGGCCTCAGCGTGCCGTTAGCGTGCCAAGGCCTTAGCGTGCCGTTAGCGTGCCGAGGCCTCAGCGTGCCGTTAGCGTGCAGAGGCCTCAGCATGCCGTTAGCTTGCCGAGGCCTCAGTGTGCCGTTAGCGTGCAGAGGCCTCAGCGTGCCGTTAACGTGCCGAGGCCTCAGCGTGCCTTTAGCGTGCTGAGGCCTTAGCGTGCCGTTAGCATGCCGAGGCCTTAGCGTGCCGGGGCCTTTGCCACCTCACACCTCGCTGGCTGGAGATGTCTGAATTTATTTTGGGAACGCTATGTTTGAAGGGAAATAAATAAAACCCAAGAGAAACACTCCCTTTCTGCTGCATGTCTGAGTTTTCACCACTAGTCTCAGTCTCACGGTTGGTGTTTGCCCTGTCTGTGAGAGAGAGAAGTATAGGTTTTATGCAGTGGTGAAAAAAGTACCCAATTGCCATACTTGAGTAAAAGTAAAGATACCTTAATAGATAATGACTCAAGTAATAGTGAAAGTAACCCAGTGAAATACTACTTGAGTAAAAGTCTAAAAGTATTTTGTTTTAAATATACTTAAGTATCAAAAGTAAATGTAATTTCAAAAATATACTTAAGTATCAAAAGTAAAAGTAAAAGTATAAATCATTTCAAATTGCTAATATTAAGCAAAACAGATGGCACAACTTTCTTGTTTTTTCAATTTACGGATAGCCAGGGGCACAGTACAACATGCAGACATAATTGACAAACAAAGCATTTGTGTTTAGTGAGTCCGCCACATCAGCGGCAGTAGGGATGACCAGGGATGTTCTCTTGATAAGAGTGTGAATTAGACCATGTTCCTGTCCTGCTAAGTATTCAAAATGTAACGAGTTCTTTTGGATGTCAGGGAAAATGTATGGAGTAAAAAGTACATTATTTTCATTAGGAATGTAGTGAAGTAAAAGTAAAAGTTGTCAAAAATATAAATAGTAAAGTAAAGTACAGATACCAAAAAAAACTACTTAAGTAGTACTTTAAAGTATTTTTACTCAAGTACTTTACACCACTGGTTTTATGTCAACATGTGTTTATATTTGTTTAGTTATGTGATTATTTTAATGCTAGTGTGTTTCTGTACTCTGGTCTGCTGATTGGATTTGTTTGTGAGGGTGACCAGGGCCTTGGGGGATTCGTTTGGTTTTGTGGAAATGTGTTTGTTAATTCCTGTTCTGTCTGTTCTGTCTGTCTGTTCTGTCTGTCTGTTCTGTCTGTCTGTCTGTCTGTCTGTCTGTCTGTCTGTCTGTCTGTCTGTCTGTCTGTCTGTCTGTCTGTCTTCTGTGTTGAAGTATCATAGTCAGAGGACAGATCTAGCCGACCCACTACAGGTATTACATGTGTGGTGACATGACATGGCCAGTTTGAGGCATGCAGACACTGAGCCAGAGAATTTTCGCTGAGTGTTGTTACCCCCTCCCTCCTCTTAGAAATCAAACGGCAGACAGGCATGCTGACTGACACAGGCATGCAGACTGACACAGAGACACACAGGCATGCAGACGGACACAGAGATACACAGGCATGCAGACTGACACAGAGACACACTGATCAGTAGGCATGTTGCCAGGCAGACACAGAAACTAGTAGGAGTAGGACAGACAGGTACAGTCAGACAGACAGACATACAGACACAAACAGACACATACGGACAAACAGCAGTGGAGTTATTAACTCCCTTAGCCAACCTATGAGAGGGGAGGGGCGAGATGACATCACAGTCACAGATGAAAGGGTTCTTGTTACCAGTGGACCTGGGGCTGTCCAATGGGAAGTGATTGATGGGAGTATTTAGCCTAATGCTCTGCTCTAAAGCGAATGTTCCCCTATGGGCTGGTCCTGGATCAGCTGTGCCTAAAACAGTCACAATATGTCAGAACAAATAAGATAGCAAATTAGAAACTGGAGCCACATTTCAGAGTATGAAATGTTATGCTAACCGATGCTCTCAATATGTGTGCTAGAGCAAGGCTAGCAGGCCCCTGGGTTGGGGAAGTGTAGACTAAATGCAGCGTCCATTGAGGAAAGTAGCAGGAACATATTCATAGTAAAGTCAATAAACAGAGATTAAGATGCTGGACATTGAAATGGACGCCTGGAATGGATTGTGACCTTAGGAGCCCATTCCCCCTTAGCCAGATGTGACAAACAACCATGTTTATGCAGAATGGAGGTCACATGTGTTGGCTCAGAGTGTTTTTCCTTTAATAAGTCACTAGTGAGTTCACAATGAAAAAGGTCTTGAGGTTAGCGTCCAGGTGCCTGAGTGTCATAGGTGAAAGGTCATTAGTTAGGTGCTTATGGCTTGCACCACCTTGACCTCCTTGCTTTTTTAGTGTTGGGAATATTCCAAAGTGAAAATGATATAATAGAAGAGAAAAGTTGATTATGTTAAATACTATTTTCTTTCTCTCCTCCCCTTCTCTCTTTCTCTCCTCCCCCTCTCTCTTTCTCTCCTCCCCCTCTCTCTTTCTCTCCTCCCCCTCTCTCTTTCTCTCCCCCCCTCTCTCTTTCTCTCCTCCCCCTCTTTCTTTCTCTCTTTCTCTCCCCCTCCACCCCTTATCTCTTCCGCCGCCTCCTCCTCCTCCTCCTCTCTCTTTATTTCTTTCATTCTCCTCCCTCTCTCTTTCTATCTTCCTCCTGCCCCTATTTCTCTTTCTATACCCTGATGAAGAGAGCTTGGCTGTCGAAATGTTGGTTATAAAATGATTGCATCTGAGCTCCTAGAGTGTGCGACTCTCCTTTTCTTTTTCAAATACTATTTCCCCCCTATTCTGAATTGTTTTGTGTAGTCTGTGATTTATTTTGAGTTACCACTTTGACATCGACTGATAAATCCCAAAGCTAGCTGTAGCATCAGCTTTGTGGTTTATCAGTGTGATAAGTATATTGTTCTTGTGCTATTTTATGTATTTCCGTGTGGGGAGGTGTGTGTGTGTTTGTGTGGGTGTGTGCGTGTTTGTCGAGCTGGCCCTGAATGGCTCCGGGCAGTGCTGGCTAACATGTGAGATTCTGTGCCGCAGTAGAGTTGTGCTGTAGCTCCTAGGACTGAGCCGAGCCTGAGCCCCAGTGGTCCTCTGTCTTATGACTGGCAGGCGACCACTCAACCCCTGCAGCTGCATTGCATTGGTGCCTGCCCTGCCTAGTGCAATGCAATCAGAGCTAGAGATCCCACTCTGAGAGAGGAGTGAGGGAAGAACAGAGAGCAGTGTCACCAGTGAGAGCGGTGTGGTGTGATGGGAGATGGACGTGACTGCTTGGTGACTAAATAATAGATGTGCCATATTGGGTTTCACGTGGAGCCAGGGCCATGGCTGATGAGGTGGGGTGGGGTGGGGGGTGGGGTGGGGGGGGGACGGGGGATATGTCTGTGTGGGACGCAGTGATTTCCATGATAGTGCCTGCCTGGCCTGGTCTGGAGAGAGAGCGACAGAGAGCAAGAGAGAGAGAGAAGTGGAGCAGAAGCGAGGAGGAGTGGGGAGTGAGGGTGATGGTGTCTGTTAATGTGTTTGATGTGGAGATTTGATGAGCATGTTGTTGTCTGAATCTATTCAATAATTAGTCTTGGGGAGAAAAATGTTCGAGAGAGAGAGCGAGAGAGAGAGAGAGAGAGAGAGAGAGAGAGAGAGAGAGAGAGAGAAAACTGCAGATGTTGCGGTTTACAATGGGTCTAGGGATGTGTTATCTTCTCCTAGCTGCGTCCACTAACCCTCTCCTTCTCTCTCCTCTCTCTTTGTTATTTGTTTCTCTAAGAAGGTGATGCTTCCTACAGGAGCAGCATTCCGATGGTTCCAGTAAGACTCTGACCCTCCTCCACTCTAACCCTTACCTACACAAACCCAAAGCGCTGCGATCAAGTGCAATGCCAACTCTCGCTTGGATTGTCTCGGGCACGGACACTGGCTGACAAGAAAACAAACAAACAACAAATAAAAAGATACAAAAAAAAAGCTCAACAGGAATGATACGAAGGAATCAACCGAGTAATGGATGCACCTAATTATTCCTTGAACCAAAAATTAAATATAAATAAAATTATCTATGGCAACTTTCATTCCCTTTTCTATGTTCCCATTTTGGTACCTTTTTGTCCTGTTTCCAGCAGGTCTTTTCTGTCGCTTAGACATGGAACTGTTCATTGCCAAACAGAAATGACGGACTGAGTGTGGACAATCAACAAATTTCTGTGTTTGGTGTTAATGTTGTTCACGTGTGGAAAGATACAGTACTTGTGTAGAGAATGTACATTTATGGCTATATTTTAAAACTAGTGGCTAATGGCAGGCACTATTGTAATTTAGCACCATTGTTCTTATCTAAACCCTTGTCTATTTTATGATTTGTATTGTTGCAAGAATATAGTTTTGCAACTGATTAATGGTTGTCTTTTAAAAGAAAAAGGAAATGTTTCAAGATGTAAAAATCCAGATTTCTGATTCAAATGAAAAAGTAACTCTCATCCTATTGGGCAGAAGTCTAGGGCAGTGGTTCTCAATCCTGGTCCTGGGGACCCAAAGGGGTGCACATTTTTGTTTTTGCCCTAGCACTACACACCTGATTCAAATCATCAACTCATCATCAGGCTTTGATTATTTGAATCAGGTGTGTAGTGCTAGGGCAAAAACAAAAATGTGCACCCCTTTGGGTCCCCAGGACCAGGATTGAGGACCACTGGTCTAGGGAACTCTTTAGCAGGATGACGCTAACCTCCAGAGAACTCATTGGAATCTCCCCGACCAACCAACCAACCGTGTTTTCCTCGCCTGTATTTCCAAGCTTTTTATTTTGTGAAACTGGCAGCCTTACATTCCTGTGGCCCTAACGAGTGTGTGTCATGAGAGGGACAGCACAGAGGGGGACATCACTAGGAGGCACTTGCTCTGAGTCTACCCATTTGAACGCACTGAAACATGATTTTTAATTTTAATTTTAATTTTTTTATTATGTTGCTGGTAGCTACATCTTTTAAAAACAACAGCAATGTTTGTATTAATTTAGAAAATTTGACTGTTTTTGTGAATAAAAACGAATGCATGTATTTGTGTAAAAATTTACAGTTCTGATGTTTGTCTACTTGTCTTTGCATGTTTTTTTTCCTAAAACAGCGGCTGACTTGAGAAAATTCTGAAGTATGAAGATGTTCGGTAAATCGTTCAAATTTGTTCCCTTTTCATATCATTGGATGCTATAATTTAAAATATATATATTGGGCAAGAAAAACAACTAATTAAAGCAGAAGCAGGAAATGGTGTGTTTCATTCAGATGTTTCCTCTTTCTATAGCATAGATACCCGATACAAACAACACTGGTAGTGACAGGGTAGGAACCAAAGTTTTGGTGAGTGTTTCCCAGGGGTCCCTAATTAGAGTGGGATAGTTCAGAAAGTATAAAAGCACCCATTAGTGTTCCTCATGCGAGAGTGTTGTACATTAAGGTTCTATGTAGAGATAGTGGGGAGTTGTTGCAATGGGTAGATTGATGTACAGGTAACTGCCAAAATAAAGTGACTTAATAGGGTGTTGGGCGGGAACAGCTTCAATGCACCTTGGCATAGAGTCTGCAAGTGTCTGGAACTCTACTGGAGGGATGCAACACCATTCTTCCACGAGACCTTCCATTATTTGGTGTTTTGTTAATGGTAGTGGAAAATGCTGTCTCAGGCGCCGCTCCAGAATCTCCCAGTAGTGTTCAATTGGGTTGAGATCTGGTGACTGATACGGCCATGGCATATGGCTTACACATTTTCATGTTCATCAAACAATTCAGTGAACACTCGTGCCCTGTGGATGTGGGAATTGTCATCCTATGGGGGCATAGCCATGGTAGACAAAATAATGGCCTGCCCAGAATTTGTATGCATGACCCTAAGCATGATGGGATTTTAATTGCTTAATTAACTCAGGAACCACACCTGTGTGGAAGCACCTGCTTTCAATATACTTTGTATCCCTCATTTACTCAAGTGATTACATTATTTTGGCAGTTTCCTGTGGCATTGTAATGTTAAAGTGAAACCAAACCTAAATCTAAATCTGGAATGTGCTGTATATCCTCCAAATCTATGGAGTCACTTCCTCCACCCTCCTCAAATGTCCTACTCCCCTGACACCACATGACATTTACTGGTTAAAAAAAAAAAAAACACTATTAGAAAGCTATGAATAATTAATATTTACTCAATAATGTTGAATTAGAGTGTTGTCCTCAAAGCCACAAAGGAGAGGGTTGTTTAAGAGTAAAGGGAAGCTTTTTGGATGTCAGGAGTCAGGTCCCCCACTCTGGTGACTTCACACATGGTCCTGTGACATTTATCCAATGCAAGCTCTTTATGAGACCTCGTCCGCTAAAAGACCACAACTGATATTATATTACATTGGAGGTAATGACTATAACAGGTAAGATATGATTTAGGATTGAGAATGTCCTTATCCTCTCTTTATCTTAGTAGGACTATGAGGCTTTTTCAGAACAGTTCTCAGGTCCAAAGCGCACAAAGGTGAATTTCCAATTCCTGCAAAATAATGAAAATGTCAGATAGTTCCAAACCCTGGCTACGTACAGTTAGCAGTGTGGACGTAGATACAGGTTTCTACCATGGTTATAATGGTGAGTTTTTTTAATGAGTGAGTATCCACGGTGGAGGCCCAGAGTGGTGGGCTGGTGTATGTGTGTGCGTGTGTGAGAGAGCTGGTGAGCAGCTTGGCTGTGCGAGGGTTGGAGAGTGCGTATTCCCAGCTCCCCACTGGTGACAGCGCTGGGCTGGTGCCATCACTGTGGCGCTGGGGGGGAGCTGAGGCCCTGCATTATTAATGTGCGCCGCGGCGTCCTCCTCACCTCCTCTGCTCCGCGCCGCCCGCACTGCTTTGTACAGCAAAGCACAGCTCACTGCCCAACCTGCCATGTGTAGGAGGATCGGAGCTAGAGTGGACTCACTGTTTCATTATTATACTCCTATTTGATGCTTACTGCTGAGCAAAAACAAAACAATTATAGGTTTAAATCAGGGTAGGAATATAAACCACCAATGGTCAGATATTAGTCCCCTTCTCCGAACAAATAGAGTATCCAACAGTGGAGGCTGCTGTGGGGAGGACGGCTCATAATAATAACTGGAACGGAGCAAATGGAATGGCATCAAACCATGTGTTTGATGTATTTAATACAATTCCACTGGTTCCGCTCCAGCCATTACCACGAGCTCATCCTCCCCAATTAAGGTGCCACTAACCTCCTGTGGTATCCAAAACCACCAGGTGTGGTGAGAGTTGAATGAGGTTGGGGACGATAGTGAGGTGGTGTAGTTGTAGTTGAGGGTCATGTGGTGGTGGTGCGGTGTTTTTCTACAGAGTTAGGGTAAGCAGGCCTGTCACAGTGGGAGAATCCTGGAATCTTATCAACGCCTCGCAGACACTGAGCTGTACTGATCTGCTCACCCTCTTGGCCGGCAGATGTGCCCTTCCCCCATTCACATGCCCCTGCACAGGCAGACTCCTTCCCTTCTCTCTCCACTTCGCTCGCCTCCTTCCTCGCACAGAAAATATAGTAGGATCAAATCAAATCAAATTTTATTTGTCACATACACGTGTTTAGCAGATGTTATTGCGGGTGTAGCGAAATGCTTGTGCTTCTAGCTCCGACAGTGCAGTAATATCTAACAAGTAATATCTAACAATTTCACAACATATACCTAATACACACAAATCTAGTAAGGAATGGAATTTAAGAATATATACATATATGGACAAGCAATGACAGAGCGGCATGGACTAAGATACAGTAGAATATTATAGAATAGAATGCAGTATATACATATGAGATGAGTAGTGCAAGATATGTAAACATTATTAAAGTGACTAGTGTTCCATTTCTTAAAGTGGCCAGTGATTTCAATAGGCAGCAGCAGCCTCTAATGTGCTAGTGATGGCTATTTAACAGTCTGATGGCCTTGAGATAGAAGCTGTTTTTCATTCTCTCGGTCCCAGCTTTGATGCACCTGTACTGACCGCACCTTCAGGATGATAGTGGGGTGAACAGGCAGTGGCTCGTGTGGTTGATGTCCTTGATGATCTTTTTGGCCTTCCTGTGACATCGGGTGCTGTAGGTGTCTTGGAGGGCGGGTAGTTTGTCCCCGGTAATGCGTTCGGCAGACCGCACCACCCTCTGGAGAGCCCTGCGGTTGCGGGCAGTGCAGTTGCCTTACCAGGCAGTGATACAGCCCAACAGGATGCTCTCAATTGTGAGTCTGTAAAAGTTTGTGAGGGTTTTAGGTACCAAGCCAAATTTATTTAGCCTCCTGAGGTTGAAGAGGCTCTGTTGCGCTTTCTTCACCACACTGTCTGCGTTTGTGGACCATTTCAGTTTGTCAGTGATGTGTACGCCAAGGAACTTGAAGCTTTCCACCTTCTCCACTGCGGTCCCGTCGATGTGGATAGGGGGGTGGTAAGGTAGAGGTTACAGTGGGGGGAAAAGTATTTAGTCAGCCACCAATTGTGCAAGTTCTCCCACTTAAAAAGATGAGAGAGGCCTGTAATTTTCATCATAGGTACACGTCAACTATGACAGACAAATTGAGAATTTTTTTCCCAGAAAATCACATTGTAGGATTTTTAATGAATTTATTTGCAAATTATGGTGGAAAATAAGTATTTGGTCACCTACAAACAAGCAAGATTTCTGGCTCTCACAGACCTATAACTTCTTCTTTAAGAGGCTCCTCTGTCCTCCACTCGTTACCTGTATTAATGGTACCTGTTTTAACTTGTTATCAGTATAAAAGACACCTGTCCACAACCTCAAACAGTCACACTCCAAACTCCACTATGGCCAAGACCAAAGAGCTGTCAAAGGACACCAGAAACAAAATTGTAGACCTGCACCAGGCTGGGAAGACTGAATCTGCAATAGGTAAGCAGCTTGGTTTGAAGAAATCAACTGTGGGAGCAATTATTAGGAAATGGAAGACATGCAAGACCACTGATAATCTCCCTCGATCTGGGGCTCCACGCAAGATCTCACCCCGTGGGGTCAAAATGATCACAAGAACGGTGAGCAAAAATCACAGAACCACACGGGGGGACCTAGTGAATGACCTGCAGAGAGCTGGGACCAAAGTAACAAAGCCTACCATCAGTAACACACTACGCCGCCAGGGACTCAAATCCTGCAGTGCCAGACGTGTCCCCCTGCTTAAGCCAGTACATGTCCAGGCCCATCTGAAGTTTGCTAGAGTGCATTTGGATGATCCAGAAGAGAACTAAAACCAAAATAGAACTTTTTGGTAAAAACTCAACTCGTCGTGTTTGGAGGACAAAGAATGCTGAGATGCATCCAAAGAACACCATACCTACTGTGAAGCATGGGGGTGGAAACATCATGCGTTGGGGCTTTTTTTCTGCAAAGGGACCAGGACGACTGATCCGTGTAAAGGAAAGAATGAATGGGGCCATGTATCGTGAAATTTCGAGTGAAAACCTCCTTCCATCAGCAAGGGCATTGAAGATTAAACGTGGCTGGGTCTTTCAGCATGACAATGATCCCAAACACACCGCCCGGGCAACGAAGGAGTGGCTTCGTAAGAAGCATTTCAAGGTCCTGGAGTGGCCTAGCCAGTCTCCAGATCTCAACCCCATAGAAAATCTTTGGAGGGAGTTGAAAGTACGTGTTGCCCAGCGACAGCCCCAAAACATCACTGCTCTAGAGGAGATCTGCATGGAGGAATGGGCCAAAATACCAGCAACAGTGTGTGAAAACTTTGTGAAGACTTACAGAAAACGTTTGACCTGTGTCATTGCCAACAAAGGGTATATAACAAAGTATTGAGAAACTTTTGTTATTGACCAAATACTTATTTTCCACCATAATTTGCAAATAAATTCATAAAAAATCCTACAATGTGATTTTCTGGAATTCTCATTTTGTCTGTCATAGTTGACGTGTACCTATGATGAAAATTACAGGCCTCTCTCATCTTTTTAAGTGGGAGAACATGCACAATTGGTGGCTGACTAAAAACTTTTTTTCCCCACTGTATATGATCCTTGACTAGTCTCTCAAAGCACTTCATGATGACAGAGGTGAGAGCTACGGGGCGATAGTCATTTAGTTCAGTTACCTTTGCTTTCTTGGGTACAGGAACAATGGTGGCCATCTTGAAGCATGTGGGAACAGCAGACTGGGAAAGGGAAAGATTGAATATGTCCGTAAACACAACAGCCAGCTTGTCTGAGCAGTTCTTAATTTCTTAAAGGACCCGCACAGTCATCCTATTTTCCAAGTAAAAATAAAGCCTTTGAGTGCCTTTGAGTGACCAAAATATCACCCATAATATTTTTACGCTGTTAAAATGCTCAGAAATGAAGAAATTGTATATTTTCTCTCATCTGTACCTTTCTCTCACAATGTGCTCCCGAGTGGCGCAGCGGTCTAAGGCACTGCATCTCCGTGCTTGAGGTGTCACTACAGACCCCCTGGTTCGATTCCAGGCTGTATCACAACCAGCCGTGATTGGGAGACCCATAGGGCGGTGCACAATTCGTCCGGGTTTGGCCGGTGTAGGCCGTCATTGTAAATAAGAATTTGTTCTTAACTGACTTGCTTAGTTAAATAAAGTTAAATATAAAAAATAAGTGTCTTTGATGACAAGGTAAACAATGGGCCACATGTCATTCTGAGCCTAAATAGACCCAGTTGGTATTAGATATTATAAACTGGTTGGTTTGAATGCTGATTGGCTGACAGCCGTGGTATATCAGACCGTATGACAAAACATTTATTTTTACTGCTCTAATTACGTTCGTAACCAGTTTATAATAGCAATAAGGCACCTCGGGGGTTTGTGATATATGGCCAATATACCACGGCTAAGGGCTGTGTCCAGGTGCTCCGCGATGCGTCGTGCCTAAGAACAGCCCTTAGCCGTGGTATATAGCCTGGCTTTATTGCTGAATTATACCATGGCACTGTTGAATACTCGTTTCTGATTGGCTTGAAGGGCATTCTAGAGCGTGCATTATTTCCCTATAATGCAGGGTATATCAGCAAGGTAGAATTCAATGGCTATAGTTAATTCTTACATGTTCTATTGAGCTGCTTTTGAAAGCAAAAGTCGAATTGAAAACATTATTGGCATTGTTGAATTCGATTTTCATAATAGCAAGCTGGGACTCATGGTTTGGTTAGCTAAACTAGCAAGTCTGTTTGTTTGGTTAAAAACGGCAACTACTGTAGCTATCTAGTAAACTTGCTAGCCACTTCAGTGGATGTTGAACACATTTCTATCTGCAAATGAACACACTGCTAGCGGCAAATGTGTTAAATTATAGCCATGGTATAAAAGGGATAATCAACTCGGGCTCTATGCGTTCTCTGGAAAATAATGCAACTCTGTGGAAGGTTAGTTCCAATCCACTAGTGCGTCGTGGAACACACTTTCGTTGATTATCCCTTTCGAACGTTGCGACCCTGCCCGCGTGTGGGGAAAACAACCTGTGATTACCTAGGTTACCCCATTGGCTCACAGCAAAGAAGTAACCTTTTTCAAACACAATTTTCTTGTTGTCTGCTTGTTTTAGTCAATTACAAAACTACATTTAAGAAAAGTACAACATGTCTAAAGATGACCTTTCAACATTGCCTGCTCCCTAGTGTTCTCACTACTTAGAAAAACATCATATTGTAGGGCTTCCCTGATGCCCCTTTTCATGACGATGCTAGCAGCCACTTCAGTGAGTGAGTGCCAGCTAGCTACCGAACAGAACATTAAGCTAGCCAAGACCAACATCACAAACAAACGGACTATTCAGCTACAAGTAGTGAGTGGAGTTACAAATGGATTATACTAAACAAGTTAACCTTTTACTGCAGTTGACAAAATCAGGGTCACACATAGTGTTTCTTGGTAGTCTTAAACAAATATATTTGGAAACAAAAGTATACACCACACACACATGGTTATGAGCTTAAAAACAAGAAGACACCTGTACCATGTCAGATATAGAGTTGAAATATATTCATCCCAATATTACATTTTATATAGATCAAAGAAGACTGAAATATAACAAAACCAACATAGAAACACTGATTTTTAAAATATTTTTGTTTCTAATGTTAATTATGACCATTTGATGGAATTAAATGACTGACCACTGTGAATATAGCCATCTGGCTGGAGAGCTACTATGCATCAATGTAAAACCTAATTTCACTGTGACTGCTCAGTATTGGAGGTGCTTGAGGCATACCTCCATATGACTTAGGTTAGGTGATGCAGGCAGTGTGAACTCAATCACATGCTGATTGATTAACAGGGATGACCATTTCCTCATCTCTCTTGTATCTCTGTTTCTGCTGTGGCTTTGAGGTTCATGCTGTTGACCAACAGCACTGCTCCCTTTTATTTTCTAACAGTATCTGCGTCCATCTCCAGGCTCAGAATGTATCCGTTATGCTGACTAGCTTCCAGCAGCTGACTTTGCCCAATTATTCACACTGTGTGTGGGTCTGGGAGCTGAGGGGTATGCTTCATCTCTGGTGGTGGTCATACACACCTCCCTCACTACCACAACCAAGCGGTCCTGTGTTTATGTGTTTATGTGTTTATGTGTGTGAGCTGTGAGGGCCAGCAGTGTTGGAGCTGCTGCAGGATGGTAGGATGATACTAAGGCACAATGCCTCAGTGACACCTATAAACACCTGTAAACATACTCAGGCTATTCCTGTGTCCTGTTAGTTAGACAACAACAAAAATCATATTGACAAGCCTGACTCATGTAACAAGATGACATCTACAGGCCAGGAATAAAACAATACTATAAACAATAATATCAGTCACAGGGCTTGGGAATTGATCGTAGAGAAGACACAACACTATCTTCACTACTTTTTCTGTCTCACGTCAGATAGCGCGATGATTCCGCCTGCACTGAGGGACGAGTGCCGCGTAGGAGCGACGCCACCTGTCAGAAGACAATACATAGACATAGACATCCCCCATAGATCTGAGATGATAGATGAGAAAAAAAGGCAGCCTACCTGATGTATACATTGCTCATCCAAAAGCCAATCACTACATTACATTACATTTTACATTTTAGTCATTTAGCAGACGCTCTTATCCAGAGCGACTTACAGGAGCAATTAGGGTTAAGTGCCTTGCTCAAGGGCACATTTACGTCATTTAGCAGACGCTCTTATCCAGAGCGACTTACAAATTGGTGCATTCACCCTATAGCCAGTGGGATAACCACTTTACAAATTTTTTTTTTTTTTCTTCTTTTTTTTTGGGGGGGGGGTAGAAGGATTACTTTATCCTATCCCAGGTATTCCTTAAAGAGGTGGGGTTTCAAATGTCTCCGGAAGGTGGTGAGTGACTCCGCTGTCCTGGCGTCGTGAGGGAGCTTGTTCCACCATTGGGGTGCCAGAGCAGCGAACAGTTTTGACTGGGCTGAGCGGGAACTATGCTTCCGCAGAGGAAGGGAGCCAGCAGGCCAGATGTGGATGAACGCAATGCCCTCGTTTGGGTGTAGGGACTGATCAGAGCCTGAAGGTACGGAGGTGCCGTTCCCCTCACTGCTCCATAGGCAAGCACCATGGTCTTGTAACGGATGCGAGCTTCAACTGGAAGCCAGTGGAGTGTGCGGAGGAGGGGGTGACGTGAGAGAACTTGGGAAGGTTGAACACCAGACGGGCTGCGGCATTCTGGATGAGTTGTAGGGGTTTAATGGCACAGGCAGGGAGCACAGCCAACAGCGAGTTGCAGTAATCCAGACGGGAGATGACAAGTGCCTGGATTAGGACCTGTGCCGCTTCCTGTGTAAGGCAGGGTCGTACTCTCCGAATGTTGTAGAGCATGAACCTGCAGGATCGGGTCACCGCCTTGATGTTAGCGGAGAACGACAGGGTGTTGTCCAGGGTCACGCCAAGGCTCTTCGCACTCTGGGAGGAGGACACAACGGAGTTGTCAACCGTGATGGCGAGATCATGGAACGGGCAGTCCTTCCCGGGAGGAAGAGCAGCTCCGTCTTGCCACGGTTCAGCTTGAGGTGGTGATCCGTCATCCATACTGATATGTCTGCCAGACATGCAGAGATGCGATTCGCCACCTGGTTATCAGAAGGGGGAAAGGAGAAGATTAGTTGTGTATCGTCAGCGTAGCAATGATAGGAGAGGCCATGTGAGGATATGACAGAGCCAAGTGACTTGGTGTATAGGGAGAAAAGGAGAGGGCCTAGAACTGAGCCCTGGGGGACACCAGTGGTGAGAGCACGTGGTGCGGAGACAGATTCTCACCACGCCACTTGGTAGGAGCGACCGGTCAGGTAGGACGCAATCCAGGAGTGAGCCGCGCCGGAGATGCCCAGCTCGGAGAGGGTGGAGAGGAGGATCTGATGGTTCACAGTATCAAAGGCAGCAGACAGGTCTAGAAGGACAAGAGCAGAGGAGAGAGAGTTAGCTTTAGCAGTGCGGAGAGCCTCCGTGACACAGAGAAGAGCAGTCTCAGTTGAATGACCAGTCCTGAAACCTGACTGGTTTGGATCAAGAAGGTCATTCTGAGAGAGATAGCAAGAGAGTTGGCTAAAGACGGCACGCTCAATAGTTTTGGAAAGAAAAGAAAGAAGGGATACTGGTCTGTAGTTGTTGACATCAGTGGGATCGAGTGTTGGTTTTTGAGAAGGGGGTGCAACTCTCGCTCTCTTGAAGACGGAAGGGACATAGCCAGCGGTCAAGGATGAGTTGATCAGCGAGGTGAGGTAGGGGAGAAGGTCACCGGAGATGGTCTGGAGAAGAGAGGAGGGGATGGGGTCAAGCGGGCAGGTTGTTGGGCGGCCTGCAGTCACTAGTCGCAAGATTTTATCTGGAGAGAGAGGGGAGAAAGAAGTCAAAGCATAGGGTAGGGCAGTGTGAGCAGGACCAGCAGTGTCATTAGACTTAACAAACGAGGATCGGATGTCGTCAACCTTCTTTTCAAAGTGGTTGACGAAGTCATCCACAGAGAGGGAGGAGGGGGGGGGGAGGATTCAGCAGTGAGGAGAATGTGGCAAAGAGCTTCCTAGGGTTAGAGGCAGATGCTTGGAATTTAGAGTGGTAGAAAGTGGCCTTAGCAGCAGAAACAGATGAAGAAAATGTAGAGAGGAGGGAGTGAAAAGATGCCAGGTCGGCAGGGAGTTTAGTTTTCTTCCATTTCCGCTCAGCTGCCCGGAGCTCTGTTCTGTGAGCTCGCAATGAGTCATCAAGCCACGGAGCTGGAGGGGAGGACCGAGCCGGCCGGGAGGATAGGGGACACAGGGAGTCAAAGGATGCAGAAAGGGAGGAGAGGAGGGTTGAGGGAGGCAGAATCAGGAGATTGGAGGGAGAAGGATTGAGCAGAGGGAAGAGATGATAGGATGGAAGAGGAGAGAGTAGTGGGAGAGAGAGAGCGAAGGTTGCGGCGGCGCGTTACCATCTGTGTAGGGGCAGAGTGAGTAGTGTTGGAGGAGAGCGAGAGAGAAAAGGATACAAAGTAGTGGTCGGAGACATGGAGAGGAGTTGCAGTGAGATTCGTAGAAGAGCAACATCTAGTAAAGATGAAGTCAAGCGTATTGCCTGCCTTGTGAGTAGGGGGGGGACGGTGAGAGGGTGAGGTCAAAAGAGGAGAGGAGTGGAAAGAAGGAGGCAGAGAGAAATGAGTCAAATGTAGACGTAGGGAGGTTGAAATCCCCCAAAACTGTGAAGGGTGAGCCATCCTCAGGAAAGGAACTTATCAAGGCGTCAAGCTCATTGATGAACTCTCCAAGGGAACCTGGAGGGCGATAGATGACAAGGATATTAAGCTTAAATGGGCTAGTGACTGTGACAGCGTGGAATTCAAATGAGGAGATAGACAGATGGGTTAGGGGAAAAATTGAGAATGACCACTTGGGAGAGATGAGGATTCCTGTGCCACCACCCCTCTGACCAGATGCTCTCGGGTATGCGAGAACACATGGTCAGACGAGGAGAGAGCAGTAGGAGTAGCAGTGTTTTCAGTGGTAATCCATGTTTCCGTCAGCGCCAGGAAGTCGAGGGACTGGAGGGTAGCATAGGCTGGGATGAAGTCAGCCTTGTTGGCAGCAGAACGGCAGTTCCAGAGGCTGCCTGAGACCTGGAACTCCAGGTGTGTGGTGCGTGCAGGGACCACCAGGTTAGAGAGGCAGCAGCCACGCGGTGTGAGGCGTTTGTGTAGCCTGTGCGGAGAGGAGAGAACAGGGATAGGCAGAGGCATAGTTGACAGGCTGTAGCAGATGGCTACAATAATGCAGAGGAGATCGGAATGAAATGAACTAAACATCTGGGAAAGGAGAGAGCAGGGCCTCCCTCACCAAAAAAAATATAACTCTCCCAACTTCCACCTCAGAAACGATAATTGTTTCACTGAACCACCCGAATAAAACTCTCCCAACTTCCACTTTAGAAATTAGAATTGTTGTAAACTACAGCGGTTCAATGTTTCAAGGAGTGGACTCAACTTACTTTATTCAGCTAGCTAACTATGACGCCATAGCTAACTAGCATGCTAGCATCCAATAACACACAGTTTAGCACCAATACTTGGTTACAACAAACTACCAATAGTGTGTTAACACACTAAACAGATAATTCGTGTCCGTGTCTAGTTCTTTAATAACGCAGCAATAATTAAACATTGGCTAGCTAGCACAAAGATATTGTATTTAGCTACTACAGTACAGCTAGCTGGTAGTGTTGGCTAGCTAGCAATGGCTGCTGTGTTGACTTTGTTTGAAAAACTGCGTCGCTGCGAACGAATGTAGCTGGCTAAAAGGATATTGTATTTAGTAGCTACCGTTGCTAATAGCTACTCGCCAGCTAGTTCAGGAGGTGAGTTAGCTAGCTAGCTTCGTGCTACACCCGGCACCGCCGAATACAAAAGTAACCTACAATAACTACATACAACAACTACCCACAACAGCCCACGATGCCTACCTATAATACCTAATAATATACAGCCCACGATGCCTACCTATAATACCTAACTACAATCTAAATACATAGTTTAAGCCTTACTCGACAAAGCCCAAGCTATGTATAAAGCCAAACTTAGCTGTCTGGCTGGCAGACTGCAATCAGTAGCTTAGGTCTGTAGTTGTGTCAGCCACCTGAAAGGGAAAGGTCTTGTTCTTTTTAGTTAATCTTGTTGTTGTTATTTGAGGACCTCTTGGAAAGACAATGCTATAAAGTCCAAAAGTTATGGGCGGAGTTAGAATTTTTTAAATCCGTCTGTCTACATATTTCAAGACATGGCATTGAGAGTGCAGTGAGATACCCGATGGGTTGGATGATACTTTACTCGTCGATCATCTTGAAAAAATGTATACTTCAAAACTGGAAATCAACCAATCCTCTATTGTTAACACAATGGAAAGGTAAAATGCTTTATTTTCTGAATGTTGAAAGTGCGTGGGCGACAAAGAGAAACAAAATGGTGCCGTTTGAGGCCATGTGGCGGAGAGTGATGCAGGTGCTGGAGATGGAGATGTGAGCAGGTGGGTCTGGGCAGGGGTGATGTTATGGATGTTGGTGAGAATCTTTATGTTGTAGTTTGTATATGGATGTTTTGTATTGTAAAGAAAATCTTAAAAATAAAACATACAACAATTATAAAAGGAAAGGCAATAAGATATTAGTTCACCATGTGTATTTCATGATATGTTGGCAAGAGACTCCAGTATTGATGTCAAATATTTTTTTAAATAAATAGATATAGTCAATATTGGTAAGCAACACCACCCTAAGCAGATAAAAATACTGTATTCCAAACAGTACATACTGTGCATGTTTTCAACATAGATAACAGTGTAGGTTTGCAGGAAGGGAAATCAGAATTAGGTACATATAGAAATGTGAAAACAAATGCAGAATGGGCACAAATTAACGTGGACACAAACAGAGAGAGAGAGAGAGAGAGAGAGAGAGAGAGAGAGAGAGAGAGAGAGAGAGAGAGAGAGAGAATCCAAGCTCATCCACGCTTGTTCCGCATGAGCCACACACGCATACGCACACATGCAGGGACACAGAAACAGATTAAGCCCAAATCAGGCTGTGGCTCGAATGGGAGAAAGATTTCACCCAGGGTTCTCGTTAGGCGGCTAAGGCTCAGGGGAAGTGTTATTACCAGGGTGATTGTTGATAAGACGCTCGTTCCTCCACTGTGCGTCCCGCGGGACAGATGCATCGTGCAGCCATGGTAACCGTAAGGCTAGGTGTTATGCTATAATTGGGCCAGCGCTTTTAACAGCACAGCCGCACAGCCAGGTACGCCAGCGTCTTCAAATGAGAAATGATGGTGCAGCGAGGGGAGAGAGAAAGCCTTGGACCTTCACCTCCTTTCCTGTTCCTGGGTAATTTGTTATGTCCTCTAACATACAGACAGACAGGTGCAGTATATCTGGAGGATTCTACTGAAGAATATCAGAAATGTCCTTTAGACATTAAAAAGGTGAAAGGTTAAAGTCTACTGTATACAGAGAGACAAAAGGAATAAATATCTGTATTTTAATAATAACACCTGTAAACATAAATTAGTAATAGTCATTAAAACGGTAATAATAGATTTTGTGAATAAGAAATTAAAATGGATACATTACATTACATTTTAGTCATTTAGCAGACACTCTTATCCAGAGCGACTTACAGTTAATGAGTGCATACATTTTTCATATACAAACACAATCTTATAGAACTCACATACCTTTCCACATCACAAGGTTTCTCCATTGTTAACATTTCCTTTGAAATCAAGAGAAACATACATACACTCTTAGAAAAAAAGGTGCTATCTAGAACCTAAGAGTTCTTCGGCTGTCCCCACCAGAGAACACTTTGAAGAACCCTTTTTGGTTCTAGGTAGAACCCTTTTGGGTTCCATGTAGGACCCTTTCCACAGAGAGTTCTATATGGAACCCAAAAGGGTTCTACGTGGAACCCAAAAGGGTTCTCTTATATGAGGACAGCCGAAGAACCCTTTTGGAACCCTTTTTTCTAAGAGTGTATGGAGAGACTGGAGGAGGAGAGGAGGAGAGGAGGAGAGGAGGAGAGGAGGAGAGGAGGAGAGAAGGGGAAGGAGAGTCGGTGACTGTGCTCTGCTCACTCTCTGCAGCTCGCTTGATTACGATCAATTTCCCTGGTATTGACTGCCTCCCTGGCCGTGAGCTACACTCCCTCCTGCATTTTCCATGGTACGTGCTTTGTGTACCATGACACATCTCCCACACCATCCACCACCACCAATCCCTCACCAGCCAGGCTGACAGGCAGACCTCAGCTCTCCCCATGGGACCCCACCTGCAGTCCAGTCCAGGCCCCATGCACTTTCTGGCCTGTG